>NC_139223.1:26074413-26674413 GCF_055691185.1 Crinia signifera
TCCAGCAACAGTTGCCAGGGCAACCCTGGGCATGGCAGGGGGCTTAAGGGGGCCTGGACCCGCCCACTTCCGCTTTGGGGGCCAGCAACAGTTGCCAGGGCAACCCTGGCCATGGCAGGGGGCTTAAGGGCGCCAGGACCCGTCCACTTCCGCTTTGTGGGCCAGCAACAGTTGCCAGGGCAACCCTGGGCATGGCAGGGGGCTTAAGGGGGCCTGGACCCGCCCACTTCCGCTTTGGGGGCCAGCAACAGTTGCCAGGGCAACCCTGGGCATGGCAGGGGGCTTAAGGGGGCCAGGACCCGCCCATTTCCGCTTTGGGGGCCAGCAACAGTTGCCAGGGTAACATTGGGCATGGCAGGGGGCTTAAGGGCGCCAGGACCCGCCCACTTCCGCTTTGGGGGCCAGCAACAGTTGCCAGGACAACCCTGGGCATGGCAGGGGGCTTAAGGGCGCCTGGAAACGCCAACTTCCGCTTTGGGGCCCAGCAACAGTTGCCAGGACAACCATGGGCATTGCAGGGGGCTTAAGGGCGCCTGGACCCGCCCACCTGCGCTTTGGGGGCCAGCAACAGTTGCCAGGGCAACCCTGGGCATGTCAGGGGGCTTAAGGGGGCCTGGACCCGCCCACTTCCGCTTTGGGGGCCAGCAACAGTTGCCAGGGCTACCCTGGGCATGGCAGGGGGCTTAAGGGGGCCTGGACCCGCCCACTTCCGCTTTGGGGGCCAGCAACAGTTGCCAGGGCAACCATGGGCATGGAAGGGGGCTTAAGGGGGCCTGGACCCGCCCACTTCCGCTTTGGGGGCCAGCAACAGTTGCCAGGGCTACCCTGGGCATGGCAGGGGGCTTAAGGGGGCCTGGACCCGCCAAATTCCGCTTTGGGGGCCAGCAACAGTTGCCAGGGCAACCCTGGGCATGGCAGGGGGCTTAAGGGCGCCAGGACCCGCACACTTCCGCTTTGGGGGCCAGCAACAATTGCCAGGGCAACCCTGGGCATGGCAGGGGGCTTAAGGGCGCCAGGACCCGCCCACTTCCGCTTTGGGGGCCAGAAACAGTTGCCAGGGCTACCCTGGGCATGACAGGGGGCTTAAGGGGGCCTGGACCCGCCCACTTCCGCTTTGGGGGCCAGCAACCCTGGGCATGGCAGGGGGCTTAAGGGGGCCTGGACCCGCCCACTTCCGCTTTGGGGGCCAGCAACAGTTGCCAGGGCAACCCTGGGCATGGCAGGGGGCTTAAGGGCGCCAGGACCCGCCCACTTCCGCTTTGGGGGCCAGCAACAGTTGCCAGGGCAACCCTGGGCATGGCAGGGGGCTTAAGGGGGCCTGGACCCGCCCACTTCCGCTTTGGGGGCCAACAACAGTTGCCAGGGCAACCCTGGGCATGGCAGGGGGCTTAAGGGGGCCTGGACCCACCCACTTCCGCTTTGGGGGCCAGCAACAGTTGCCAGGGCTACCCTGGGCATGGCAGGGGGCTTAAGGGGGCCTGGACCCGCCCACTTCCGCTTTGGGGGCCAGCAACAGTTGCCAGGGCAACCATGGGCATGGAAGGGGGCTTAAGGGGGCCTGGACCCGCCCACTTCCGCTTTGGGGGCCAGCAACAGTTGCCAGGGCTACCCTGGGCATGGCAGGGGGCTTAAGGGGGCCTGGACCCGCCAAATTCCGCTTTGGGGGCCAGCAACAGTTGCCAGGGCAACCCTGGGCATGGCAGGGGGCTTAAGGGCGCCAGGACCCGCCCACTTCCGCTTTGGGGGCCAGCAACAGTTGCCAGGGCTACCCTGGGCATGACAGGGGGCTTAAGGGGGCCTGGACCCGCCCACTTCCGCTTTGGGGGCCAGCAACCCTGGGCATGGCAGGGGGCTTAAGGGGGCCTGGACCCGCCCACTTCCGCTTTGGGGGCCAGCAACAGTTGCCAGGGCAACCCTGGGCATGGCAGGGGGCTTAAGGGGGCCTGGACCCGCCCACTTCCGCTTTGGGGGCCAGCAACAGTTGCCAGGGCAACCCTGGGCATGGCAGGGGGCTTAAGGGGGCCTGGACCCGCCCACTTCCGCTTTGGGGGCCAGCAACAGTTGCCAGGGCAACCCTGGGCATGGCAGGGGGCTTAAGGGCGCCAGGACCCGCGCACTTCCGCTTTGGGGGCCAGCAACAATTGCCAGGGCAACCCTGGGCATGGCAGGGGGCTTAAGGGCGCCAGGACCCGCCCACTTCCGCTTTGGGGGCCAGCAACAGTTGCCAGGGCTACCCTGGGCATGACAGGGGGCTTAAGGGGGCCTGGACCCGCCCACTTCCGCTTTGGGGGCCAGCAACAGTTACCAGGGCTACCCTGGGCATGGCAGGGGGCTTAAGGGGGCCTGGACCCGCCCACTTCCGCTTTGGGGGCCAGCAACAGTTGCCAGGGCTACCCTGGGCATGACAGGGGGCTTAAGGGGCCTGGACCCGCCCACTTCCGCTTTGGGGGCCAGCAACAGTTGCCAGGGCTACCCTGGGCATGGCAGGGGGCTTAAGGGGGCCTGGACCCGCCCACTTCCGCTTTGGGGGCCAGCAACAGTTGCCAGGGCAACCATGGGCATGGAAGGGGGCTTAAGGGGGCCTGGACCCGCCCACTTCCGCTTTGGGGGCCAGCAACAGTTGCCAGGGCTACCCTGGGCATGGCAGGGGGCTTAAGGGGGCCTGGACCCGCCAAATTCCGCTCTGGGGGCCAGCAACAGTTGCCAGGGCAACCCTGGGCATGGCAGGGGGCTTAAGGGCGCCAGGACCCGCACACTTCCGCTTTGGGGGCCAGCAACAATTGCCAGGGCAACCCTGGGCATGGCAGGGGGCTTAAGGGCGCCAGGACCCGCCCACTTCCGCTTTGGGGGCCAGCAACAGTTGCCAGGGCTACCCTGGGCATGACAGGGGGCTTAAGGGGGCCTGGACCCGCCCACTTCCGCTTTGGGGGCCAGCAACAGTTACCAGGGCTACCCTGGGCATGGCAGGGGGCTTAAGGGGGCCTGGACCCGCCCACTTCCGCTTTGGGGGCCAGCAACAGTTGCCAGGGCAACCATGGGCATGGAAGGGGGCTTAAGGGGGCCTGGACCCGCCCACTTCCGCTTTGGGGGCCAGCAACAGTTGCCAGGGCTACCCTGGGCATGGCAGGGGGCTTAAGGGGGCCTGGACCCGCCAAATTCCGCTTTGGGGGCCAGCAACAGTTGCCAGGGCAACCCTGGGCATGGCAGGGGGCTTAAGGGCGCCAGGACCCGCACACTTCCGCTTTGGGGGCCAGCAACAATTGCCAGGGCAACCCTGGGCATGGCAGGGGGCTTAAGGGGGCTTGGACCCGCCCACTTCCGCTTTGGGGGCCAGCAACAGTTGCCAGGGCAACCCTGGGCATGGCAGGGGGCTTAAGGGGGCCTGGACCCGCCCACTTCCGCTTTGGGGGCCAGCAACAGTTGCCAGGGCAACCCTGGGCATGGCAGGGGGCTTAAGGGGGCCTGGACCCGCCCACTTCCGCTTTGGGGGCCAGCAACAGTTGCCAGGGCAACCATGGGCATGGCAGGGGGCTTAAGGGGGCTTGGACCCGCCCACTTCCGCTTTGGGGGCCAGCAACAGTTGCCAGGGCAACCCTGGGCATGGCAGGGGGCTTAAGCGGGCCTGGACCCGCCCACTTCCGCTTTGGGGGCCAGCAACAGTTGCCAGGGAAACCCTGGGCATGGCAAGGGGGCTTAAGGGGGCCTGGACCCACCCACTTCCGCTTTGGGGGCCAACAACAGTTGCCAGGGCTACACTGGGCATGGCAGGGGGCTTAAGGGGGCCTGGACCCGCCCACTTCCGCTTTGGGGGCCAGCAACAGTTGCCAGGGCAACCCTGGGCATGGCAAGGGGCTTAAGGGGGCCTGGACCCGCCCACTTCCGCTTTGGGGGCCAGCAACAGTTGCCAGGGCTACCTTGGGCATGACAGGGGGCTTAAGGGGGCCTGGACCCGCCCACTTCCGCTTTGGGGGCCAGCAACAGTTGCCAGGGCTACACTGGGCATGGCAGGGGGCTTAAGGGGGCCTGGACCTGCCCACTTCCGCTTTGGGGGCCAGCAACAGTTGCCAGGGCATCCCTGGGCATGGCAGGGGGCTTAAGGGGGCCTGGACCCGCCCACTTCCGCTTTGGGGGCCAGCAACAGTTGCCAGGGCTACCTTGGGCATGACAGGGGGCTTAAGGGGGCCTGGACCCGCCCACTTCCGCTTTGGGGGCCAGCAACAGTTGCCAGGGCTACCCTGGGCATGGCAGGGGGCTTAAGGGGGCCTGGACCCGCCCACTTCCGCTTTGGGGGCCAGCAACAGTTGCCAGGGCTACACTGGGCATGGCAGGGGGCTTAAGGGGGCCTGGACCTGCCCACTTCCGCTTTGGGGGCCAGCAACAGTTGCCAGGGCAACCCTGGGCATGGCAGGGGGCTTAAGGGCGCCAGGACCCGCACACTTCCGCTTTGGGGGCCAGCAACAATTGCCAGGGCAACCCTGGGCATGGCAGGGGGCTTAAGGGCGCCAGGACCCGCCCACTTCTGCTTTGGGGGCCAGCAACAGTTGCCAGGGCTACCCTGGGCATGACAGGGGGCTTAAGGGGGCCTGGACCCGCCCACTTCCGCTTTGGGGGCCAGCAACCCTGGGCATGGCAGGGGACTTAAGGGGGCCTGGACCCGCCCACTTCCGCTTTGGGGGCCAGCAACAGTTGCCAGGGCAACCCTGGGCATAACAGCGGGCTTAAGGGGGCCTGGACCCGCCCACTTCCGCTTTGGGGGCCAGCAACAGTTGCCAGGGCAACCATGGGCATGGAAGGGGGCTTAAGGGCGCCAGGACCCGCCCACTTCCGCTTTGGGGGCCAGCAACAGTTGCCAGGACAACCCTGGGCATGGCAGGGGGCTTAAGGGCGCCTGGAAACGCCCACTTCCGCTTGAGGGCCAGCAACAGTTGCCAGGACAACCATGGGCATTGCAGGTGGCTTAAGGGCGCCTGGACCAGCCCACTTCCGCTTTGGGGGCCAGCAACAGTTGCCAGGGCAACCCTGGGCATGGCAGGGGGCTTAAGGGCGCCTGGAAACGCCCACTTCCGCTTTGGGGGCCAGCAACAGTTGCCAGGACAACCATGGGCATGGCAGGGGGCTTAAGGGCGCCTGGACCCGCCCACTTCCGCTTTGGGGGCCAGCAACAGTTGCCAGGGCAACCCTGGGCATGGCAGGGGGCTTAAGGGGGCCTGGACCCGCCCACTTCCGCTTTGGGGGCCAGCAACAGTTGCCAGGGCAACCCTGGCCATGGCAGGGGGCTTAAGGGCGCCAGGACCCGTCCACTTCCGCTTTGTGGGCCAGCAACAGTTGCCAGGGCAACCCTGGGCATGGCAGGGGGCTTAAGGGGGCCTGGACCCGCCCACTTCCGCTTTGGGGGCCAGCAACAGTTGCCAGGGCAACCCTGGGCATGGCAGGGGGCTTAAGGGGGCCAGGACCCGCCCATTTCCGCTTTGGGGGCCAGCAACAGTTGCCAGGGTAACATTGGGCATGGCAGGGGGCTTAAGGGCGCCAGGACCCGCCCACTTCCGCTTTGGGGGCCAGCAACAGTTGCCAGGACAACCCTGGGCATGGCAGGGGGCTTAAGGGCGCCTGGAAACGCCAACTTCCGCTTTGGGGCCCAGCAACAGTTGCCAGGACAACCATGGGCATTGCAGGGGGCTTAAGGGCGCCTGGACCCGCCCACCTGCGCTTTGGGGGCCAGCAACAGTTGCCAGGGCAACCCTGGGCATGTCAGGGGGCTTAAGGGGGCCTGGACCCGCCCACTTCCGCTTTGGGGGCCAGCAACAGTTGCCAGGGCTACCCTGGGCATGGCAGGGGGCTTAAGGGGGCCTGGACCCGCCCACTTCCGCTTTGGGGGCCAGCAACAGTTGCCAGGGCAACCATGGGCATGGAAGGGGGCTTAAGGGGGCCTGGACCCGCCCACTTCCGCTTTGGGGGCCAGCAACAGTTGCCAGGGCTACCCTGGGCATGGCAGGGGGCTTAAGGGGGCCTGGACCCGCCAAATTCCGCTTTGGGGGCCAGCAACAGTTGCCAGGGCAACCCTGGGCATGGCAGGGGGCTTAAGGGCGCCAGGACCCGCACACTTCCGCTTTGGGGGCCAGCAACAATTGCCAGGGCAACCCTGGGCATGGCAGGGGGCTTAAGGGCGCCAGGACCCGCCCACTTCCGCTTTGGGGGCCAGAAACAGTTGCCAGGGCTACCCTGGGCATGACAGGGGGCTTAAGGGGGCCTGGACCCGCCCACTTCCGCTTTGGGGGCCAGCAACCCTGGGCATGGCAGGGGGCTTAAGGGGGCCTGGACCCGCCCACTTCCGCTTTGGGGGCCAGCAACAGTTGCCAGGGCAACCCTGGGCATGGCAGGGGGCTTAAGGGCGCCAGGACCCGCCCACTTCCGCTTTGGGGGCCAGCAACAGTTGCCAGGGCAACCCTGGGCATGGCAGGGGGCTTAAGGGGGCCTGGACCCGCCCACTTCCGCTTTGGGGGCCAACAACAGTTGCCAGGGCAACCCTGGGCATGGCAGGGGGCTTAAGGGGGCCTGGACCCACCCACTTCCGCTTTGGGGGCCAGCAACAGTTGCCAGGGCTACCCTGGGCATGGCAGGGGGCTTAAGGGGGCCTGGACCCGCCCACTTCCGCTTTGGGGGCCAGCAACAGTTGCCAGGGCAACCATGGGCATGGAAGGGGGCTTAAGGGGGCCTGGACCCGCCCACTTCCGCTTTGGGGGCCAGCAACAGTTGCCAGGGCTACCCTGGGCATGGCAGGGGGCTTAAGGGGGCCTGGACCCGCCAAATTCCGCTTTGGGGGCCAGCAACAGTTGCCAGGGCAACCCTGGGCATGGCAGGGGGCTTAAGGGCGCCAGGACCCGCCCACTTCCGCTTTGGGGGCCAGCAACAGTTGCCAGGGCTACCCTGGGCATGACAGGGGGCTTAAGGGGGCCTGGACCCGCCCACTTCCGCTTTGGGGGCCAGCAACCCTGGGCATGGCAGGGGGCTTAAGGGGGCCTGGACCCGCCCACTTCCGCTTTGGGGGCCAGCAACAGTTGCCAGGGCAACCCTGGGCATGGCAGGGGGCTTAAGGGGGCCTGGACCCGCCCACTTCCGCTTTGGGGGCCAGCAACAGTTGCCAGGGCAACCCTGGGCATGGCAGGGGGCTTAAGGGGGCCTGGACCCGCCCACTTCCGCTTTGGGGGCCAGCAACAGTTGCCAGGGCAACCCTGGGCATGGCAGGGGGCTTAAGGGCGCCAGGACCCGCGCACTTCCGCTTTGGGGGCCAGCAACAATTGCCAGGGCAACCCTGGGCATGGCAGGGGGCTTAAGGGCGCCAGGACCCGCCCACTTCCGCTTTGGGGGCCAGCAACAGTTGCCAGGGCTACCCTGGGCATGACAGGGGGCTTAAGGGGGCCTGGACCCGCCCACTTCCGCTTTGGGGGCCAGCAACAGTTACCAGGGCTACCCTGGGCATGGCAGGGGGCTTAAGGGGGCCTGGACCCGCCCACTTCCGCTTTGGGGGCCAGCAACAGTTGCCAGGGCTACCCTGGGCATGACAGGGGGCTTAAGGGGGCCTGGACCCGCCCACTTCCGCTTTGGGGGCCAGCAACAGTTGCCAGGGCTACCCTGGGCATGGCAGGGGGCTTAAGGGGGCCTGGACCCGCCCACTTCCGCTTTGGGGGCCAGCAACAGTTGCCAGGGCAACCATGGGCATGGAAGGGGGCTTAAGGGGGCCTGGACCCGCCCACTTCCGCTTTGGGGGCCAGCAACAGTTGCCAGGGCTACCCTGGGCATGGCAGGGGGCTTAAGGGGGCCTGGACCCGCCAAATTCCGCTTTGGGGGCCAGCAACAGTTGCCAGGGCAACCCTGGGCATGGCAGGGGGCTTAAGGGCGCCAGGACCCGCACACTTCCGCTTTGGGGGCCAGCAACAATTGCCAGGGCAACCCTGGGCATGGCAGGGGGCTTAAGGGCGCCAGGACCCGCCCACTTCCGCTTTGGGGGCCAGCAACAGTTGCCAGGGCTACCCTGGGCATGACAGGGGGCTTAAGGGGGCCTGGACCCGCCCACTTCCGCTTTGGGGGCCAGCAACAGTTACCAGGGCTACCCTGGGCATGGCAGGGGGCTTAAGGGGGCCTGGACCCGCCCACTTCCGCTTTGGGGGCCAGCAACAGTTGCCAGGGCAACCATGGGCATGGAAGGGGGCTTAAGGGGGCCTGGACCCGCCCACTTCCGCTTTGGGGGCCAGCAACAGTTGCCAGGGCTACCCTGGGCATGGCAGGGGGCTTAAGGGGGCCTGGACCCGCCAAATTCCGCTTTGGGGGCCAGCAACAGTTGCCAGGGCAACCCTGGGCATGGCAGGGGGCTTAAGGGCGCCAGGACCCGCACACTTCCGCTTTGGGGGCCAGCAACAATTGCCAGGGCAACCCTGGGCATGGCAGGGGGCTTAAGGGCGCCAGGACCCGCCCACTTCCGCTTTGGGGGCCAGCAACAGTTGCCAGGGCTACCCTGGGCATGACAGGGGGCTTAAGGGGGCCTGGACCCGCCCACTTCCGCTTTGGGGGCCAGCAACCCTGGGCATGGCAGGGGGCTTAAGGGGGCCTGGACCCGCCCACTTCCGCTTTGGGGGCCAGCAACAGTTGCCAGGGCAACCCTAGGCATGGCAGGGGGCTTAAGGGGGCCTGGACCCGCCCACTTCCGCTTTGGGGGCCAGCAACAGTTGCCAGGGCAACCCTGGGCATGGCAGGGTGCTTAAGGGCGCCAGGACCCGCCCACTTCCGCTTTGGGGGCCAGCAACAGTTGCCAGGGCTACCCTGGGCATGACAGGGGGCTTAAGGGGGCCTGGACCCGCCCACTTCCGCTTTGGGGGCCAGCAACAGTTACCAGGGCTACCCTGGGCATGGCAGGGGGCTTAAGGGGGCCTGGACCCGCCCACTTCCGCTTTGGGGGCCAGCAACAGTTGCCAGGGCTACCCTGGGCATGACAGGGGGCTTAAGGGGGCCTGGACCCGCCCACTTCCGCTTTGGGGGCCAGCAACAGTTGCCAGGGCTACCCTGGGCATGGCAGGGGGCTTAAGGGGGCCTGGACCCGCCCACTTCCGCTTTGGGGGCCAGCAACAGTTGCCAGGGCAACCATGGGCATGGAAGGGGGCTTAAGGGGGCCTGGACCCGCCCACTTCCGCTTTGGGGGCCAGCAACAGTTGCCAGGGCTACCCTGGGCATGGCAGGGGGCTTAAGGGGGCCTGGACCCGCCAAATTCCGCTTTGGGGGCCAGCAACAGTTGCCAGGGCAACCCTGGGCATGGCAGGGGGCTTAAGGGCGCCAGGACCCGCACACTTCCGCTTTGGGGGCCAGCAACAATTGCCAGGGCAACCCTGGGCATGGCAGGGGGCTTAAGGGCGCCAGGACCCGCCCACTTCCGCTTTGGGGGCCAGCAACAGTTGCCAGGGCTACCCTGGGCATGACAGGGGGCTTAAGGGGGCCTGGACCCGCCCACTTCCGCTTTGGGGGCCAGCAACAGTTGCCAGGGCTACCCTGGGCATGGCAGGGGGCTTAAGGGGGGCTGGACCCGCCCACTTCCGCTTTGGGGGCCAGCAACAGTTGCCAGGGCTACCCTGGGCATGACAGGGGGCTTAAGGGGGCCTGGACCCGCCCACTTCCGCTTTGGGGGCCAGCAACAGTTACCAGGGCTACCCTGGGCATGGCAGGGGGCTTAAGGGGGGCTGGACCCGCCCACTTCCGCTTTGGGGGCCAGCAACAGTTGCCAGGGCTACCCTGGGCATGACAGGGGGCTTAAGGGGGCCTGGACCCGCCCACTTCCGCTTTGGGGGCCAGCAACAGTTGCCAGGGCAACCCTGGGCATGGCAGGGGGCTTAAGGGGGCCTGGACCCGCCCACTTCCGCTTTGGGGGCCAACAACAGTTGCCAGGGCAACCCTGGGCATGGCAGGGGGCTTAAGGGGGCCTGGACCCACCCACTTCCGCTTTGGGGGCCAGCAACAGTTGCCAGGGCTACCCTGGGCATGGCAGTGGGCTTAAGGGGGCCTGGACCCGCCCACTTCCGCTTTGGGGGCCAGCAACAGTTGCCAGGGCAACCATGGGCATGGAAGGGGGCTTAAGGGGGCCTGGACCCGCCCACTTCCGCTTTGGGGGCCAGCAACAGTTGCCAGGGCTACCCTGGGCATGGCAGGGGGCTTAAGGGGGCCTGGACCCGCCAAATTCCGCTTTGGGGGCCAGCAACAGTTGCCAGGGAAACCCTGGGCATGGCAGGGGGCTTAAGGGCGCCAGGACCCGCCCACTTCCGCTTTGGGGGCCAGCAACAGTTGCCAGGGCTACCCTGGGCATGACAGGGGGCTTAAGGGGGCCTGGACCCGCCCACTTCCGCTTTGGGGGCCAGCAACCCTGGGCATGGCAGGGGGCTTAAGGGGGCCTGGACCCGCCCACTTCCGCTTTGGGGGCCAGCAACAGTTGCCAGGGCTACCCTGGGCATGGCAGGGGGCTTAAGGGCGCCAGGACCCGCCCACTTCCGCTTTGGGGGCCAGCAACAGTTGCCAGGGCTACCCTGGGCATGACAGGGGGCTTAAGGGGGCCTGGACCCGCCCACTTCCGCTTTGGGGGCCAGCAACAGTTACCAGGGCTACCCTGGGCATGGCAGGGGGCTTAAGGGGGCCTGGACCTGCCCACTTCCGCTTTGGGGGCCAGCAACAGTTGCCAGGGCTACCTTGGGCATGACAGGGGGCTAAAGGGGGCCTGGATCCGCCCACTTCCGCTTTGGTGGCCAGCAACAGTTGCCAGGTCTACCCTGGGCATGGCAGGGGGCTTATGGGGGCCTGGACCCGCCCACTTCCGCTTTGGGGGCCAGCAACAGTTGCCAGGGCAACCCTGGGCATGGCAGGGGGCTTAAGGGGGCCTGGACCCGACCACTTCCGCTTTGGGGGCCAGCAACAGTTGCCAGGGCAACCCTGGGCATGGCAGGGGGCTTAAGGGGGCCTGGACCCGCCCACTTCCGCTTTGGGGGCCAGCAACAGTTGCCAGGGCTACCCTGGGCATGGCAGGGGGCTTAAGGGGGCCTGGACCCGCCCACTTCCGCTTTGGGGGCCAGCAACAGTTGCCAGGTCAACCCTGGGCATGGCAGGGGGCTTAAGGGGGCCTGGACCCGCCCAATTCCGCTTTGGGGGCCAGCAACAGTTGCCAGGGCAATCCTGGGCATGGCAGGGGGCTTAAGGGCGCCAGGACCCGCACAATTCCGCTTTGGGGGCCAGCAACAGTTACCAGGGCTACCCTGGGCATGGCAGGGGGCTTAAGGGGGCCTGGACCCGCCCACTTCCGCTTTGGGGGCCAGCAACAGTTGCCAGGGCAACCCTGGGCATGGCAGGGGGCTTAAGGGGGCCTGGACCCACCCACTTCCGCTTTGGGAGCCAGCAACAGTTGCCAGGGCTACCCTGGGCATGGCAGGGGGCTTAAGGGGGCCTGGACCCGCCCACTTCCGCTTTGGGGGCCAGCAACAGTTGCCAGGGCAACCATGGGCATGGAAGGGGGCTTAAGGGGGCCTGGACCCGCCCACTTCCGCTTTGGGGGCCAGCAACAGTTGCCAGGGCTACCCTGGGCATGGCAGGGGGCTTAAGGGGGCCTGGACCCGCCAAATTCCGCTTTGGGGGCCAGCAACAGTTGCCAGGGCTACCCTGGGCATGGCAGGGGGCTTAAGGGGGCCTGGACCCGCCCACTTCCGCTTTGGGGGCCAGCAACAGTTGCCAGGGCAACCATGGGCATGGAAGGGGGCTTAAGGGGGCCTGGACCCGCCCACTTCCGCTTTGGGGGCCAGCAACAGTTGCCAGGGCTACCCTGGGCATGGCAGGGGGCTTAAGGGGGCCTGGACCCGCCAAATTCCGCTTTGGGGGCCAGCAACAGTTGCCAGGGCAACCCTGGGCATGGCAGGGGGCTTAAGGGCGCCAGGACCCGCACACTTCCGCTTTGGGGGCCAGCAACAATTGCCAGGGCAACCCTGGGCATGGAAGGGGGCTTAAGGGCGCCAGGACCCGCCCACTTCCGCTTTGGGGGCCAGCAACAGTTGCCAGGGCTACCCTGGGCATGACAGGGGGCTAAAGGGGGCCTGGACCCGCCCACTTCCGCTTTGGGGGCCAGCAACCCTGGGCATGGCAGGGGGCTTAAGGGGGCCTGGACCCGCCCACTTCCGCTTTGGGGGCCAGCAACAGTTGCCAGGGCAACCCTGGGCATGGCAGGGGGCTTAAGGGGGCCTGGACCCGCCCACTTCCGCTTTGGGGGCCAGCAACAGTTGCCAGGGCAACCCTGGGCATGGCAGGGGGCTTAAGGGGGCCTGGACCCGCCCACTTCCGCTTTGGGGGCCAGCAACAGTTGCCAGGGCAACCCTGGGCATGGCAGGGGGCTTAAGGGGGCCTGGACCCGCCCACTTCCGCTTTGGGGGCCAGCAACAGTTGCCAGGGCTACCCTGGGCATGACAGGGGGCTTAAGGGGGCCTGGACCCGCCCACTTCCGCTTTGGGGGCCAGCAACAGTTACCAGGGCTACCCTGGGCATGGCAGGGGGCTTAAGGGGGCCTGGACCCGCCCACTTCCGCTTTGGTGGCCAGCAACAGTTGCCAGGGCAACCATGGGCATGGAAGGGGGCTTAAGGGGGCCTGGACCCGCCCACTTCCGCTTTGGGGGCCAGCAACAGTTGCCAGGGCTACCCTGGGCATGGCAGGGGGCTTAAGGGGGCCTGGACCCGCCCACTTCCGCTTTGGGGGCCAGCAACAGTTGCCAGGGCTACCCTGGGCATGACAGGGGGCTTAAGGGGGCCTGGACCCGCCCACTTCCGCTTTGGGGGCCAGCAACAGTTGCCAGGGCTACCCTGGGCATGGCAGGGGGCTTAAGGGCGCCAGGACCCGCGCACTTCCGCTTTGGGGGCCAGCAACAATTGCCAGGGCAACCCTGGGCATGGCAGGGGGCTTAAGGGCGCCAGGACCCGCCCACTTCCGCTTTGGGGGCCAGCAACAGTTGCCAGGGCTACCCTGGGCATGACAGGGGGCTTAAGGGGGCCTGGACCCGCCCACTTCCGCTTTGGGGGCCAGCAACAGTTACCAGGGCTACCCTGGGCATGGCAGGGGGCTTAAGGGGGCCTGGACCCGCCCACTTCCGCTTTGGGGGCCAGCAACAGTTGCCAGGGCTACCCTGGGCATGACAGGGGGCTTAAGGGGGCCTGGACCCGCCCACTTCCGCTTTGGGGGCCAGCAACAGTTGCCAGGGCTACCCTGGGCATGGCAGGGGGCTTAAGGGGGCCTGGACCCGCCCACTTCCGCTTTGGGGGCCAGCAACAGTTGCCAGGGCAACCATGGGCATGGAAGGGGGCTTAAGGGGGCCTGGACCCGCCCACTTCCGCTTTGGGGGCCAGCAACAGTTGCCTGGGCTACCCTGGGCATGGCAGGGGGCTTAAGGGGGCCTGGACCCGCCAAATTCCGCTTTGGGGGCCAGCAACAGTTGCCAGGGCAACCCTGGGCATGGCAGGGGGCTTAAGGGCGCCAGGACCCGCACACTTCCGCTTTGGGGGCCAGCAACAATTGCCAGGGCAACCCTGGGCATGGCAGGGGGCTTAAGGGCGCCAGGACCCGCCCACTTCCGCTTTGGGGGCCAGCAACAGTTGCCAGGGCTACCCTGGGCATGACAGGGGGCTTAAGGGGGCCTGGACCCGCCCACTTCCGCTTTGGGGGCCAGCAACAGTTACCAGGGCTACCCTGGGCATGGCAGGGGGCTTAAGGGGGGCTGGACCCGCCCACTTCCGCTTTGGGGGCCAGCAACAGTTGCCAGGGCTACCCTGGGCATGACAGGGGGCTTAAGGGGGCCTGGACCCGCCCACTTCCGCTTTGGGGGCCAGCAACAGTTGCCAGGGCAACCCTGGGCATGGCAGGGGGCTTAAAAGGGCCTGGACCCGCCCACTTTTGCTTTGGGGGCCAGCAACAGTTGCCAGGGCTACCTTGGGCATGACAGGGGGCTAAAGGGGGCCTGGACCCGCCCACTTCCGCTTTGGGGGCCAGCAACAGTTGCCAGGTCTACCCTGGGCATGGCAGGGGGCTTAAGGGGGCCTGGACCCGCCCACTTCCGCTTTGGGGGCCAGCAATAGTTGCCAGGGCAACCCTGGGCATGGCAGGGGGCTTAAGGGGGCCTGGACCCGACCACTTCCGCTTTGGGGGCCAGCAACAGTTGCCAGGGCAACCTTGGGCATGACAGGGGGCTTAAGGGGGCCTGGACCCGCCCACTTCCGCTTTGGGGGCCAGCAACAGTTGCCAGGGCTACCCTGGGCATGGCAGGGGGCTTAAGGGGGCCTGGACAAGCCCACTTCCGCTTTGGGGGCCAGCAACAGTTGCCAGGGCAACCCTGGGCATGGCAGGGGGCTTAAGGGCGCCAGGACCCGCGCACTTCCGCTTTGGGGGCCAGCAACAATTGCCAGGGCAACCCTGGGCATGGCAGGGGGCTTAAGGGCGCCAGGACCCGCCCACTTCCGCTTTGGGGGCCAGCAACAGTTGCCAGGGCTACCCTGGGCATGACAGGGGGCTTAAGGGGGCCTGGACCCGCCCACTTCCGCTTTGGGGGCCAGCAACAGTTACCAGGGCTACCCTGGGCATGGCAGGGGGCTTAAGGGGGCCTGGACCCGCCCACTTCCGCTTTGGGGGCCAGCAACAGTTGCCAGGGCTACCCTGGGCATGACAGGGGGCTTAAGGGGGCCTGGACCCGCCCACTTCCACTTTGGGGGCCAGCAACAGTTGCCAGGGCTACCCTGGGCATGGCAGGGGGCTTAAGGGGGCCTGGACCCGCCCACTTCCTCTTTGGGGGCCAGCAACAGTTGCCAGGGCAACCATGGGCATGGAAGGGGGCTTAAGGGGGCCTGGACCCGCCCACTTCCGCTTTGGGGGCCAGCAACAGTTGCCTGGGCTACCCTGGGCATGGCAGGGGGCTTAAGGGGGCCTGGACCCGCCAAATTCCGCTTTGGGGGCCAGCAACAGTTGCCAGGGCAACCCTGGGCATGGCAGGGGGCTTAAGGGCGCCAGGACCCGCACACTTCCGCTTTGGGGGCCAGCAACAATTGCCAGGGCAACCCTGGGCATGGCAGGGGGCTTAAGGGCGCCAGGACCCGCCCACTTCCGCTTTGGGGGCCAGCAACAGTTGCCAGGGCTACCCTGGGCATGACAGGGGGCTTAAGGGGGCCTGGACCCGCCCACTTCCGCTTTGGGGGCCAGCAACAGTTACCAGGGCTACCCTGGGCATGGCAGGGGGCTTAAGGGGGGCTGGACCCGCCCACTTCCGCTTTGGGGGCCAGCAACAGTTGCCAGGGCTACCCTGGGCATGACAGGGGGCTTAAGGGGGCCTGGACCCGCCCACTTCCGCTTTGGGGGCCAGCAACAGTTGCCAGGGCAACCCTGGGCATGGCAGGGGGCTTAAGGGGGCCTGGACCCGCCCACTTTTGCTTTGGGGGCCAGCAACAGTTGCCAGGGCTACCTTGGGCATGACAGGGGGCTAAAGGGGGCCTGGACCCGCCCACTTCCGCTTTGGGGGCCAGCAACAGTTGCCAGGTCTACCCTGGGCATGGCAGGGGGCTTAAGGGGGCCTGGACCCGCCCACTTCCGCTTTGGGGGCCAGCAACAGTTGCCAGGGCAACCCTGGGCATGGCAGGGGGCTTAAGGGGGCCTGGACCCGACCACTTCCGCTTTGGGGGCCAGCAACAGTTGCCAGGGCAACCTTGGGCATGACAGGGGGCTAAAGGGGGCCTGGACCCGCCCACTTCCGCTTTGGGGGCCAGCAACAGTTGCCAGGTCTACCTTGGGCATGGCAGGGGGCTTAAGGGGGCCTGGACCCGCCCACTTCCGCTTTGGGGGCCAGCAACAGTTGCCAGGGCTACCTTGGGCATGACAGGGGGCTTAAGGGGGCCTGGACCCGCCCACTTCCGCTTTGGGGGCCTGCAACAGTTGCCAGGGCTACCCTGGGCATGGCAGGGGGCTTAAGGGGGCCTGGACCCGCCCACTTCCGCTTTGGGGGCCAGCAACAGTTGCCAGGGCAACCCTGGGCATGGCAGGGGGCTTAAGGGGGCCTGGACCCGCCCAATTCCGCTTTGGGGGCCAGCAACAGTTGCCAGGGCAACCCTGGGCATGGCAGGGGGCTTAAGGGCGCCAGGACCCGCACAATTCCGCTTTGGGGGCCAGCAACAGTTGCCAGGGCTACCCTGGGCATGACAGGGGGCTTAAGGGGGCCTGGACCCGCCCACTTCCGCTTTGGGGGCCAGCAACCCTGGGCATGGCAGGGGGCTTATTGGGGCCTGGACCCGCCCACTTCCGCTTTGGGGGCCAACAACAGTTGCCAGGGCAACCCTGGGCATGGCAGGGGGCTTAAGGGGGCCTGGACCCGCCCACTTCCGCTTTGGGGGCCAGCAACAGTTGCCAGGACAACCCTGGGCATGGCAGGGGGCTTAAGGGCGCCTGGAAACGCCCACTTCCGCTTTGAGGGCCAGCAACAGTTGCCAGGACAACCATGGGCATTGCAGGGGGCTTAAGGGCGCCTGGACCCGCCCACTTCCGCTTTGGGGGCCAGCAACAGTTGCCAGGGCAACCCTGGGCATGGCAGGGGGCTTAAGGGGGCCTGGACCCGCCCACTTCCGCTTTGGGGGCCAGCAACAGTTGCCAGGACAACCCTGGGCATGGCAGGGGGCTTAAGGGCGCCTGGAAACGCCCACTTCCGCTTTGGGGGCCAGCAACAGTTGCCAGGACAACCATGGGCATGGCAGGGGGCTTAAGGGCGCCTGGACCCGCCCACTTCCGCTTTGGGGGCCAGCAACAGTTGCCAGGGCAACCCTGGGCATAAAAGGCAGCTTAAGGGGGCCTGGACCCGCCCACTTCCGCTTTGGGGGCCAGCAACAGTTGCCAGGGCTACATTGGGCATGGCAGGGGGCTTAAGGGGGCCTGGACCCGCCCACTTCCGCTTTGAGGGCCAGCAACAGTTGCCAGGGCAACCCTGGGCATGGCATGGGGCTTAAGGGCGCCAGGACCCGCCCACTTCCGCTTTGGGGGCCAGCAACAGTTGCCAGGACAACCATGGGCATTGCAGGGGGCTTAAGGGCGCCTGGACCCGCCCACTTGCGCTTTGGGGGCCAGCAACAGTTGCCAGGGCAACCCTGGGCATGGCAGGGGGCTTAAGGGGGCCTGGACCCGCCCACTTCCGCTTTGGGGGCCAGCAACAGTTGCCAGGGCTACCCTGGGCATGGCAGGGGGCTTAAGGGCGCCAGGACCCGCCCACTTCCGCTTTGGGGGCCAGCAACAGTTGCCAGGGCTACCCTGGGCATGACAGGGGGCTTAAGGGGGCCTGGACCCGCCCACTTCCGCTTTGGGGGCCAGCAACAGTTACCAGGGCTACCCTGGGCATGGCAGGGGGCTTAAGGGGGCCTGGACCCGCCCACTTCCGCTTTGGGGGCCAGCAACAGTTGCCAGGGCTACCCTGGGCATGACAGGGGGCTTAAGGGGGCCTGGACCCGCCCACTTCCGCTTTGGGGGCCAGCAACAGTTGCCAGGGCAACCATGGGCATGGAAGGGGGCTTAAGGGGGCCTGGACCCGCCCAATTCCGCTTTGGGGGCCAGCAACAGTTGCCAGGGCAACCCTGGGCATGGCAGGGGGCTTAAGGGGGCCTGGACCCGCCCACTTCCGCTTTGGGGGCCAGCAACAGTTGCCAGGGCTACCCTGGGCATGGCAGGGGGCTTAAGGGGGCCTGGACCCGCCCACTTCCGCTTTGGGGGCCAGCAACAGTTGCCAGGGCAACCCTGGGCATGGCATGGGGCTTAAGGGCGCCTGGACCCGCCCACTTCCGCTTTGGGGGCCAGCAACAGTTGCCAGGGCTACCCTGGGCATGGCAGGGGGCTTAAGGGGGCCTTGACTTCCCACTTCCGCTTTGGGGGCCAGCAACAGTTGCCAGGGCAACCCTGGGCATGGCAGGGGGCTTAAGGGGGCCTGGACCCGCCCACTTCCGCTTTGGGGGCCAGCAACAGTTGCCAGGGCTACCTTGGGCATGACAGGGAGCTAAAGGGGGCCTGGACCCGCCCACTTCCGCTTTGGGGGCCAGCAACAGTTGCCAGGTCTACCCTGGGCATGGCAGGGGGCTTAAGGGGGCCTGGACCAACCCACTTCCGCTTTGGGGGCCAGCAACAGTTGCCAGGGCAACCCTGGGCATGGCAGGGGGCTTAATGGGGCCTGGACCCGACCACTTCCGCTTTGGGGGCCAGCAACAGTTGCCAGGGCAACCCTGGGCATGGCAGGGGGCTTAAGGGGGCCTGGACCCGCCCACTTCCGCTTTGGGGGCCAGCAACAGTTGCCAGGGCTACCCTGGGCATGGCAGGGGGCTTAAGGGGGCCTGGACCCGCCCACTTCCGCTTTGGGGGCCAGCAACAGTTGCCAGGGCAACCCTGGGCATGGCAGGGGGCTTAAGGGGGCCTGGACCCGCCCAATTCCGCTTTGGGGGCCAGCAACAGTTACCAGGGCTACCCTGGGCATGGCAGGGGGCTTAAGGGGGCCTGGACCCGCCCACTTCCGCTTTGGGGGCCAGCAACAGTTGCCAGGGCAACCCTGGGCATGGCAGGGGGCTTAAGGGGGCCTGGACCCGCCCACTTCCGCTTTGGGGGCCAGCAACAGTTGCCAGGTCAACCCTGGGCATGGCAGGGGGCTTAAGGGGGCCTGGACCCGCCCACTTCCGCTTTGGGGGCCAGCAAGAGTTGCCAGGGCAACCCTGGGCATGGCATGGGGCTTAAGGGCGCCTGGACCCGCCCACTTCCGCTTTGGGGGCCAGCAACAGTTGCCAGGGCTACCCTGGGCATGGCAGGGGTCTTAAGGGGGCCTTGACTTCCCACTTCCGCTTTGGGGGCCAGCAACAGTTGCCAGGGCAACCCTGGGCATGGCAGGGGGCTTAAGGGGGCCTGGACCCGCCCACTTCCGCTTTGGGGGCCAGCAACAGTTGCCAGGGCTACCTTGGGCATGACAGGGGGCTAAAGGGGGCCTGGACCCGCCCACTTCCGCTTTGGGGGCCAGCAACAGTTGCCAGGTCTACCCTGGGCATGGCAGGGGGCTTAAGGGGGCCTGGACCCGACCACTTCCGCTTTGGGGGCCAGCAACAGTTGCCAGGGCAACCCTGGGCATGGCAGGGGGCTTAAGGGGGCCTGGACCCGATCACTTCCGCTTTGGGGGCCAGCAACAGTTGCCAGGGCAACCCTGGGCATGGCAGGGGGCTTAAGGGGGCCTGGACCCGCCCACTTCCGCTTTGGGGGCCAGCAACAGTTGCCAGGGCTACCTTGGGCATGACAGGGGGCTTAAGGGGGCCTGGACCCGCCCACTTCCGCTTTGGGGGCCAGCAACAGTTGCCAGGGCAACCCTGGGCATGGCAGGGGGCTTAAGGGGGCCTGGACCCGCCCACTTCCGCTTTGGGGGCCAGCAACAGTTGCCAGGGCAACCCTGGGCATGGCAGGGGGCTTAAGGGCGCCAGGACCCGCACAATTCCGCTTTGGGGGCCAGCAACAGTTGCCAGGGCAACCCTGGGCATGGCAGGGGGCTTAAGGGGGCTCGGACCCGCCCACTTCCGCTTTGGGGGCCAGCAACAGTTGCCAGGGCAACCCTGGGCATGGCAGGGGGCTTAAGGGGGCCTGGACCCGCCCACTTCCGCTTTGGGGGCCAGCAACAGTTGCCAGGTCAACCCTGGGCATGGCAGGGGGCTTAAGGGGGCCTGGACCCACCCACTTCCGCTTTGGGGGCCAGCAACAGTTGCCAGGGCTACCTTGGGCATGACAGGGGGCTTAAGGGGGCCTGGACCCGCCCACTTCCGCTTTGGGGGCCAGCAACAGTTGCCAGGGCTACACTGGGCATGGCAGGGGGCTTAAGGGGGCCTGGACCCGCCCACTTCCGCTTTGGGGGCCAGCAACAGTTGCCAGGGCAACCCTGGGCATGGCAGGGGGCTTAAGGGGGCCTGGACCCGCCCACTTCCGCTTTGGGGGCCAGCAACAGTTGCCAGGGCAACCCTGGGCATGGCAGGGGGCTTAAGGGGGCCTGGACCCGCCCAATTCCGCTTTGGGGGCCAGCAACAGTTGCCAGGGCAACCCTGGGCATGGCAGGGGGCTTACGGGCGCCAGGACCCGCACACTTCCGCTTTGGGGGCCAGCAACAGTTGCCAGGGCAACCCTGGGCATGGCATGGGGCTTAAGGGCGCCTGGACCCGCCCACTTCCGCTTTGGGGGCCAGCAACAGTTGCCAGGGCAACCCTGGGCATGGCAGGGGGCTTAAGGGGGCCTTGACTTCCCACTTCCGCTTTGGGGGCCAGCAACAGTTGCCAGGGCAACCCTGGGCATGGCAGGGGGCTTAAGGGGGCCTGGACCCGCCCACTTCCGCTTTGGGGGCCAGCAACAGTTGCCAGGGCTACCTTGGGCATGACAGGGGGCTAAAGGGGGCCTGGACCCGCCCACTTCCGCTTTGGGGGCCAGCAACAGTTGCCAGGGCTACCCTGGGCATGGCAGGGGGCTTAAGGGGGCCTGGCCCCGCCCACTTCCGCTTTGGGGGCCAGCAACAGTTGCCAGGGCAACCCTGGGCATGGCAGGGGGCTTAAGGGGGCCTGGACCCGACCACTTCCGCTTTGGGGGCCAGCAACAGTTGCCAGGGCAACCCTGGGCATGGCAGGGGGCTTAAGGGGGCCTGGACCCACCCAATTCCGCTTTGGGGGCCAGCAACAGTTGCCAGGGCTACCTTGGGCATGACAGGGGGCTTAAGGGGGCCTGGACCCGCCCACTTCCGCTTTGGGGGCCAGCAACAGTTGCCAGGGCTACCCTGGGCATGGCAGGGGGCTTAAGGGGGCCTGGACCCGCCCACTTCCGCTTTGGGGGCCAGCAACAGTTGCCAGGGCAACCCTGGGCATGGCAGGGGGCTTAAGGGGGCCTGGACCCGCCCAATTCCGCTTTGGGGGCCAGCAACAGTTGTCAGGGCAACCCTGGGCATGGCAGGGGGCTTAAGGGCGCCAGGACCCGCACAATTCCGCTTTGGGGGCCAGCAACAGTTGCCAGGGCAACCCTGGGCATGGCAGGGGGCTTAAGGGGGCTTGGACCCGCCCACTTCCGCTTTGGGGGCCAGCAACAGTTGCCAGGGCAACCCTGGGCATGGCAGGGGGCTTAAGGGGGCCTGGACCCGCCCACTTCCGCTTTGGGGGCCAGCAACAGTTGCCAGGGCAACCCTGGGCATGGCAGGGGGCTTAAGGGGGCTTGGACCCGCCCACTTCCGCTTTGGGGGACAGCAACAGTTGCCAGGGCAACCCTGGGCATGGCAGGGGGCTTAAGGGCGCCAGGACCCGCACACTTCCGCTTTGGGGGTCAGCAACAGTTGCCAGGGCTACCCTGGGCATGGCAGGGGGCTTAAGGGGGCTTGGACCCGCCCACTTCCGCTTTGGGGGCCAGCAACAGTTGCCAGGGCAACCCTGGGCATGGCAGGGGGCTTAAGGGGGCCTGGACCCGCCCACTTCCGCTTTGGGGGCCAGCAACAGTTGCCAGGTCAACCCTGGGCATGGCAGGGGGCTTAAGGGGGCTTGGACCCGCCCACTTCCGCTTTGGGGGCCAGCAACAGTTGCCAGGGCAACCCTGGGCATGGCAGGGGGCTTAAGGGCGCCAGGACCCGCACACTTCCGCTTTGGGGGCCAGCAACAGTTGCCAGGGCAACCCTGGGCATGGCAGGGGGCTTAAGGGGGCTTGGACCCGCCCACTTCCGCTTTGGGGGCCAGCAACAGTTGCCAGGGCAACCCTGGGCATGGCAGGGGGCTTAAGGGGGCCTGGACCCGCCCACTTCCGCTTTGGGGGCCAGCAACAGTTGCCAGGTCAACCCTGGGCATGGCAGGGGGCTTAAGGGGGCCTGGACCCGCCCACTTCCGCTTTGGGGGCCAGCAACAGTTGCCAGGGCTACCTTGGGCATGACAGGGGGCTTAAGGGGGCCTGGACCCGCCCACTTCCGCTTTGGGGGCCAGCAACAGTTGCCAGGGCTACCCTGGGCATGGCAGGGGGCTTAAGGGGCCTGGACACGCCCAATTCCGCTTTGGGGGCCAGCAACAGTTGCCAGGGCAACCCTGGGCATGGCAGGGGGCTTAAGGGGGCCTGGACCCGCCCACTTCCGCTTTGGGGGCCAGCAACAGTTGCCAGGGCAACCCTGGCCATGGCAGGGGGCTTATGGGCGCCAGGACCCGCCCACTTCCGCTTTGGGGGCCAGCAACAGTTGCCAGGGCTACACTGGGCATGGCAGGGGGCTTAAGGGGGCCTGGACCCGCCCACTTCCGCTTTGGGGGCCAGCAACAGTTGTCAGGGCAACCCTGGGCATGGCATGGGGCTTAAGGGTGCCAGGACCCGCCCACTTCCGCTTTGGGGGCCAGCAACAGTTGCCAGGGCAACATTGGGCATGGCAGGGGGCTTAAGGGCGCCAGGACCCGCCCACTTCCGCTTTGGGGGCCAGCAACAGTTGCCAGGACAACCCTGGGCATGGCAGGGGGCTTAAGGGCTCCTGGGAAACTCCCACTTCCGCTTTGGGGGCCAGCAACAGTTGCCAGGGCTACCCTGGCCATGGCAGGGGGCTTAAGGGCGCCTGGACCCGCCCACTTCCGCTTTGGGGGCCAGCAACAGTTGCCAGGGCAACCCTGGGCATGGCAGGGGGCTTAAGGGGGCCTGGACACGCCCACTTCCGCTTTGGGGGCCAGCAACAGTTGCCAGGGAAACCCTGGGCATGGCAGGGGGCTTAAGGGGGCCTGGACCCGCCCACTTCCGCTTTGGGGGCCAACAACAGTTGCCAGGGCTACACTGGGCATGGCAGGGGGCTTAAGGGGGCCTGGACCCGCCCACTTCCGCTTTGGGGGCCAGCAACAGTTGCCAGGGCAACCCTGGGCATGGCAGGGGGCTTAAGGGGGCCTGGACCCGCCCACTTCCGCTTTGGGGGCCAGCAACAGTTGCCAGGGCTACCTTGGGCATGACAGGGGGCTTAAGTGGGCCTGGACCCGCCCACTTCCGCTTTGGGGGCCAGCAACAGTTGCCAGGGCTACACTGGGCATGGCAGGGGGCTTAAGGGGGCCTGGACCAGCCCATTTCCGCTTTGGGGGCCAGCAACAGTTGCCAGGGCTACCCTGGGCATGGCAGGGGGCAAAAGGGGGCCTGGACCCGCCCACTTCCGCTTTGGGGGCCAGCAACAGTTGCCAGGGCAACCATGGGCATGGAATGGGGCTTAAGGGGGCCTGGAAACGCCCACTTCCGCTTTGGGGGGCAGCAACAGTTGCCAGGGCTACCCTGGGCATGGCAGGGGGCAAAGGGGGGCCTGGACCCGCCCACTTCCGCTTTGGGGGCCAGCAACAGTTGCCAGGGCAACCATGGGCATGGAATGGGGCTTAAGGGGGCCTGGAAACGCCCACTTCCGCTTTGGGGGCCAGCAACAGTTGCCAGGGCAACCCTGGGCATGATATGGGGCTTAAGGGCGCCAGGACCCGCCCACTTCCGCTTTGGGGGCCAGCAACAGTTGCCAGGGCAACCCTGGGAATGGCAGGGGGCTTAAGGGGGCCTGGACCCGCCCACTTCCGCTTTGGGGGCCAGCAACAGTTGCCAGGGCAACCCTGGCCATGGCAGGGGGCTTAAGGGCGCCAGGACCCGCCCACTTCCGCTTTGGGGGCCAGCAACAGTTGCCAGGGCAACCCTGGGCATGGCAGGGGGCTTGAGGGCGCCTGGACCCGCCCACTTCCGCTTTGGGGGGCAGCAACAGTTGCCAGGGCTACCCTGGGCATGGCAGGGGGCATAAGGGGGCCTGGACCCGCCCACTTCCGCTTTGGGGGCCAGCAACAGTTGCCAGGGCAACCATGGGCATGGAATGGGGCTTAAGGGGGCCTGGAAACGCCCACTTCCGCTTTGGGGGCAAGCAACAGTTGCCAGGGCAACCTTGGGCATGGCAGGGGGCTTAAGGGGGCCTGGACCCGCCCAATTCCGCTTTGGGGGCCAGCAACAGTTGCCAGGGCAACCCTGGGCATGGCAGGGGGCTTAATGGCGCCAGGACCCGAACACTTCCGCTTTGGGGGCCAGCAACAATTGCCAGGGCAACCCTGGGCATGGCAGGGGGCTTAAGGGCGCCAGGACCCGCCCACTTCCGCTTTGGGGGCCAGCAACAGTTGCCAGGGCTACCCTGGGCATGACAGGGGGCTTAAGGGGGACTGGACCGCCCACTTCCGCTTTGGGGGCCAGCAACAGTTGCCAGGGCTACCCTGGGCATGGCAGGGGGCTTAAGGGGGCCTGGACCGCCCACTTCCGCTTTGGGGGCCAGCAACAGTTGCCAGGGCAACCATGGGCATGGAAGGGGGCTGTTAGGAGTGGTTACTTTAACCTACCTCCTGAGGTGGACTCTAACCTACCTCTGGATAGGGAGTTGGACTTTAACCAATCTTCCTTTATCCCTTCTTCCTCAATTTGGTGGCCCCCCTTAGAGCTCCGTGAGTGTTAACCCTGTATATGCTGATCAGAAAAGAAGACCATCATGTATGCAAGGTACAACACTGGTTTATTGTTTACACATACAGCATATTTATACAGTATAGCATGCATGGGCTCGACAAGAGATGATTGGATGATACAGGGGTGTAGCAGGGAGGAGTTCCAGTTACTGTCTAGGGGATATATGTTATTATTATACAAGGACATGGGAGAACAGACAGTTTTTGTAGAAAACATGTGAAATACATCTTACAGGAAATAACCTTGAGCAACGCAGCCTTGAGCAGCAGCAGACTGACACAAAGCAGAATAGAAACTTGTAATTTTCCACTCACTATAAGGCATTTGAGACAAGATGGAGAACAGCATACAAAATGGTGCATAAATCCTTTCAATCCCCTCTTAGAATCATAATTTATTTAAATTATTTGATTCTCACGTGTGCTTTTCCTTTTAATACGCTGTTCCCTCACATATGTAGCATAGTCATCGGGTGTAGGGGTTTCAGAGGAAAGATCAATATACATAATAGCAACAGGTGTTGTGGTACCTAGATATTTGGAAACTATTCTCCTGCCTAGTGGAAAAATACAGTAAGCAACGATTATGATGAACAGAAGTACAGTAAGTGTAATGATACCTAGTTGAGTTAAGGCATGTTTCCAGTTGCTCATCCAGCCGAACCAAGCAGCCCAGGGGTCAGTGACACCTGAGTTTTCCTTGAGCTCTCGGGATAAGTCTTCTAATTTTTTAATGGCTAGTGTGACTTTGCCATTGGGACCTGTATTGTCAGGAATGAAGGTGCAACATCCTGCAACTGTGTTTATGTATACACATGTACCACCTTTCTCGGCCAAGATCATATCCAGGGCCATGCGATTCTGGAATGTCATCTGTGATGTGGCCTCCAGTTGTTCTGCAATACCTTTCAAGGCATCCTTTGTATCATTAACAAATCTCTGTTGATTATAATACATATAGTTTATCCATGCAACATTCTTATTGATTGTAACCTGGGGCAGCAGAGATTCAAAGCCAGCAGCTACTTCATCTCGGGCCTTGAACTCGTCTGGGACACCCCGGGGTACACCAATAGTATCAATGTATACGTGTGGGTCAAAGCTTTCCAGTGGGGTACTTCTCTTTTGTCTAGGGTGTGGGTCAGGTAGGGGTGAAGGTGTTTCAATGGCTGTTGGCAAAATATGGATAGGCATAATGATTTTTGAGAGAGCACATTCGCCTCTCCATACACTGTCAAGCTTTGCTCTAATTTTCATGTCCCCACAAATGAAATAAATGTCACCAAGGGATTTCTTCATGATGGGTAAGGTTACATACCTGCGGATGGCACAGTAACCATCCGGGAATGTTTTCAGATCTACCCCCTTAGTGACATTAGAACAGTAACAAGTATAGTTGCCTGGATATATGGTGATTGTGTTACCTGGATTGGTGTTTTTTCCTAAGATGGGGTAGTTCTTCTTCCATAACTCACATTCATTATCTTTAGTTTTATTGCCAGTGTATAAGGTAAAAAAACATTCATCCTCTGATTCTGGTATGTTAAGGGGGACGGTACCAAGGTGGGGTCTGGACTTAGCACATACATAACAGTCAGTTCGGTTAGTCTGTCGTGCATTGTATTTCATCCATTCTAACCAAAAATTCACATCAGCTAAACCTGTCTCTATGGACATGGTGTCCTCATATGTGGGATTACTGATAGCAACCATATCTTTAAAGGTACTTATGTGTGGTTTGAATGGGGATAATGGCTGGGGCCTGGCGGGGGATGGTGGCTTACGGAGGGAAAGGTATTCCTGATTGTTAAACATATCTTTGAGATAGAATTGTTGTCTATCACTGGCATATCCACCTCCCCACCATACCCCTAGAACATACATTCCAGCATCACTGGGGCTGGGATTTTCAATATTTATAGTGCAATAATAGTCATATCTACCGTCATCCTTAGTGATAGTCATCCTAGAAAGTAATGGCTTACCATACTTGTCCTTTCGATCAATAGCCAAGGTGGGTTTGTATGCCCAGTCGATACCTGAATTCCACCCCACTGCTCCCCAATAATTGCAGTTATTTCCCCAATAATAATCATCTGTGACACAAATATATACATTTTTAGTCTGGCTGAGAGCTGATTTGGATGGCATGGACCACATGTTACTAGGTATGACCGTATCATAGTTTATTCGGTAAGTGGCCACGCGAGTGGTAGATGAATTGTACCAAAGGGTAAGCACATCATCCTGACTGGTAATATCCACTTCTGCGGTACAGAAATTATAAAGAACAAGAGCGAGTAAAGTCAGCAGAGCTAAGATAGGGGGAATCATTTCCTTCAAGGGTCCTCTCGGCCTCAGTAGGAATTCCGTTTTCCTCGATGTCTGGATCCCCTACCGGCAATTTTTCTCCTCGTAGGAGGTCAGAGTTATTAACTCCCGTTAGTACCTCACTGGTCCGGTCTGTGTCAATCTCAGGATCGGTGTCGACCTCTGTGTCGAAAGTAGTTGGAGTAGGGATTTTCTTCACTCTGGATGCGTGGATCCACGTTGGGTTGTCATCGGTGAGCACAGCAGTTCTTGTCACAGCGACCACCTCTGTCTCAGGACCGTAGGAGAAATCACCTGGATTCTTGTTGCGTGGAAGGACTTTAACCACAACTTTGTCTCCGACTTGGAATGGATGTGTAGGTTTCTGTGGATGACAAGGATTTTTAAGTACAACTTCATGTTCAATTTCGTCTAGTCTGTGTATTAAAGTCCTTACATATTCTTCTCTGATTACTTCTAAATCTCCTGCTTGTGTGACTAGTGGTTTCCTTGCCCAGGGGGTGGGGAAGGGGCGTATATGGTATATGGGTAAAATCAATCTGCAGGTGAGTAAACGGAGTGGTGGGGTATTCAAGATGTTGGTGTTTTGCTTTATTGGGATTGTTAGGGTTGTTTCTAAGACACACAATACATCTACTAACATATTGGGTGACAAGTTCTTTTGCATTTGTGATGTAAAAATCATTGGTGAGGAGCAGTGTTGTCGTGACTTTGCTGTGGTGACCAACTCCGTGATAGTGTGCTATGAACAGTGAGGCACTTGTTTGGGGGATACAGGGTTTCCCCTCTTTGCAGATTAATCCAGTCCGTGGATTCTTCTGCAGAATTGGGTATGTCCAATCTGATAAATCAGAGTTAGAGGCAGTTGCCTGTAATTCTGTAAGTAAGTATGTGTCTTCTAGTGACGGTGGTGACATTATGGTAAGTGTGAGGTTGTATGTGGATGTGGCAGCAGCTTGTTTTGCAGCAGTGTCAGCGAGGGCATTGCCCCGTGAGATATCATCTTTTCCACCAGTATGTGCTTTGCAATGGAGAATGGCAATGTGTGAGGGCAATGTGATTGCGTGCAATAAGTCAGCAATAAGTTGGGCATGTGAGATGCCTTTTCCATCAGCGCCTGTGAAACCTCGGCGCTGCCAAATCATGCCGTGGTCGTGAACAACGCCATAAGCAAATTTGGAGTCTGTGTAAATGTTGACAGGTTTTCCTGTGTACAAGTGACAAGCTCTGGTGAGAGCGATTAGCTCAGCAGCCTGTGCTGATTGCAGAGGAACTGCTTTTGCTTCAAGGACAGTTTGAGGAAGTTTAACTACTGCGTAGCCTGTCTGGTATGTTTTGTCATTTGGTCGACTGCAGGAGCCGTCGACAAAAATTATGTCGGCGTCGGGTATCGGTACAGCCGACATGTCACTTCTGGGTGAAGTTTCTGAGTCGATTGTCAGAGAACAGTCATGTGGGGGAGGTGCTTCGTCATCAGGTCCTTTTAAGCCTAAAAGGGCATTAAGTATGGGCGCGGGGCCTGAGGATGCGTTTGCATACTTAATGGTGAGTGAGGGACTTCCTAGCAACAGGTCCTCATCTCCACTAAGACGCTGGGCTGACATGTTGTGTGTGTAGCCCTTTAAGTAATGCTACAACATTATGTGTGGTATGGAGAACAGTGGGTGAGCCTAGGGTGAGTGTGGTTGCCATCTCAGCTATCATTGCACAGGCCGCCAGTGCCTGAAGACAGGCAGGCATACCTTGGACCGACACCGGCATCACTTTGGAAAAGAATGCCACTGGGCGCAGCTTACCTCCATGTTCTTGTGTCAGCACACCCGCCATGGTTTTACATTTTGTCCCTTGCATATAAATGAAATGGTTGTACATAGTTTCGGAGGGTCAATGCCGGACTTTTTTATCAACATACATTTAAGGCTTTCATATATGCATTTAACATTTCTTGTGACCATTGTATCTGTTTAGGTTTGTCATTGAGTGTGGCTTGTCTCAAAATGTTATCATAGTAGGAACAGTCAGAAATCCACTGTCTGCAATAATAGTGTTTGGGCGGACCAGACCCAGTACAGACTGTATGCGTTGTGGGCTGACTTTCCTCTCTCCCTTTTTCAAGACAAAACCTAAATAATCAACATTCTTTTTGCACCATTGCATTTTTGCTTTTTGACACTTTGTGCCCACATTCACAGAGCCAGTTTAACAGTGATATACCATCCTCTCGGCATGCCTCCTTTGTTGAACTACAGATAAGCAGATCATCTGCATACTGTAGCAGGACTGAACCATAGGGGGGGTGCCAGGGGGTTAATATGGCTTGGAGCACGATGCTGTACACAACAGGGGAGTCAATATACTCCTGTGGCAGTCTGCATCATGTTAAATGCTGGCCTCAAAAGAAAATGCAAATAACAGTTGTGTCTGGGTGTCCACAGATATGCTAAAAAATAAATTTTTTCAAATCGGTTACTGAGAAGTAGGCGGCATCTACAGGGATGGCTGAGATGAGTGAGTTTATATCAGGTACAGTGGGTGCAATGGGAACAATTAATTGGTTTATTGCTCTGAGGTCCTGTTGACCATGTCTGAGGATTTACAGTGTCTAATTCTGTGTTTGGGTCAGAACTGTCAGTCATGAGCAAGTGGGGTGATGAAACATCGATTTCCTTTCCTATGTCATGGCCCTTTAAGGTCTGTCCCTGCCAGTCAATCTGAAATCTGGGGTTGTCTCTAGGTCTGGGTTGGCTGGGCTGCATATTCCTTACAAGTTTCATTGGGTAAGGGTGGTGGATAGGAAATTATTTTATTTTTACTAATTTTTGAACCCATGTTTAGTTTATGTCCTTTTATGTTTGTGTGAGAACTTTCTCCACCTTTTAATTTGTTCCTGATGTTCAGGGTTTTGACTAAAGTCAAGGAAATAGAGTAGTTGACTACCTTCAGGTAACTTGTGGATCTGGTCTAAAGTTTCAGGACAGATAATAGGATATGTGAAAAGGTTAATTGGTATATCTGTTAAGAAAAATGGGTATGTCTGATCAATGTATTTTTCAATAAGTCCTGTATCCAAATGACAACCCAATATAATAACGGATTCTAAAACGGTGCCATTAGATGATGTCTTTGTTGTGAGTTTAAATCTTGTGGGTTCTCTAATGACAGATGTCAATTTGGGCCAATAATTGTCTCTGTCGGGGTTATGGTACCAGAGGACGATACTACATTTACAATTTAAACAAGTACCTATGTATGGATGTCTGGGGTGTGACATAGACGTAGATGAAGTATGAGAATGGATGAAATATGAGAGCGTGAAAAATTCTTAGTATCCAGACCAGGGGCGCCGTTTCAGTAAGGCAGGAGTGTACCTACAGCAGCAGACTGAAAGGGTTGGTCTTTATCTGAATACTGTGTGAATTATGTATTCACTTTATACATCTCATAAAAATTAATGTTTATGATTGGTTAGTTATAACCACAGACTGTCTACGTGACAGTGGATAGAGTCAAGTGGTTTTATCCTGAAAACTGCATATGAAGCCTCACGTTGCGTTACCCCAAAGAGAGGGGAGCATATAGTCCGCAAGTCTATTGGCATACAGTAATCAATGAGACAAGAGAGAGAAAGAGTTAGTGTGCGTCAACTTACCAACCGCACAAGATGTACAAGTTAAATACATATATCGCATGTGTGTTCACTTACCAACCACACAAGGATATTACACGTAATACAACTTATACTGTAAAAAAGGGATAGTAAGAAATGGCCATATAGAAAAAAGGGCGATCAAATTGAGGTGACTAATGAGCGGACCCCTTAGGTCACTCTTTATATATTACCAGATCACTGATCTGCGTGTGCACACTATAAAACAACCAGCTGAAACTTTACTACTTTTGAAGTAAAGGTCTATACGGATTCAGGATTCGATATGTCCGTGATCCGAGAACAGGCAACAGACCACGTATGGGTGTCAACAGTTCAACGGGAACGAAGATCGAAATCCCGGGCCGGGCCCCCAGCTGTTAGGAGTGGTTACTTTAACCTACCTCCTGAGGTGGACTCTAACCTACCTCTGGATAGGGAGTTGGACTTTAACCAATCTTCCTTTATCCCTTCTTCCTCAATTTGGTGGCCCCCCTTAGAGCTCCGTGAGTGTTAACCCTGTATATGCTGATCAGAAAAGAAGACCATCATGTATGCAAGGTACAACACTGGTTTATTGTTTACACATACAGCATATTTATACAGTATAGCATGCATGGGCTCGACAAGAGATGATTGGATGATACAGGGGTGTAGCAGGGAGGAGTTCCAGTTACTGTCTAGGGGATATATGTTATTATTATACAAGGACATGGGAGAACAGACAGTTTTTGTAGAAAACATGTGAAATACATCTTACAGGAAATAACCTTGAGCAACGCAGCCTTGAGCAGCAGCAGACTGACACAAAGCAGAATAGAAACTTGAAATTTTCCACTCACTATAAGGCATTTGAGACAAGATGGAGAACAGCATACAAAATGGTGCATAAATCCTTTCAGGGGCTTAAGGGGGCCTGGACCCGCCCACTTCCGCCTTGGGGGCCAGCAACAGTTGCCAGGGCTACCATGGGCATGGCAGGGGGCTGAAGGGGGCCTGGACCCGCCCACTTCCGCTTTGGGGGCCAGCAACAGTTGCCAGGGCAACCATGGGCATGGAAGGGGGCTTAAGGGGGCCTGGACCCGCCCACTTCCAATTTGGGGGCCAGCAACAGTTGCCAGGGCAACCCTGGCCATGGCAGGGGGCTTAAGGGCGCCAGGACCCGCCCACTTCCGCTTTGGGGGCCAGCAACAGTTGCCAGGGCAACCCTGGGCATGGCAGGGGGCTTGAGGGCGCCTGGACCCGCCCACTTCCGCTTTGGGGGGCAGCAACAGTTGCCAGGGCTACCCTGGGCATGGCAGGGGGCTTAAGGGGGCCTGGACCCTCCCACTTCCGCTTTGGGGGCCAGCAACAGTTGCCAGGACAACCATGGGCATGGAAGGGGGCTTAATGGGGCCTGGAAACGCCAACTTCCGCTTTGGGGGCCAGCAACAGTTGCCAGGACAACCCTGGGCATGGCAGGGGGCTTAAGGGCGCCTGGAAACGCCCACTTCCGCTTTGGGGGCCAGCAACAGTTGCCAGGACAACCATGGGCATTGCAGGGGGCTTAAGGGCGCCTGGACCCGCCCACTTCCGCTTTGGGGGCCAGCAACAGTTGCCAGGGCAACCCTGGGCATGGCAGGGGGCTTAAGGGGGCCGGTACCCGCCCACTTCCGCTTTGGGGGCCAGCAACAGTTGCCAGGACAACCCTGGGCATGGCAGGGGGCTTAAGGGCGCCTGGAAACGCCCACTTCTGCTTTGGGGGCCAGCAACAGTTGCCAGGACAACCATGGGCATGGCAGGGGGCTTAAGGGCGCCTGGACCCGCCCACTTCCGCTTTGGGGGCCAGCAAAAGTTGCCAGGGCAACCCTGGGCATGGCAGGGGGCTTAAGGGGGCCTGGACCCGCCCACTTCCGCTTTGGGGGCCAGCAACAGTTGCCAGGGCAACCCTGGCCATGGCAGGGGGCTTAAGGGCGCCAGGACCCGTCCACTTCCGCTTTGGGGGCCAGCAACAGTTGCCAGGGCAACCCTGGGCATGGCAGGGGGCTTAAGGGGGCCTGAACCCGCCCACTTCCGCTTTGGGGGGCAGCAACAGTTGCCAGGGCTACCCTGGGCATGGCAGGGGGCATAAGTGGGCCTGGACCCGCCCACTTATGCTTTGGGGGCCTGCAACAGTTGCCAGGGCAACCATGGGCATGGAAGGCAGCTTAAGGGGGCCTGGACCCGCCCACTTCCGCTTTGGGGGCCAGCAACAGTTGCCAGGGCTACACTGGGCATGGCAGGGGGCTTAAGGGGGCCTGGACCCGCCCACTTCCGCTTTGAGGGCCAGCAACAGTTGCCAGGGCAACCCTGGGCATGGCATGGGGCTTAAAGGCGCCAGGACCCGCCCACTTCCGCTTTGGGGGCCAGCAACAGTTGCCAGGGCAACATTGGGCATGGCAGGGGGCTTAAGGGCGCCAGGACCCGCCCACTTCCGCTTTGGGGGCCAGCAACAGTTGCCAGGACAACCCTGGGCATGGCAGGGGGCTTAAGGGGGCCTGGACCCGCCCAATTCCGCTTTGGGGGCCAGCAACAGTTGCCAGGGCAACCCTGGGCATGGCAGGGGGCTTAAGGGGGCCTGGACCCGCCCACTTCCGCTTTGGGGGCCAGCAACAGTTGCCAGGGCTACCCTGGGCATGGCAGGGGGCTTAAGGGGGCCTGGACCCGCCCACTTCCGCTTTGGGGGCCAGCAACAGTTGCCAGGTCTACACTGGGCATGGCAGGGGGCTTAAGGGGGCCTGGACCCGCCCACTTCCGATTTGGGGGCCAGCAACAGTTGCCAGGGCAACCCTGGGCATGGCAGGGGGCTTAAGGGGGCCTGGACCCGCCCACTTCCGCTTTGGGGGCCAGCAACAGTTTGTCAGCGCAGGGGTATTTTGTGTTCCCGGCTGTGACCGTGGTGGACCAGTGGAGGGCGCTGGAGAGTTGAACGCAGGGGGTTTGATATGAGACATACACGGGAGGATCAGGGCACTGTGAACCAGAGTGTTGGCGGAGACCAGGAACAGGGGCGCGGAGTCTAACCTGCCAGCGGTATTCACCAGGGAGCCCCGCAAGGAGCTTTGGACTTAGCTGCGTCTGACAGGCAGGTCGCGGCCCCCTGCCCTGGCCCTCTGGACGCAGGCTGGGGTGATGACACTTGAACGTGGAGAGTCCCACGAGGGAGGTGCAATCTGGGAATTGCTGAGAGGTGTCGACTTGTGATGTCGACCGTGGTGTCAACAGATAAGGGAAGGCCCCAGGGTACTTGCTGGAAGTATAGGACGAGATGATAAAGTCACTATGAGCACATCAGGGAGTAGACAACCCCGGAGTCGACAGAGTCTGTCGGCAGTTTTCAGGACCAGGTGGAAAAGTCACTGATGGGCTGAAAAGCCAAATGATGTTTGTAGCGGAAAACCGGCTACTCAACTGCAGGGATGGAATCGCAGGAGTCTTCTGGAGATGGAGAGAACCAGGTAGGTATCGCAGGTGCAGGGGTACGCTGGAGATAGAGACACAGGAGAACCTGGGGATCTCAGAGCCTTGGAAACTTCTCTGACACAGGAGATTCTGGGAACAGGTAAGCAACAGCAGGACACTAGGAGAAGGTATCGCTGGAGACTGGATAGCCAGGAGCCTTGGAATTCTCTGTCTCTGGGGTAACCACACAGGAAGCAGAAAGAACATTTGTTCAAGGCAAGGAGGACTCTGGGAAGCTGGCTTATATTCCTCCAGGTGATTGCTTGATTGTCTGCAGCTTGCAGCAGCAGGCAGAACCAGGAAGTATGCCTTGAGTTACCTGGGATCATGTGACTGGTGCTGAACTCAGGGAGCTTCACAGGAGTTCTAATCACTGAAAATGCAGAGCAGCTGCAACAGCAGCAGCTAGGAAACAAACAGGCATAGAAACCTCAGGAAATAACTGTGAACCAAGTCAGGTTCATGACAGTACCTCCCCCTTTAGGGGTGGACTCCGAACACCCCAATGAACTTGGCAGGGACGGGAGGATCGGGCCCTTGAGGCTAGGACTCCACTATAGCTTAAGTTGCATCTAGTAAGATAGCCAGGGGCTTTTGGATAGCAACTTTTAGAATCAATTTAATCTTTTCCTGAGGCAAAACATGGTTTTCATCTTCGGAACAGGTGGACCATCCATCATTGACAAAAACTGATTTTACTGGAATATCTTCCTGGAGAAAAACATGGTCGGGAGGGATAGAACCTCCCAGGAAGGGAGTTTCATCATGAACTGGGTCATAATCAGAATCTGAGTCCAATTCTAATGGACGCATATGATCCTTTCTCTTGGAAGTATCAGTTAGAAAGTCCTGTAAATAATGTGAAGCAGAAGAACCAATACAGATTGCAGACTCTGAATGATCAGTATACTTCTCTTTAGGGACAGAAGTGATGTTAGCTGGTACATCCATGGAACTAGAATTTCTTAAAGGACCTGCAGAAGGACAGAGTGAAATTACACCCATCTTTAAGTCAAGGGACCGGGGTTTAGAAATATCTTTATCTCTGGAGATATGATGACTCTTAATATATGGATCCTGGAGAGCCTGGTCTTGTTCAAGTTTAGATACTCCAGAAAATTGAGAACGCTGATATACACTGGGACAGGCAGAGTCCGGGCTGGAACCGGAACTGACTGAATCCGGACATTCAGATGGTCCATCTTGGACCTGGACTACACAGGGTGTAGACATAATGGCACAGGAAGAAGGCTGACCTGGAGTAAATGGCTTGGGTGCCATTTCTGGAACTGGAGAAACAGATACAGATGTTTTAGAAGTATTATGCATAAGAGCACTGCGGCATTGAGGCTTGTCACCCTTCCTGGATGTACAGAGGTTACAGTCTCTAATAAGGTGACTAGCACTACCACAATAGAAGCATAAGTGGAGCTGTCTGCGACGGTGACGTTCAGCTTCCGAGCATTTGGGATGTGAGTATCTCCTGACTTTGTCTTCACACTGCATGGAAGAGAATGGATTATTTCTAAGTGAGGTAATAACAGGGGATTGTTTCATTGCAGTGGGTCGAGCAGAACTTCTTGCGGTAACTTGTGTACTCTGAAGAATCTCTGGTATTAACATTATTATAGTGGACAGAAGACTTTGCAGCTGTTCCAACAAGCTATGAAAAATACTCAGAGGCTCAGAATCCCTTTGACAAGGGAACTGGGAAATCCGTGGACAATTCATGGGTGACTGGGGACAGGAAACTGGAACAACCGGAGTTGACTTGGAACATGGACTAGAAGTACCCAGGAATTGCTGGAGATCGTCCAAACAGGAAGTGGCAGCAGGTGATGCAAAAAATTTTTGGACAGTCGACGCAGGAGGTGTCAACGACTGCTGTATAGTGTCCAATCGAGTGGATACTCCCTGGAGACTCTTCGTTATCCACTGCTGAGTGGCTTCTTGGATCTTCATACGGGCGGAGACATCTGGAAGAGCCGCTGGTCCCACACTTGGGTCGTGAGCCGAGTCCATCGGCCTTGAACAAACTGTCAGCGCAGGGGTATTTTGTGTTCCCGGCTGTGACCGTGGTGGACCAATGGAGGGCGCTGGAGAGTTGAACGCAGGGGGTTTGATATGAGACATACACGGGAGGATCAGGGCACTGTGAACCAGAGTGTTGGCGGAGACCAGGAACAGGGGCGCGGAGTATAACCTGCCAGCGGTATTCACCAGGGAGCCCCACAAGGAGCTTTGGACTTAGCTGCGTCTGACAGGCAGGTCGCGGCCCCCTGCCCTGGCCCTCTGGACGCAGGCTGGGGTGATGACACTTGAACGTGGAGAGTCCCACGAGGGAGGTGCAATCTGGGAATTGCTGAGAGGTGTCGACTTGTGATGTCGACCGTGGTGTCAACAGATAAGGGAAGGCCCCAGGGTACTTGCTGGAAGTATAGGACGAGATAATAAAGTCACTATGAGCACAGCAGGGAGTAGACAACCCCGGAGTCGACAGAGTCTGTCGGCAGTTTTCAGGACCAGGTGGAAAAGTCACTGATGGGCTGAAAAGCCAAATGATGTTTGTAGCGGAAAACCGGCTACTCAACTGCAGGGATGGAATCGCAGGAGTCTTCTGGAGATGGAGAGAACCAGGTAGGTATCGCAGGTGCAGGGGTACGCTGGAGATAGAGACACAGGAGAACCTGGGGATCTCAGAGCCTTGGAAACTTCTCTGACACAGGAGATTCTGGGAACAGGTAAGCAACAGCAGGACACTAGGAGAAGGTATCGCTGGAGACTGGATAGCCAGGAGCCTTGGAATTCTCTGTCTCTGGGGTAACCACACAGGAAGCAGAAAGAACATTTGTTCAAGGCAAGGAGGACTCTGGGAAGCTGGCTTATATTCATCCAGGTGATTGCTTGATTGTCTGCAGCTTGCAGCAGCAGGCAGAACCAGGAAGTATGCCTTGAGTTACCTGGGATCATGTGACTGGTGCTGAACTCAGGGAGCTTCACAGGAGTTCTAATCACTGAAAATGCAGAGCAGCTGCAACAGCAGCAGCTAGGAAACAAACAGGCATAGAAACCTCAGGAAATAACTGTGAACCAAGTCAGGTTCATGACACAGTTGCCAGGGCAACCCTGGCCATGGCAGGGGGCTTAAGGGCGCCAGGACCCGCCCACTTCCGCTTTGGTGGCCAGCAACAGTTGCAAGGGCAACATTGGGCATGGCAGGGGGCTTAAGGGCTCCAGGACCCGCCCACTTCCGCTTTGGGGGCCAGCAACAGTTGCCAGGGCAACCCTGGGCATGGCAGGGAGCTTGAGGGCGCCTGGACCCGCCCACTTCCGCTTTGGGGGGCAGCAACAGTTGCCAGGGCTACCCTGGGCATGGCAGGGGGCAAAAGGGGGCCTGGACCCGCCCACTTCCGCTTTGGGGGCCAGCAACAGTTGCCAGGGCAACCATGGGCATGGAATGGGGCTTAAGGGGGCCTGGAAACGCCCACTTCCGCTTTGGGGGCCAGCAACAGTTGCCAGGGCAACCCTGGGCATGATATGGGGCTTAAGGGCGCCAGGACCCGCCCACTTCCGCTTTGGGGGCCAGCAACAGTTGCCAGGACAACCCTGGGCATGGCAGGGGGCATAAGGGCACCTGGAAACGCCCACTTCCGCTTTGGGGGCCAGCAACAGTTGCCAGGACAACCATGGGCATTGCAGGGGGCTTAAGGGCGCCTGGACCCGCCCACTTCCGCTTTGGGGGCCAGCAACAGTTGCCAGGGCTACCCTGGGCATAGCAGGGGGCTTAAGGGGGCCTGGACCCGCCCACTTCCGCTTTGGGGGCCAGCAACAGTTGCCAGGGCAACCATGGGCATGGAAGGGGGCTTAAGGGGGCCTGGACCCGCCCACTTCCGCTTTGGGGGCCAGCAACAGTTGCCAGGGCTACCCTGGGCATGGCAGGGGGCTTAAGGGGGCCTGGACCCGCCAAATTCCGCTTTGGGGGCCAGCAACAGTTGCCAGGGCAACCCTGGGCATGGCAGGGGGCTTAAGGGCGCCAGGACCCGCACACTTCCGCTTTGGGGGCCAGCAACAATTGCCAGGGCAACCCTGGGCATGGCAGGGGGCTTAAGGGCGCCAGGACCCGCCCACTTCCGCTATGGGGGCCAGCAACAGTTCCCAGGGCTACGCTGGGCATGACAGGGGGCTTAAGGGGGCCTGGACCCGCCCACTTCCGCTTTGGGGGCCAGCAACAGTTACCAGGGCTACCCTGGGCATGGCAGGGGGCTTAAGGGGGCCTGGACCCGCCCACTTCCGCTTTGGGGGCCAGCAACAGTTGCCAGGGCTACCCTGGGCATGACAGGGGGCTTAAGGGGGCCTGGACCCGCCCACTTCCGCTTTGGGGGCCAGCAACAGTTGCCATGGCTACCCTGGGCATGGCAGGGGGCTTAAGGGGGCCTGGACCCGCCCACTTCCGCTTTGGGGGCCAGCAACAGTTGCCAGGGCAACCATGGGCATGGAAGGGGGCTTAAGGGGGCCTGGACCCGCCCAATTCCGCTTTGGGGGCCAGCAACAGTTGCCAGGGCAACCCTGGGCATGGCAGGGGGCTTAAGGGGGCCTGGACCCGCCCACTTCCGCTTTGGGGGCCAGCAACAGTTGCCAGGGCTACCCTGGGCATGGCAGGGGGCTTAAGGGGGCCTGGACCCGCCCACTTCCGCTTTGGGGGCCAGCAACAGTTGCCAGGTCTACACTGGGCATGGCAGGGGGCTTAAGGGGGCCTGGACCCGCCCACTTCCGATTTGGGGGCCGGCAACAGTTGCCAAGGCAACCCTGGGCATGGCAGGGGGCTTAAGGGGGCCTGGACCCGCCCACTTCCGCTTTGGGGGCCAGCAACAGTTGCCAGGGCAACCCTGGCCATGGCAGGGGGCTTAAGGGCGCCAGGACCCGCCCACTTCCGCTTTGGTGGCCAGCAACAGTTGCAAGGGCAACATTGGGCATGGCAGGGGGCTTAAGGGCGCCAGGACCCGCCCACTTCCGCTTTGGGGGCCAGCAACAGTTGCCAGGACAACCCTGGGCATGGCAGGGGGCTTAAGGGCGCCTGGAAACGCCCACTTCCGCTTTGGGGGCCAGCAACAGTTGCCAGGACAACCATGGGCATGGCAGGGGGCTTAAGGGCTCCTGGACCTGCCCACTTCCGCTTTGGGGGCCAGCAACAGTTGCCAGGGCAACCCTGGGCATGGCAGGGGGCTTAAGGGGGCCTAGACCCGCCCACTTCCGCTTTGGGTGCCAGCAACAGTTGCCAGGCCTACCCTGGGCATGGCAGGGGGCTTAAGGGGGCCTGGACCCGCCCACTTCCGCTTTGGGGGCCAGCAACAGTTGCCAGGGCAACCATGGGCATGGAAGGGGGCTTAAGGGGGCCTGGACCCGCCCACTTCCGCTTTGGGGGCCAGCAACAGTTGCCAGGGCTACCCTGGGCATGGCAGGGGGCTTAAGGGGGCCTGGACCTTCCCACTTCCGCTTTGGGGGCCAGCAACAGTTGCCAGGGCTACCCTGGGCATGGCAGGGGGCTTAAGGGGGACTGGACCCGCCCACTTCCGCTTTGGGGGCCAGCAACAGTTGCCAGGGCAACCATGGGCATGGAAGGGGGCTTAAGGGGGCCTGGACCCGCCCACTTCCGCCTTGGGGGCCAGCAACAGTTGCCAGGGCTACCATGGGCATGGCAGGGGGCTGAAGGGGGCCTGGACCCGCCCACTTCCGCTTTGGGCGCCAGCAACAGTTGCCAGGGCAACCATGGGCATGGAAGGGGGCTTAAGGGGGCCTGGACCCGCCCACTTCCGCTTTGGGGGCCAGCAACATTTGCCAGGGCTACCCTGGGCATGGCAGGGGGCTTAAGAGGGCCTGGACCCGCCCACTTCAACTTTGGGGGCCAGCAACAGTTGCCAGGGCAACCCTGGGCATGGCAGGGGGCTTAAAGGGGCCTGGACCCGCCCACTTCCGCTTTGGGGGCCAGCAACAGTTGCCAGGGCAACCCTGGGCATGGCAGGGGGCTTAAGGGCACCAGGACCCGCACACTTCCGCTTTGGGGGCCAGCAACAGTTGCCAGGGCAACCCTGGGCATGGCAGGGGGCTTAAGGGGGCCTGGACCCGCCCACTTCCGCTTTGGGGGCCAGCAACAGTTGCCAGAGAAACCCTGGGCATGGCAGGGGGCTTAAGGGGGCCTGGACCCGCCCAATTCCGCTTTGGGGGCCAGCAACAGTTGCCAGGGCAACCCTGGGCATGGCAGGGGGCTTAAGGGGGCCTGGACCCGCCCACTTCCGCTTTGGGGGCCAGCAACAGTTGCCAGGGCTACCCTGGGCATGGCAGGGGGCTTAAGGGGGCCTGGACCCGCCCACTTTCGCTTTGGGGGCCAGCAACAGTTGCCAGGGCAACCCTGGGCATGGCAGGGGGCTTAAGGGGGCCTGGACCCACCCACTTCCGCTTTGGGGGCCAGCAACAGTTGCCAGGGCTACCTTGGGCATGACAGGGGGCTTAAGGGGGCCTGGACCCGCCCACTTCCGCTTTGGGGGCCAGCAACAGTTGCCAGGGCTACCCTGGGCATGGCAGGGGGCTTAAGGGGGCCTGGACCTGCCCACTTCCGCTTTGGGGGCCAGCAACAGTTCCCATGGCAACCATGGGCATGGAAGGGGGCTTAAGGGGGCCTGGACCCGCCCACTTCCGCTTTGGGGGCCAGCAACAGTTGCCAGGGCTACCCTGGGCATGGAATGGGGCTTAAGGGGGCCTGGACCCGCCCAATTCCGCTTTGGGGGCCAGCAACAGTTGCCAGGGCTACCCTGGGCATGGCAGGGGGCTTAAGGGGGCCTGGACCCGCCCACTTCCGCTTTGGGGGCCAGCAACAGTTGCCAGAGAAACCCTGGGCATGGCAGGGGGCTTAAGGGGGCCTGGACCCGCCCACTTCCGCTTTGGGGGCCAGCAACAGTTGCCCGGGCTACCTTGGGCATGACAGGGGGCTTAAGGGGGCCTGGACCCGCCCACTTCCGCTTTGGGGGCCAGCAACAGTTGCCAGGGCTACCCTGGGCATGGAATGGGGCTTAAGGGCGCCAGGACCCGCCCACTTCCGCTTTGGGGGCCAGCAACAGTTGCCAGGACAACCATGGGCATGGCAGGGGGCTTAAGGGCGCCTGGAAACGCCCACTTCCGCTTTGGGGGCCAGCAACAGTTGACAGGACAACCATGGGCATGGCAGGGGGCTTAAGGGCGCCTGGACCCGCCCACTTCCGCTTTGGGGGCCAGCAACAGTTGCCAGGGCAACCCTGGGCATGGCAGGGGGCATAAGTGGGCCTGGACCCGCCCACTTCCGCTTTGGGGGCCAGCAACAGTTGCCAGGGCAACCATGGGCATGGAAGGCGGCTTAAGGGGGCCTGGACCCGCCCACTTCCGCTTTGGGGGCCAGCAACAGTTGCCAGGGCTACACTGGGCATGGCAGGGGGCTGAAGGGGACCTGGACCCGCCCACTTCCGCTTTGGGGGCCAGCAACAGTTGCCAGGGCAACCCTGGGCATGGCATGGGGCTTAAGGGCGCCAGGACCCGCCCACTTCCGCTTTGGGGGCCAGCAACAGTTGCCAGGGCAACATTGGGCATGGCAGGGGGCTTAAGGGCGCCAGGACCCGCCCAATTCCGCTTTGGGGGCCAGCAACAGTTGCCAGGGCTACACTGGGCATGGCAGGGGGCTTAAGGGGGCCTGGACCCGCCCACTTCCGCTTTGGGGGCCAGCAACAGTTGCCAGGGCAACCCTGGCCATGGCAGGGGGCTTAAGGGCGCCAGGACCCGCCCACTTCCGCTTTGGGGGCCAGCAACAGTTGCCAGGGCAACCCTGGGCATGGCAGGGTGCTTGAGGGCGCCTGGACCCGCCCACTTCCGCTTTGGGGGGCAGCAACAGTTGCCAGGGCTACCCTGGGCATGGCAGGGGGCATAAGGGGGCCTGGACCCGCCCACTTCCGCTTTGGGGGCCAGCAACAGCAACATTGGGCATGGCAGGGGGCTTAAGGGCGCCAGGACCCGCCCACTTCCGCTTTGGGGGCCAGCAACAGTTGCCAGGGCAACCCTGGGCATGGCAGGGGGCTTAAGGGGGCCTGGACCTGCCCACTTCCGCTTTGGGGGCCAGCAACAGTTGCCAGGGCTACCCTGGGCATGGCAGGGGGCTTAAGGGGGCCTGGACCCGCCCACTTCCGCTTTGGGGGCCAGCAACAGTTGCCAGGTCTACACTGGGCATGGCAGGGGGCTTAAGGGGGCCTAGACCCGCCCACTTCCGATTTCGGGGCCAGCAACAGTTGCCAGGCCAACCCTGGGCATGGCAGGGGGCTTAAGGGGGCCTGGACCCGCCCACTTCCGCTTTGGGGGCCAGCAACAGTTGCCAGGGCAACCCTGGCCATGGCAGGGGGCTTAAGGGCGCCAGGACCCGCCCACTTCCGCTTTGGTGGCCAGCAACAGTTGCCAGGGCAACATTGGGCATGGCAGGGGGCTTAAGGGCGCCAGGACCCGCCCACTTCCGCTTTGGGGGCCAGCAACAGTTGCCAGGACAACCCTGGGCATGGCAGGGGGCTTAAGGGCGCCTGGAAACGCCCACTTCCACTTTGGGGGCCAGCAACAGTTGCCAGGACAACCATGGGCATGGCAGGGGGCTTAAGGGCGCCTGGACCCGCCCACTTCCGCTTTGGGGCCAGCAACAGTTGCCAGGGCAACCCTGGGCATGGCAGGGGGCTTAAGGGGGCCTAGACCCGCCCACTTCCGCTTTGGGGGCCAGCAACAGTTGCCAGGGCAACCCTGGGCATGGCAGGGGGCTTAAGGGGGCCTGGACCCGCCCACTTCCGCTTTGGGGGCCAGCAACAGTTGCCAGGGCAACCCTGGGCATGGCAGGGGGCTTAAGGGGGCCTGGACCCGCCCACATCCGCTTTGGTGGCCAGCAACAGTTGCCAGGGCAACATTGGGCATGGCAGGGGGCTTAAGGGGGCCTGGACCCGCCCAATTCCGCTTTGGGGGCCAGCAACAGTTGCCAGGGCAACCCTGGGCATGGCGGGGGGCTTAAGGGGGCCTGGACCCGCCCACTTCCGCTTTGGGGGAGAGCAACAGTTGCCAGGGCTACCCTGGGCATGGCAGGGGGCTTAAGGGGGCCTGGACCCGCCCACTTCCGCTTTGGGGGCCAGCAACAGTTGCCAGGTCTACACTGGGCATGGCAGGGGGCTTAAGGAGGCCTAGACCCGCCCACTTCCGATTTGGGGGCCAGCAACAGTTGCCAGGGCAACCCTGGGCATGGCAGGGGGCTTAAGGGGGCCAGGACCCGCCCACTTCCGCTTTGGGGGCCAGCAACAGTTGCCAGGACAACCATGGGCATGGCAGGGGGCTTAAGGGCGCCTGGACCCGCCCACTTCCGCTTTGGGGGCCAGCAACAGTTGCCAGGGCAACCATGGGCATGGCAGGGGGCTTAAGGGGGCCTGGACCCGCCCACTTCCGATTTGGGGGCCAGCAACAGTTGCCAGGGCAACCCTGGGCATGGCAGGGGGCTTAAGGGGGCCAGGCCCCGCCCACTTCCGCTTTGGGGCCCAGTAATAGCTGCCAGGGCAGCCCTGGGCATGGCAGGCGGCTGGAGGGCGCCAGGCCCCGCCCACTTCCGCTTTGGGGACCAGCAACAGTTGCCAGGGCAAGCCTGGGCATTGCAGGGGGCTGAAGGGCGCCAGGCCCCGCCCACTTCCGCTTTGGGAACCCAGCAACAGCTGCCAGGGCAACATTGGGCATGGCTGGGGGCTGGAGGGCGCCAAGCACCGCCTACTTCCGCTTTGGGGACCAGCAACAGTTGCCAGGGCAAGCCTGGGCAAGCCTGGGCATGGCTGTGGGCTGGAGGGCGCCAGGCCCCGCCCACTTCCGCTTTCTGGCCAGCAACAGTTGCCAGGGCAACCCTGGGCATGGCAGGGGGCTGAAGGGCGCCAGGCCCCGCCCACTTCCGCTTTGGAGCCCAGCAACAGCTGCCAGGGCAACATTGGGCATGGCAGGGGGCTGGAGGGTGCCAGGCCCCGCCCACTTCCGCTTTGGGGCCCATCAACAGTTGCCAGGGCAAGCCTGGGCAAGCCTGGGCATGGCTGTGGGCTGGAGGGCGCCAGGCCCCGCCCACTTCCGCTTTCTGGCCAGCAACAGTTGCCAGGGCAACCCTGGGCATGGCAGGGGGCTAAAGGGCGCCAGGCCCCACCCACTTCCGCTTTGGCACCCAGCAACAGTTGTCAGGGCAAGACTGGGTATGACAGGGGGCTGGAGGGCGCCAGGCCCCGGCCACTTCCGCTTTGGGGACCAGCAACAGCTGCCAGGCCAACATTGGGCATGGCTGGGGGCTGGAGGGCGCCAAGCCCCGCCCACTTTCGCTTTGGGGCCCAGCAACAGTTGCCAGGGCAAGCCTGGGCATAACTGGGGGCTTGAGGGCGCCAGGCCCCGCCCACTTCCGCTTTGGGGCCCAGCAACAGTTGCCAGGGCAAGCCTGGGCATGACTGGGGGCTTGAAGGCGCAAGGCCCCGCCCACTTCCGCTTTGGGGCCCAGCAACAGATGCTAGGGCAAGACTGAGTATGACAGGGGGCTGGAGGGCGCCAGGCCCCGCCCACTTCCGCTTTGGGGACCAGCAAGAGTTGCCAGGGCAAGCCTGGGCATGGCAGGGGGCTGAAGGGCGCCAGGCCCCGCAAACTTCCGCTTTGGGGCCCAGCAACAGCTGCCAGGGCAACATTGGGCATGGCTGGGGGCTGGAGGGCGCCAAGCCCCGCCCATTTCCGCTTTGGGGCCCAGCAACAGCTGCCAGGGCAAGCCTGGGCATGACTGGGGGCTTGAAGGTGCCAGGCCCCGCCCACTTCCGCTTTGGGGCCCAGCAACAGTTGCCAGGGCAATACTGGGTATGACAGGGGGCTGGAGGGCGCCAGGCCCCGCCCACTTCCGCTTTGGGGCACAGCAACAGCTGCCAGGGCAACATTGGGCATGGCTGGGGGCTGGAGGGCGCCAGGCCCCGCCCACTTCCGCTTTGGGGCCCAGCAACAGTTGCAAGGGCAAGACTGGGTATGACAGGGGGCTGGAGGGCGCCAGGCCCCGCCCACTTCCGCTTTGGGCCCAGCAACAGCTGCCAGGGCAAGCCTGGGCATGACTGGGGGCTTGAAGGTGCCAGGCCCCGCCCACTTCCGCTTTGGGGCCCAGCAACAGTTGCCAGGGCAATACTGGGTATGACAGGGGGCTGGAGGGCGCCAGGCCCCGCCCACTTCCGCTTTGGGGCCCAGCAACAGCTGCCAGGGCAACATTGGGCATGGCTGGGGGCTGGAGGGCGCCAGGCCCCGCCCACTTCCGCTTTGGGGCCCAGCAACAGTTGCAAGGGCAAGACTGGGTATGACAGGGGGCTGGAGGGCGCCAGGCCCCGCCCACTTCCGCTTTGGGCCCAGCAACAGCTGCCAGGGCAACATTGGGCATGGCTGGGGTCTGGAGGGTGCCAGGCCCCGCCAACTTCCGCTTTGGGGCCCAGCAACAGTTGCCAGGGCAAGCCTGGGCATGGCAGGGGGCTGAAGGGCGCCAGGCCCCGCCCACTTCCGCTTTGGGGCCCAGCATCAGTTGCCAGGGCAAGCCTGGGCATGGCTGGGGGCTGGAGGGCGCCAAGCCCCGCCCACTTCCGCTTTGGGGCCCAGCAACAGCTGCAAGGGCAACCCTGGGCATGGCAGGCGGCTTGAGGGCGCCAGGCCCCGCCCACTTCTGCTTTGGGGACCAGCAACATTTGCCAGGGCAAGCGTGGGCATGGCAGGGGGCTGGAGGGCGCCAGGCCCCGCCCACTTCCGCTTTGGGGACCAGCAACAGTTGCCAGGGCAAGCCTGGGCATGGCAGGGGGCTGAAGGGCGCCAGGCCCTGCCCATTTCTGCTTTGGGGCCCAGCAACAGCTGCCAGGGCAACATTGGACATGGCTGGGGGCTTGAGGGCGCCAGGCCCCGCCGACTTTCGCTTTGGGGACCAGCAACAGTTGCCAGGGAAAGCCTGGGCATGGCAGGGGGCTTGAGGGCGCCTGGCCCCGCCCACTTCCGCTTTGGGGCCCAGCAACAGTTGCCAGGGCAACCCTGGGCATGGCTGGAAGCTTGAGGGTGCCAGGCCCCGCCCACTTCCGCTTTGGGGCCCAGCAACAGTTGCTAGGGCAAGACTGGGTAGGACAGGGGGCTGGAGGGCGCCAGGCCCCGCCCACTTCCGCTTTGGCGCCCAGCAAGAGTTGCCAGGGCAAGCCTGGGCATGGCAGGGGGCTGAAGGGCGCCAGGCCCCGCAAACTTCCGCTTTGGGGCCCAGCAACAGCTGCCAGGGCAACATTGGGCATGGCTGGGGGCTGGAGGGCGCCAAGCCCCGCCCATTTCCGCTTTGGGGCCCAGCAACAGCTGCCAGGGCAAGCCTGGGCATGACTGGGGGCTTGAAGGTGCCAGGCCCCGCCCACTTCCGCTTTGGGGCCCAGCAACAGTTGCCAGGACAATACTGGGTATGACAGGGGGCTGGAGGGCGCCAGGCCCCGCCCACTTCCGATTTGGGGCCCAGCAACAGCTGCCAGGGCAACATTGGGCATGGCTGGGGGCTGGAAGGCGCCAGTCCCCGCCCACTTCCGCTTTGGGGCCCAGCAACAGTTGCTAGGGCAAGACTGGGTAGGACAGGGGGCTGGAGGGCGCCAGGCCCCGCCCACTTCAGCTTTTGGGCCCAGCAACAGCTGCCAGGGCAACATTGGGCATTGCTGGGGGCTGGAGGGCGCCAGGCCCCGCCCACTTCCGCTTTTGGGCCCAGCAACAGCTGCCAGGGCGACCCTGGGCATGGCAGGCGGCTTGAGGGCGCCAGGCCCCGCCCACTTCCGCTTTGGGGCCCAGCAACAGTTGCCAGGGCAAGCCTGGGCATGACTGGGGGCTTGAAGGTTCCAGGCCCCGCCCACTTCCGCTTTGGGGACCAGCAACAGTTGCCGGGGCAATACTGGGTATGACAGGGGGCTGGAGGGCGCCAGGCCCCGCCCACTTCCGCTTTGGGGCCCAGCAACAGCTGCCAGGGCAACATTGGGCATGGCTGGGGGCTGAAGGGCGCCAGGCCCCGCCCACTTCCGCTTTGGGGCCCAGCAACAGTTGCAAGGGCAAGACTGGGTATGACAGGGGGCTGGAGGGCGCCAGGCCCCGTCCACTTCCGCTTTGGGGACCAGCAACAGTTGCCAGGGCAAGCCTGGTCATGGCAGGGGGCTGAAGGGCGCCAGGCCCCGCCTATTTCCGCTTTGGGGCCCAGCAACAGCTGCCAGGGCAACATTGGACATGGCTGGGGGCTTTAGGGCGCCAGGCCCCGCCCACTTCCGCTTTGGGGCCCAGCAACCCTGGGCATGGCAGGCGGCTTGAGGGCACCAGGCCCCGCCCACTTCCGCTTTGGGGACCAGCAACAGTTGCCAGGGCAAGCCTGGGCATGACTGGGGGCTTGAAGGCGCCAGGCCACGCCCACTTCCACTTTGGGGCCCAGCAACAGTTGCTAGGGCAAGCCTGGGCATGGCAGGGGGCTGGAGGGCGCCAGGCCCCGCCCACTTCCGCTTTGGGGCCCAGCAATAGTTGCGAGGGCAGCCCTGGGCATGGCAGGCGGCTTGAGGGCACCAGGCCCCGCCCACTTCCGCTTTGGGGCCCAGCAACAGCTGCCAGGGCAAGACTGGGTATGACAGGGGGCTGGAGGGCGCCAGGCCCCGCCCACTTCCGCTTTGGGGCCCAGCAACAGTTGCCAGGGCAAGCCTGGGCAAGCCTGGACATTGCTGGGGGCTGGAGGGAGCCAGGCCCCGCCCACTTCCGCTTTGGGGACCAGCAACAGTTGCCAGGGCAACATTGGGCATGGCTGGGGGCTGGAGGGCGCCAAGCCCCGCCCACTTCCGCTTTGGGGCCCAGCAACAGCTGCCAGGGCAACCCTGGGCATGGCAGGCGGCTTGAGGGCGCCAGGCCCCACCCACTCCCGCTTTGGGGCCCAGCAACTGTTGCCAGGGCAAGCCTGGGCATGAATCGGGGCTTGAAGGCGCCAGGCCCCGCCCACTTCCGCTTTGGGACCCAGCATTAGTTGCCAGGGCAAGACTGGGTATGACAGGGGGCTGGAGGGCGCCAGGCCCCGCCCACTTCCGCTTTGGGTACCAGCAACAGTTGCCAGGGCAAGCCTGGGCATGGCAGGGGGCTGAAGGGCGCCAGGCCCCGCCCACTTCCGCTTTGGGGCCCAGCAACAGCTGCCAGAGCAACATTGGGCATGGCTGGGGGCTGGAGGGCGCCAAGCCCCGCCCACTTCCGCTTTGGGGCCCTGCAATAGCTGCCAGAGCAACCCTGGGCATGGCAGGCGGCTTGAGGGCACCAGGCCCCGCCCACTTCCGCTTTGGGGACCAGCAACAGTTGCCAGGGCAAGCCTGGGCATGGCAGGGGGCTAAAGGGCACCAGGCCAACCCACTTCCGCTTTGGGGCCCAGCAACAGTTGCCAGGGCAAGCCTGGGCAAGCCTAGGCATGGCAGGGGGCTGGAGGGCGCCAGGCCCCGCCCACTTCCGCTTTGGGGCCCAGCAATAGTTGCGAGGGCAGCCCTGGGCATGGCAGGCGGCTTGAGGGCACCAAGCCCCGCCCACTTCCGCTTTGGGGCCCAGCAACAGTTGCCAGGGCAAGCCTGGGCATGGCAGGGGGCTGGAGGGCGCCAGGCCCCGCCCACTTCCGCTTTGGGGACCAGCAACAGCTGCCAGGGCAACCCTGGGCATGGCAGGCGGCTTGAGGGCACCAGGCCCCGCCCACTTCCGCTTTGGGGCCCAGCAACAGTTGCCAGGGCAAGCCTGGGCATGACTGGGGGCTTGAAGGTTCCAGGCCCCGCCCACTTCCGCTTTGGGGACCAGCAACAGTTGCCGGGGCAATACTGGGTATGACAGGGGGCTGGAGGGCGCCAGGCCCCGCCCACTTCCGCTTTGGGGCCCAGCAACAGCTGCCAGGGCAACATTGGGCATGGCTGGGGGCTGAAGGGCGCCAGGCCCCGCCCACTTCCGCTTTGGGGCCCAGCAACAGTTGCAAGGGCAAGACTGGGTATGACAGGGGGCTGGAGGGCGCCAGGCCCCGTCCACTTCCGCTTTGGGGACCAGCAACAGTTGCCAGGGCAAGCCTGGTCATGGCAGGGGGCTGAAGGGCGCCAGGCCCCGCCCATTTCCGCTTTTGGGCCCAGCAACAGCTGCCAGGGCAACATTGGACATGGCTGGGGGCTTGAGGGCGCCAGGCCCCGCCGACTTTCGCTTTGGAGACCAGCAACAGTTGCCAGGGCAAGCCTGGGCATGGCAGGGGGCTTGAGGGTGCCTGGCCCCGCCCACTTCCGCTTTGGGGCCCAGCAACAGTTGCCAGGGCAACCCTGGGCATGGCTGGAAGCTTGAGGGCGCCAGGCCCCGCCCACTTCCGCTTTGGGGCCCAGCAACCCTGGGCATGGCAGGCGGCTTGAGGGCACCAGGCCCCGCCCACTTCCGCTTTGGGGACCAGCAACAGTTGCCAGGGCAAGCCTGGGCATGACTGGGGGCTTGAAGGCGCCAGGCCACGCCCACTTCCACTTTGGGGCCCAGCAACAGTTGCTAGGGCAAGCCTGGGCATGGCAGGGGGCTGGAGGGCGCCAGGCCCCGCCCACTTCCGCTTTGGGGCCCAGCAATAGTTGCGAGGGCAGCCCTGGGCATGGCAGGCGGCTTGAGGGCACCAGGCCCCGCCCACTTCCGCTTTGGGGCCCAGCAACAGCTGCCAGGGCAAGACTGGGTATGACAGGGGGCTGGAGGGCGCCAGGCCCCGCCCACTTCCGCTTTGGGGCCCAGCAACAGTTGCCAGGGCAAGCCTGGGCAAGCCTGGGCATTGCTGGGGGCTGGAGGGAGCCAGGCCCCGCCCACTTCCGCTTTGGGGACCAGCAACAGTTGCCAGGGCAACATTGGGCATGGCTGGGGGCTGGAGGGCGCCAAGCCCCACCCACTTCCGCTTTGGGGCCCAGCAACAGCTGCCAGGGCAACCCTGGGCATGGCAGGCGGCTTGAGGGCGCCAGGCCCCACCCACTCCCGCTTTGGGGCCCAGCAACTGTTGCCAGGGCAAGCCTGGGCATGAATCTGGGCTTGAAGGCGCCAGGCCCCGCCCACTTCCGCTTTGGGACCCAGCATCAGTTGCCAGGGCAAGACTGGGTATGACAGGGGGCTGGAGGGCGCCAGGCCCCGCCCACTTCCGCTTTGGGTACCAGCAACAGTTGCCAGGGCAAGCCTGGGCATGGCTGGGGGCTGAAGGGCGCCAGGCCCCGCCCACTTCCGCTTTGGGGCCCAGCAACAGCTGCCAGAGCAACATTGGGCATGGCTGGGGGCTGGAGGGCGCCAAGCCCCGCCCACTTCCGCTTTGGGGCCCTGCAATAGCTGCCAGGGCAACCCTGGGCATGGCAGGCGGCTTGAGGGCACCAGGCCCCGCCCACTTCCGCTTTGGGGACCAGCAACAGTTGCCAGGGCAAGCCTGGGCATGGCAGGGGGCTTGAAGGCGCCAGGCCAACCCACTTCCGCTTTGGGGCCCAGCAACAGTTGCCAGGGCAAGCCTGGGCAAGCCTAGGCATGGCAGGGGGCTGGAGGGCGCCAGGCCCCGCCCACTTCCGCTTTGGGGCCCAGCAATAGTTGCGAGGGCAGCCCTGGGCATGGCAGGCGGCTTGAGGGCACCAGGCCCCGCCCACTTCCGCTTTGGGGCCCAGCAACAGTTGCCAGGGCAAGCCTGGGCATGGCAGGGGGCTGGAGGGCGCCAGGCCCCGCCCACTTCGACTTTGGGGACCAGCAACAGTTGCCAAGGCAAGCCTGGGCATGGCAGGGGGCTGAAGGGCACCAGGCCAACGCCCACTTCCGCTTTGGGAACCCAGTAACAGCTGCCAGGGCAACATTGGGCATGGCTGGGGGCAGGAGGGCGCCAAGCCCCGCCCACTTCCGCTTTGGGGCCCAGCAACAGCTGCCAGGGCAACCCTGGGCATGGCAGGCGGCTTGAGGGCGCCAGGCCCCGCCCACTCCCGCTTTGGGGCCCAGCAACAGTTGCCAGGGCAAGACTGGGTATGACAGGGGGCTGGAGGGCGCCAGGCCCCGCCCACTTCCGCTTTGGGGCCCAGCAACAGCTGCCAGAGCAACATTGGGCATGGCTGGGGGCTGGAGGGCGCCAAGCCCCGCCCACTTCCGCTTTGGGGCCCAGCAATAGTTGCCAGGGCAGCCCTGGGCATGGCAGGCGGCTTGAGGGCACCAGGCCCCGCCCACTTCCGCTTTGGGGCCCAGCAACAGCTGCCAGGGCAAGCCTGGGCATGGCAGGGGGCTGGAGGGCGCCAGGCCCCGCCCACTTCCGCTTTGGGGACCAGCAACAGTTGCCAAGGCAAGCCTGGGCATGGCAGGGGGCTGAAGGGCACCAGGCCCCGCCCACTTCCGCTTTGGGAACCCAGTAACAGCTGCCAGGGCAACATTGGGCATGGCTGGGGGCTGGAGGGCGCAAAGCCCCGCCCACTTCCGCTTTGGGGCCAGCAACAGTTGCCAGGGCAACCCTCGGCATGGCAGGGGGCTAAAGGGCGCCAGGCCCTGCCCACTTCCGCTTTGGGGCCCAGCAACAGTTGTCAGGGCAAGACTGGGTATGACAGGGGGCTGGAGGGCGCCAGGCCCCGCCCACTTCCACTTTGGGGACCAGCAACAGTGTCCAGGTCAAGCCTGGGCATGACAGGGGGCTGAAGGTTGCCAGTCCGCTCCCACTTCTGCTTTGGGGCCCAGCAACAGCTGCCATGGCAACATTGGGCATGGCTGGGGGCTGGAGGGAGCCAAGCCCCGCCCACTTCCGCTTTGGGGCCCAGCAACAGTTGCCAGGGCAAGCCTGGGCATAACTGGGGGCTTGAGGGCGCCAGGTTCCACCCACTTCCGCTTTGGGGCCCAGCAACAGTTGCCAGGGCAAGCCTGGGCATGACTTGGGGCTTGAAGGTGCCAGGCCCCGCCCTCTTCCGCTTTGGGGCCCAGCAACAGTTGCTAGGGCAAGACTGGGTATGACAGGGGGCTGGAGGGCGCCAGGCCCCGCCCACTTCCGCTTTGGGGACCAGCAACAGTTGCCACGGCAAGCCTGGGCATGGCAGGGGGCTGAAGGGCGCCAGGCCCCGCCCACTTCCGCTTTGGGGCCCAGCAACGGGTGCCAGGGCAACATTGGGCATGGCTGGGGGCTGGAGGGCGCCAAACCCCGCCCACTTCCGCTTTGGGGACCAGCAACAGCTGCCAGGGCAACCCTGGGCATTGCAGGCGGCTTGAGGGCGCCAGGCCCCGCCCACTTCCGCTTTGGGGCCCAGCTACAGTTGCCAGGGCAAGCCTGGGCATGACTGGGGGCTTGAAGGCGCCAGGCCCCGCCCACTTCCGCTTTGGGGCCCAGCAACAGTTCCCAGGGCAAGACTGGGTATGACAGGGGGCTGGAGGGCGCCAGGCCCCGCCCACTTCAGCTTTGGGGCCCAGCAACAGCTGCCAGGGCAACATTGGGCATGGCTGGGGGCTGGAGGGCGCCTGGCCCCGCCCACTTCCGCTTTGGGGCCCAGCAACAGTTGCAAGGGCAAGACTGGGTATGACAGGGGGCTGGAGGGCGCCAGGCCCCGCCCACTTCCGCTTTGGGGCCCAGCAACAGCTGCCAGGGCAACATTGGACATGGCTGGGGTCTGGAGGGCGCCAGGCCCCGCCCACTTCCGCTTTGGGGCCCAGCAACAGTTGCCAGGGCAACCCTGGGCATGGGTGGGGGCTTGAGGGCACCAGGCCCCGTCCACTTATGCTTTGGGGCCCTGCAACAGTTGCCAGGGCAACCCTGGGCATGGCAGGCGGCTTGAGGGCACCAGGCCCCGCCTACTTCCGCTTTGGGGACCAGCAACAGTTGCCAGGGCAAGCCTGGGCATGGCAGGGGGCTGAAGGGCGCCAGGCCCCGCCCAATTCCGCTTTGGGGCCCAACAACAGCTGCCAGGGCAACCCTGGGCATGGCAGGCGGCTTGAGGGCACCAGGCCCCGCCCACTTCCGCTTTGGGGACCAGCAACAGTTGCCATGGCAAGCCTGGGCATGGCAGGGGGCTTGAGGGCGCCAGGCCCCACCCACTTCCGCTTTGGGGCCCAGCAACAGTTGCCAGGGCAACCCTGGGTATGACAGGGGGCTGGAGAGCACCAGGCCCCGCCCACTTCCGCTTTGGGGCCCAGCAACAGTTGCCAGGGCAACCCTGGGCATGGGTGGGGGCTTGAGGGCACCAGGCCCCGCCCACTTCCGCTTTGGGGCCATGCAACAGTTGCCAGGGCAACCCTGGGCATGGCAGGCGGCTTGAGGGCACCAGGCCCCGCCTACTTCCGCTTTGGGGACCAGCAACAGTTGCCAGGGCAAGCCTGGGCATGGCAGGGGGCTTAAGGGCGCCAGGCCCCGCCCAATTCCGCTTTGGGGCCCAAGAACAGCTGCCAGGGCAACCCTGGGCATGGCAGGCGGCTTGAGGGCACCAGGCCCCGCCCACTTCCGCTTTGAGGACCAGCAACAGTTGCCAGGGCAAGCCTGGGCATGGCAGGGGGCTTGAGGGCGCCAGGCCCCACCCACTCCCGCTTTGGGGCCTAGCAACAGTTGCCAGGGCAACCCTGGGTATGACAGGGGGCTGGAGGCCGCCAGGCCCCGCCCACTTCCGCTTTGGAGCCCAGCAGCAGTTGCCAGGGCCACCCTGGGCATGGCTGGGGGCTGGAGGGCGCCAGGCCCCGCCCACTTCTGCTTTGGTGCCCAGCAACAGTTGCCAGGGCCTCCCTGGGCATGGCTGGGGGATGGAGGGCGCCAGGCCCCGCCCACTTCTGTTTTTGAGCCCAGCAACAGTTGCCATGGCCAGTTTTTTTGTTAAATCTCCACCCCTTATGTTGGGTAGCACTTTTTGTAAAACATAAAAATTCTTAATTCTCTCGTGACAAGACTAAAGTGGGGTGAGAAGCATGCGTTTCAAGACTCTTGCGGATATTTCTCACATGCTCCCCCAGCCTGACCTTGAAAGGTCTACTAGTTCTTCTTATATAAAATCTGTCACAAGTACATTGGACAGCATAAATTACACTTGAAGAATGACAAGTTAAAAAATCCCTAATTTTAAATGATTTTCCATTAATGTGAAGATCTTCAATTTTCATGCCAAAAGTGTTGGGGATGTTTTTGCAACCAACACATTCGCCACAACGGTAAAACCCTTTGGAGGTTGTTAATGATTTTTTTGGCGAAATTTGGCACATACGTTTCACAAGTTTATTCTTTAGATTAGGAGCTCGTCTAAAAATTATATTCGGTGCAGTGGGGATTTCTTTTCCTATTACAGGATCTTTCTTGAGAATATCCCAATGTTTCTTGAAGATCTTCTCCACCTCAAAGTGTTGGGATGAGAAATTTGTTATAAATGACCATTTGAAATGGTCAAATTCACCTGTCTCTTTTGGAGGTTTATTTTCTTTGGGCACCAAAAGGTCTATTCTATCTAAATCTTTTATTTTATTAACCATCTCATCCAAAAATTCCGCTTTATACCCGCTATTCAGAAAGCTAGTTTTCATTGTTTCTGCTTGTTGTTCAAAGACAGTCACTTCTGTGCAATTCCGACAAAGTCTTTGGAATTGACTTACCGGAATGGTGTCAAGCCACCTTTCTTGGTGGCAGCTTTCTTTATTTATATATGTTCTAGAGTCAGTTGGTTTTACATAATTTCGGGTTTTTATCTTTCCTTCTTCAGTATAAATAACCAAATCTAGAAAGTTTACGGAATTTTGGCTAATATCAAAAGTAAGCTTGATACCCTTATCATTTCTGTTTAGATAGGTACAGAATTGATCTAGATTCTCTCTTGCACCTCTCCACACAAACAGAATATTGTCGATGTAGCGCTGCCATGACACCAGGTTCTCCCTGTATGGGTGGTGGGACCAGATGTAATCGGTCTCCCACGCACCCATAAATAAGCTGGGCCCCAGACTTGCCAGCACACTGCAGGTGCTCCATCAACCTACACAGCGCGGGATCCCTCTCACCCAGCAGCGCGCCACACACATACACACTGCTCTGTGTGCGCTGACAGACTCTGGGCACACTGGGGCAGATGTATTAAGCCAGCCGAGGAGATAAACTGGAGATAAAGTGGAAGGAGAAAACGCACCAGCCAATCAGCTCCGAACTGTCATATTTCAAACACAGCTGATTGGCTGGTGCGTTATCTCCTTCCACTTTATGTCCAGTTTATCTCTTCGGCTGGCTTAATACATCTGACCCACTGTCTGTAACGGACACAGTACAGAGCATGGGGAATGCTGGGGACCGCCCACACCTGGGCACAGAGAGCACAAGGGACCAAACAGCCTGCGGGCTGATCCTGCTGCTGCTGCAAATGGAGACAGGTGCTGAGTGCACCTCTCCAACATAAACAACATGGTCCCTTGGAAGCCTGGGGCCACTGGGCAACTGCCCATCAAGCCCAATTGAAAAGACGGCTCTGAACATCGACGTGGACACCATCTAAGTGTACCTCGTCACCTTCCATGGCTCGCTGTGCTCGCCAGGCTTCGGGCTCGGTGCCTCCCTTCACTCTGAACCTTATTCTATTGTCTCCCCATGCCCTAATGGATGGTAGGGCATGAAATACCGCCTGTCGCCACATGTCGGCTCAACATTTTTTGAAAAACCCATGTCAACATTGTCACTGTCGACTTAGCCATTGTCGACCGAATGCTTGTGTCAACCTTCCAACTAGGCATGTTGACCAATTTCATGTTTTGACCTAAGACACGACGGGGGAAATTTACTAAGATGTGAAATACACTTCACAGGTCATGTTCCTATGGGCAACCAATCAGATCCTGTCTACTATCTTCTAGAGGGTGAAAAAGAAATAAGAAGTAGCTTCTGATTGGTTGCCCATAGCAAGATCACCTGTGAAGTGTATTTCACATCTTCGTAAATTTCCCCCGTTGACCCAATACACGTCAACCTTATATGTATCAACTACCGTCCCTATACCATGTAATGACAACTGTAATTGTACCATAATGTGTTTATATGTTTCCTTGTACAGCCCATTGTTTTATAAAATAAAATGTCAGTACGTTTATCAAAAAGAAAATAAAGTGTTTTTTTTACTGTCATGAAAAGGATTAGTGAAGTTATTTTTGTATCTAGGTCCGTTTGGCTTCATGAGAGCGACACTGAGTGCAGCAGATGGACATATCGGGCCGTACAAACTAGGCATGTGCGTAAGCTATCTCTACCATCGATGGTTTATTGCCAATGTAGAATAGTTTTGCCATCGATGGAAGAGAACCAGATGATTTCCTTCCATTGATGGCATGGCATAACTGAATAGTTTTTTTTTTAATTTCCCCCCAAGGTGCTGGGAAACTGAGCATGACACATGTGAAGCCCATGGCACATGTGAAGCCCCGCCCCCAAGTTATGATTGGCCCACACAACTTTCAGCCAAAGAAAAGGGAAGACTGTCGATAGGTAAGGCTATCGATGGTCATCCATAGCGTAGTATGCTACCATTGAGGACCATTTAAAATATAACCATCGATGGTTAGCATCTATTGCGTTCACACCAATGGCCATTCCTAGTACAAACAAATGAGCAATAAAATATCCAAAAGATAGTACTAAAAAAATTTACACATACAGTACCACTTCTGACCACAAGATGGCGATCCAGGACCCTCTAAAACTGGAAGCCTCTTGTCAGACTGCAGTTTGACAGCGCATTTCTGCAGTAATCCAAAATTGGGTGTGAGCAGGGCCGGCGCCACCACTAGGCAAGGTTAGGCATTTGCCTAGGGCGCCGGCCACTGGAGGGCGGTAGTGAGCTGCTGCAGGAGGAAGAAGAAGCAGCAGCAGCAGGAAGCTATGCTACCGCAGTGGAGAGGAACTTTGAAATAGAAGCTGCAGCCAGCGTAGCAGCTATTAGGTGAGTTTATTTGGATGATCTCATCCTCCCCCGCCTGAGTCCGCCCGCCCACCCGTGTACCTTGGTCCTTGCTGCCGCCTGCCGCTGACACTGACAGACAGTCAGTGTCAGTCCCACTCCACTCCCCATCCCTGGCTGCCGCCCGCTGCCCAGTCATCAGCTCCAGCAGCAGGCGGCAAACGTCGGAGGCAGGCGGCAGCCGCCCCAGCCGGCCAGTGTCAGCCTCAATTCGCTCCGAAATCTCCGGAGGGTGGCGGAGCCGCCGCCCGCCCACCCGCCCAGCTAAGCTGTAACAGTCAGTGCTGGCTGCCTGTACTGAATTAATAATAAATTAAATAATCACTGTCTGTCTGTAGACAGTAGGCAGCTGCTGGTGTGGGGGACTAGCTGTGTGCCCACTGCCCAGTACAGTATATTTTATACTGTACTGGGCAGTGGGTACACAGCTAGTCCTCAGGTGGGTGCATGATTATACTGTATAATCATGCACCCACCTGGGGGACTAGCTGTGTGCCCAGTACAGTATAATCATGCACCTACCTGGGGGACTAGCTGTGTGCCCACTGCCCAGTATAGTATAATCATGCACCCACCCTGCACATAGAAATGAATGGACAGCCAGTGATTGGCTGAGAGCTCTCTGACTGAGAGCTCTCAGCCAATCACTGATTGTCCATACATTTCTATGTGCGCCCGCTGCTACCCGGCTTCCCCTACGCCAGTGGCGTAACTCCCAATGCGGCAGACCCCGCGGTGGCTTGGAGGAGCCAGCACCGCGGGATATGCAGGGAGCGTTTTTCGCCGGTACTTGTAAATCAGGGATGCTGGAAAGCGCAGGCATCCCTGACTCCTCCTGCTGACAGTGGCTGATTCCCTTAAAGCCAGCCGTGCTGCACCCTCTCTCCCTGGCTGCTGAGGATGGAGGGAGCAGCGGCGTACACATGGGAGATGGGGTTATTTAATAGTCAGCTTGCTGTTTCAGAAAAGCATCCCGGGGGGGGGGGGGGGGTATCCTGTAGGTTTGCCTAGGGCGCCTAGATGCCTTGCACCGGCCCTGGGTGTAAGCAGGGGTTAAAGAAGGGGGAACAGGGTGGAACTGAATTCCACCTCCTGTAATGGTGAGTTACAAATGAGTTCAACCTCCGCCTTGGCCCTGCACAGTAATTGTAAAGGAAAAGCATTATAGTCTACTGCATAGTTGCCTACCCTCCTGCATTCTGCAGGAGACTCCCTGAAATAGCAGCAGTCTCCCTCTCTCCCTCATTAGTCTAGCAATGTCACCTAGCCCACTTTACACTGTTATATTTTTTGGGAAACCATTTCCCAGCACTTTACCAAGTACAGCAGCTCTTACTAACTGCTTTGGGGCTCATCTACATTTGGATTTAAGTTATAATAAAAGATTCCTCTCATATGTAGCAGTACACACCCACACTTCTAGGTGCCACATTCACAATCTATTTTAACAATCTCTCCATATATGGAACTAGACACGCCCTGTGGGTGGAGCATGACACACCCACTCAATGGGGCACTTATACCAACTATAATCTCCCTGAAACTAGTTTTCAAAAGTAGGCAAGTATGGTGTACTGTCCCAGTTTCTCTAGGAGCACTCTATACCCTGGGTGCGAGGCTAAACAATGCTCCCAATTCAATTCCCCGCTATAAATAAGCTATCGCATACCAATAAAACTGAGGTGATGTAAGAGTTGGGCAGATTAGAACACATTAAACATACTGCAACATTTTAATTCAAACAACAAAATAAATAGTTAACCCCTTCTTACCCTGTATTAACACGTACAAACAAGACACTCGATTGGAAATGTGTTTAATGATGCCTAGTACTCATACACAGTAAGCAGGTCATTGGGAATGACTGAGAAGCTGATTGATCCATCCAAACATAAAGGTTTCCTTGTTGCTTTAGTTATTTATTTATTTATTTTTGGCTTTTTTAGAAATGTTTTCCCTGACAATAAAGCAGAAATGAAAATTCAGTGTACATTGTATAGTATTGAGCCAGTTAATGAGGGGCCGATTTATTAAGCTCGGTAAATTAATAAAGTGGGCGGTGATAATGCCGCAGCCAATTGTCCTTTGTCAATGATATAGGCTAATGACTAGATTTATAAAGCTCGTGAAGTGATAAACTATCTGATTGGCCGGTGATAAAAAAACAGACAGTTTATCACTTCACCAAGCTTAATAAATCTGCCCCTAAGGCTCCATTACTGCAAGGTAGGGGGCTGGGCTTAACAATATACTGTACATGTCTTTACCTCAGCCGCCTTAATGCTACAAGTTCACTACTACTCCTTTGTGCTTGTTCTCTTTCATATAAATTAATGATTTTGCACCCCATCCCAGGGGCGGATTGGTATTTAAATCCAGCCCGGGAAAAAATTTTAAGCAGCCCGGGGAGGGGGTCTTAACACTACTAACACAGAGGGGGGGGGCAGTGGTAATGCTACTGACCCGGGGGGAGGTGGGTGGGAACGGTACTGACCAGGCCGCTTCCATCCATCGCACTGCCACGGAAGCATGTGCGACCACCCGCAGCCTGGTTACTCTGATGCCACTCAGTGGCGGCTGATGTAGTGATGTCATCCAAGAGCGACCAGATGCAGCCTGGTTACAAAGAAGGGCAGCAGCATAGCCCAAAACAAATATGGCTGCAGGTATAGCATGATCTCATCTCTCCAGCGCCGGCCGGCCCTGCTAACACGGGCGGCGGCCCAGCCAGGAAGGAAAACGGCCAAATCTGGACCGGCCCACCGGGAAATGGCCCGGTTTCCAATCCGCCCCTGTCTTATCCCCTTTAATGTTAATTCTATCCCTCTGCACTAAGCCACACCACTGTAAAATTTTGATTGCGGGGTATGGGGAAGAGAAGGGAAACAATGGCATCTATAATAAATGGCTAAAGTCAGAAGAATAATTGCATAAATTAGCCCTTCGATATTAACATTCCAGGAATATACTGAAATGAACATAGAATAGTCCTTTTCATCTGTGTAAATGCACTGTGACACCAGAGATTAGTACATGAGGCGAGATATTGGGCGCTGACCATACGGAATCTAACAAGTGCATTCTGCTGATCAAACCACAAAACACTTTTATTGTAAAGCATTGTACTTAACAAACCGCAAAGTAACACTAAAATGTATTTACACAGGTGTAAGGTATGGTTTGTGCTCGGGGTTGTGATCTCTGATCGCTGCTGTGTGAAACCGCATGGCAACCGATTATGGAAATATGCGCTCAAACAGCGAAAATCAGGGATTAATTCGGGCCCAATTCAGATCTGACCGTTGCTGAGTGAATTAGCAGCAGCCAGCGATCAGATAGATGCCGCGCTATAGGGAAACCCCTCCTTGAGAATGATGTGCTCGCTGTGAGAAGAGATGTGTACAGCTGGCGAAGACTTCTCAGCTGAGCGAAAATGTCCATGCGTTAGATGCTCACCATCGAATTATTTCCCCACTGGTCACCGCTCATCACAGGCTCACAGTAGCCAGAGACTTAGGGCTATTTCACACGCTCCGTGCCGCACACATCAGATGTTAATGGACACGATTGTGTCCATTCACATGGGACGACCACGGCCCGGCCGCCCGGTTGCAGCCGGATCCCACCACTGGAAGGGAGGGCTGTGGCCATCTCCACCATTGTAAACTGTTGTGTGTGGCACGGCTTCCTGGCCGTGCGGGGTTTTCGCCGCCTGTCAGGAGCCGGAGCATGTGAAATAGCCCTTACTCGGCGGCTGCAATGAAATCAGCCTGATGGAGGCGGGAGCTGACATCACACACCCTAGATCTAACAGGCTGTGTCGCACCTGCCTTATCCTAAGCGCGCCCAGCTTAGGGTGTCGCGCACGCACATTGCAGCCCATATGGTTATGGTACATAGATCTACAATGTCTTGGTCTACAGTACTATAGTAAACCACTATTGGTCGACAGTCAAAAGGTTGACATGGTCAAGAGGTCAACAGGGTCAAATAGTTGACAGTGAAAAGGTCGACAGTAAAAATGTCAACAGGGTCAAAAGGGCGACAGGTCCAAAAGGTCGACATGAATTATCGTGTTTTTGGTGTCTATGTCAACATAGGTCGGCAGGAACACCGTCTAAGTGTATCGCATCCACTCGCCATGCTTAGGGCTCTCGAAACACCGTTATGCTCCCCCACCACGCAGCAGTAGATGAAAATGTCGGCGCATGTCGGCTCAAAATGTTGTCAAAAAATTTGCGTCTGCCTTTTTCACGGCCACCTTTTGACTGTCGAACCTTTGACCCTGTCGACCTTTTCACTGTCAACCAGCTGAATGCAGGGAGGGTCTGTAACGCCAGCTGCGGCCCCGATCGGCCTGATTCTATCGTGTGGAAGGGCCCGGGTTGCGCACAGACTGGAAAAATCATTTGATGATGGGTTGCGAATGGATTTGCAGCTTTGCGCAGGGCGGGATTTCATTCAGTCTGGGCGGCGGCTATCTGATCGCAGAGCTCTGCAAAATCGCACAGCAGCAATCAGGTCTGAATAACCCCCTATATCAATCAGGACTATACGTCCCCATAATTCCAGTGATGCCAGCCGAGGCCTCTCAAAGATGGTTGGTTAAATGCCCCCATGGGCTCAGGAACACATATCAGCCTGGGTGTAAGTTCATAGAGGGTTCATTGATTCCTCTGATTCAGGCTTCGGCCTTCCATGGCGGCCTCGACACAGGGCCTTCTGGGAACTCATAGTGAGGTCATCACAGCCGAACCACTTGGACTTGGTGTAAAGCGCCTGAGACAGAGGACAGACAGACAGGGTTAGCGTCAACAGAAAGGTTCCACAAGTAAAACAATTTGTTAGATCTTCCCTACAGGCAAAGTCCAGGAACACAACAGAGACGGACATTTATAGCCTGGAGCGAAGGGTTCATTTGTAGACACTGGACTAGAGGTGCATTTAGGTCAGGGCCGGAGCCACCACTAGGAAGCATTAGGCATTTGCCACGGGCGCCGGCCGCTGGAGGGCTGAAGTCAGGAGCAGGAGTCGTCCTTCCCTGGAAGGAGGTGAGTGGAAACTCTCCCCCCTCACCATCCCCCTGCCAAGCGTATTACCCCCCCGTGCCATGGAGGTGAGAAGCAACTCTCCTCTCCCCGTTACCTGGCGCCCCCCCCCCACCCCCCCTCCGTGCAGCGATGAGGCGGTGATGGCCGGGCCGCATCACCCGGCACAGGGCACCATCCCCTGTGGAGCGAATCCCCCCCCCCATGGAGCGACACAACGATGAGGCGGCGCCTGCATCACCACCCCCCCTTGATTTAGGTTGCTGAAGCCATACTGGCATTGGCCAGGCCAGTATCTAGGGAGAGGGCATTAGGTTGATACTATTAAGGTCGACATGCATTAGGTTGACCATTGAAGGTCGACATGGTTAAGGTCAACAGAGGTTGACACCAGCATTAGGTCCACAATGGGAAGGTCAACAGTGAAAAGGTCGACATGAGTTTTTAACAGTTTTTTTTTTTGCCCCATGTCTACCTAGATCCACGTCGACCTTTCCCAATGTCGACCAATCAGTGTTTATTTAATGACTGTCGACCAACTTGCTGTAGACCAAATGATCCCAGCCCTCCACTACAGCGTGATGAGAGTACTCTTAGATTGTGTCCATCTCGACTAACTACAAAAAATTAGAACACTCATGTTCAAAAAAAAAACGATCCGCCCGTATACGGTCCCACCGTACCAAGCAGAATAAACCCCCAAGTGCCTGCCAAATCTGGAAGCCGGACACGGAGGACCTGCCAATAAACACAGGTCAGTGAGGCTTGCTCCCCGCCATGCTGTAACATCTAAGGCTCGCCGTCATCAGCTGGAGCCGAGCGGGTTGAAGCGAGCCCACACCGAAGGCTACAGCAGGGATCATATATGCTAACTACATCAGCAAAGAGCTATTGGTCTCACGCAACATATTAGTGCAATCATCTCCTGGGAGTGCTTAACCCCTTCCCGACATTTGACGTATATATACGTCATGGCCGGGATGTACTTCCCGACACATGACGTATATATACGTCATGACTTTAAACTGTCACCGCGTCTAGGGACGCGGTGACAGAGGGACGATGTCTGCTGTCCCTGACAGCAGACATGTCCCAGCATGCCCGGGGGGCGGCGATGCCTCCCCCCCCCCCCCCCCCCGTCGGCGATCGCTGCGATTGGCTGTTCAATGTGAACAGCCAATCGCAGCGTTTTCCTGTGTTACCGGCGAATCAGACGCTCGGTAACACAGGGATCAATCACCGCCGGGTGTGAGGGGGCGTGAGGGGGTCACCGGTGATGACCACACCTCACCCCACCTCACCCCACCTGCCCCCAAGGCTGTGATTGGTCCGTCAGACCGACGGACCAATCACAGCCATGGCGCGTGATTTAAACTAACGGTGACTGCGCTGCAGACGCCATTCCGTTCTGGTATTGCGTGCAGAGCGGTCATCGTGCCAATCTGTCGTGATATACTGACCTGATCCTTGCCTGATACTTACCTGATCACCGCTGGTAGCGTGCTGCCAGCAGCTGGATGCTTCCTGGATCTTGTGACTTTCTGTGTGCTGCTGCTGCAGTGTCATAGAGTGACAGATAGTGAGAGATAGTGAGAGATAGTGACAGAGAGTGATAGAGAGTGCTATATTTTGTGTCTGCTGCCCCCCCTTTTGTGCTGATCAGTATATCTGTGCTGATCAGCAACTTTTTGGGGGTGCAGGTTTTTTTTTTAATATATATATACCTGTCAGTTGCACCAAAGGTTGTGCTGCCTGTGCAACTGACTGCTGCCCCCCCTGCTGCCCCCCCTTTTGTGCTGATCAGTATAAATTAACTGATCAGCAACTTTTTGGGGGTGCAGGGTTTTTTTTATATATATATACCCTGTCAGGTTGCACCCACAGTTGTGTGCCTGCTGGCCCTCACTGCTAATCAGTGTTGCATCACTGCATCACTGATCTGCAGTTTTTTTTTTTTGGAGAGTGCAGTGGGGTTTTGTTTTTACACCCACGTTGCTTTTGTGGGTGTCCTGTGGCCGCTGAGCGCTGATCAGTGACGTACATCACTGAACAGCATTTTTGGCACAGGGTTGATATAATTTTTTTTCTGCAGTTTTTTTAAATTGTTTTTTTTTTTTGGAGAGTGCTGTGGTTTATTTTTTTTAAATTGTTTTCACACCCACGTTGCTTTTGTGGCTGTCCTGTGGCCGCTGAGCGCTGATCAGTGACTTACATCACTGAACAGCATTTTTGGCACAGGGTTGATATAATTTTTTTTCTGCAGTTTTTTTAAATTGTTTTTTTTTTGGGAGAGTGCTGTGGTTTATTTTTTTTAAATTGTTTTTACACCCACGTTGCTTTTGTGGGTGTCCTGTGGCCGCTGAGCGCTGATCAGTGACGTACATCACTGATCAGCATTTTCGGCACAGGGTTGATTTTTTTTTTTTTTTTTTTTTTGGGGATCAAATTCCTGTTGCCTTTGAGCGCTGTTCAGTGACGGACGTTACTGACCAACATCTGTGCTCAATTTTTGTCGCAGGACCTTTTTTTTTTTTTTTTTAACCCCTTCAAGGTTGTACCAAAAGCTGCCTTGAAGTTGCTGAGTGACGTACATCACAGATCAGCATTTTTGCCACAGGGTTGATCTAATTTTTTTTTTTTTTTATTGGAATCAAATTCCTGTATAAAGTATTTTTTTTTCTGCACTACATACACACTACACACTACATACCCCCCGTGTTGAAATAAAGTTTGTACCCCCCCTACACTATACACGTGTTGAAACATTACACTTACAGAAACACAAAAATAAAAATGGCATCCCAAATGTCATCCCAAATGTCATCCCAGTCATCCAGAAGAATGTATTCAGCGGAGGAGGCATATGCCATGCTTGCCTCTGACTCTGACACAGCCAGTGATGCAAGCGGGGAATTTGAAGGATTCGTCTTAACCTCATCTTCCTCCTCTAGTGATGAGGGACTCCCTCAAAGACGCCCCCGTAGAGCAGCTGAGACCCCCCTTCCCCCCCCAAATGATTGATCCCGTATGGACCCCACCACCAGACAATTTTGAGCCCCAGGTTCCTGAGTTTTTGGCCATCCCAGGAATCCAATTTGATTCAACAGGTCTCAGAGAAATTGACTTTTTCAAATTATTTTTCTCTGATGATTTTATAAATTTAATTGTGGACCAAAGTAATTTATATGCCCAGCAGTTTATTGCTCAAAACCCCACGTCATCATTTGCTAGGTGGACCCCTGTAGATGCAGTAGAGATGATGACGTTTTGGGGTCTGGTGTTACATATGGGCATAGTAAAAAAGCCAGAAATTAGGCAATATTGGAGTACAGATGTTCTGTACAGCACCCCACTTTACCGTATGGCCATGGCTCGGACTCGTTTTGAGACAATCCTTAAATTTTTACATTACACCGATAATGCACAGTGCCCACCCAGAGATGATCCCACCTTTGACCGGCTATTCAAAATAAGGCCGGTCATTGATCATTTCAGTGCCAAATTTGCAGAGATGTACATCCCTGAAAAATGTATTTGTATCGACGAGTCCCTTATACATTTTAAAGGAAGGGTTAAATTCCGCCAGTACCTTCCCAGTAAGAGGGCAAGGTATGGCATAAAACTGTATAAACTGTGTGAAAGCACCTCAGGGTACACCCACAGGTTTAGGGTATATGAAGGGAAGGATTCAAGAATTGAACCGCCAGAATGCCCCCCCTCCCTCGTAGGTGTTAGTGGAAAAATTGTCTGGGATTTAGTGCACCCCTTCCTGGATAAAGGTTATCACCTCTATGTGGATAACTTTTACACTAGCATCCCCCTGTTTAAGGCCCTTGGTTCAAGAGGTACAGCAGCTTGCGGTACTGTGCGCAAGAACCAAAGAGGCCTCCCAAAAACGCACATTGCCCAAGTACTGAGAAGGGGTGAAAGCAGGGCACAATCCACCGAAAATATGTTGTTGGTCAAATATAAGGACAAGAGGGATGTCCTTATACTGACAACAATTCATGGAGACAGTACCACCTCCGTCCCTGTACGAGGTACCAGTACCCACACCTCAAAACCTAATTGTATCCTAGATTACAATAAGTTTATGGGCGGAGTGGATCTTTCAGATCAGGTACTGAAGCCGTACAGTGCCCTGCGGAAAACAAAAATCTGGTACAAGAAGCTGGCCGTGTATATCATCCAGATGGCACTGTATAACGCTTACGTGCTATTCCGTTCTACCAGCCAGAGGGGGACATTTATGCACTTTCAAGAGGAAGTCATAAAGGGCCTAATATTTGGGAACCAGCAGGCAGAGGGCCCCAGTACTTCTAGTACTGGCCCCCGTATTGTACCAGGGCAGCATTTTCCTAACGAAATCCCCTCCACTGCAAAAAAGGGCAGGACACAAAAAAGGTGCAAAGTTTGCTATAAAAAGGGAATAAGAAAGGATACTTTTTTCCACTGTGAAACTTGCCCCGACAAACCCGGCCTATGTATAAAGGAGTGTTTTAAAATATACCACACATCTATGGATTATTAGGTTCATCATTTCACCGTGCTTCGGGGGTCTTGCTAATGCCACATAGCACCCACCATTCATTCCACCAGAATCTGAGCTGCAAAATCCAAAAATCACTCCTTCCCTTCTGAGTCCTGCCATGCACCCAACTGGTATTTTTTGGACACATATGAGGCATTGCCATACTCGGGAGAAATTGGGGCACAGATTTTGGGGTGCTTTTTCTCCTTCATACCTTATGAAAATGAAAAATTTTGAGCCAGAACTGCATTTTTGTGTAAAAAAATGTAATTTTTCATTTGCACAGCCCAGTTGTATCAAAATTGGTGAAACCCCTGGGGGTTTGAAATGTACACTATACCCCTAGATGAATTCCCTGAGGGGTGTAGTTTGCAAAATGGGGTCACTTGTGGGGGGTTCCACTGTATTGGTGCTTCGGGGGTCTTGCTAATGCGACATAGCACCCACCAACATTCCACCAGAATCTGTGCTGCAAAATCCAAATATCACTCCTTCCCTTCTGAGTCCTGCCATGCACCCAAATGGTATTTTTTGGTCACATGTGAGGCATTGCCGTACTCGGGAGAAATTGGGGCACAGATTTTGGGGTGCTTTGTCTCCTTCATTCCTTGTGAAAATGAAAAATTTTGAGCCAGAACTGCATTTTTGTGTAAAAAATTAAATTTTTCATTTTCACTGCCCAGTTGTACCACAATTGGTGAAACCCCTGGGGGTTTGAAATGTACACTATACCCCTAGTTGAATTCCCTGAGGGGTGTAGTTTGCAAAATGGGGTCACTTGTGGGGGGGTTCCACTGTATTGGTGCTTCGGGGGTCTTGATAATGCGACATAGCACCCACCAACATTCCACCAGAATCTGTGCTGCAAAATCCAAATATCACTCCTTCCCTTCTGAGTCCTGCCATGCACCCAAATGGTATTTTTTGGTCACATGTGAGGCATTGCCGTACTTGGGAGAAATTGTGGCACAGATTTTGGGGTGCTTTGTCTCCTTCTTTACTTGTGAAAATGAAAAATTTTGAGCCAGAACTGCATTTTTGTGTAAAAAATTTAATTTTTCATTTTCACTGCCCAGTTGTACCACAATTGGTGAAACCCCTGGGGGTTTGAAATGTACACTATACCCCTAGTTGAATTCCCTGAGGGGTGTAGTTTGCAAAATGGGGTCACTTGTGGGGGGGTTCCACTGTATTGGTGCTTCGGGGGTCTTGCTAATGCGACATAGCACCCACCAACATTCCACCAGAATCTGTGCTGCAAAATCCAAATATCACTCCTTCCCTTCTGAGTCCTGCCATGCACCCAAATGGTATTTTTTGGTCACATGTGAGGCATTTCCGTACTCGGGAGAAATTGGGGCACAGATTTTGGGGTGCTTTGTCTCCTTCATTCCTTGTGAAAATGAAAAATTTTGAGCCAGAACTGCATTTTTGTGTAAAAAATTAAATTTTTCATTTTCACTGCCCAGTTGTACCACAATTGGTGAAACCCCTGGGGGTTTGAAATGTACACTATACCCCTAGTTGAATTCCCTGAGGGGTGTAGTTTGCAAAATGGGGTCACTTGTGGGGGGGTTCCACTGTATTGGTGCTTCGGGGGTCTTGATAATGCGACATAGCACCCACCAACATTCCACCAGAATCTGTGCTGCAAAATCCAAATATCACTCCTTCCCTTCTGAGTCCTGCCATGCACCCAAATGGTATTTTTTGGTCACATGTGAGGCATTGCCGTACTTGGGAGAAATTGTGGCACAGATTTTGGGGTGCTTTGTCTCCTTCTTTCCTTGTGAAAATGAAAAATTTTGAGCCAGAACTGCATTTTTGTGTAAAAAATGTAATTTTTCATTTTCACAGCCCAGTTGTACCACAATTGGTGAAACCCCTGGGGGTTTGAAATGTACACTATACCCCTAGATGAATTCCCTGAGGGGTGTAGTTTGCAAAATGGGGTCACTTGTGGGGGGGTTCCTAACTTTTAGCATCTTATGGTGCCTAGAAACCTACATGGTGCCTAAAAAATAATCTCATAAAAAGGAGGCTCCAAAATCAAGTAGGTGCTCCTTCTATTATGAAGCCTGTGGTTTGGTCAACGTGCACACTAGGGCCACATATAGGATATTTATGAAAACAAAAGAATTGGGGGAATCAATTTTTAGTCACATTTCTCTAGTAAAATCTACTGTGTTCCTTAGAAAAATGTATTAAAATTGAAAATCTGCAAAAATTTTGAAATTTCACCTACACTTTGTTTTAATTCCTGTGAAACACCTAAAGGGTTAACAAACTTCCAAAATGCTGTTTTGAATACTGTGAGGGGTGCAGTTTTTGAAATGGCATCATTTATGGGGGTGTGTCACATACAAGTCCCTCAAAGTCACATCAGAACTGAACTGGTCCCTAAAAAAATCAGTGTTTGAAATTTTCTTGAAAATTTGAGAATTTGCTATTCATATTTTAAGCCTCCTAGTGTCCAAAAAAATTAAAAGGAGGTTGAAATAATGATGGAAACATAAAGTATACATATGGTCTATGTTAGTTATTAACTATTTTGAGTAGTATGATTATTTGTCTCACAAGCAGAAAATTTTACATTTTGAAAATTGCTAAATTTTCCATTTTTTTACGACATTTTGGTATTTTTCACAAAAAAACACAGACTGTATCGACCCAAATTTACCACTAACTTGAAGTACAATGTGTCACGAGAAAACAATCTCAAAATCACTGGGATAAGTTAAAGCAAAAAAAAGTTATCCCCACTTAAGTGATACATGTCAGATTTGAAAAAAAGGTCTCTGTCAGGAAGGCAAAAACAGGCTGCGGCGGGAAGGGGTTAAAACATAAGGAACACTTTAATAAATTGGATCTCTATATTTCCATATTTTTCAATTAAAAATCCATAAGGATCTTCCCTCTTTTTTTGGCAAATCAAGTCTAATTCATCTGCCCTGAATTACACAGGGCCAATATTGATTGACTTCTATATGCTAATTAAGTGTTTCCTTTCAATATCGTGCAGGAACATTGATTCAGAGCTGGGTTGCATTTGATGTTTATCAACAATTTTTAAAGGTAAATCGTTGGGCCAATGCCCTTATTGTATTCCCTTTTGGGATAATCTGTATTGGGATATCGTTTATTGTCATTTTATAGGTATTTTTATTGTTTGTTTTTTTTCAAACATAATAAATTTTTGTATGAATCTTTGAACAACTTTTCAGATGTGTGGTGCTCTCTTTTGAGTCAGATATATTTAAGTATATATTTATACAAGAGTCATTGATTCATACTTCTTAATTATTTACTATATTTATTGGCAATCTCCAGAATTGCGTTTGGGAGCAGCCAGCACGCATTTTTTCTAACCAATAGAAATTGGTACAATATATATATATATATTGATTAGTGGAGCATATACAGTATTATTGCGCCCATGGCCGGTGCAAGGCACCGGAGCGCCCCAGGCGAGTCGGGTGGGGGGCGCCCCGGTGCCGGGGGGGGTGTACCTGTCCTGCGGCGCTGTGTATATAAAGCTTGCGGCGGCGGCAGCGGGGGGTCCCTGCAGTCAAGACATAACGAGCGCTATCCGCCTGGCTACGCGGAAGCGCTTCTGTTGTGAAAACACTGGCCGCACGGCGCACGCTGATTGGCTGAATCTCAGCCAATCAGCGTGCGGCCAGTGTTTCCACAACAGAAGCGCTTCCGCGTAGCCAGGCGGATAGCGCTCGTTATTTCTTGACTGCAGGGACCCCCCGCTGCCGCCGCAAGCTTTATATACACAGCGCCGCAGGACAGGTACCCCCCGCGGCACGGGGGGGGGGGGAAATGCCGCCCTCCAGTGGCCGGCGCCCTAGGCAAATGCCTAGATTTGCCTAGTGGTGGTGCCGGCCCTGATTGCACCTGATTGTTCTTCTTACAATTTTAGTGGAGGGGAACCATCTGTTTCTCCCCCATCAATGGCAAAACTATTCTACATCGAACATTATCCATCGATGATTATGAGTCATCAATGGTCAAAGGCCATCCGTATTCAATGAGTATCCTAGATTACAATAAGTTTATGGGCGGAGTGGATCTTTCAGATCAGGTACTGAAGCCGTACAGTGCCCTGCGGAAAACAAAAATCTGGTACAAGAAGCTGGCCGTGTATATCATCCAGATGGCACTGTATAACGCTTACGTGCTATTCCGTTCTACCAGCCAGAGGGGGACATTTATGCACTTTCAAGAGGAAGTCATAAAGGGCCTAATATTTGGGAACCAGCAGGCAGAGGGCCCCAGTACTTCTAGTACTGGCCCCCGTATTGTACCAGGGCAGCATTTTCCTAACGAAATCCCCTCCACTGCAAAAAAGGGCAGGACACAAAAAAGGTGCAAAGTTTGCTATAAAAAGGGAATAAGAAAGGATACTTTTTTCCACTGTGAAACTTGCCCCGACAAACCCGGCCTATGTATAAAGGAGTGTTTTAAAATATACCACACATCTATGGATTATTAGGTTCATCATTTCACCGTGCTTCGGGGGTCTTGCTAATGCCACATAGCACCCACCATTCATTCCACCAGAATCTGAGCTGCAAAATCCAAAAATCACTCCTTCCCTTCTGAGTCCTGCCATGCACCCAACTGGTATTTTTTGGACACATATGAGGCATTGCCATACTCGGGAGAAATTGGGGCACAGATTTTGGGGTGCTTTTTCTCCTTCATACCTTATGAAAATGAAAAATTTTGAGCCAGAACTGCATTTTTGTGTAAAAAAATGTAATTTTTCATTTGCACAGCCCAGTTGTATCAAAATTGGTGAAACCCCTGGGGGTTTGAAATGTACACTATACCCCTAGATGAATTCCCTGAGGGGTGTAGTTTGCAAAATGGGGTCACTTGTGGGGGGTTCCACTGTATTGGTGCTTCGGGGGTCTTGCTAATGCGACATAGCACCCACCAACATTCCACCAGAATCTGTGCTGCAAAATCCAAATATCACTCCTTCCCTTCTGAGTCCTGCCATGCACCCAAATGGTATTTTTTGGTCACATGTGAGGCATTGCCGTACTCGGGAGAAATTGGGGCACAGATTTTGGGGTGCTTTGTCTCCTTCTTTCCTTGTGAAAATGAAAAATTTTGAGCCAGAACTGCATTTTTGTGTAAAATATTTAATTTTTCATTTTCACTGCCCAGTTGTACCACAATTGGTGAAACCCCTGGGGGTTTGAAATGTACACTATACCCCTAGTTGAATTCCCTGAGGGGTGTAGTTTGCAAAATGGGGTCACTTGTGGCCGGGTTCCACTGTATTGGTGCTTCGGGGGTCTTGCTAATGCGACATAGCACCCACCAACATTCCACCAGAATCTGTGCTGCAAAATCCAAATATCACTCCTTCCCTTCTGAGTCCTGCCATGCACCCAAATGGTATTTTTTGGTCACATGTGAGGCATTTCCGTACTCGGGAGAAATTGGGGCACAGATTTTGGGGTGCTTTGTCTCCTTCATTCCTTGTGAAAATGAAAAATTTTGAGCCAGAACTGCATTTTTGTGTAAAAAATTAAATTTTTCATTTTCACTGCCCAGTTGTACCACAATTGGTGAAACCCCTGGGGGTTTGAAATGTACACTATACCCCTAGTTGAATTCCCTGAGGGGTGTAGTTTGCAAAATGGGGTCACTTGTGGGGGGGTTCCACTGTATTGGTGCTTCGGGGGTCTTGATAATGCGACATAGCACCCACCAACATTCCACCAGAATCTGTGCTGCAAAATCCAAATATCACTCCTTCCCTTCTGAGTCCTGCCATGCACCCAAATGGTATTTTTGGTCACATGTGAGGCATTGCCGTACTTGGGAGAAATTGTGGCACAGATTTTGGGGTGCTTTGTCTCCTTCTTTCCTTGTGAAAATGAAAAATTTTGAGCCAGAACTGCATTTTTGTGTAAAAAATTTAATTTTTCATTTTCACTGCCCAGTTGTACCACAATTGGTGAAACCCCTGGGGGTTTGAAATGTACACTATACCCCTAGTTGAATTCCCTGAGGGGTGTAGTTTGCAAAATGGGGTCACTTGTGGGGGGGTTCCACTGTATTGGTGCTTCGGGGGTCTTGCTAATGCGACATAGCACCCACCAACATTCCACCAGAATCTGTGCTGCAAAATCCAAATATCACTCCTTCCCTTCTGAGTCCTGCCATGCACCCAAATGGTATTTTTTGGTCACATGTGAGGCATTTCCGTACTCGGGAGAAATTGGGGCACAGATTTTGGGGTGCTTTGTCTCCTTCATTCCTTGTGAAAATGAAAAATTTTGAGCCAGAACTGCATTTTTGTGTAAAAAATTAAATTTTTCATTTTCACTGCCCAGTTGTACCACAATTGGTGAAACCCCTGGGGGTTTGAAATGTACACTATACCCCTAGTTGAATTCCCTGAGGGGTGTAGTTTGCAAAATGGGGTCACTTGTGGGGGGGTTCCACTGTATTGGTGCTTCGGGGGTCTTGATAATGCGACATAGCACCCACCAACATTCCACCAGAATCTGTGCTGCAAAATCCAAATATCACTCCTTCCCTTCTGAGTCCTGCCATGCACCCAAATGGTATTTTTTGGTCACATGTGAGGCATTGCCGTACTTGGGAGAAATTGTGGCACAGATTTTGGGGTGCTTTGTCTCCTTCTTTCCTTGTGAAAATGAAAAATTTTGAGCCAGAACTGCATTTTTGTGTAAAAAATGTAATTTTTCATTTTCACAGCCCAGTTGTACCACAATTGGTGAAACCCCTGGGGGTTTGAAATGTACACTATACCCCTAGATGAATTCCCTGAGGGGTGTAGTTTGCAAAATGGGGTCACTTGTGGGGGGGTTCCTAACTTTTAGCATCTTATGGTGCCTAGAAACCTACATGGTGCCTAAAAAATAATCTCATAAAAAGGAGGCTCCAAAATCAAGTAGGTGCTCCTTCTATTATGAAGCCTGTGGTTTGGTCAACGTGCACACTAGGGCCACATATAGGATATTTATGAAAACAAAAGAATTGGGGGAATCAATTTTTAGTCACATTTCTCTAGTAAAATCTACTGTGTTCCTTAGAAAAATGTATTAAAATTGAAAATCTGCAAAAATTTTGAAATTTCACCTACACTTTGTTTTAATTCCTGTGAAACACCTAAAGGGTTAACAAACTTCCAAAATGCTGTTTTGAATACTGTGAGGGGTGCAGTTTTTGAAATGGCATCATTTATGGGGGTGTGTCACATACAAGTCCCTCAAAGTCACATCAGAACTGAACTGGTCCCTAAAAAAATCAGTGTTTGAAATTTTCTTGAAAATTTGAGAATTTGCTATTCATATTTTAAGCCTCCTAGTGTCCAAAAAAATTAAAAGGAGGTTGAAATAATGATGGAAACATAAAGTATACATATGGTCTATGTTAGTTATTAACTATTTTGAGTAGTATGATTATTTGTCTCACAAGCAGAAAATTTTACATTTTGAAAATTGCTAAATTTTCCATTTTTTTACGACATTTTGGTATTTTTCACAAAAAAACACAGACTGTATCGACCCAAATTTACCACTAACTTGAAGTACAATGTGTCACGAGAAAACAATCTCAAAATCACTGGGATAAGTTAAAGCAAAAAAAAGTTATCCCCACTTAAGTGATACATGTCAGATTTGAAAAAAAGGTCTCTGTCAGGAAGGCAAAAACAGGCTGCGGCGGGAGGGGGTTAAAACATAAGGAACACTTTAATAAATTGGATCTCTATATTTCCATATTTTTCAATTAAAAATCCATAAGGATCTTCCCTCTTTTTTTGGCAAATCAAGTCTAATTCATCTGCCCTGAATTACACAGGGCCAATATTGATTGACTTCTATATGCTAATTAAGTGTTTCCTTTCAATATCGTGCAGGAACATTGATTCAGAGCTGGGTTGCATTTGATGTTTATCAACAATTTTTAAAGGTAAATCGTTGGGCCAATGCCCTTATTGTATTCCCTTTTGGGATAATCTGTATTGGGATATCGTTTATTGTCATTTTATAGGTATTTTTATTGTTTGTTTTTTTTCAAACATAATACATTTTTGTATGAATCTTTGAACAACTTTTCAGATGTGTGGTGCTCTCTTTTGAGTCAGATATATTTAAGTATATATTTATACAAGAGTCATTGATTCATACTTCTTAATTATTTACTATATTTATTGGCAATCTCCAGAATTGCGTTTGGGAGCAGCCAGCACGCATTTTTTCTAACCAATAGAAATTGGTACAATATATATATATATATATTGATTAGTGGAGCATATACAGTATTATTGCGCCCATGGCCGGTGCAAGGCACCGGAGCGCCCCAGGCGAGTCGGGTGGGGGGCGCCCCGGTGCCGGGGGGGGTGTACCTGTCCTGCGGCGCTGTGTATATAAAGCTTGCGGCGGCGGCAGCGGGGGGTCCCTGCAGTCAAGACATAACGAGCGCTATCCGCCTGGCTACGCGGAAGCGCTTCTGTTGTGAAAACACTGGCCGCACGGCGCACGCTGATTGGCTGAATCTCAGCCAATCAGCGTGCGGCCAGTGTTTCCACAACAGAAGCGCTTCCGCGTAGCCAGGCGGATAGCGCTCGTTATTTCTTGACTGCAGGGACCCCCCGCTGCCGCCGCAAGCTTTATATACACAGCGCCGCAGGACAGGTACCCCCCGCGGCACGGGGGGGGGGGGGAAATGCCGCCCTCCAGTGGCCGGCGCCCTAGGCAAATGCCTAGATTTGCCTAGTGGTGGTGCCGGCCCTGATTGCACCTGATTGTTCTTCTTACAATTTTAGTGGAGGGGAACCATCTGTTTCTCCCCCATCAATGGCAAAACTATTCTACATCGAACATTATCCATCGATGATTATGAGTCATCAATGGTCAAAGGCCATCCGTATTCCGTACCCATCATTTTCCTCCGAGAAGCAGGGACTCTGCTCAAAGTTCTTTTTTTAGCTGAAGTTTTAGGAATATATTTACAAAGTAAAAAAATCAATCCGCTATTTAACACCAAAGTATATCGCCCCTAATAAATACAAATGATAATACTGTAATCCCCATCACAACTTGGTTAAAGCATATAATGATATTTTTCACATTAAATACTGTGGGGGAAATGTAATGTATTCTACTTCACATGTGATGTTGCTATAGGCAACCAATCATATCCTGTCTACTATCTTCTAGAGGCTGCTAAATAAATAATAAGTAGATTCTGATTGGTTAAGCAACATCCAATGTGAAGTAGAATACACATCTTAGTAAATTTCCCCCAGTATGTCTGAGAACAGTAATACTTGCATGTATGCAATAGGGGGAGATGTACCAATACTTGGAGAGAGATAAAGCGGGGAGAGATAAGCCACAATCTAATCAGTTCCTAACTGCCATGCTACAGGCTGGATATAAAAAATGACAGTAGCGGATTGGTTGGTACTTTATCTCTCTCCACTTTATCCCTATTAGGGTGAAATTTAATAAGATGGGAGTTCTATTTCACATGGGAGGTTGCTATGGGTCAATTTCCCCCTTAAAGTTTTAGCACATATGCCCCTAACACCCCTTAAAATCCCAAATGCAGGGTCGCACCCAGGATTTGGACACAGGTCATCAGGGGTGGGTGAAATAGATAGTATGGGGCAGATGTATTAAGCCTGGAGAAGAGATAAACTGGAGATAAAGTGGAGATAACTTGGAAGAGTTAACGCACCAGCCAATCAGCTGTGTTTGAAATATGACAGTTGGGATCTGATTGTCTGGTGCATTATCTCCTTCCACTTTATCTCCAGTTTATCTCCAGGCTTAATACATCTGCCCCTATGTGTTTTATAGCACATAGGATCGATCATTCCATCTTCTAGCACTATTTGCAATACAGCGGGCAGGAAGCGCTGGATTTGAAAACATATTGAAAAGACTGTCCGGATGCTGTCAGCCAATCAGCATCCGGCTAGTCTTTTCAATATGTTTTAAAATCCAGCGCTTCCCGCCCCGCTGCCTGGCAAATAGCGCTAGAAGCGCAAAGCCGCTGCTGCCTGGATTCCCGCAGTCTAGACCCTGCCACCTGCTGCCCGGACCCTGCCACTCGCTGCCCGGACCTGGGTAAGTACCTTTCACAGCAGGGCAGGTCGTGGGAGCAACGCTGCCAGCTAGCAGGGCTGAAATCCCTGCAAATTTTCCTGGGAGTTTGGCCCAGAAACCTTGCACACCGGCACTAGTCCCGTGATGGTGTGCAAGGGGTATGAGATTGTTACCCATTCTTGCACAGAGTTTGTTGCAGCAACAGTATTATTGTCCTTTCTCAGTTAAATAATCGTGTACTGTATGTACTTCCACTCTGGTACTATTACATCCAACATGTCACACATCTATATGTCAGGTATATACAGGGCACTGTGTAGAACAAAACCAACATATATCTGCCATACCTGTATATTAGTAATAGTCTCCCAATCTTCACTATTTACACACGTTACAAACCTTCCAGCTTTGGCCTACAGTACAGTGCATTAGGTAATACATTGTAGGTCAGCATAGAAATCTACAGATATTGGAAACATATTACCTGGTTTTTGGCCCTGGTCTGTGTTCTCCATGGGAGAGACCTGCTTGCAGCCTGTAAGTTCATCTTCAGCAGCATAGACAGGATGTCCCCTCCACTGGGACTTCTACTCCAATCAGACTCTTCCTGGGGTATTCTCACCTCTTTGTCCAGGGTCCTGGCTTCTACCATGGCCTGTCCATCTTCCACACTTTTGACTACATCTGAAGGCGGCTTAGTTAACCAACTAGCTTCTAGGGTCCTCTTATCTTTGCCCTGCTCCTTAATAAATAATGTGTGATCTCCCAGGCTTCTCTCCTCAGCTTCTGGGTGCTTGGTCATCCAACTTTGACCTTTCAGGCTTCTCTCTTCAGCTTTTGGGTACTTGTCTGTCCAACTTGGACCTTCCAGTCTTCCCTCCTCATCTCCTGGGTACCTGGTCTCCCAACCTTCAACTCCCAGGTTTTCCTCTTCAACTGCTGGGTACTTGGTCACCCAACTTTGTTCTCCCAAACTTCTCTCATCTCCTGGGTACATGGCTACCAAACTTTGACCTCCAAGGCTTCTCTCCTCCTCTCTTGGGTACTTGTTCACCCAACTTGGTTCTCCCAAACTTCTCTCCTCAACTCCTGTGTGATGGATCACCCAACTCTGTCCTCCCAGGCTTCTATCTTCCCCTAGTCCCTTATACTTTCTAAATCCACCTGGTTTTCTGTCCTTGGCTTTAGGACTTCTCTCCTCCTCAAGAGCTCTCTCTATGATCTCAGACAGTACCTCCTCCACTAAGTTCTCTTCTTGATCGGAATACAGTTGGTGCTCCATCTCCTCACCTTCCCACCGTCCTTGACTTACCCCTATCCCTTCATTGGTTAGTGGCAAGCTGTCTCTCTTCCACAAGTAGGGGGACCGACGGACCCCAATGAGGAGTCCAGAGGCTCTGCCCACAGTGTGATACCGGGGGCTGGCAGAGTGCTTATACCAGGAAGACCCTGGCTGGGGGACAGTCAAAAGTAGGATGCTTAGAAAGTAACTCCTCAGAGGGATCATCAACCATCCCATCTGTAGCATTGCTCCTGAGAGAGGGATGCTCTCCTAATGGTGTCCCGAGAGGTAGTGAATGAGAAGGAGCACTATTACACTGAGGAGGATTCCGAGGAGAGATACCTGGAGAATAAAGCAGAGGAGGGGTGCATGCAGAATATTGCAGAGGAGAGGAGCCTGCAGAGTATTGCAGAATAATGTAGAGGAGAGGTGCTTGCAAAATAGTGTAGAGGAGAGGTGCCTGCAGAATATTGCAGAATAATGTAGAGGAGAGGTGCCTGCAGAATATTGCAGAATAATGTAGACGAGAGGTGCTTGTAGAATTTTGTAGAGGAAAGGTGCCTGTAGAGTGTTGCAGAGGAGAGGAGCCTGCAGAGTATTGCAGAATAATGTAGAGGAGAGGTGCTTTTAGAATATTGCAGAGGAGAGGTGCCTGCAGAGTATTGCAGAATAATGTAGAGGAGAGGTGCCTGCAGAGTATTGCAGAATAATGTAGAGAAGAGGTGCCTGCAGAATATTGCAGAGAGGTACCAGCAGAGAATTGCAGAATACAGAGGAGAGGTGCAAGCAGAACAATACAGAGAGAAGTTAGAGAGTGCAGTTCCCACTCCCTTGCATCTGATGGCAGATCTGTGTGTGTCTATAATCCCCCCTGCTCTCCTCTATATAAGGGTCCCTGGGAGGGGTGGGGAAGGGGGGCTGGAGCCATTGCATCCTTACTGGGAAGAGTCATCACCCTCTGTGTATTGTGGGTGTAGCACAAAGCAGATCTCACACACTGGGAATGCACCATCATCACCCATTACTACAGAGTAAAATATCAGCAGTCCTGTAGCACAGGTGACAACACCTGACTGTATAACATAGGGCCTTATTCGAGTTCACTCTTTCTGACAAAATCCTTCTTAGATGGACAAAACCATGTGCACTGCAGGGGGGCAGATGTAAAATGTGCAGAGAGAATTAGATTTGGGTAAGTTATTTGGTTTCTGTGCAGGGTAAATACTGGCTGCTTTATTTTTACACTGCAATTTAGATCTCACTTTGAAGTAAAACCCCACCAAATCTAATTCTCTCTGCACATTTTACATCTGCCCCACCTGCAGTGCACATCGTTTTATCCATCTAAGAAGGATTTTGTCAGAAAGAATGAATTAGAATAAGGCCCATAGTGTGCATAGAGCTGGTGCTAGAGTTAGGAGAGGAAAGTAATTCCCTGATATATACATACATATATACTGTATATACATACACACATACATACATACATACATACATACATACATACACACACACATACATACATACATACATACATGGATACATACATGGATACATACATTCATAGTACATACATAAATACATACATATACATACATACATAGTACATACATACACACACACACACACACATACATACATACATACATACATACATACATACATACATACATATATACATGAATACATACATACATACATACATATATACATGAATACATACATTCATAGTACATACATACATACATACATACATTCATAGTACATACATACACATACATACATACATACATACATACATACATACATGAATACATACATACATATATACAGTCATAATACATACATACATACACACATACATACATACATACTACATAAACACACATATACATATATACACACATACATTTATAGTACATACATACATACATACATACATACACACATACATACTACATACACACATATACATACATTCATAGTACATACATACACACACATACATACATACATGCATACATAAATACATACATACATGAATACATATATACAGTCATAATACATACATACATACATACATACACACGCATATATATACATACATACACACATACATGCATACATTTATAGTACATACATACACACATAAATACATACATACATACATGCATACATACATTCATAGTACATACATACATACATACATACTACATACACACAAACAGGCCGTACGCTGGCTGATTGACAGACGGGTGGCATTTGCCGGCAGCACCTCAGCGTTTTCTTGGAGTGTCGTGTAAAAACATACACGGGCCCGCCATTGGTAGGGAGGGCGGCTAAGATCAGCAGAGGCCCTAATCTCCCCAGGGCCATCACATCATTGCGTAAATCTTGACTTACATGGCACTGCACATGTGAGGGGGGGGTGAGGGGTGAAATCCATTCGATGGTGAGTGATTGTGAATGGATTTCCTCCTCTTCATACGGCTACAAAGCTATTCCCATCTGTGCATATGGGCAGGGAGGGGGCTAACTGATCGCTGGGCTGCAAAAAGTCCTGCAATCAGGTCTGAATCAGAGCCAAATAATGCCCACAGTAGTTTTTCCGCTTGTACACATAATCCCCACAGTAGTTGACCAATAGAGGATGACCTAATAACTGTTGACCTAATTCCCCACACCATGGCGGCTGCATGGGCCCGTCCAGTAGCAGTTACGCCTGTAGTTCACTGTAAAGGGATTACAGGTCTCACTGCACCCTCGGCCTTCCTACAGACAGTTGTACCAGCCTAATGGGTAACTGTGCACAGGGCTGGTCCAGGCAGGACACAAAGCATCCTGTATGTTCCGCAAGCTTCCGGGAAAAGAGCAGCTGATAATTAGCCTCGTTAGCTGATTTGTCATTCCTTCTATTGTTAAAGATCTGAACACATGTTTAAAACCTCATTATCTCACAAACAAATAATTCTTAGCCGCGCTCTTTTAATAAAAGAAATTATCCATGAACATTAAACTTTACAGCGAGATAAAAGATGCCAAACATCGGCAATAAAACTCCACTAATTACTCATCTTAATGAGAACCCGATTGTGCTAAATGTCACCCGGTATAATACTATCCGCATCACAAACAACTCACTGTGAATAATAGAGAACAGTTACGTTAGCAACTCTCAGAGATGTGCCGGCACGTAGGTAGGTGTATCATGGATCTTCCAGCAAAGCGATGAATGTTATATATATATATATATATATATATATATATATATATATATATATATAAACACAAGAATAACAGAAGAAGTGCACAAATGAGCGTATGTATGTAAAATAATTTACTAAATAAATCTGTACACGTACATGGGGATTTAGGAGTGACAGCTTGCCATTAGCAGAGAATCAGCGGTACAGCGAGTGGCATCCAACACGCCTGCGGCCGTTGGCCAGGATACTCCGGTGAATCAAATGGACCACAGATGGACGTCACTGCATCTGGATAGAAGAGGCCACTTCCAACGCGTTTCGTCATGGGATCAGACTTAGTCAGTGGGAGGGAACCCCCCTAAAGTCCAATCCCGTGACGAAATGTGTTCCTGCTTCAGACTCTGACTCAACAGTTCCTATGGGATAAGAAGCTGTCACCCCTGATGAAACGCATCGGGTACTTCTTGATTGCGAAAAAAGTTTTTTTAACATGCGTGTTTATGCGCATGTGCGTTCGTCAGGGCGGCGGACGACCCTGCCTGCTCGCTAGGCTGCGATTATAAGTCACCTAGCATCATGCCCTTTGGGGGTCATTAAGACCTTATTGCAAAGCCAAAAATTTGCAAGGTGGACAATTATCGATAGACTGCGCTTGTGCAAGGCCATCCCGTGATGAAAGCCTGATACTTTTTGTGATCGCCGGACGTTTGCGAGGTGATTGACAGGAAGCTGGCGTCTGTGGGTGGTAACCGGCCATTTCATGGGAGTGCCAAGGAAAGCACGGGCGTGCCAGAAAAAATGCCGGGAGTGTCGGGGGAAATGCAGCCGTCCCCAGCGGCGTAACTATAGCACCGCAGCCCCCGCCACCGCGGGGGGGGCGCTGTGCATGTGGGGGCGCCGGGGGCTGCGGTGCTATAGTTACATCCCCCCCAATCCCCCGCAGACTTACCTATCGCGCTGGTCCCGGCGGCTCCGTTCGTCTGCTGAGGACCACCACAAAATGGCCGCCCCCATATAGCACACTGTTCTTTGAAACTGTCTGCTGTATGGGGGCGGCCATTTTGTGGTGGTCCTCAGCAGAAGAAGAATGGAGCCGCCGGGACCAGCGCGATAGGTAAGGCTGCAGGGGATTGGGGGGGGGGTTTGCATGGGCGGCGGGGCGGCGGGGGATTGGGGGTGCTTGGCGGGGCGGGGCAGCGGGGGGGCACCCCATCCCCTAACGGCGGGGGGGCGCCCAAAACTTAGTTACGCCACTGGCCGTCCCCCCGCATTTTAGGGGACAGTGTGTGACGTCAGTTCCAGGCCGGATATGTCTGTATTAATCACAGCCACCGAGTAAGACTCTGGCTACACTGAGCCTGTGGTAGCTTCTACCTGAACACTGGCCATGCAAACACTGGCCATGCAAACTCTCAGCCGTGCCATCAGGTACATATTACCCCTTATATGTGAATCATACACACTATATACATAGGACGTTATTCTAATCTAATCTGTTCGCATGGGGGGGGGGCGATGTTTTGCGTCTGCGCATGTGCAGATGAAGGGTGTGAGCGGGCATGGAAAACTACATGTTTGCCATGCCCGCTCACAACTATCAGTGCAAATCATCCATTCGCAGCCATGCTGGGATCATAGCGTGCGAGTGGGGGCGAGCGGCCATGCGGGCAGCATCTGGGGGACTTGCAAGGTTGCGAATTCCACACCCTTGCGAGTCAACCAGAATGAGGGCCACAGTGTGGCAGAGTCTGCTTGGATCTTTGCCTAGGAGAGACCTTGCTGATGCAGTATCTATTGTCTTGTTGCTGAGTCCAGTCTTGTCATGGGGTATGGCCTGCGGCATGAAACTGTATTCCACAACCTCACCTTTGTAGCAGAGTTTGGCTGTTCCTCACCCTAGTTTAAGCTTCCCACACAGCTGTTTCTGTTTCCGTTAATGACTGTGCTTTAACCTTCATCGCAACGGGACTCGCATCTCACGGCAGAATCTGACGTGTGTACACACCTTAAGGCTTATTTATGAACTGCATAGAGTATAATTAAAAGGTGAGCTAGCAATACTGGGTCTTGTAGTTCAACAACAGTTGGTTATTTACAGTTGCATTGTTATATAAACCTAACCTCCCTATTTACAAAGTCTCCATCACAGCAGAACTATGAAATTACCTTCATCACGAACAGCAGAAAGCCAACTTTGCTGATATAACCTTTATAAAGATTTGTTATTGCTGCTGATCCAGTGTTCCAGTAGGTGGGTCATTATTAGTGCATATTACAGTACACAGTGGTATGACTAAGAACATCTAAGAATCGTGTATATTTTTGGAGTGTCAGAGTCATTTTTATTCTTTTAGTGCGGATAGGAACCCTTTAATTGCTGGACAGACATGAAATTCATTGTTCTTTCATGTGCAACTGATCTCTGCTGGTATCACAAGGGTTAACATGCCGTCCAATTATTCAATTCACTGTTCTAACTATTATTGTTCAGGTAAAATGATGGCACGCACCTTGCAAAGTGCACTCTCACAGCTTGATTTCTGTTGCATCCAACACACCACCCACCTCATGGAGTTAGAGACAGCCATCCCACTCCTGATCAGATGAGCACAATGTAATTGGCCGTCGTTTCAGGGGGGTGCCAATGGTAACATACTACTGACAACATGACTTAAGTATCAGAGTTACAATAAGACCCATCAACAAAGAATACTCTGATATTCGTAGCTGCATGTTATTGTGTGGCATTATGTATTGGACAAGAGTTGGGTGGTGGACTGTGGTGTTTGAGGTTGTGAGTTCAAACCCTGTGCATGGCCAGCTGAGCAATGTGTGTTTTAAAGGGGATATAACTGTAAGTCAGTCATGTCCAAACTATGGCCCTCCAGCTGTTGTGAAACTACAAGTCCCATCATGCCCCGCCACAGTTTTGATATAAGGGAATGGTAAAACTATGGCAAGGCATGCTGGGATATGTCAGGGCCGGCGCCACCACTAGGCAAATCTAGGCATTTGCCTAGGGCGCCGGGCACTGGAGGGCAGTATTTCGCCCCCCCCTTGCCGCCCGGGTACCTGTCCTGCGGCGTATATGTGCGTAAAAGCTGGCGGCTGCGGCAGCAGCGGGGGGTCCCTGCAGTCAATAAGAAATAACGAGCGCTATCCGCCGGGCTATGCGGAAGCACTTCTGTTTTGGAAACACTGGCCGCACGCTGATTGGCTGAGATTCAGCCAATCAGCGTGCGCCGTGCGGCCAGTGTTTCCAAAACAGAAGCGCTTCAGCATAGCCCGGCGGATAGCGCTCGTTATTTCTTATTGACTGCAGGGACCCCCCGCTGCCGCCGCCGCCAGCTTTACAGCGCCGCAGGACAGGTACCCGGGCGGCAAACACCGGGGCGCCCCCACCCCGACTTGCCTGGGGCGCTCTGGTGCCTTGCACCGGCCCTGGGATATGTAGTTTCACAACAGCTGGAGGGCCACAGTTAGGACATGCTTGCTGTAAGTGGACAAACCTGGGTACTCTGAACCCCTTCCTGCTTGCACTAACAAGGGTGCATTTTTAGCTCCATTATCTGCCATGTGGAGTGCGCAAAAGCAGTTGGATTTGGCACCATTCTGGAGCTAATTGATCATGGTCAGTGGCATAACTACATATTTGTAGGCCTCATACCAAATGTGTATAAGGGCCCCTATATGCCACTCAATGGTGAAAAATAACTATAACACATGTTCCTTTGACAGGGAAGGTGGCCCCTCTCCACTCTGGGCCATATAGCAGCTGCCCTCCCTGCACCTATGGTAGCCACACCCCTGTATATAACACATGTAACTGTGACAGGGAAGGTGGCCCCTCTCCACTCTGGGCCCCATATCAGCTGCACTCCCTGCACCTATGGTAGCTACACCCCTGTATATAACACATGTAACTGTGACAGGGAAGGTGGCCCCTCTCAGCTCTGGGCCCCATAGCAGCTGTATTACATGCACCTATGGTAGTTACACCCCTGTATATAACACATGTAACTGTGACAGGGAAGGTGGCCCCTCTCCACTCTGGGCCCCATATCAGCTGCACTCCCTGCACCTATGGTAGCTACACCCCTGTATATAACACATGTAACTGTGACAGGGAAGGTGGCCCCTCTCAGTTCTGGGCCCCATAGCAGCTGTATTACATGCACCTATGGTAGTTACACCCCTGTATATAACACATGTAACTGTGACAGGGAAGGTGGCACCTCTCAGCTCTGGGCCCCATAGCAGCTGTATTACATGCACCTATGGTAGCTACACCCCTGTATATAACACATGTAACTGTGACAGGGAAGGTGGCCCCTCTCAGCACTGGACCCCATAGCAGCTGCACTCCCTGCACCTATGGTAGCTACACCCCTGTATATAACGCATGTAACTGTGACAGGGAAGGTGGCCCCTCTCAGCTCTGGGCCCCATAGCAGCTGTATTACATGCACCTATGGTAGTTACACCCCTGTATATAACACATGTAACTGTGACAGGGAAGGTGGCCCCTCTCAGCTCTGGGCCCCATATCAGCTGCACTCCCTGCACCTATGGTAGCTACACCCCTGTATATAACGCATGTAACTGTGACAGGGAAGGTGGCCCCTCTCAGCTCTGGGCCCCATAGCAGCTGTATTACATGCACCTATGGTAGTTACACCCCTGTATATAACACATGTAACTGTGACAGGAAAGGTGGCCCCTCTCAGCTCTGGGGCCAATAACAGCTGCACTCCCTGTACCTATGGTAGCTACACCCCTGTATAAAACACATGTAATTGTGACAGGGAAGGTGGCACCAGGGCTGGCGCCACCACTAGGCAACCCTAGGCATTTGCCTAGGGCGCTGGCCACTGGAGGGCGGCATTTTTGGAGCAGGTCCCCCCGCCGCCGCATCACCTGGAAACCCCCCGTGGAATGATGCTGTGGCCAGCTGCCTCAATACACGCAACCCCCCCTCCCCGTGTGGAGCGGCACCCCTTCCCCCCCAGGGGGAGTGAGCACCAGAGCAGCCCCCACCCACCCTGGAATGATGCTGCGGCAGCGCAAACACGGCCCGGTCTTCAATCTTCAGCAGTTTCTCCTTCAGCGGCGGTCGGGAGGCAGACCCCGGAGCTGAGGAGAGAACAGCAGCGGACAGCCCCGACAGACAGTTCATTACAGATGGGCGGCCCGGCAGTGAGTAGGGAGTTGATACAATGACCCCCCCTCCGATACAATGACACCACCAGGGCACCGGAGCGCCCCCTTCCCATCCCTGACTAGGGCGCTCCGGTGCCTTGCACCGGCCCTGGGTGGCCCCTCTCAGCTCTGGGACCCATAGCAGCTGCACTTCCTGCACCTATGGTAGCTACACCCTGTATATAACACATGTAACTGTGACAGGGAATGTGGCCCCTCCCAGCTCTTGGCCCTATAGCAGCTGACCCCCTTGCACCTATGTCAGTTACGCTCTTGGTCGCGGTTTTAAATACTTGTATTACTTTGTATTAGTTTTCTTCAAAATGAATTGTCTATTGTGAAATAAATATAATGGAAACATGCAGCTTGAACAGCTGCCTCATATGTGTGGTCCCTTTACTACACTTATTTATTTCAACAACGCACATCTTGTTCCGCAGTGGGCCCAGCTCCTAGGTTGTATGAGCACTGGGTTCTTGTCGTAGTCTTCCAATAATCTCTGCCACGTTTTCCTACTGCTCACCCCTCTCGAAGTCGTCAAGTACTCTCCAGGTGTATACTGTGACTCAGGGCAGCTGGAAGAGAGACTTGGCCGCATCCTCCGAAGCCTGAGTTCCTTTCACAATGAATGTGCGTTTCATGATAATTACCACATCGCCTGCGCAATGTTTGTTTGTCAACGTGGTACAAACAACAATAATAGACATAGTAACTGCACAAGGGGCCCCTACGATGCACGGCCGCAGGTGCGGGAGGGCTAGCTCACACCCTAAAGGTTTTTGTTATATACTGAGGGGCAGATGTACTGTACTAATGCTGCTTTCACACGCACCGCAAAACCTGCTTAGACCAGGTATTTAAAACGTGTTTTTTTTAAACGGGTCAGAGCAAGTTTAACCCCTTTCAAATCGCATGTAAATACCTGGTGTAAAGCAGGTTTGCGGTGTGAAAGCAGCTGACACAGCCCGGAGATGCGCTGGGCAGTGACCTCTTGGAGGTATAGAGGGGATCAGGCACCAGAGCCCGCACCTAGACTGCCAGCAGGAGCTCCCGCACTGCAGGCCAGGGACGTGCAGTCAGGGGAGGCAGGGGAGGCAGAGCCTCCTCTGTCATAATGATGAAAATAATAAAAAGAAGATATTTATATATCTTCTTTTATTATTTTCATCATTTCTACCTCTCCGGCTGCCTCCCACCCTCTTACACTGCTGCATGTGAGGGTGGGAGGCAGCGGGAGAGGTGCCTCCCGCTGTTAACATTAAAACTCCGGGCAGCTTGGGGCGGGTAGGGGTGGGCAGGGGGCAGGGTGCAGCAATGGGCTGTAAAAGCCCATTGAAAATGAATGGGGAAGCGGCACTTATACTGGTGCCGCAATGACAGGGGCACCAGTATAAACGCACGCCCCCCAGATGTGATTGGGCCAGCAGATCCAGTGCTGGATCCGCTGTCCAATCACACACATGCAGGGCCCTGGAGAGGATGCAGCAGCGCCCTCAGCGCCGCTGGGAGAAAGCCGATGTCACTCACCGCTGTGGAGAGGATTGGCCGCCGCCACCGCTGAGGAGAGGACAGGTGAGTCCGCCGGGGGGGTGGGAGGGGGGGCGCATGTACCGGCGGCCACTGCATACCATATAGCATGGTGTCCGGGCCTGGCCGCGTGGGGGGGGTTGAGGTCAGTGCCTCCCCAGGCAATGACCTCACCACACGTCACTGCTGCAGGCAGGGAGGAGAGCTGCAAGACGCTGGAAGGGTAAGGGTAGGGGGTCTGACACTGAGCATTAGCTGGTCCCCTCTAAGCCAGTGCAGTGCATATTTAATAAGCCGGACACTCATTATATATGTGCATATGTAATGAGCAGCTCATTACATATGCTCATTAAATATGCACTGCGCTGGGGACCAATAGTGCTCACTGCTGCCTGGGTACCGTTTCAGACCCGTTCAGACAGCAAAAATCACTGTGCACCTTTCAGACCGCACATATTACAGTTTTAAAACGGTTAAAAATCTGCAAAATACCGTTTTTTTAGTGCGATCTGAAAGGGGCATTAGCCTTGGGGGGGAGGGGGGTGATACAGTGAGCAGAGATAAATTACCGGCCAGAGATAAATTAGCAACCAATCAGCTCCCAAATGCCATTTCTCAAACACTGCCTGTGCCATGGTAGTTAGGAGCTAATTGGCTACTACGTTATCTTTTTTCCCGCGATATCCTTATCCCCCTATACTGAGAGGGAACAACAGAACAGGTGTGGATGTAGCTGAGCTGGTTATTGCCGTGATACGGCCGCTTGTGCATATTGATGCACCAAAATCACTGCATCATCGCCTCTTAGTGCTTACTTATGAGCTGTGGGCACATGGCAATTGGCGTGGCAACAATGAGCGTGGCTATGTTCTGAGAACTGTTAATTATGGTACAGCTTGTGGTAACCCTTTCATGTACAGGGTGCACTAAATCACTGGGGAAATGGCAGAGGTCCTCACATGTGCAGTATAGCAATCACCAGAAGTATTGGTGCCATATTTCCGAAGACCAGCACATGAACAGAGCTGGTCCTAACGAAGCTTACCTGCGAAGCGTACGCAGACCGACTGCGCCCACAGTGTATGCCCCCCTGCTTCCCTTCCCCTTTGAATGTATTTTGATTATTGCTAGCTTAAACAGTGCAACGTTACCGACGGACGTCAGTTTTCACTGAGTCCGTGGAGCCTGAGAAGCGGTGTAGTGGCGCCACTCACCACAGCTCCTTCCAGTGTGGTGACTGACCGGAGGTGTAACAGCCTGACACCCCGGTGCTTCCCCCACATCAGAGCGGCAGTCACAGGCGGCGGCTGGTCCCCTTAGCGGCTAAGCACTCCAGTGTTGGTACGTCTGTCCGCACGTGGAGTCAGCCGGTATAGTGAGATCCAGCCAGCGCCAGGGAATACACGCCCGCAGCCTCGAGATACCCCAAACATGCCCAAATCACCAGCCTGCCGCCCACTACCCCAAACATGCCCAAATCGGCAGCCTGCCGCCCTCTACCCCAAACATGCCCAAATCACCAGCCTGCCTCCCTCTACCCCAAACACGCCCAAATCACCAGCCTGTCGCCCTCTACCCCAAACACGCCCAAATCACCAGCCTGCCGCCCACTACCCCAAACACGCCCAAATCGGCAGCCTGCCGCCCTCTACCCCAAACATGCCCAAATCACCAGCCTGTCTCCCTCTACCCCAAACACGCCCAAATCACCAGCCTGCCACCCTCTACCCCAAACACACCCAAATTACCAGCCTGCTGCCCTCTATCCCAAACACGCCCTAATCGGAAGCCTGCCACCCTCTTCTCCAAACACGCCCAAAATCAGAAGCCTGCCACCCTCTACCCCAAACACGCCCAAAATCGGAAGCCTGCCACCCTCTACCCCAAACACGCCCAAAATCGGAAGCCTGCCACCCTCTACCCCAAACACGCCCAAATCACCAGCCTGCCGCCCTCTACCCCAAACACGCCCAAATCACCAGCCTGCCGCCCTCTACCCCAAACACGCCCAAATCACCAGCCTGCCGCCCTCTACCCAAAACAGGCCCAAATTGGCAGCCTGTTGCCCTCTACCCAAAACATGCCCAAATCGGCCGCCAGCCACCCTCTACCCCAAACAAGCCCAAATCACCAGCCTGCCACCCTCTTCCCCAAACAAGCCCAAATCACCAGCCTTCCACCCTCTACCCCAAACACTCCCACATTGCCAGCCTGCCAGCCTCTACCCTGAACCTGCCCACATCGCCATCCTGCCACCCTCTACCTCTAACAAACCCACACCAGCATTGCACTCGGTATCTCCGATATTTGCCGCTGTCCCTTAATATCAGACAGCAATCGTTTCCTCAGTACGTTTCTATGATAGCTGCAAAACTGTCTGATGTACCCAGCTCTGGCAGGATGCGGCCTATGGGCTCCAGAGGGCACCGAGCATGATCTGCTGACAACACTCGCGCATACAATATAATATAGCAGTGAATTACAGCTTCTGCGATCATTTCCCTTCTGTGCACATAGCAGGCATGGGATCCATTCGGAGCCCCTGTATGTGGTTATTAGTACACTCTGGGGAATGCTAATTTTCTAATGCTGTGAACAGCAGCAGCTATAAGAAATTCTAATTATCAGGTCTCATACAATACGTGCTCGTGTTTCACCATGCAGCGCTGAGTAATGACATAGGGTCCTCTGATGTACGGTACTGACGCAGGATTAAAGAGCAAGCATTTCATCACAGGCTGCTAGCAACGAGATGCATTGTGCTAATTTATGCAAGAGGCAGTAATGATCAGACAAAAGAGAACCAATTATATCACTGGCATTGTCGCTACATAACTCACAGGCCCAAAGCTTCGATGTGTTTGCGCAAATAGTTTTGTTTGTTTGTCTTATTATAGCTGATTAACTGCACAAAACTCAGGGGGTCATTCAGACCTGATTGCTGTGGCGTGATTTAGCAGGGCCCTGTGATTTCTGTGGGATCAGGTACACACATCTCGCCCCGTGGAAGCCTACAAATTGCTTTGCACGGCTTGTGAAAAGTAGCTGGATCGGCGACTCACTGCAAATCCATTCACCATCTAATGATATTTCCTGTGTATTTGTGCGTAGCCCAGGATTTACTCAGATGGAGCTGACGTCGCACGTCTTCCATTCAAATGCTTTTGCACTCTTGCGTTTTCCCTGACACTCCCAGAAAACAGCCGGTGACCACCCGCAAACATCGGCTTCCCGTCAATCAACTTGCGTACGGCCAGCGATTCAAAAAAAGTAGCAGGATTATATATCGCAGGATGGCCTAGCGCATACGTACTACGGGCTGAACACATGTACAGTCTATCGATATCGCTTGTGCTGCAGATTCGCAGGTGTGCAATCAGGTCTGAATGACCCCCATTGTCCCACCAGGTCCGCTGAGCACCTGACAGTCTCATATACTGTTCAAGGACTCAAATCCAATTTTCACAGGATTTATTAAAATACAACAAACACATATATGATGCAAAAAAAAAAGGGGGGGGGACAAAGGATGCAATACTTGTCGGAATACGAATTGTACACTCTGGTCTCAGGATACACACAGTCAATCATAAAATGGGTATCTCACCATCTATGAGCACTGCGGTGGGCTATACTAAGATGGTAAAAGTCTGCGGCACCCTATGCCACTGCACTTTCTGAACAAAGCACCTTGGCGCTCGACACTTTATCGTGGATGCACTTTATTGGAAACGCACCAAGCACTTTCTGGACTCTGGAACCAATCGGGAAAAAGCTCACTGCGGTGGTACCGTTGACTTTTACCAGCTTAGTATAGCCCACCGCAGTGCTCATAGATGGTGAGATACCCATTTGATGATTGATTGTGTGTATCCTGAGACCGGAGTGTAAAATTCGTATTCCGACAAGTATTGCATCCTTTGTCTCCCCCCCCCCCCTTTTTTTTTGCTTCATTTATGTGTTTGTTGTATTTTAATAAATCCTGTGAAAATTGTATTTGAGTCCTTGAACATCTTTCAGGCTAACTGCGCCACACTCCACATATTGTTTGTTTGTAGGAGTTGTATCTGGGAGGTGGTGTACCCCCATAATATACTGGAGTAGGCTGCACTAAACCTGATCCATTGCGCTCTAATTACCACAACATTTTTTGTCAGCCTCATGTACTGTACCCAGTGGCGTAACTATAGCACCGCAGCCCCCGCCACCGCGGGGGGGGGGGGGGGGCGTTGTGCATATTGGGGCGCCGGGGGCTGCGGTGCTATAGTTACACCTCCCCCCAATCCCCCGCAGGATTACCTATTTCGCTGGTCCCGGCGGCTCCGTTCTTCTGCTGAGGACCACCACAAAATGGCCGCCCCCATACAGCAGACAGAAACCATTTTGTGGTGGTCCTCAGCAGAAGAACGGAGCCGCCGGGCCCAGCGCGAAAGGTAAGGCTGCGGGGGATTGGGGGGGTTTGCATGGGCGGCGGGGGGCGCCTCCCTAACGGCGGGGGGCGCCCAAAATGTAGCTACGCCGCTGACTGTACCTGCTGCACAAAGCTTATAGTATCGTGTTCTACCACCTAAAATAGGCGCTGATTACAGAGGCTATTATTACTTAATGGCAGAGAAAAGGTAACGATCCATAAAGTGCTGTTATTACTGTGTAAGGCAAATACAACTGACTCATCCATACACATATTTTATTGGTTCTCTTATGTTTGGCAGTCGCACTGCATGCTATGTAGCTGCCACACTCGCTCGCCAGCCCTAGAGCTGGGTATACACTATGGGCCTGATTCAGGTTCACTCGCAAAGCATATTTGGTTTGCTAATTGACAAAACCATGCTGCACTGCAGGGGGGCAGATGTAACCTGTGCAGAGAGAGTTAGAGTTGGGTGTTTTCTTGTTTCTGTGCAGTGTAAATACTGGCTGCTTTATTTTTACACTGCAATATAGATATCAGTTTGAAGTACAAACCCCACCCAAATCGAACTCTCTCTGCACGTGTTACATCTGCCCCACCTGCCGGGCACATGGTTTTGTCCATTAACAAACCAAATGGGCTTTGCGAGTGAACCAGAATCAGGCCTTGTGTGATATTTGCAAACGATATGCACGATAACAGTATTGATAATGATATTATCGTGCATATCGTCTAGTGAGTACCCACTATATTGTTAATGATGTGCGCTCCTGCGGGTCGCTAATGATCCCCCCGCTGTCTGAACAAGCAGTCAAATCTGATGATATTGTCAACGACTGCATGTTCAGCGGTGCACCGGGTGGTGTCATTGAACGTTAACAATATCGCTCAGTGTTTTAGCGCTAGGCCGTTCCTCCGGGCTTGTACCCTGCTTAACAGTGTGCAGAATCCATTACAGAGACATGAGGAATACCTGCAGATGGTGGATTTTACTGGGGTGGCACCTAGGTAAAATCCACGTAGGGGAGTAGCTGGAGTGGTTCCGGTGAAGTGCAAGGTCCAGACACTGAGGGTGCTGTGCCAGGACTCTTACCCACAGATAGAGTGCCAGCTCATAACCCACAGCATCCTAGTGCCAGCTCAGGTCCTGCTGCCCGATCTGATCAGTAAATGAGGCAAACGCTTCATCGGATCTCAGTGTTTTGGTCTGGAAAGTTGGCTGCTGTCGGATCCAATCGGCAGCCGCTACTATGGTACCAGGCCGCTGGGTGGCTGAGAATGACTAATCTCTCGACCAACAATGACCTATTACTTGGAAGCGGGAGCTGATTGGATTCAACAGGCAGAAGGGCCTCTCAGTCAATCCCGTTCTCTTAGTGTGGCCAGGCGAGGGTTATCTGGCCGATGGCTGAATCCGGTGACGATGAAGGCTACTACCAGTATCAGGTTGAGGCTTTGAGGAATTGACAGACGTCCTATATCCTGCAGAATCTCCAGCTTGAGACCTCTTCTTAGTGGATCGTGTCACTACTGTAACTGGTTGAATAGTGGACAGTAACCATGTTGACATTTATAAAGGTCATTACCACAATGTCAACATTGACATGGTTCAAACTGTTCACAAGCACCAAGTCAACATCATCAACTGTTGACCACATCGAGAAATGAAATGCCACCACGTGAAATGTTGACAATTTCAGGGTGCCGACGGCTTGAGTTAAGCTCATTCGGAAGGGTTATGGTTGGGCTATTTAAAGTTAGGCTGCAGGGGAGAGGGGGTCTCCGGGGATACAGATGGAGGGAACCGGTGACCAAGGAAAGATGGAGGGGCAGCTAAAAGGAATGTGCTACAAAACTCTGTGTGGGACGTAGGCACAGGCTTTATCTCATTTCATAGGAGGCCTCCCTGACTCCCAGGTGTCACGTCCAAGGGGTGAACTTGGTTAGTTTGAGCTTCAAACTATGGAGCTGGGTTATAAAGGAAGTTGGGATTCCTTATCAGCTTTGACCATATCAATGGCCAGGCCTCACCGTCTGAGGTGGAGTCCCAGGCCAGAAGTGTGGCTATGGATACTGGAGTTCTGGAAAGGTAAGTATGTGCTTGGGAGTACAGTAACACGCCTATGGTGACGTATGATAGAGCTAGAACCAGACCAGAACCGGATAGGAATTGAAGTTGGCTGGAACTAATGGAGGACTAAAATCATCTGGACCCAAAGGAGCGCAGATAACTGAAGATGCTGGAATGCGGTACTATGAGTCATCGATGTAGGACATTGATGGAATATCAGATAATGAGAAGAACACTGCAGGTAAGTAGCTTAGCTCAGTGGAGGTACCACTAAAAAACTGTAAAGCTTGTAGGGAAACTCAGGAGATCAGCTGGAGCCGAATCACAGGGAAAAGCAAGGAAGCTTAAGGATAGCTACTGGAGATCAGCTGGAACTGATGGTGCATCGATGGTGAGTCGATGGTGCGAATATGGGCTTGGAAACACACAGGGAATAGCTAGGAAGTTATCTCGCTGATCTGTGCGTGGTTCTGTCAAACTCGCCATTACTTTATTACATTTGCGATTTTGTTGTTTACTGCAAATCACGTGTGATTTTCGGTAGACATGCGAATTCGGCGGTTTTTGACCAGAAAAAAAAGGTTTAAAAATCGCACCCTATTACATGTCACCCCAGGTGTTCTCTATAATGCACACAGCCTTGTGACGTCCTAGGAACATTATATACAGGAGCGCAAATTGCTTTTTATTGTTTTCCATTTTGACAATTAGAAGTATGAATAATAATTGCTCACGGTTTGCGCAGGAGAACATTGCGTTACACTTCTGAGAGTGCAGCTGCAGGTGCAGCCTTAGACTCAAGGGTTACATACAGACACCTGCGGCCTTGCTAATATGCAGGCGGTACAACTGGAGAACCCTCTTCAGTCCACCTGCACCCTCTCCATCCAAGGGAAATGTTTATTCGCTGTCTTCATCTGTGTACAATGAATCAGCCCACGACAGATCCCGTCGCATTCCCTTAACCCTTTCACGGCTGAGGTTGAGATGTTTTTCCAAAGATGGGGCCTTATTCAGACCTAAAGAATATGTACAACAGTGCTGGGAATAGGGATAACACAATTTCACACCTCCCCAACTGTCCCGTTTTTCACGGGACCATCCCGTTTTATTGTTACGATCCCGCGGGGGCCCGGGGCTGGCAGAGTCCCATGGCGGGGGGCCGTTAGGAGTCCCCCCAGCTTGAATGGAATAGACGCTGTCTATTCAGCTGTGCAGAGGATGAAAACCCTTTTTGGTGTGGTCCCTCTTCATATGTTGGGAGGGGTGTGGTACAGGGTTCCGACAGTCGGGATCCCGACAGACTGCCCGGACTCAGACAGCATGGTGAGCGCAACAAAGCCCCTTGTGGGCTCGCTGCACTCGCCACGCTCTGGGCGCTATTCTAATCTCACTCTATGGGGATCGTGGACCCCCACGAGGGAAAATAGCCGGTGGCCGTCGGGCAACCGTCTGTCGGAGTTTTGACAGTCGGGATCCCGACGTCGGGTAAATGACTGTCTGGATTCCGACTGTCTGGACCGCATCCGGCACCCGTTGGGAGGTATGCAATTTAATATCTCAGCATGATTTAAGATCTCAATATGATCCTGACCTGTCCGCTAGGCAGCGTATACATCATGCGTATTTTAATTGTGGATGTTTGGTATTGCTCAGCATAAATAATTTCGGAAGCCATTAGCGCCATGACTGGCAGGAGGTCAGTGGCAGGGGTGTGCGATGGGGGTCAGCGATGGGTGAGCCGGCACCGGGTGGGTGAACTTTTGCACAGCTTTTTTTTACCCATTTTGCACGGACCTAGAAATCCTGGGATTTTGGAGGTGAACGTGCACAACCCGAATATTTGTCAGTGGGAATGGTGACAAGGTAATAATCCCGGGTATAGTGACCCGGGATTTCTTCCCAGGACTCAAGCCGGGTTTTTAGAGGGTAAAACCTGGGAAACGGCTCTGACCAGGTTATTCGACCTGGGCAGGGGAGGCTAGCCATTGGGCAGGTGCCTCCCACTGCCCATCTGCTGATGACAGCTCGGGATCCTGACTGTCGGGACCGCGTCCGGCACCCGTTGGGAGATCTCTGAATCATATTGAGATCTTAAATCATGCTGAGATATTAAATTGCATACCTCCCAACGGGTGCCGGACGCGGTCCCGACAGTCGGGATCCCGAGCTGTCAGTGGCAGATGGGCAGTGGGAGGCACCTGCCCAATGGCTAGCCTCCCCTGCCCGGTCAGACATTGCACAGATGCATCATCCCACAGTCACCAGCACTGATCCAGGTTCCTGTTGTCCCCAGATTGTCGGCTGGGGGCTGTTAGTTCCGGGCCGGCAGCGCTTGTGCGATGTTACTCAGATACAGCCATTCGTTCTGCCAGAGCTCAGCTCATTTCATGCTGATTGCACTCTGCGACGGCTGATGGGCTCATTGTGACATGACACCCTATTTTACATAACTATTAGCTGTAAGTACGGGGGGGTTATGGAGTAATTATCTAGAGCACCCTTTGTCACTCCATATTAATGTATCCACAAGTGTGCTCTCCTCACGCCTCCACTGTGACAAGCGGCATCATTCACAGAGGATATGGACGTCTCTTTGTTCTAGATAAAGCAACGTTTAGGCTGTGACCTGTTTTCCCTGATTTGTGATATCATGGTCTTTAATGGGGGTAATTCGGACACATCAGACGAGCAAATATGTCTAAAGAGGATAAACATGGAATGATTTTTCTACTGGTTACCACCGATCGCAGCCTCTGAGTGAGACTTACTGGGCGGCTGAGATTAATACAGGCATATCCGGCCCGGGGCTGATGTCACACACCCTCCCCTAATACAGGTAATATTTCTTTATTTAGAACTTGTAATATCCGGCCTGGTGCTGATGTCACACCCCCCCCCCTAATACAGGCATATGCGGCTTGGAGCTGACGTTACAAACCCTCCCCTAATATATATATATATTTGGCTACATCTGTCACTCAAAGTGTGTCTGGAGCTATAACCCTGGGTGGAGCCTCTGACTCACATGACTGACTCACATGACAGAGAACCAGCCCAGTGAGCCCACAGACAGTGCCAGACACCCTCTGCCTCTCCATGTTACACAGCAAAGACACAGCTACACACCAGACACACCAGGTGAGCGCCCCACACCTCCATACCTCCCAACATGACCCTCTCCAGGAGGGACAGAATGCTCTGTTTGTGGACTTCCATCTTAATTTATGATTGTCATCACCTGTTTTAAACAGGGTAATTGATAAGAAAGGTGTTTAAGCACAGGTGATGGTAATCCATAAATTAAGAAGAAAGTCCAGAAACAGAGCAATGTGTCCCTCCTGGAGAGGGTCATATTGGGAGGTATGCACCTCCCTCCCTCCCCCCCCCCCCCCATTCACGGCATCCCCGTGATTAAATGGCACATGCAAAACACTGACATGGCTATGGTCGACAATGAAAAAGGTTGACAAGATTTATTTTTCACTTTTTCAATGTTTTCATATTCATTCTCATGTGTCGACATGGACACCAATGAAGTGCCACACTTATGTCAACATTTACATGTGTTGACCTTTCTGTGTTGATTTTTTCTTGTGGCGATTCGCGGCACCCCCCGCGACCCCCCTCCCGCGATTTGCAGCACCCCCCCCGCAATTCGCTGCACCCCCGGTGACTCCTGCGATTCGCGGCCCCACCCCGTGACCCCCCCCCCTCCTGCAATTCGCGGCACCCCGCGACCCCCCCTCCCACGATTCGCGCCAACCCCCTGGGCCCCCCCTCCCGCGGTTCACGGTGCCCCCCCACGACCCCCCCTACCGCAATTCCCCACCCCTGACCCCCCCTCCTGTCATTGCGGCAACCCCCCGCAACCCACCATCCCGCGATTCACTGCAACCACTCGCGCCCCCCCATCCCACGATTCGCGGCACACCCCCCCCCCCCCCCCGCAATTCACGGCATCCACCCACGACCCCTCCTCCCGTGATTCGCGGACACCCCTCACCTCCTCCCTCCCCCCCCACCCCCGCACGTGATTCACGGCAACCCCAGGATTAAATGGCACGTGCAAAACACTGGCACGGCTATGGTCGACAATGAAAAAGGTTGACATGAGTTTTTGAAGATTTATTTTTCTTTTTTTGAATGTTTTCATATTCATTCTCATGTGTCGACATTGACACCGATGAAGTGCCACACTTATGTCAACATTTACATGTGTTGAACTTTCTGTGTTGATTTTTTCTTGTAGCAATTTTTTTCCGATGACAACTATGAACTATGTGCACGTCAACCTACACATCATCAACCAATTCTTTGTATAATATATAACACCTGTTCTGTTTTACTGTAGGTGCTTTAAGTCAGACCTTTTACTGCTACTATTACTGTTTATGTAAATGCATTCTAAATGACAGCAACATCCTACCATCCTTCTACAAGAATATATAACCAACTAGGTGATTCATCGTGCCCCGTGCCCCCCCCCCTCCCGCAATGCACGGATTCGCAACCCCCCCTCGCGCAATTCACGCCCCCTCCCGCGCTTTGCGGACCCCCGCCCTCTCCCGCGATTCGCCGACACCGGCGCCCCCTCCCTCCCTTGATTCACGGCACCCCCCGCGCCCCTCCCACAATTCACGGCACCCCTAAGCCCCTCTTTAGTCCCCCGTATACTCACACACCCCTATCACTACCCAGCTTCCTGCTCTCCGGAACCGTAACTTCCACCACTGGGGAGTCGCTGACGCTGTTTTTCCCACATGCCCTTATCATGCCTCATAGCCCAGCCTCCTGCTCTCATGCACCCGAACTCCCACCCAGTAGGAGGAGACACTGACTAAGGGCCACCATCCTGTACTGCCATGCTGGACCCTCACCCACTGGCAGAAGCTGCACAGTATCTCCCACCCTCCTCTTTAGTCCCCCTTATGCCCACACACCCCTATCACTACCCAGCCTCCTGTTTTCCTGTGTCGTGACCTCCGCCAGTGGGGAGCCGCTGACTCAGAAACACCCTACTATACTATTGCACACACACACCTAAACAACATGCACACACAGCCCCCCCCCCCCACACCCACAAATGTCACTGTACCATCCACACTATCAATGTACATCTTACTCTGTAACCGCTTTTTAATTAAACAAAACAATACACACCCCCTTCCACATCATATGCTCTCTATTTAACACATTTCACCTATAACTCAAGTTGCAATACAGGCCATCTTTCATACAATTCTAACCATCTTTCTCATATACAAATGTTCACAAATTAAGGGGGCGCAGCCTCTTACGACGGTGTGAAGAGCGCCCGTAGGGCGCGATGAATCACCTAGTACAGACATATCCAGCTCGGAGCTGATGTCACACAACCTCCCCTAATACAGTTATACTCTGCCTGGTGCTGACATCACACACCCTCCCCTAATACAGGTATATCCGGCCTGGTGCTGACATCACACACCCTCCCCTAATACAGGTATATCCGGCCCTGTGCTGACATCACACACCCTCCCCTAATACAGGTATATCCAGCCTGGTGCTGATGTCACACACCCTCGCCTAATACAGGTATATCCAGCCTGGTGCTGATGTCACACACCCTACCCTAATACAGGCATATCCGGCCTGGAGCTGATATCACACACCCTCGCCTAATACAGGTATATCCGGCCTGGTGCTGATGTCACACACCCTCCCCTAATACAGGGATATCCGGCCTGGTGCTGACTTCACACACCCTCCCCTAATACAGGCATATCCGGCCCAGAGCTGACGTCACACACCCTCCCCTAATACAGGTATATACGGCCCGGAGCTGATGTCACACATCCTCCCCTAATACAGGTATATCCAGCCCGGTGCTGATGTCACACACCCTCCCCTAATACAGGTATATCCGGCCTGGTGCTGCCGGCCCGGAGCTGACGTCACACACCCTCCCCTAATACAGGTATATCCGGCCTGGTGCTGATGTCACACACCCTCCCCTAATACAGGTATATCCGGCCTGGAGCTGACATCACACACCCTCCCCTAATACAGGCATATCCGGCCTGGAGCTGACATCACACACTCTCTCCTAATACAGGCATATCGGCCTGGTGCTGATGTCACACACTCTCCCCTAATACAGGTATATCTGGCTTTATGTTTATAAGGACATTAATAATGTGTGTCATGTGTAAGGGGCATTACTGTGTGGTATTATCAGGGGTGCTGAGAGAAAGGGGTAGGGGGTACAAATTACCCAGGCCAAAGATGGAAGGGCCCAGTGGGGGCCCCAGGCCCCCTCCCTTCAAGTGACAGCAGCAGCACCTGCAGCTCTTCTCCTCTGCCCAGCACACACTGCTTTGTACTGTGTTGCAGTGTGGCCATAAGAGGTGCTTAAAATACAATGGGTGAGATTTAATAGGATGAGAGATTCAAAAAGTGAGAGATTTGGGAAGAAATCTCCAGTTTTTTTAAAGCGGCAATCATTTACACTGCAAAACCAGTTTGATTTTGAAGTTTAAATGATTGCCGCTTTAAAAAAACTGGAGATTTCTTCCCAAATCTCTCACTTTCTGAATCTCTCATCCTATTAAATCTCACCCATTTAATATTTTCTCAGGATTTTTTCTAAGGGTATAATGTGAATAATGTGAGGAGTAATGTACATAAGGTAAAGTGGTACTACTGTGTGATGTAACGTGAATAAGGGACACCATTGCATGATATAATGTGAATAAAGTTGCACTACTGTGTGGCATAATTTTAGTTGGGGGTACTATTGTGTGGCCATGCCCCTTCCCAGCAAGAACACACCCCTGTTTGGGCTGCGCACCGAATGTGTGCACTGTTTCTATTTAAAATAATGCGGGTAGGAGCACCAAAATGATGACTGCTATGATGAGGGTTGATGGTGCTGGGAAAGGGGAGCAGGGTCAGAGGCGGAACTAGTGGTGTTGCTAGGGCGCACCAGCCAAAATCTTGCCTAGGGCGTCATTTAGGCTAGGGCCAGCTCTGACCGCTGCTCATCTGTTGGCATTACCAGCAGATGAGCGACGGGGTGGATGGCTTTGCATAGCGTCTTCTATGGAAAGTCGTTCACCCCTGAGAAAAATCGCTAAAACGGGCGATAAATCTGTGTATGCACTGAGCGTTTTTACAGAACAGCAAGTTTTCCCATCATCGCTCAGCATACACGCGGGGCAAAATCGCTCATTGCGTATGGATCTTTACATCTGTCACCTCATACGGGTTGGGATTGTTTGGTCGAATGCATTATGGTCGAATGTCATTACATCGAATCCATTAGGTCGAATTGCTAAAAGGTCGACATGATTCTAGGTCGACATGGGAAAAGGTCGAAATGATTCTAGGTCGAAAGGTCATTAGTTCGACAGGTCATTAGGTCGACAAGGTCATTAGTTCGACATTGTCTAGGTCGACATTCACAAAGTCGACATGGGGTTTTTCACTGTTTTTTTACCTGAATGTCAACACAGTCGACATGGGCACAGTTTAAAGTGCACTGCATCCCCTCGCATCGCTCGCTGCGCTCGCTATGCGTCGGGCACGGTGCCTCGCTACGCTCGGCACACTATTTTATTCTCCCACCACGCCCTAGTGGATGGTAGGGCATGAAATACCGCCTGTCAGCACATGTCGGCTCAAAAAACAGTGAAAAACCCCATGTCGACTTTGTGAATGTCGACCTAGACAATGTCGAACTAATGACCTTGTCGACCTAATGACCTGTCGAACTAATGACCTTTCGACCTAGAATCATTTCGACCTTTTCCCATGTCGACCTAGAATCATGTCGACCTTTTAGCAATTCGACCTAATGGATTCGATGTAATGACATTCGACCATAATGCATTCGACCAAATGACCGCATCCCCCTCATACTCATTATACCATCATGTCTCATTGGGGCCAGGAAGAGCAACACCTCACTAGGCTTACCAAGTCCAGTCTTCCCGGACCCAGCATAGGAGTGCCGATGGCCACTCTCAGGGCGCGATGCAACAAACAAAAAATGCAGTAAAAACCCAGTTTTCGCTGTTTTTACTGCATTTTCATATGCAGCAAAGCCCTGCTGGGGATTTTACGCCAGTTCTAGATGGAGTAACCCCATAGAAGCCTATGGGCTTCCCCTCGCGTCCCCCACTGATCTGCGCTGCCCCCCCCCCCCCCCCCTCACCTGTCAACAGTGTCCAGACAGCCTCTTCCAGGTGCAGAGAGGAGGAAGTGGAGCCCTGGCCGAGCAGCAGCAGCTGGGAAAGGGTCCAGGGAGGGAGAGGAGACCCGCTGCACATCGCCGGCCACAACGCAGCGCAAGAGCCACCCAGTGCATATGTTCGTGCATATGCGATTATTAACAATGTGAATGACGGCGATGTGCGGCCGCTGTTATTAGACAATAAGCTTTTGCTAACAGAGACAGACCAAGGGCGGTGACCATCACGACCGATGGTAATCAATGCTGTGTCTATGGACGCAACACTGGGATCACAGACACTGGTAGGAGGTGTCTATTTCCTGCAGATGCCTCATGCTGCATTTGTATATTATAGTTATACAGAATTGTGGAGCTGCTTCCCTGTGGCTGAACCAGGCCCAAAGACCATGGCCCTTATTCAGATCTGATCGCAGTACACCTTTGTTCTCAAAATGGGCAAAACCATGTGCACTGCAGGTGGGGCAGATGTAACATGTGCAGAGAGAGTTAAATTTGGGTGGGGTGTGTTGAAACTGAAATCTAAATCGCAATGTAAAAATAATGCAGCCAGTATTTACCCTGCACAGAAACAAAATAACCCACCCAAATTTAACTCTCTCTGAACATGTAACATCTACCCCACCTGCAGTGCACATGGTTTTGCCCATTTTGAGAACAAATTTGGGTACTTGTGTATTATAGCGGCGCCCCCGATGTGCATCGCGCAATGTTTATATCGCGTCGCAACGCATGGCATGCATCGCATGGCATGCGATACAACGCGATTTTTGCCCCCTATGCGATGAAAGATCGTATAAGCACCATAAAGGGTGGGCTTCACAGGTATCTGCGTCCGCTCGCCACGTTTCAAGCTCGGTGGCTCACTGCGCTCCCCACACTTTCTATTCTTAACTCCATGCCGACGTGGATAGTAAGGGTATGAAAAGGTCGGAGGACGCGTACCGCTGCGTACTGCGCTGCGCTCGCCACGCTTCGGGTTCACGTTTATAGTGGGGGTGGTGGCGTGGGTTGTGCATTTCACTTTGTAAGCACCCATTAGGGTGCTTATACAATGTTTAATCGCGTCGCATCACATTGTATGGCATTGTATGCCATGTACAATGTCATACAATTTTTAAATTGTATGACATTGTACAGCATTGCGCGATATCGCGTCGCATCGCATACCATCGTATGCCTTATGGTATGCGATGCGATGGGCGCCGCCAAACTACACAAGTACCCAAATTTGTTCTGCGATCAGATCTGAATAAGGGCCCCTGTTCATATCTAAAACAGGCCACAGACACAAATGGTGCAACAGAAATTGTAACTAGTTCAGTTTGTTTAATCTGAGGCACGGAACACGGCGACATTTTACAGTCTGCAGCTTCCGGAGCGCAATCACTGGGCCGGATTACCTCAGTGCTATCATAAATTCAGCAAATACGCAAGTAATACTATGCTCTCCTCATTACATTTCAGTAATAGGCTCATTTTCCTGTTAGCACCTCCTTATACATGACAGGATTGCCAGTCTTCTCTAAGACACTACAGCAGAATAATTATCAGCATAAGAACGATGTCAGCCTTTAGCTGACGGGCTCCTGTCAGAGTAAGTGCAGTCGCTTCATATAAACTCTCTCTACGGATTCATTTATATGAAGATTAAAATATAGAAAATACGATCCTTTATCTAGAAGCGGCAGTTAAGTGTTGTAAGTATGCGGCTGACGTTTTACAGAGGTGTCAGCGATCCAGATTATTTCTGGTCTCGGGCCTAGGCAGACGGATACGCACATTCACACACTGGGTCTAATCCACGTACGTGCGCAAATGCAATTGTGATTCTTTAGGCTACGGAGCTGCTAATGTTAGCAGGTGACGCTGCCATCCAGGAGTGAAGAAAGGGTCTAACTCACACCTGATCGCAGGCAAATTTGTTCTCAAAATAGGAAAGCATGCTGCACTGCAGGTGGGGCAGATGTAACACGTGCAGAGAGAGAGAGAGTTAGATTTGGGTGGGGTGCGTTCAAACTCAACTAGCTTCAAAGGAAGGCCAGTTTTATAGCTTTTCTAAGGAGTAAACCCGTTTTCAGCTGTGCTAATATAATTGCACAAGGGTTTTCATGGCTTTTCTAATCATCCATTAGTCTTCTAACGTGATTAGCAAACAAATGTACCATTAGAACACTGGAGTCGTGGTTGCTAGAAATGGGCCTCTATACACCTATGTAGATATTCCTTTAAAATACAGACTTTTGCAGCTACTATATTAATTTATCACATTAATAATGTATAGTGTATTTCTGATTAATGTAATGTTATCTTCATACAAAACAAAAAATATATATTTTATTTCAGAAATAAAGACATTTCTAACTGACCCCAAACTTTTGAACGGTAGTGTATCCTTTCTCGATTCACGCCAATAAATGATATTGCGGCAAAATCTAGTAAAAGGGGAAAGTAACTAATAATTATGATGAACTTTCTCTCTAATATTGTCCCCAGGTGTATAGAATCAAGCACCAGCCATACTGTCGCCATCTGCAAACACTTATCATACAGAATGGGTCATTCTGAAGTGCTCAGTGTCCTCAAGTGTGGTACTGTGATGGGATGCCACCTTTATGTGGTACTGTGATGGGATGCCACCTTTATGTGGTACTGTGATGGGATGCCACCTTTATGTGGTACTGTTATGGGATGCCACCTTTATGTGGTACTGTGACGGGATGCCACCTGTGTGTGGTACTGTGATGGGATGCCACCTTTATGTGGTACTGTGATGGGATGCCACCTTTATGTGGTACTGTGATGGGATGCCACCTTTATGTGGTACTGTTATGGGATGCCACCTTTATGTGGTACTGTGACGGGATGCCACCTGTGTGTGGTACTGTGATGGGATGCCACCTTTGTGTGGTACTGTGATAGGATGCCACCTGTGTGTGGTACTGTGATAGGATGCCACCTTTGTGTGGTACTTATGATGGGATGCCACCTGTGTGTGGTACTGTGATAGGATGCCACCTGTGTGTGGTACTGTGATAGGATGCCACCTGTGTGTGGTACTGTGATAGGATGCCACCTGTGTGTGGTACTGTGATAGGATGCCACCTGTGTGTGGTACTGTGATAGGATGCCACCTGTGTGTGGTACTGTGATAGGATGCCACCTTTGTGTGGTACTTATGATGGGATGCCACCTGTGTGTGGTACTGTGATAGGATGCCACCTGTGTGTGGTACTGTGATACAGGGGCGGATTGGGAACTAAAAGTGGCCCTGGAAAATTTCTGAAAGTGGCCTCATGTGGGCGGCAACAAATCAATAAGGGGTGGAGCCAACATTACATCAGGCGGGATTATTACATCACTATACTTAGATAAATTGTTGACAGGCAAAACGAATGCCACACCCCGTAATGCACATTACACATCATGTCAGGGCTTTACTCATTTTTGTAAAGCAGGGATAACTGGGATAGTGCGCGCCGCAGGCGCTCACCCAAAAAATCACACCATAATGCCTATGACACGTCACACACCCATTACATAGTATACCACATGCAACAATGGCCTGCCAGGCTTGCTGGTGCCAGGCCCCCAGACCCCCCAACTAACAACTACACTACGGCACTATGGCTAATGCCGTACATGAACCGTTGATAGTGTTACCGATGATTTTCATGCTAGTCCACAAAGCAACTTACTGCAGACTTTTTTTTAACCGTAATCCTGTATTAAAACATACATCGCTCTCATACATACTCCGCCACTCTTGACCATACATACATACACCGCCACTCTCATACATACACCGCCACTCTCATACATAAATACATACATACATACACCACCACTCTCATACATACATACATACATACATACATACATACACCGCCACTGTCATACACACACCAATCTCATACATAAACCGCTGTCTTACATACAACACCGCAACTCTCATACATACATACACCGTTCTAATACATACACTGCCACTCTCATACACACACCAATTTCATACATAAACCGCTGTCTTACATACAACACCGCAACTCTCATACATACATAAATACATGCATACACTGCCACGCTTATACACACACCAATCTCATACATACACCGATGTCTTACATACAACACCGCAACTCTCATACATACATGCATACATACATCGTTCTAATACATACACTGCCACTCTCATACACACACCAATCTCATAATACACCGATGTCTTACATACAACACCGCCACTCTCATACGTACATACACCGTTCTAATACATACACTGCCACTCTCATACACACACCAATCTCATACATACACCGCTGTCTTACATACAACACCGCAACTCTCCTACATACATACATGCATGCATACACTGCCACTCTCATACACACACCAATCTCATACATAAACCGCTGTCTTACATACAACACCGCAACTCTCCTACATACATACACCGTTCTAATACATACACTGCGACTCTCATACACACACACACCAATCTCATACATACACCGATGTCTTACATACAACACCGCCACTCTCATACATACATAGTTCTAATACATACACTGCCACTCTCATACACACACCAATCTCATACATACACCGCTGTCTTACATACAACACCGCAACTCTTCTACATACATACATACACCGTTCTAATACATACACTGCGACTCTCATACACACACACCAATCTCATACATACACCGCAGTCTTACATACAACACCGCAACTCTCATACATACATACACCGTTCTAATACATACACTGCCACTCTCATACACACACCAATCTCATACATACACCGCAGTCTTACATACAACACCGCAACTCTCATACATACATACACCGTTCTAATACATACACTGCCACTCTCATACACACACACCAATCTCATACATACACCGCTGTCTTACATACAACACCACAACTCTCATACATACATACACCGTTCTAATACATACACTGCCACTCTCATACACACACCAATCTCATACATACACCGCAGTCTTACATACAACACCGCAACTCTCATACATACATACACCGTTCTAATACATACACTGCGACTCTCATACACACACACCAATCTCATACATACACCGCTGTCTTACATACAACACCACAACTCTCATACATACATACACCGTTCTAATACATACACTGCCACTCTCATACACACACCAATCTCATACATACACCGCAGTCTTACATACAACACCGCAACTCTCATACATACATACACCGTTCTAATACATACACTGCCACTCTCATACACACACACCAATCTCATACATAAACCGCTGTCTTACATACAACACCGCAACTCTCATACATACATACATACATGCATGCATACACTGTTCCTATTGATCCCATCCCTCCCTCATGCTAGTGCACAGTTAGTTGATGCCACAGCCATTGGACTGCTGAGAGCAGTCTTCTGCTGCTGTGAGCGGACTCAGGGGAGCAGGAGCCACAACTGAGGACTCCAACTGCTGTGCAACACAGGCTTCTTCCGTTCTGATCCTCCCACCCTGCCCCAGCACAGTTTGCGCCTCTTGTAATGTGCGCGGTGACGTCATGACGTCCCAACACACATACAATCACAGACTCAGAGTGAGACTTTCACTCCAGAGTCCGCTGCCCCGCCTCCTCCCAGTGCACTCCCCGGCGAACAGTGCCCTGCCTGCTACTGGATGCGGCCTCTCTCCAAGCGGCTACTGTCCTGCCTCCTCTCCAGGCCATGTATGTTATATAAAATAAAATAAAAATGAGTCCCCGGCCATTGCCGATCAGCAGCCGTCCACGCCGCATGCAGCAGCGCTATCCACTGCACTGGTCCCCACAGAGGCGGAACAAGCGAGTTGTAGGCCCAGGTTCAAAAATATGGTTTGGGCCCCCTAACACACACAAAAAAAAACACATTGTGGCTTGTTTTGTTTACTTCAAATTTAAAGCCCATTACACACTAGTGCCCATTATACATTCACACACTGTAATGCTCATTACACATTCACACACCATGATTCCCATTACACATTACACTGTACACTGTAATGCTATTACACATTATACCACACACAAAAATGCCCCTTACATACGATACAACATGCCATAATGCCCATTACACATTATACCATACACTGTTATGCTCATCACATATTATGCCACATAAGGGCCACTTACCTACATGCCCAATATTAGGGGCTACATATGCAATGTCAGGGGTTGCATGCTTGTTGCCAGGATATACATCCTCATTCCTAGTGGATTACATGATTGATGTCAGGGGATTTATACTCCTTGCCATGGGGGGGGGGGGTGTTACATGCTTGTTGCCCAGGGGGATTACAGCTCTGGGGTCTGAGCTTGGTGTTCTGCGGTGGAGACTGGATATAGGAGGGTGGTGGCTGTTGCTCAGTGCCTGAAGACAGACTGACTCCACAAAGGCACATGGGAGTAGAAGTTGGTGCGGCTCGCCATACGCTGCAGCCCTCCTCTATGACCAGCAGACATTTTTGGAAGGGGCAGCTCAAGGCCGTAACCAGAACTTTTTAGGGCCCCATAGCAAGGTTTTGAAGGGGCCCCCATCTGCAGAGACAGGATATATAGGGCATATAGGTATTTTGCACTCTCCTCTGACTCTAACACCCACAGTAATGATAATTGGCCCAGGCCCTATCAAAGGAAAACATTTTGGAATATACAGTATGAGTGAGGAACCTTTGGCACTCCAGCTGTTGTTGAACTACACATTCCAGCATGCCTTGCAACAGTTTTAATAGCAAAACTGACATGTTGTTAAGTGTATTTCAACAACAGCTTGAGTGACAAAAGTTCCTCGTCCCATATTATTGAATATGCCACTTCCAAGAACGTATTTAAAAAATGGTAAATAAATTAAATAAAAATATTGGGGCGTACAGCACACTTATTTATTATCACTAATTTAGTGCTGCAGTGCATCAGAGCAGACACTGATGCTGTGTACTGCTGCAGCGCTGCTTACTAACAAGGTATAGGCAGTGGCAAACAGGATTTTAAAAGGGGGGTTTCCAAATAATTGGTTACAGACCAATGAAAAAAAATATTGAGCAGAATAAATGTCCAATATACAATTTATTGTGTAACAATAAATAATATGAAATAACATTTGGGCATATACTTATACACGTAACGCACACAGTAGTAACAACGCTTATACACATAACACCCGCAGTAGTAACGATACTTATACACTCAAGGCCTTATTCGAGTTCACTCTTTCTGACAAAATCCTTCTTAGATGGACAAAACCATGTGCACTGCAGGGGGGAAGATGTAACATGTGCAGATAGAAATAGATTTGGTGATTTTTTGGTGATTCTTTGCAGGGTAAATACTGGCTGCTTTATTTTAACACTGCAATATAGATCTCACTTTGAAGTAAAACCCCACCCAAATCTAATTAGATCTGCACAAGTTACATCTGCCCCCCTGCAGTGCACATGGTTTTGTCCATCTAAGAAGGATTTTGTCTGAAAGAGTGAACTCGAATAAGGCCCATAATGCCCACAGTAGAAACTACGCTTATACACATAACGCCAGCAGTAGTAACAATGCTTATACACATAACGCCAGCAGTAATAACGATACTTATACACATAACGCCCACAGTAGTAACGATACTTATACACATAACACCCGCAGTAGTAACGATACTTATACACATAACGCCTACAGTAGTAACAATACTTATACACGTAATGCCCACAGTAGTAACGATACTTATACACATAATGCCCACAGTAGTAACGACGCTTGTACACATAACGCCCACAGTAGTAACAATACTTATACACATAACGCCAGCAGTAGTAACGATATTTATACACATAACGCCCGCAGTAGTAACGATACTTATACACGTAATGCCCACAGTAGTAACGATACTTATACACATAACGGCAGCAGTAGTAACGATACTTATACACATAATGCCAGCAGTAGTAATGATACTTATACACATAATGCCCACAGTAGTAACGATACTTATACACATAACGCCCGCAGTAGTAACACTACTTATACACATAACGCCCACAGTAGTATTGATACTTATACACATAACGCCCGAAGTAGTAACACTACTTATACACATAATGCCCGCAGTAGTAATGACGCCTATACATGTAATGCCCACAGTGTGGCTGGGTTGTGGGTGAAGGAACTTGCACGGTAGGAGGGTTGAGTGGGCGGTCGGCTGAGTAGGGTGCTGTGTAGGCGGCTGAGTGCATCATCGCCGCAGCCATGCTTTGGGGCCCCTGAGAACGCAGGGGCCTGGGTCAGCTGTACCCTTGGACCGTGCCTGTTGCCGGGCCTGAGTACATCCCTCACCCCCATAGGCAGACATGTCACATAATCAGATCCCCCTCCAGCACAGCCCCCACAAATATGCAGACACATATTCACATGCCACAGGCCCTCCAGCACAGCCCCCACCCCCACCCCATAGGCAGACATGTCACATACCCCTCCAGCACAGCCCCTATAGACAGACATGTCACATCCCTCCAGCACAGCTCATTCTCCCCCCACCCCATAGGCACACATTTTATGTCTGAAATGCCTATGGGGGGGGGGGGGGGGTGTCTGAATATGTCACATGTCTGCCTATGGGGGGGGCTGAGCTGGAGGGGGATCTGAGTTATCACAGTGAGTCTGTCTGCCCTAATGCAGACAGCAGGCAGTCACAGACCCCCCTTCCTCCCATATGCAGGCATGGCACATATTGCAGGCATGGCACATATACACAGAATCTCTCTCCCCTCCCTCCCTGCCCCCCCACCCCCGGCGGCCCCCACCACCAGTGTACTTTGATCATTCCCTAACAGGGTTGCCAACCAGTGTTGGCATCCCCAGCGCCCACAGTGTGACTTACATGATTCTTTCCGAATGCTGCAGCCCGGCCACAGCGCTGCTGCTCTTCGTCTCTCTCCCCTCTCAGGCTGACGTCATCAGTCTGAGAGGTGCTCCCCCTGCCTGTCAGTGGCTGTATCTGCAGCTCAATGCAGCTGCACAGCACACTGTTACTCTGCTCGGTTACTCGCGTCCATCGGAAACAGCATTCGATATATCGGGCGGGGGGGGGAGGCGGGCCACTATCTATGACGGACGGCAGCCACCCACCAATGAGGATGTCGGCCCACACCGTGGGCGAAGCCTCCTGCCGCAGAGCGGCTGAGCAGCCCCGGCCTCAGTCCCAGGCTGTCACTTTTAAATTCGTGACTGTGAGTGTGCGCATGCGCACCTTTCAGCAGCGGCGGCCTCTCTGTAGTGTCGGCCTCCCGGGAAAGTTCCCGGTAGATACAATGGCCAATCCGCCCCTGCTGTGATAGGATGCCACCTGTGTGTGGTACTGTGATAGGATGCCACCTGTGTGTGGTACTGTGATAGGATGCCACCTTTGTGTGGTACTGTGATAGGATGCCACCTGTATGTGGTACTGTGATAGGATGCCACCTGTATGTGGTACTGTGATAGGATGCCACCTTTGTGTGGTACTGTCATGGGATGCCACCTTTGTTTGGTACTGTGATGGGATGCCACCTGTGTGTGGTACGGTGATGGGATGCCACCTGTGTGTGGTACTGTGATGGGATGCCACCTGTGTGTGGTACTGTGATAGGATGCCACCTGTGTGTGGTACGGTGATGGGATGCCACCTGTGTGTGGTACTGTCATGGGATGCCACCTTTGTGTGGTACTTATGATGGGATGCCACCTTTATGTGGTACTGTGATGGGATGCCACCTGTGTGTGGTACTGTGATAGGATGCCACCTGTGTGTGGTACTGTGATAGGATGCCACCTGTGTGTGGTACTGTGATAGGATGCCACCTGTGTGTGGTACTGTGATGGGATGCCACCTGTGTGTGGTACTGTGATAGGATGCCACCTGTGTGTGGTACTGTGATAGGATGCCACCTGTGTGTGGTACTGTGATAGGATGCCACCTGTGTGTGGTACTGTGATAGGATGCCACCTGTGTGTGGTACTGTGATAGGATGCCACCTGTGTGTGGTACTGTGATAGGATGCCACCTGTGTGTGGTACGGTGATGGGATGCCACCTGTGTGTGGTACTGTGATGGGATGCCACCTGTGTGTGGTACTGTGATGGGATGCCACCTGTGTGTGGTACTGTGATGGGATGCCACCTGTGTGTGGTACTGTGATGGGATGCCACCTGTGTGTGGTACTGTGATGGGATGCCACCTGTGTGTGGTACTGTGATGGGATGCCACCTTTGTGTGGTACTGTGATGGGATGCCACCTTTATGTGGTACTGTGATGGGATGCCACCTGTGTGTGGTACTGTGATGGGATGCCACCTGTGTGTGGTACTGTGATGGGATGCCACCTGTGTGTGGTACTGTGATGGGATGCCACCTTTGTGTGGTACTGTGATGGGATGCCACCTTTATGTGGTACTGTGATGGGATGCCACCTGTGTGTGGTACTGTGATGGGATGCCACCTGTGTGTGGTACTGTGATGGGATGCCACCTTTGTGTGGTACTGTGATGGGATGCCACCTTTGTGTGGTACTGTGATGGGATGCCACCTGTGTGTGGTACTGTGATGGGATGCCACCTGTGTGTGGTACTGTGATGGGATGCCACCTGTGTGTGGTACTGTGATGGGATGCCACCTTTATGTGGTACTGTGATAGGATGCCACCTTTGTGTGGTACTGTGATAGGATGCCACCTTTGTGTGGTACTGTGATAGGATGCCACCTTTGTGTGGTACTGTGATAGGATGCCACATTTGTGTGGTACTGTGATAGGATGCCACCTTTGTGTGGTACTGTGATAGGATGCCACCTTTGTGTGGTACGGTGATGGGATGCCACCTGTGTGTGGTACTGTGATGGGATGCCACCTGTGTGTGGTACTGTGATGGGATGCCACCTTTGTGTGGTACTGTGATGGGATGCCACCTTTATGTGGTACTGTGATGGGATGCCACCTGTGTGTGGTACTGTGATGGGATGCCACCTGTGTGTGGTACTGTGATGGGATGCCACCTTTGTGTGGTACTGTGATGGGATGCCACCTTTGTGTGGTACTGTGATAGGATGCCACCTTTGTGTGGTACGGTGATGGGATGCCACCTGTGTGTGGTACTGTGATGGGATGCCACCTGTGTGTGGTACTGTGATGGGATGCCACCTTTGTGTGGTACTGTGATGGGATGCCACCTTTATGTGGTACTGTGATGGGATGCCACCTGTGTGTGGTACTGTGATGGGATGCCACCTGTGTGTGGTACTGTGATGGGATGCCACCTGTGTGTGGTACTGTGATGGGATGCCACCTTTATGTGGTACTGTGATAGGATGCCACCTTTGTGTGGTACTGTGATAGGATGCCACCTTTGTGTGGTACTGTGATAGGATGCCACCTTTGTGTGGTACTGTGATAGGATGCCACATTTGTGTGGTACTGTGATAGGATGCCACCTTTGTGTGGTACTGTGATAGGATGCCACCTTTGTGTGGTACTGTGATAGGATGCCACCTTTGTGTGGTACTGTGATAGGATGCCACCTTTGTGTGGTACTGTGATAGGATGCCACCTTTGTGTGGTACTGTGATGGGATGCCACCTTTGCATGGATGCCATCAACTGCAATCCCCCAATGAGCCCAGTGTGCCCCAGTCAGACACTGACTGGAACAGAGACTGCTAGCCGGCCGGACCCGACTGTTACTGCAGTCACTGCTGCTGCAATGGTCGGGCATCTGAACACTTTTGCCCATACAGGGGGTTATTCTGATCTGTACACAGCAGGGCTGTGTTCGCACGGGGACCGATATTTTTGTTCTGCGCATATTAACATATGGGAACACCTAGCGTTTCATGGGCATTCTCATGGTAACGAGGGCATGACGCGAGTGCGGGGGGGCTGGCAGCGTCACCGGACATCACCATCCCAGCGTGCACGCCTATGTAAGTGACTGGAAAGTCACTTTTATCTGTGTGCACCTTCCACATCTGTCATGTTCCCCGCAGCGTGTGTATGTGTTTTTATGTGTTTATGTTAAACATTCATTTGCAGCCTGTGCGCGGGAACACACACTGCGATGTGTATATAGTTTATGAATAAAATAAAACATATATTGACTATCAATATAGACATAGATAATTATAATATTCTTCGATAAATATTTACACAAAAAAAACTAATTTTCCTTAACACCGAACAGTTACCTAGTGATACATCAGATGCAGGTCGCCACCTTGTGGTTACATTAGAGATTACATTCACTTGTGACCTATAGATTTTACATTGGGGGGGGATTTATCACCACCCGCATCTGGGGATGTCAATGTGCTGTGATAATACAGAACTTGCAATAAACTCTGCGATGGTCTCTGCACAGGCACAGCCACCGGCCCCCCCTCCCCCAACCTCTGATCATACTCACCAACAGGGGGGGATTGGCTCCCGCAGCGCTGCTGGTCTTCAGGTCTTCCTCCTTCTGTGGCCCCCGGTGCTGTAACGTGAGCTGAAGCTTTGCAGCATCACTTTAATCCTCAGTCCATATTTATTGTTTGCTTTAGGTTCCTTTCCCTTTATGACACTTTTGAAAAAGCGGCAGTTCATAATTAATGATTCAGAGCTCAATGGGCGTCCCCAATGCCTGCCGGGTGGCGGGAGGCTGAGGTCACAGGTCATCAGCCGCCTGACCCATCTTCGTCCGGGCGCATCTGTGACCATAAAATGATTTCCTGCTAGCAGAGGCATGCGAGAGGATGTGTCCTTATACACATTTCCTCCTGTAACGATCAGATCAGGTGATCGATCAAATTACAGTATGCCTCCCGTTATTATTGGTTTGTGAGATCAATGTATGTCTGATATTGTTGTAAAGTTATGTCTCCTGTGATTATTATGTTTGGAATCAGGACATGTCTTGTATTATGTGGGTAAACTGTAGGTGACCCTGGTTTGAGTTTGAGGTCTGTATTCCCTCAGATTGTCCATCTGTAGAAATCCTTTGAAGGTAGGATGCCAGATAAAGATCTGAGACCCCTCATAAACCATGGCCCAGAAGAGAGGACAGTCTCCCCCACCCAGTTAGACCTCTTATCAGTGAAGCCTGCCAGTTATCAATCCCTTTGGAACAGCAGACAAATTCTTCATGTGAAAGGTCCCCTATCTATGGGTGGGAGGGATGAGGGAGGCTGCAGATAAAAACTCTGTACCTTTGAATACCTAGTCGTACTTCTTGGGGCGCAGCATTGAGCTGGAAGCGACCGCTTGTTTCTTGTGGAGACCCCCCATGCCAGAATTTGTATTTATGTGTAAGATACGGTTCTGTCATTTCTTTTTATTTCCTTTTATTTCTGAAATTGCATTTATCTTGTGTGTGCTTTTAAAATCATTGTACTATCTTGTAACCATTTTTGTCACTTAAAGCTCTGTAGTATTTCTAGGAATAAATAATACATATTTCCAGTTTCTGATTCTGTGTTCTTAGTACTCATTAGCCTCAGAAGAGAAACGCTACAACGTTACCATTTTTATACTGCAGTGTGTGGTCAGGTGCGAGCAAAGCCGCTCCTTGCGCAGTTTCAAGCGCTAAAATCAGGTTTTGGCTGGTGGCAGTGTACCTCAAAGAGGGGACCCGAGTGTCCAAAGTGAACCCCAGTCACGGCCGGAGCTGCTCAGATTGACGTATCGGAGCAGGCGACCGGTGGGTCCGTGACACCTCCCATAGTGCCGAGGGGATTTGGCAGGTGGGGGGGAGGTATTTGGCAGAGTGGTGTCTCAGGTGCTCGTAAGCTGCAGGCCCATGGTGTAGTAGAATCAGTGTGAGCTTATGGGCTCCATTTTTCAATGATTGCATTTGCAGTGCAGGATTGTATTAGCTCTCAGGATCACATTGCAGAATGCAATCACATTGGTTGAACGTTTGACCTGGACAGGCAGGAGATCTGATGGGAGCGGCATTGGGGCTTTGCACATGACCCATCAGCATTACCACCTGCACAGAAGCCGTTTCTGGCAGGGAACCCTGCGGGGACCACATCCAAGATTGATAGCACATGGGTAAATCTTCTCCGTATGGTAGGTGGCCAGACAGCAGAGAGAGAGAGAGAGAGAGAGAGAGAGAAGACACACTAAGGTAATCAGATCCAGTATCCCAGTTGGGCCACCCGTAATACGCCTTGAGATTCGGAAGGCTGCGTGCTCCTTGCAAAGTGGGCTTCTTATGGAGGGACAGGGAGACTTCTGAAAGAGGGAGATGATGGAGCACAGGAAGGATGTGGAAATACAGATAGAGCCATCCTCACCTAGCCCTTTAATAGGATTAAGTGAGCCAGCGCTGTCAGACTTAATCCTATACTAATCCCCTACTGTAATGTTCTATGTATTGTAGCTGAGAACAATAGGCCTTGGTGAGCCATGGCTGTCCAGAGTAGGCTAGCTGAGGAAGGCTCCATCTGTAATACAAGCATGAGGAGGTTATGTGTCTACAAGAACATTTCATTGACCATCCAAGATATCAGTAGTGGGTGTCGTGGCGAGAGCATTGCATCTGTTCCAGGTATGCCCCAGACAATTCTCCCAGTACAGTATATATAGGAAACCGTAGGGCTTGGACCTCAGGGGCGTTTATCTTTTCCTTCTATCACTTCTAATTGAATACAGGTAGTGAGGCTTTAGACTCCGGTGCATAGCCTTACGTATTGTAATGTTAAGCTGATCTACACAGATATATCTGCAGACAGATTGGGCAGTATATTCTCCATACACTCTGATTGATCCATCTGGACTGACGTCACAAATGGGGGGGGGGGGCACTGAGCTGTAAATCACCGGCAGTTCCTGGCGCAGCGTAATGGGCGGTCAGCGGATAGCCCGTACATACGGCATGATGTGCCGATATATCTATAGATTTCTATCTGTAGATTTATCGGCTAACACATCCGATGCGATATATCTGTGAACGACCCAGTCCACAGATATATATCGCTCGTACACACTGGCCGATGGTGCATCGATATATCGTCCGTTCAATCAATTGAACGGACGATATATTAGCCAGTGTGTACGCACCTTTAGTCTTAGGGCCTTTATTGAAAATTATATTGATCCTTGATTTTAAATAGGCTACAACAGAGTTTCACAACTCCATTACAGCCCAGGTTTTAAGGATATATGTCTCTGTCAATTTAATTCAACTATCTGTATTCAAGCAAGCACATTTTGGGTTAGGGGGGGCTATGGTCAGTTGCCATAAGGCAGGGGTAGCCAACTCCAGTCCTCAAGAACTACAAAAAGTTAACATATTCCAGGTCTCCTCCCAGAATCAGTTATAAGCTTTGCTGCAACTCTTTTAAAGTGCGCACACACTAGGCAATATGCATGATAATCATATAGGTAACAATATTTCAGGCCTCTAGTGTGTAAGCATTGTATAATTAACGATACCCGCTCCAGCAGGTTGTGTAGTATCCCGGTCAGGGTCGCTAGGGTTCTTTTCCTCGGTTGGGGAGTGGTATAGGGGTCCGACAGTCGGGATCCCGACAGTCATTATCCCGACATCGGGATCCCGACTGGCCGGACCCAGACAGCATGGCGAGTGCAACCAAGCCCCTTTCCGGCATGGTGGCTCGCTACGTGAGCCACCTACTCTATTCTCCCTCTGTGGGGGTCGTGGACCCCCACGAGGGAAAATAACCGACGGCCGTCGGGAACCCGACTGTCGGTGTTTTGACAGTCGGGATCCCGACATCGGGTGAATACCTGTCGGAATCCCGACTGTCGGGACCCCGTCCGGCACCCGTTGGGGAGAGAGGTGCTTCTGATGGAAGACGGACCACCAGATGAAGTAAAACACATTCTTTATTTTTCACGGGGGTGAATAGAATTCAATAGTCATATAGTCATAGACCACCGACAACAAATCACCACACTATAGCAATACTTTTCAACACTTATTGGATGGGAATATGGTAATTAAATCACAGTAAGTGGAACGTTTGGCTCAATTACTAAGCATTGGTCTGACAGTTTGTGGCTACACTACTCGATCGCGGCTCTAAGGCCTCAAGGATGGTTTAACAAGAGTTACTAGGATTGTCACAGCGCAGCCACCAAGTTCAGTTACCCTGACATAAATCAATGTTAAATCAATACGTAATAAGTAACTAACGACAAGTTGTTATTCGCAATTATCACACTCACGCTATGTTATAAGGTCTAAACAATGGGTTAAATGAACAGGCCTATTGTTACCGGCAAAGGAAAGGCTGGATTTCACTATCGGCTGCAATCTCAATTATGGTCACCAGATGGCGCTGGTGCTCCAGGTGACAGAAACAGTCTATGTCAGTGGTGCCCAACCACTATCATTCAAAATGTGAATGAAGTCAAGGATTCCTCTTGTGTTGTCCGTTGCTTGTCTACCCAAGACAAAAACACATGGTCATAATGTATTAATCCAGGGGTTCCAAGCTGCAGTACATGAGGCATACTGTACTAATAGTTCAACTGTTAAGGATAACAGGTGACTTAATTTGCAATCTGTGCTTAAGCATGGATATCAGTAAAACCAGGCCTGGTATTGTGATTTGAGGACCGAAGTTGGTAAACAATGGGGTGAGGGGTTTCCAGAGCTGATCGATGTTGTGCAGAATTCGCACTGCTATCGATTATCGAATGACTGCGACTGCGTACAGATCATAGTGCGCATGCGCGAGGCAGGGCCAGCGCTACCCACTCAGCAGCTCCTCAGCAGCAGGGAGGCGCCATGCTGAAAAGGCGCTGTCTCCCTCCCTGCTCTGCTAAAGCTGCCTCAGCCATCACTGTCACTGCCTCCTGCACACCGCCCGCAGCGCCTGTCTGACAGCGGGCGGCAGTATGGAGAGGCTGAGCAGCTCCCTGCACCGCGTACACACTGTCCTCCTCCTGCAACCTGCCCCCTCTTCCTCAGGGACACTTGCGCTGAGGCATGTAGCGCTGTCTGTGAATGCCTGGATGACATGTCATGTCCGGATCCGCCCCCTACCCATTGCTCCCTGCGCCTGTCAGCTGTCAATCAAATGACGAACAGGCAGCAGCGCCGCCTCCATTTCCTTCCCTCTTCTCAGTGTGCTGTGCCAGTGGTGCTGCCAGTCCTCAACACTCCGCCCCCTCTATCTCCTCCCCTCTTCTTTCATCTCCTCCTTCTCTCCCCTCCTTTGCCCCTCAGTCACAAGTGCTGCACATACTTTTTGTACTGCTTTCGGATCGCATCGCACACACATTGCATGCATGCCGTGCGATGCGATCTAGCCCATAAGGTATGCGATTCTCGCAGCGTGTATGGGCACCTTTAGTGTCTGCAACATTTTACGGACACAGCACTGAGATGGTGTATGCATACATGTCCATGCACCTGAGATCCTCCCTAGGATCGCATGTTGCATACGCTCCCACAATCGGGCTGCAGCTTGTTGCAGTGGCAATGTGAAAGGGCGCAAAATGTATTGTTTGCAGGAGGGCGCCGGACACCCTAGCACCGGCCCTGGCGCGAGGCTTGATTGACAGAAGTCGGAGTTTGTGGGTGGTAACCGGATGTTTTCTGGGAGTGTCAGGGAAAACGCAGGTGTGCCCAGGTATTGTCAGGGAGGGTGTGTGACGTCAGTGCTGGCCCTGATCAGCCTGTCTCTGTCGCAGAGGGGCTATCTGATCGCAGGGCTCTGCAAAATCACACAGCAACAATCAGGCCTGAATCAGACCCAATGTACTTGGGTGAGGAGAGCAGGGTAAAGGTGCGTACACACGGGCTATAATCACTGGCAATAGGGTCGCTGAGCACTGTATGTAGCACTGGCTGGGAGACTTTGACCTAAAGAGAGTGGAAAGGAACGTACTCGTATTATAGCCAAAGGGAGTACTCACTAGCACCTGAAAACCATAGTCCTCTACATCATCAGCAGCAGAATGCTATCCACCCAGTAAGCACATGAGCTCAGGTCAGGTGACAGGACATGCCTTACTTCTGGTCACATGACATGGAGGACTGAGACAGCCATTTTTAAAAGGAATGTAGCCATTTTGAGAAGGTCACTACAACATTCTTTTTGTAATAAATGTTTAATAAGGCCAGTCATTTAATGCTATTCCTGTATACCTGTATATAGCCTTACTGCATACAGAACCATACATTTCTCTGATTGTGTCATTTTATATATAATTCCCCTTTATTCAGGGACACCTACAGGATCTGTGGCTGGCTAAATTCACATCTGCATTTCCCCTGGATTTAATCAGCCACAGAACCTGTGTAAATCATACACTTTGTAGACAAAATGAGATTGGTTCCCTCCCTGCAAGTGAAGTGGTGGCTTCTGTAGCAGACATGTTTCATGTGGGTAAAAAATGGGTAGGAGGCACAGATTAGATCCTTTGCTTCACGGAAGGTGCTCACAGAGTTTGAATAGGGGATCATCGTAAGATGCTCCATAGAAGGTCCCTAAATCCACTGTATCTTATGTCATTAATGTGTGGAAGGAGAACGGTCATTGTAATCATGCACCTCATTTTGGAAGGGCCCTGTAACTGCAACCCAGTAACCACAGAGTGCTCACCCAAGAGCTGCAGATTCGAGAACCCAGAAGCACTGGTCCCAGATCTAAACCCCATTGAGAACCTCTGGGGCGAATTGGAGCAATTGGTGCATTCTAGGCTGACTCAACCTTCTTTAGTGTCACAGTTGGGTAACTGCAGTGTTGCCTACCCTCCCGAAAATCAAGTCCTGCTCCCCGCCCCTCGGAAAGGTGGGCAACCCTCCCGGATACCTGCCAGATTCCTCCATCTCCCTGGTGGCAGCATTAGAATGATCGCGATTTGTGGCTTTCCGTATGGGAGACGGGGCTAAAAATGCAAATCGTGACATTTAGCCCTGCCCCCTCCTCAAAGACCCACAAATTGTGGTATTTCCATTACTGGGGGCAGGGGTTGATGACGTCTACATCAGGCCCTGCCCCCAGAAGTGTTGTCTCCCCTCCAGGGTTCTCCTGGAGAGGAGACTTTAAAAGTGGGCAATCCTGGGTAACTGTACTTAAGGCAGAATGCCAGCTGTTGTCCAGGAACTTGTGGACAGTTTGCCAAGAAGGGTGTCTGCCTGACTGTGGTGGACCTACAAAGTACTGGTATCCAGGGCTATTTTTCAGCAGGCTCCAGCAGGAACTGAGGCCCTTATTCTAGTTCACTCTTTCTGACAAAATCTTTCTTAGATGTACAAAACCATGTGCACTGCAGGTGAGGCAGGTGTTTCTTGTGCAGAGATAATTCACTTCAAAGTGAGATCTATATTACAGTGTAAAAATAAAGCAGCCAGTATTTACCCTGCACAGAAACAAAATGACTCACCCAAATCTTATTCTCTCTGCGCATTTTAAATCTGCCCCCCTGCAGTGCAAATGGTTTTATCCATAAGAAGGATTTTGTCAGAAAGAGTGAACTAGAATAAGGGCCTCAGTTCCTGCTGGAGCCTGCTGAAAAATAGCCCTGCTGGTATCCATAACATCTCATTACTCTATATGGTGTCAGTGTCCAATCGCTTCTGTCTACATAATGTAGATGTCCTGAATGAATCAGGATTTTATGCCAAGCCTGAATATACATCAGCATAATTTATACAACTGACCATTACAGTATTGCTGCAATAGAGCATGAATACTACATATGGTCTCCTAGCAGGGCGCCCAGTTTCCTTACGTACGCAAACGTAGTGAAATCACATTGCATCGCATCGCATTACATGACAGGGTATTGTCTAATCGCTGTGCCCAATTAATCCCCCCAAAAATGACATAACTCTCTTGTTGGATAAAATTGGCCACAGCAGCCATCTTTATTGAAACAATACAAATTTAACAATAATCAAAAACATTTCCCACGGAAGGTGGTCCCCGAGGCCCTCAATAAATCTATCCACACCTCTAAGCACTTCCAGGAGTTGTTACCCCCAGCCGATAGCGATTGGCTCGAGGGCACCAATTGTCAACACCCAGTGCTCATTAATTAAACCTCACCCAGGGGAGTCCAGCCCCCTCATGGGGCCCTCCCCGCCGCATAATTAAGCCTCAATGCCACCAACCTCGAGGACCCCCCTCCGCACAGGCCACTGTGACAAAAGACAACCTAACAAATAAGTCTACCTAAAAACTATAAAATTAGGGAGGGTGGGTGGGAGCTGTTAAGAAAAATCTCCCAGTGACCCCTATTTCCCGCCTGAACCCTGCTTATATACCCTTACAACACCCCGTTAAGCCCCTCCCCCTTATGACCCTCTCCTTAGACACCCCCTCTATGACTGTCCAGCTAGTCAGCTCCCTACAAACCCTGTCAGGGGAGCCTACCCCCAGGCTTTGCCTCCAGTCCGGCTCCTACATGACAGGGTATTGTCTAATCGCTGTGCCCAATTAATCCCCCCAAAAATGACATAACTCTCTTGTTGGATAAAATTGGCCACAGCAGCCATCTTTATTGAAACAATACAAATTTAACAATAATCAAAAACATTTCCCACGGAAGGTGGTCCCCGAGGCCCTCAATAAATCTATCCACACCTCTAAGCACTTCCAGGAGTTGTTACCCCCAGCCGATAGCGATTGGCTCGAGGGCACCAATTGTCAACACCCAGTGCTCATTAATTAAACCTCACCCAGGGGAGTCCAGCCCCCTCATGGGGCCCTCCCCGCCGCATAATTAAGCCTCAATGCCACCAACCTCGAGGACCCCCCTCCGCCACCAAGCACGGGGTTAAACCCTTGACCCCGAGCGACCCCCCCACATCCGGAACGCTGTTTCTATTCCCTCTTGTAGTCCCAAAGACCAAACATCTATCCCTACAGCGTTCAAGTGCACACCGTCACCTCTCCAAAAAGCACCGGCACCAGACTCGAGTTCCCTGTGCCTCACCACTACCGCGCCGTTTCTAGCCATAAAACGCCCAATTGCCCTGTTCACTTTTATCCTTGCCTTATTGATCTTGTCAGCCGACCTTGCATCCCTCCAATAACGGCGCGGCACAATATCCGACCAAACCGTGATCACTTCCGGAAACATTGCCCATAAACGTAGGAGATCAAACTTGATATCCCGTATCAATTCCCTAAATGGTCTGCTCCCGAGGTCATTCCCTCCCACATGCAACACTAATATGTCGGGAGCTCTATCGAGCCGAACAAAACGGTGAAATTCCTGTAACACTCCACTCCATACCATACCGCGCTTCCCCAGCCAGCGAACCAATGCCTCCTCTCTATCCAAACCTAGCTGGCGGCCGTTCGGTCTGACATCAGCCCGCAAAGCTCCCCAAAAGACATATGAATGTCCTAAAATCCAAATCAGGCACGGGGACTGCCCTAAAATAGAAAGAACACAGTCAGCCTCAAAAATCCCCTAAACGAACATAGGAGCGGAAACGAGACGATTCCCACCGCCCAATACGCTTAATTAACTCATCTCCAAATCCCATCCTAGCAGCCTCAGTTGCGGCCCCAATGCGGAAAGAGTGACCCGCGTAATCCTCCCCCTTGAGACCCAACGTCCGCAGGACTGCTCTAAACACACTTGTGAACTGGAACCGTGATAAAAAGGATCCATTCGCATGCATCAGCAACGGATCCCTTTCCCTGCCCACTCTGACCTCCTTAAATATCCTTAGCCGTGCTACCGGGCACATATCCGATCCTGGTACGGAGAAGAGAACTACCTTCTTCCCCCTCCCTAATTGATCCGTCTTAGACCTCCTCACCACTAGCTCCACCCTATCCGAGTATAAATCCACATCCTCTCCTAACAAACCTCCCGGCCTGGAGACGCTTGGACTTACAAGCTCGCCAATCCGCAGTGCCCCGAAGAAGGCAAGCGAAAAGGCTACCCCGAACAACCTCTCCTCGAAATTGGAACTACAGACCTCCCCTAACTTTCTACCCATATTCTGCAACAGCTGGAAGGACACTGGCCTTCTCTGATCTTGTACTACATGTCCTCTCCTCCAACCTTTCAAAGCTTGCGCAAACAGGAAATTCTTGGTGACGTCAGGCCTCCCACCTGCACGAAACCCAAAAGCCAAGCCCGCCATGCAGCGCGTGATTTTTGCCACTGACCAACCAATCTCCTTACAATGGCCTATATAAAGCAAGACAGCCAACTCGTCATCATCCTCCTTCAAACCTACTACCTCACGCCATTCTAACCAGCTCCGCCATTCCTGATTGTATGCCGACCATGTATTCGGGGCCAAGGATTCCCTGATGAGCTGATCGACTACCCGTCCAGCAGAGCCCAGAGCCGACTCGGGAACCCGGTCCCCTCCCTGTCCGCCTCTGGTGCCAACTCCCGGAAACGTTCCCACTGTGAACGAGATAAAGAGTCCGCAATGCCGTTAGAGACACCGGGGACGTGCCTAGCCACAACCCACAAATTCAAAGCCAGACATTCCAATACTAACTGCTGCAAAATGATGACCACTGGCGGTGAAGATGCCGACAATTGGTTAATAGCCATGACAACCCCCAGGTTATCGCAGTGAAAACAAATCTTCCTATCGCGGAATAGCTCACCCCAAACAACTACTGCAACCAAAATAGGAAATAACTCCAACAATGCTAAGTTTTTTACCAAGCCTCTCTGCACCCAAGACTCCGGCCACCTGCCCACACACCAATGTCCCTGGCAATAAGCCCCAAAACCGCCACTCCCAGCCGCGTCTGTGAAAAGGTCTAGCTCCGTAGCCACGCACGTGTCTGACATCCACAACGCCCTGCCGTTGAAAGTTTCCAGAAAAGTTGCCCACACCCGCAAGTCCCCTTTCAACTCACTACCTAATCTGACAAAATGATGAGGAAGAACCACCCCTGCTGTCGCTGCTGCCAGTCTCCTGCTGAAAATGCGGCCCATCGGCATAATGCGACACGCAAAATTCAACTTACCCAGCAAAGACTGTAATTCCCGCAATCTAATTTTCTTCAACTGCAACGCCCTCCCCACCTCGGCCTTCAAACCCAGCAATTTTTTCTCGGGCAAACGGCACTCCATATTCACAGTATCAATGACAATACCCAAAAAACTGATCACAGTCGCAGGGCCCTCCGTCTTACCTGGAGCAAGCGGGACTCCAAAATCTGCCGACACCCTTTCAACAGTCCTCAACAATAAGTCACATACACCGGTCCCCCCAGGACCAATACACAAGAAGTCATCTAGGTAATGAATAACTGAATTGCACCTGGAGACATCCTTAACCACCCACTCCAAAAAAGAACTAAAGGCCTCAAAATAAGCACACGACAAGGAGCAACCCATCGGTAAACATCGATCAACAAAAAACTCCCCATCCCAACAACAACCCAACAAACGCAAACTGGTTGGGTGAACTGGCAGCAATCGAAATGCCGATTCAATATCAGTCTTAGCCAACATGGCCCCATTCCCAAACCGCTTTACCCACTGAACAGCCGAGTCAAACGATGTATAAACCACCGAGCAGATGTCGGGGTCAATGCCATCATTGACCGACGCCCCTTTTGGAAAGGACAAATGGTGTATAAGCCGAAACTTGTTCGCCTCCTTTTTTGGCACCACCCCCAAAGGAGAGACTATCAAATTTGGCCATGGTGCCGCCCTAAAAGGTCCAGCCATACGACCCAGCTGCACCTCCTTAACCAGTTTTTCCTGCACCACTTCTGGATGCTCTCTAGCAGACTTCAAATTCCTCCTAAAACTCCCTGACACCTGCACGTCAGAAGGTATCTTAAAACCTTCCTTAAACCCCTCCTCCAACAAGGAGGCTGTCTGCTGATCGGGATACCTACGCAGATAGCCCAGCATCCTTTCCAGCCGAACTGGTGTCACCCCCTTTTGAACTACCGTCTCGTGACTTCCCTCTGAAGCATTTATTTGCACCGTGGTTCCCTCCACATGAGGAACATTCATGTTTGAATTTGCATTTTGCCCCAAACCGGCATGACCCGTCATTAAAGGCAAAGCAGAGTCCCTTCTGCATGGCCGTCCCGCTTGTGGCCTCCCTCGGCCCCCCCCCCGTCCCCACGAAAGGGCTGCCCACTTTTTATGGGGGCCGTCACCTTTAGCCATAAAGCAATATCTTTATGGTCCCAACGAATGTTGGGGCGCACCGCCTTCCTCTGTCTAAATTGCTCGTCGTACCAGAGCCAAGCCAAACCCCCATACACCCGGTACGCCTCTCCTATCGCATCCATGTAACAAAATAAGCCTGAACAATTGTCAGGTGCCTTCTCCCCAATGACGCTAGCTAAAATAGCAAATGCTTGTAACCAATTCGTGAATGACCGCGGTATCAACCGATACCGCCGCCGTTCCTCTTCCTCTTTTTTCTCCTCCTTGCGGGGCCTATCCAGATTAAAACGCTCTAAAGGGAGCAATGAAAATATATCCACGTATTCCCCTTTCCAAATCTTCTCCCTCACCTCCTGCTTCAGGTGGGCCCCCAATGGCCCCTCAAAGCATACGTACACCTCCCCTTTTGCGGTGTCACTAAGCCTCCCACTCTCCTCCTGCGTCCCCACACTGCCCCCATCAGCCCCCGCACTACTGTTACTTTGCTCACCGCCGGATACCGGCACCCCGCTGCTCCCCGGCACCCCAATGCTAACCGGCACCCCACTGCTAACCGTCACCCCACTGCTAACCGGCACCCCACTGCTAACCGGCATCCCACTGCTAACCGGCACCCCACTGCTAACCGGCACACTATTACTGACTGGCACACTAATGTTAGCTGGTGTGCCCGAATACTGCGGCGCCCATGCTGCCGCCGGGGACGGCCCCGCCCCCTGCCGCAGACCCACCAACCAATCTGCAAAACCACTCAATAATTCAGTAAAGCCCCTACTCATTTCCCCTTGGAGGGCTAACCCTCCCCCCCCCCGACTCTGTGCTAAAGCATTAACAGACATAGAGACAGACTCACCAGGCTGCCTGGGGGCTGTGAACCCAGCAGCCGCAGGTCCAGTGTCCTGACGAGACCCAGCCAATGAAGAGGGACCAGGTATTTCTCCATCATCTGCTGACGCTGCCATCTCTCTTCTCCTGTCATCCAGACCCTCAGGTATAGCACCAGCCGGCGTGACCTCGTTGGAGGCGGAGCCAGCTGTGCGTCTCTCGCTCCGTGTACCAGGCCTGCGGTCCTCAGCCTGTACTTCTGCCCCCCTGGCACGACTCACCCCGCGCTGGGCAGCAGCATGCCCCGCATGCCCCGCCGTTCCAGGTCCAGTACCACGCACCGCCGGATCTTCTTGCACGTGGGGGGGTCCCCCCCGCGCGGAGGGTTCCGCCTGCTGGTTGGATTCCTCCCAGACCTGGTCCTGCGGGCGGAAGGTGCCCGGCCCGCAGCCTGGCCTGGAGGGTCCCTGGCGGGGCTCCTTGAACGGCGCTGAACCCTGGGGGACACAGATGGGCTGAAGCGCTCCGGAGGCCTGGACCTCCGAGGCCGTGCGCCCGCTGGAGCAGCCTCCTGGGTTGCTGCTCCCAGTCCCCCCAGCAGACCTGACATCTGCTGCTGCAGCCACTCAGCCCCTCTGGTGCCTGCTGCCTCCCTGAGGGCAGCCAGCGCCGCAGATACCTCAGCATCAGCGTTTGGGGAAGCCATGGGAGATGCAGTGCTGCTTAGCTGTTAGGAAAAATCTCCCAGTGACCCCTATTTCCCGCCTGAACCCTGCTTATATACCCTTACAACACCCCGTTAAGCCCCTCCCCCTTATGACCCTCTCCTTAGACACCCCCTCTATGACTGTCCAGCTAGTCAGCTCCCTACAAACCCTGTCAGGGGAGCCTACCCCCAGGCTTTGCCTCCAGTCCGGCTCCTACATTATAGTAGCATGCAATGTGATTTTCCCGTTCCCGCTTCCTGTCATTCCCGCCCCCTGTCAGATCCTCTCAGAAATCACTCTGAGGTGATATTCTGACGAGTAGAAGCATGCCTCAGAGCTGGGGGTGATTTAGCGAAAGTTTATGAGATGACTGCATCTATGACTATGTTTACGTTGCCTTAGACGGAGGAGGAGGCTATCGCCTTTTTTCAAGTACACGATCTCCTTCCGGTGGTGCAGAATTAAGCGAATGGCCATGTAATGCGCCTTTCTGTGAAGGAATGTATGTGACGCTACCATGTTAAAGCGTGCCGGCTGAAGGTGAGCCTCAGAGCGGGCCACTGGTTTCCAGGGTGCCTCTTATCGTTTGTGACCTTGGTGCACTTTATATATACATGGGCCCAGGAGCTGACATCCATTGAGCAACAGCTGGACATATCCAAAAAACGGCTATTTTGTACAACAGATGAATGCGGGAGGCGTGTACGATGGACCTCATGGCGCAGCCGCAGCGCCATATCGGCAGTCCAGGCCGCATCGTGGAGGTTGATGAGAGTATGTTTGTAAGTAGGGAGAGTAATGTCAGCCGGATGTTCCCACAGCAGTGGGTTTTTGGGGTTATTTGTAGAGAAACGGGACAGTGTTTCCTCAGCAAGGTGCCCAGACGCGATGCCACCACATTGATGGCGGCTATTGTGGAGAATGTAGAGCCAGGCACCACGATTTACAGTGACTGCTGGAGGGCGTACAGCACTGAACAGCTGGAACTTGCAGGGTATCAGCACGCCCAAGTAAATCACAGGTTCAATTTTATAGACCCGCCCACAGGGGTGCATACCCAGAATGTGGAAAGAATGTGGGGCACGTGCAAATGGCGCAATAAGAGCCACAAAGGCACAGCACGCCACATGCTCCATTCCTATCTCCAAGAGTTCATGTGGAGAAAGACATTGGGTGGGGATAACCCATTTGAGCGAATCCTGCGAGCACTGACGCTCCTCCCTAAGGATGGTTAACTGATTTGTTACTAATTAATGTTTTACTGTGATTCATTGTTATGAATTAATGTGTTACTGTTTTTAATTGATTAATTGTTATTATTATCATTATGCTTTTTAAATTATTTAAGTAAATTTACAGTTCTTAGTTAACACATGTCGTCATTACTGTGTCAGCTGTATGATTTTGCAAGTGTGAATGTGTTCCTAAACCACCACCACTATCCACACCACCCCGAAATGTGGCGAGTGCAGCGGAACATGTCCTCCGACCTTTTCATACCCCCACTATCCACGTTGGTGTGGAGTTGATTTTATTAAGTGTGGCGAGACACCGAGCCCGAAGCGTGGCGATTGCACGCGGATTACTTTACATGTATTCCACGGCCCCTCGTGGGGCTCACTGCGCTCGCCACACTTCGGGCTCGTCCACACTTTATAAAATCTACTCCATAAAATCTACTCCACGCCGACGTGGACAGTGGGGGTATGAAAAGGTTGGGGGACGCGTTCCGCCGCCCCTCGCGGGGCTCGCTGCACTTGCCACGCTTCGGGGTGGTGTTGATACTGAAGGTGACGCTAAACAATGGCATAGGTGCTTTCAATTGTAAAAACAAAAGATGGGTGTGCGTGGTGCGCAATCAGCAGCAGCTGGCACAGGGTTGTCAGACCCTTAGATTAGAGAAGATTAAAGAAAGAGAGTGTGCCAGCGCTGGCTGTACCAATAAATTGGACCAGACGGTTCTCAAAAAGAATAACAATTGAATAAATAAAATATAAAACACAAATAAATATAACAATGAATATGTGAATCATTAGACTAAAGTCCAATTTTTGCACTATTTAAAAACATATATCACCGGGATATTTTTGCTTGGTATTTATGGCTATTTTTCATGAATTACTGACAATAGGAAACATATTACCATCCTGATTGGTCTGGTCAATGTTTTTGTTATCCAGACTTAGGTGACACAGCAGTCCTGGATTTGCCCTATATTTTCAAGGGCTCAAGGTTCCCACTTGTAACAGTTCTCCTCTTATTTGCTGGATGAATTAGGGATCATGCAGTTATCCCAAAAGCAGATTGGTCCAGATGTTTTTGGTGAGGGACGTCTGTGGGTGGATTAGGACAGGTCACCGCAATTTCAAGGATGGTGTCAGTAGGTAGATTTCTGAAAAGCTCAACGCGTTTCCCCTACTTGCTCCTGATGAAGCCGCAGGTGCAACATTCTGGGGAAACGCGTTGAGCTTTTCAGAAATCTACCTACTGACACCATCCTTGAAATTGCGGTGACCTGTCCTATTCCACCCACAGACGTCCCTCACCAAAAACATCTGGACCAATCTGCTTTTGGGATAACTGCATGATCCCTAATTCCTCCAGCAAATAAGAGGAGAACTGTTACAAGTGGGAACCTTGAGCCCTTGAAAACTTACTGTTACTTTTTGAGAACCGTCTGGTCCAATTTATTGGTACAGCTAGCGCTGGCACACTCTTTTTCTTTAAGCTTTCAATTGTCAGCACACATCACATCTCATCCCATCACATCTCATAGTAAGCACCCATCACATCTCATCGCATGGGTGCTTCTACTATGAAATATCGCATAACATCGCACCTGGTGCCCTGCGATCCCATGCGATATTTCATTGTATAAGCGCTCCTGTGCACTTCATATGGACATCGCATCGCACAGCACTATACACGCTGTGCGATGCAATGCGATGCGATTTCACTACGGAGAATAGTCCAGGACGCTAAATGCATACTGGTCGCCCTGCCAGGACACAAGTACCCTAAATATTTTCCAGCTGCCTGCATTACATGTTTGGACTATAAAAGTATAGATCAGGAGAATAGTTGACAAAAAAGGGTGTGGATCGTTTGGTCTACAACAACTAGGTCGACAAGCATTGGGTCGACACCACTAGGTTGACAGGCAGCAAGGTCGACATGGGTCAAGGTCGACATAGGTGTATGTCAACATGGGTCTAGGTCGACAGGACATTAGGTTGACACAAGCATTAGGTCGACAGGGGCAAGGTCGACAGTCAAAAGATCGGCATGGGGTTCTCCACTGTTTTTTACCCGAATGTCGACACAATCGACATGGACACACTCACCATGCTTCGGGCATGGTGCCTTGCTACGCTCGGCACACTATTTTATTTTCCCACCACACCCTAGTGGATGAGATACCGCCTGTCGGTACACATCGGCTCAAAAAAACAGTGAAAACCCCCATGTCGACCTTTTGACTGTTGACCTTGCTCATGTCAACCTAATGCTTGTGTCAACCTAATGACATGTCGACCTAGACCCATGTTGACCTAGACCCATGTCGACCTTAACCCATGTCGATCTTGCTGCCTGTCGACCTAGTGGTGTCAGCCCAATGCTTGTCGACCTAGTTGCTGTAGACCTAATGATCATATCCTGACCTTGGCCCTTATTCTGATTGACGCGGACTTTACCGCATACTTTCGGATCGCGTGTTTACGGCGTCTGCGCATGCGTGGCGAACGCACCGCGCATGTGCCACGCCTTGACTCGGTACCAGTTCGGCCAGATCCCGTCCAGAACTGATCACCGCTATCATTCGGGAAATAGGGGCGTATTATGGGCGTCATGCGGAATGACACATGGGCGTAGTTTCAAAGTGGGCAAAACGGGGCGGAAACATGGGCGGACACGGGGGAGTACACTTATGTTGGGGGGCGTACATTCGGAAACCACTCCGAATGCACGCGATCAAAAAGGGCAGAAATGTGCGGTGTCCACAAGTGTACTATTGCTTTGCGGACACCACTCGTTCATGCGGTAGGCGAACGTACGCCTAATGACTACAACCATTAACACCTGAACCCAATAGAATCTACTCCTTTACTCATTACTCACTAATAGGACGCTTGTCAGTGCTTTAATTGAAACCATTGCTGCTTCAAGGAACCCGTACTAAACACCCACATATGCTGTACTTGTCAGACACTTTCAAACTGCTAACAATGGACATGACAGAATATTAATACTAGCAATACACATGTGTATTTGACATGTACTCATGAAACCACACATTTTGGGTAAAGTAAACACATTTATTTATATTCATGTCACAGTCAAGTTTATGAGGATAGGTAATTGAATAAGTGGGTCATGTGATGTATTGCAGAAGATACTTCATAGTGGGTTGTTTGGCGTAAATACTCCGCTTACGTGCGGTAGCACCGCTTGGCTCCCGTTCGGATGCGGTATTCCCGAGCATACACTGTAATACTCTGTAATACCGTGCCGAATCGGAGTGTTTCTCCCGCACACGCATGCTTTGTATGTCGTCCGTAAACACGCCCTGTTCTTAAAGAGTGAGTCCGTCCGAATGCGGAGGACACGTGGGCGTTTCTACGGACGATGGCCGCAGGCGGCAAAACACCGTGGCGTACGGACCGCACCGTAAGAATGCGGGAATATCCGCACCGATCAGAATAAGGGCCCAAAACTGGATTGTTAGTTACTTGAAATTCATAGTGTAGCCACCAGGGGGCAGATTTGGGCCATTTCAGATGCCCAGACCAGGAAAACGCATTGAGCTTGATACAATTATTTGGTCGTGTGCAAATGCAACTTCGCCACGAGAAACGAGAAATCCAATTAGAAATGACAATTTGTGGTGGTCGTGATGGGGGAGCAAATTTCCTTCAAAGTGCGATCTTAAAGAAGTGCATGAAAAAGTGGGGTGACCTATCATGGAGTCGGACCCCAAAAAAGTTACACGTTTGTTAGCACAACCATAGGAAAATTGGACCATTTAAGATTTCGGACATGACCAAAAGTAACTAAATTTGTGATGCATCAAAAAAAAATGTAAAAGTTGGTATTGGGGTCATTTGAGGCCAAAAGGCAGGTCGACAGTCAACAGGTCAAATTAGTTTTTCATGATTGTTTGGTGTCTATGTAATCGTACGTTGACATGGACGATGTATATATGTACTGCGTCCCCTCGCTTTGCTCGCCATGCTTCTGGCGTGGTGCTTCCCAGCACTCCGCACACTACCATATTCCTACACTATGGCCACTTGGATAGTAAAGTATGAAAAAAAAAACTTTTTTAAAAAATATCTTTTGACTGTCGACCTTGCATATGTTGACCATTAGCGTGTGTAGACCTTTTGGAAGTGCCGACCTAAGGTATTTCTAAAATGTTTTTATGATGAATTTATTGCACGTTTCCAGGAGCCCTGTCCTTACCGCCAAAACAAAAACACCACATAAATAAAAGGTATTATATCATGTGACTGGGGCAGGATACCTCCATGAAGGTAATGTGGAAGATCCAGTCTGGCAGCAGCAGGGCTAGGGAGATCCAGTCGGAGCTTATTATGTATTGTGAATTACTCTCCGCTGATTAACAGCACCTGTTACTTCCTCTTATATGTTTGTCCAGAGAAGGTGGTCATTGCTCCCAATGCCTAAAAGAGGCTGGGTGATCACTTTAGGTGTTCTCTGAAGTGTATCTTCACCAGTGGCAAACGCAGGATTTTCAGAAGGGGGTTTCCAGAGGGGCGGAGCAAAGCACGGAGATGGACACTTAGGTGACCCAGTATATGCCGGGTCAGTTAAAGTATTATAGATAGACCAAATGTATATAAATAATAATAATAAATATATATAAATATAAATATATATACATACACACACACACATACATATATATATACTTATATATACATACAGGGGCGTCAACAGCAGTGTAGACCCCTGGGCATAGCAATGTATTGGGGTCCCTAAAAGATCCTCCAGTGGTAGGGGTGGGGGAAGCTTTGATGTCCAACGGGTGGTAGGGGGTATTATATCAACCGCTCAGCATGTAGGGCCTGGATCAGTAATTTCCACTTATTACCCCTTTACTGTACAGATGGTGGGAGATGGGGTGGGAGAAGGGGGCATTGGGCTGAATGAAGGGGCCCTGATACATAACTTCCAGGGTGGTAGAGGATGTTTAATATACAGAGGAGGGGTGTATAGTGGAGTGGGCTTATTATTCATAATTTTCTGGTGGTAGGACAGCTTGCTTGACTGCAGATATCTCCAGTTTCCGGAAATAGATTTCTTAGATTTTAATGGAATTAAAAACTAGAGGATCCCACCTACCGAATGGTTCTGGGGACTAGTGGATGAGAGTTCAGGAGGCAAAGAAATCTGCCAATGAGGATATAAAACTACATACCAGGTGTGTGGAGCTGGAGCAGTAACCAGCTGCTGGAAGGCTGATATCTCTGGTACTGGGCACTGTAGAGACAAGCTGCTAGTGGCAATCAAAGAGGGAGAGTCCCAGCTTTTGGAATATACCCTTAGAAAAACTCTAAGTCAAACAGAACCTGAAATATCTGACTGGGAAGAGCAATTATCAGGCTTGGATGGGGACCACTGCTTTGAAGTCAGATATCTCCGGTTCCCAAGGGCCGATTTAAAAAATTCTTGTACCCATGGAAAGAGGGGGTATGGGTACTCAGAAATCCCCCCTGCGTGCGCTATTGTTCACTGTGGAAAACCTGGTATGCTGTAACTATAAATTGCCATGCTGTTACCTTGTATGCTGTCTACCTGCTACATATACAGAACAAGACTTTGCTGCTACCCAGTCTATGTGATTCCTTGTCGCATTTAAGCCATTACATGCAGATAGTAACATTCTGCTGACTTCTGAGCCTCAATTGGTTGGATGTCAACAATAATCTCATGGACAATTTAGACTTTGTCTTTAAATTCCTCTTATCAGCAGTTAAGATGCGGTAATGCATTAAGAGATGTATACCTTAATGAATTTAGCCTCTCAATCCCCTTTTAGTCAGTAAATCAGGCTTAGGAAGAGTATATTTATATTACAGTGTCAGGAATCCCAGGACCCAGATATAGGAGACATTTGTGACGGCAGCCCAAGCGGTCTGGCAAAAATCTAATATAGGAACAATAATATTGTATGATAAGGTCAGCCATTCAGCTCCTAACTGCCATGTTACAGACTGCATTTGAAAAATGAAAAGAGCTGGTTGGCTGGTACGTTAGTCTCAGTAAGGTAGCGTCTTCAATGTTTAAAATGAGGATGTGCAGTCCAGCCCTCCCACCTTTATTCTGTGATTGTGTATATACATTGGACTAGCACCCCAAATTCCTACCCTTAGGTGTTTTTATAGTATTTGTCTTTGCGTTTTCATAATAGAACAGCCACTATGATAGAGACAGGGCCGCCAATAGGGGGATGCTCTGGGTACAGCTGTCCCGGGCCCCCCTGGCCTCTGGAAGGGTCCGGCCAGCTCAATTTGTCCACTACAAACCCCCCCCCCTCCCCCGAACTCAGTGTGCTGAACAAAGCAGGACCTGAAGTGCAGGCTTATTCAACCCAGGAAGCCAATGGGCAATTAAAATGCTGCACCGGCTTTTGAGCCAATCAGAGCTCACGTAGCAGCAGTGGCGGATTCAGGGGGGGGCACCCGGGCACGTGCCCCCCCTGTCATTTATTTTGTAGCTGAGGACCAGGGCTTTCCAACGACCCCAGCCCCGTGTCTCTAGCCCCCCGGGAACCGGAGATATCGCCTGGCAAACCTGTAACGTTTTTTTTTCCCATAGGATAATATGGGACCCGTCAATTCCGCCCCCCACCCGGTTCCGATGGCTGCCAGTTCCCGCCCAGGCATCACAGAAGCTTGTGGTTGATTTAATTCAATTCCAAATCGCTGGGCCTTCAATATGATACCAGGCTGGTCCAAATCGGTCAATCGGTTCCAGAGATATTGCGTGTAAACCGATTTTTTTATTTTTGAAATGTAATTTCATGGCTGTTCATGTTCTTTGAGGGCAGATTACTCTGGAACCAAACATTCCAGTTTCACTGGACCAAAATCATTCAAAGCCCACTCAAAAGTTCTTCAATATAATACTTGTCTCATGTAAATGGGTCAGTTGGTTCCGAAGATATAGCCGGTTAAATGAGATAACTGGTTAAAGGGGGGAGGGGTGGTTTTCTCTACCCCTCACACCAGAAAATGCAGGGACTAGGCTGGTGTAACAGGGGCCAACCTGGGAATCCATTTTCTGGTGTGAAAGGGGTATTATTTCAAATAGCCGGGACCTGCAGTGCTCTGAATACAGCCAGGCTCTGCCACTGTCAGTGGCTATCACTTCTGCCTGGCGGCGGCTGTCCCCCATTTACCACGAGCATGTATTCCCCCTTGGCAATGAGCATGTAATCCCACATGGCAACGAGCATGGAACCTCTGGCAATGAACATGGAACCCTTGGCAATGAGCATGTAGAGAAGCAGCACTTATGTAGCATAATTTTTAATAGGCATTATGGTGTTTTGCATATCACATAATGGACATAATGGCGTGTAACTTAACGTGTAATGGACATTATGGTGTAAATGTTTAATGCGCGCCTTTGGTGGACAATGTCCCTGTTTATGAAGTGTATTGTGAATTTTGGCTTAATCTGTGTGGCATTATGTAAATTCTTGCTCAATCTATGTGGCATTATGTGAATTTTGTCTCAATCTATGTGGCATTATGTGAATTTTGTCTCAATCCATGTGGCATTATGAGAATTTTGTCTCAATCCGTGTGGCAATGTGAATTTTTTCCCAATCCGTGTGGCATTATGTGAATTTTGACTCAATCCATGTGGCATTATGTGAATTTTGGCTCAATCCGTATGGCATTTTATGCATTTGGCTCAATCCGTGTGGCATTATGTGAATTTTGACACAATCCATTTGGCATTATGTGAATTTTGACACAATCCATTTGGCATTATGTGAATTTTTTCCCAATCCGTGTGGCATTATGTAAATTTTGGCTCAATCCATGTGGCATTATGTGAATTTTGACACAATCCATGTGGCATTATGTGAATTTTGACACAATCCATGTGGCATTATGTGAATTTTGACACAATCCATGTGGCATTATTTGAATTTTGGCTCAATCCGTGTGACATTATGTCAATTTTGGCTAATTCCATTTGGTATCATGTGTAAGGGGCAAGTATAATGGGGTCTAGTATTTTGTTGCATAATGTGTAGAAGTTGTATATGGTGTTGACACGCCCCCTGTTGAGTGGCCACACACCCTTTTCCGGAGCGCACCTTTGGCGCGCGCACAACTACTTCCTTTACTTTTGTCGCCATGGTGGGCCTGCATACTTTAAATGCCAGGGCCTATTTTTTATTCCATTCCCACCCTCTCCTGCCGCTCTCTTAGCATGTACACTGGCACCACTAACACCGCCCCTCCCCCACCCAAACCCTTTTTTACCATGGTGCCCCCCCTGTCATTTTATCCTGGATCCGCCCCTGCGTACCAGTAGCCAATCAGAGCAGCTGCCGGTACACAAGCTCTGATTGGCTCACCAGCCGGTGCAGCATTTTAATTGACAGCCAGCATTCTGAGTTGAAGAAGCCTGTGCTCCGTGCTGCAGCTCAGCGGAAGAGGAGATGAGGGAACAGGAGCCGGGTTACGGTAAATCAAGTGAGGGGCCCAGGGACTGGACTGGAAATGAGTCCCAGGCCCCAGAATCCTGATGGCAGCCCTCCATAGAGATATTATATGTCAGTATTAGCAATGGAAGGGACCAGGCTGATGAGGTCTGCCACCGGCTGACTTCAGCTGCCGCTCCATCATAGACAAGGGGGGTCCTCAGAAGAGGCCATGGGTTCTCTCTGCTCTTAAAATTCCCCTTTATGTTGGAGCAGATGCTGATGCCTTAAGGCAGCACCAACCTCTCCCTCGCATCCAGCACTGTAATTGGTCATCCCTGACCTCCCCATACCTCCCTACTCTACCAAAATCACCAAGAGAATACTGGCCCCCGGCACAGTGGGCAAGTCTCCCAGCACCATCCCCAGATCCCCCTCCCTCTAGTTGCCACAAACCCCCTCTGCTGTTGCTCAAAAGTGGGCGTTCCAAAGGGTTCCGATGACACGATTCTGCAATAAATCATTTCCTCATGGCCCCGCCCACTGCCTCCCACTGCCAGTAATCTTGGCATTGTGTAATAGGGGTGGGGTCACCATGATGTGGTTATGTAGACACACGCCCCCAGCAGCACCCCCTATTCACCATCACAATCCCAGGCCAAGCTCAATGCGTTTATACTCAGGTTAGCACCAAAGTAAATGAAGGTCTTTGACTCCGGACCCCAACACCGAGCTCCCGCTTCCTCTTTGCATTTCTGCCTACTCTGATCTAAGAGTTTTTACAGGGCTAATAAAAGCACAGAGCTGTAAATCTTGCCAATCTCTACGGTTTACACTTGAGAGGCCTGTCCTTACAGTGCATTAACAATTCATGGATAAATACAGCTTGTGTTCAGGCGCATCCACTGCTGAGCGAGGCAGAAGCTTCACCAACATCCGGAAAGTGGAACCTTATGAAACCAAATCACCAAATCTTAGCTGGCGTGAGTCAATAGTGCAGAGTTGGGGAAAAGGCCGCGGTCTACCTGAGGTTCTCATAGAAAAAGTACATACAGTACTGTATCTGTTCTACTCAATATTTATTAAAGGGCTCTTCCACTGTCACATGACTGTTTGGGGGGGGGGTCTCTCCATTCTGTCCCTTAACTTTATTAAACACATAGTTTTATTTTTATGGCTCTATGATGTGCTTCCCGACTGCGGTGTGGTAGCGGGATGGCTGGCATTCCCTCACTAATCAGGCGGTGTCTGTCATTCCCTGTGTGTCATTCCCATGTGTGTGAGCAGGGGGTGGCGGGCCTGTTGAGTCCCCCTGCAGGGCACCTTGGGAGATGAAGTCTTCTTGGCCAGCCACTCCCCCTCTCAGCTAACGCTGCCGGAAGAGCAGCCAACGGTACAACTGTGAAACTACAAATAGAAAACTACAACTCCCAGAGTCAGAGGAGCTGGCTACAATAAAATGGTACATTCGGTACAGTTAGATTTAGCCGGTACAGAGACCATTAAAAAATGGTACTGTACCGGCTAAATTGGTACAGTTGGAGGGTATGCTAGGAGTTTAATACACGTTGCTATGGGTTGCATGCCTATTGTCATGGTGTTTCATATTCGTTGCCGGGGGTTACATCTTGTTGCCACGGGTTACATGCTTATTGCTGGGTGTTTTATGCTTGTTGCCGGGTTATTAATGCTCATTGCTAGGGGGCTTCATGCTTTGAGAGAGATAAAGATGACAGAGGTAAAGTACAAACCAATCAACTTATGTCATTTTTCAAACACAGGCTATAAAATGACAGTTAGGAGCTGATTGGATTGTATTTTCATCAGTACACTTTGGGCCTAATTCAGTACCATTCGGAACAGGGTGTATTCGGCCCCGTTCCAATGGTAGGGGGCCTGCGCATGCGTAAACATCTGTTTGTGTATGTGCAGACCACGGCAAGAAACGGCTTTGGCGAGTTACACACTCATCGGGCTGTTCATTGCGGGGAGGTTAGCAACCACAGTCACAAGACACATGGGGGCTGGTTTAGACCCTGCTCATAGAACAGCGAATTCAGCCCCTCTGTCGATGGTGGGAGTCAGCCCATGTGCACAGGTGCAGACCCCCTCAACGGGTGCCTTAGGCAATATTTTCAGTTGCCAGGGTGCTCGCTGTCTGATTGACAGGCGTTTCATGGGCGTGCTGCAAAAACCGGTGGGTGCGCCCATAGAAATGTTAGGGCGGGCCCCAGGAAACGCAGGCATTTCTCTGTCTGCTCGGGTTACATGACGTCAGCGCCCACTACCAATTCACAGAATTCCTGGGGCTACCCTACAGCTGCGTGCAGAGGAAAAATCATCTGAGGGTACAGATGGGGCGCCTGTCAGTCATCTTGCAGAGTCGCCAGATGTCCTGAGCCGGGGCCGGCTGGCGGACAGGAGCTCCATGTGACGGGGTTGCGCAAGCACGTCCCCTTCAGCAAGGCGGCAGGGAGCGACTTCCCTGCACGTCTCCGCTTCAGGGAGAGGGGCAGGGAGTGGGGGCAGGGAATGGGGGCTGCGGGGAGTCGGCTCTGGCGGCATCTGTCGGATGGCGCACAGCAGAAATTGGCGATTCTATCTCCATTGAGAGCTGCTCCATCTGTAAGTAACCCTCGAAGGATTGTTCCTCTGTGAGCAGATGTGCACACAGCTGGCTGCCTTCATACAGATGGGCTCACGCATGCGCGCAGCATACTGTGCGCATGCACCGCCGTCCGATATACACTCGCGCTGCGAATTTGCAGCATACGGGCAGGTCTGAAACAAACCAATCTACGTGGGGTCACTGCTTTAGATGATATTTGTGAATCATGAAGCAGCAGATACATGAAGAACAAGGGTTGCAGATATTTTTACTGTCAAACAGGGAAATGAGATGAAGCAGAAAATGAGTGAAGAATTGGTCCTAAATATAAATGTAGAATTCTGTGGAATACACAGTGCAGCGAGCGCATTATTGGATGTAGAATGTAAATTCAGACTGAAGCCACAATGTGCGAATAATAACGGCGCTGATTGCGCTGGCCGGGAAACTATCCCTGATTATACGTGTGCTTGAATACCCACCTTCCAGTCTGAAGAAATGGGTACTCTTTACTTAGAAGGGCGCCCATCTCGGCCATCTCGGGCATTGAATGCACTAAAAAATCAGGTGCGATACGACAGACGAGATGCCCGAGATTTCCCATAGGGAACAATGTTAAATGTCTCAATTGACCCGATTTTCCTGTTCAATGCCTCAATTGACCCAATTTTTCCATAGGAAACAATGTTAAATGGGCCACAGAGGCCAAATAGGCACCCTGAAGTGAATAATGGCCACCCGAATTGTTAACGCCACCCCACGATCAACGTCAACCCGAAGCGTGGCGAGCGCAGCGAGCCCGCGAGGGGCGGCGGTACGCGTCCTACGACCTTTTCATACCCCCACTATCCACGTCGGCGTGGAGTTGAGAATAGAAAGTGTGGCGAGCGCAGCGAGCCACCGAGCCCGAAGCGTGGCGAGCGCAGCGAGCCCCGCGAGGGGACGCGGATACCTTCACAGGTATCCGCGTCCCCTCGGGGGCTTCACAGCTGTCCGCGTACCCTCGCGGGGCTCGCTGCGCTCGCCACACTTCGGGCTCGGTGGCTCGCTGCGCTCGCCACACTTTCTATTCTCAACTCCACGCCGACGTGGATAGTGGGGGTATGAAAAGGTCGTAGGACGCGTACCGCCGCCCCTCGCGGGCTCGCTGCGCTCGCCACGCATCGGGTTGACGTTGATCGTGGGGTGGCGTTAACAATTCGGGTGGCCATTATACACTTCAGGTTGCCTATTTGGCCTCTGTGGCCCATTTAACATTGTTTCCTATGGAAAAATCGGGTCAATTGAGGCATTGAACAGGAAAATTGGGTCAATTGAGACATTTAACATTGTTCCCTATGGGAAATCTCGGGCATCTCGTCGGTTGATCGCACCCGATTTTTTAGTGCATTCAATGCCCGAGATGCCCGAGATTTTTTACTAACGATGCCCACGATCAAAATCGTGGGCGCCCTTCTAAGTAAAGAGTACCAAGAAGGGTTCTCTTCTACTCAGCTGGGAGAATTGTAATCAAGGCTCTAGGTGTAAAACGTTGGAGCAGCCAGTCACATAAGTGCCCTAGTATGGGCGTGTCTCATTGCTTAGTAATGATTGGCCAGGCTGATCTCACACAGGCCGCACAAATATTGTAGGACTATGCTGATCTGCCAGGATAGTCTCAACAGGGCTGGAGCAAGATCCACATGGCCTGGGTGCCGGGGCCTGATCAACCAATAGGCTGATGAAGCTGCAGTCTGGAGCGCTGGGTCCTAGGGCGTGCAGCGCGGTGGGGGGAGCCAGGGTCTGTGCAGATTACATGCAGACATCATGGAATCTGCAAAACCAGCCTCCCCAAAATGGCCGTAACTTTCTAGCAGACAGATGCTAGGGGTCCTGCTAGATCTCTAGCATCTGTCAGGGGAAGGCAGTGCCCAGCGCTACCAGGAAGTGCAAATCAAGGGAGCACTGGTGCTCTCTGAGGGCGGGATGTATTAATACACATCGCCGCCCAGCAGCCGCGATGCTACCGCATATGTACCTGTAATGTGGTGTGCGGGGGTCTCCGTCACATCCCGGCGGCTGTCAGTGTCCCCGCCTCCCCCCTGCAGCCGGATGTTCTCCCGGCTGTTACACCTGCTGGGGGAGGAGGAGATCGATGGAGGACGGGAGGGGGGTCGCGCGGATGGCGGGCAGCAGGCGGCGATAGAAGCCCATAGGCTTCTATAGGGTATCTCCACCCAGAGGTGGCAATACCCTGCCTGGCGGAGATGGGACGGACGGGTAATGGTACATAGGAAAATGCGGTAAAACCCCTGTTTAACCGCATTTTCCCTTTAGTACATCCCGCCCTGAGCAGTAAACCCCTAGCAATGAGCATGGGAATGAGCATATAAACCCGTGGCAATGAGCATTGGTTATAAGGCACATATCAGCTCCTAAATGCCATGTTACCAGCTATGGTTGAAAAATGACAGTTATGAGCTGTCTGTTTTCCTCTCTCCATTTTAGCACTTTTTGAATGATCCCTATGACTGCGTGCATTTTAATTTATGGATTCTTGTAGACGCATACTGTATATGGAACCACTTGTAAAACACAATACACGAGAAAGCCCTGACACGTATCTGTCTGCTCTTATCAACAAGTACATCTTATAACTAACTGCTTTGGGGCTCATTCACATTTGAATGCAAGTCAGTTTTATGACACATCTCCCAGATATCGGAGAACACATCCGCGCCCATAGAGGTTACTTTCACATTCTCCCTGACAAGCATGACCCACACTCAGGGTTCTGTGGTGGTTTGTGAGTGCAGGCATGGTATACACACCCCCAGCTTGTAATACCATGATCATGCACAGTGGCGGAACCATACCTCCCAGCTTTCAGCTCCACGGCAGCGGGACACATGCGCGCACCGGAGAAGCGTGCCCCACATTTTGGGGCGTGGGCTATCGGGGACGTGGCTTAGAATTCTCGGCGTTCTTCTAGGCCACGCCCTGTTTTGACACTGTGGGGGCATGGCCCAGAGGCTCTGTGAGCTTCTGGCCATGCCCCCAGCCCCCTGGTTGTGTGAATAGACGTTTTGCGCATGCCCCTTAGGCTGCAGCCTAATCATCCTATTGGGTGCTATAGGTTATTGATTTAATAAAAGTAACATGAAGACACTAAATGATATAGATACAAAGACAAATGAATGAAGAATAAAAGTTTAAGAGAAAAGAACATGTGGAGAAGTTTATAAGAATAAGAGGCAAATGAGTGAACACCTGTGAAAATAAAGCTTGTTAACCGAGTCCCGGTTCCTGTACTTTGCCTGTCTTACCCTTACTGAGTGGGATTCCTCAGACTTGCTGTCCGCTCAAACAGATGGATTTCGGCCGCTGGATGCTGTGGTGCTGGCTGGATGCGGTCTGATGATGTCTTTGCGATGTCCGTGGCACGTGGGTAAGGGAGATGAGAGGCAGGTCTAAGTGTAGATACCGGGGTTATTCAGCACCAACGCGTTTCGTACCTCAGGGGTACTTTTTCAAGCACTGCTCTGCGACTGCTCTGCAACTACTCTGAGACTGTTCTCCAACTGCTCTGGGACTGCTCTGCGACTGCTCTGTGACTGCTCTGCGACTGCTCTACTGCTCTGCGACTGCTCTGTGTACAGATATTTACGCGAACGGACATGCACTATGAACACATGCAGACCTTTGACAATCGTCCAGACTGCGAGTTCTACATATAGCGATCCGTGCTGAATCAGGCCCTACTGACTGCAGCATATACAATAGTAGTAGTAGTTTGTTTATTTATAAGGCGACACAAAGTGTCCGCAGCGCCGTACATAGCAAACAAAAAAACAAATGACAAGGTAACGTACAGGGTGTGTTGATAAAATACAGCATAAATAGGGGTATAGCTGGTAGAACTAAAATCAGCATCAGTTCTGTAGTAGGTGTCGAAATTGTGGAGGAGACTGAAGATGAAGTAGAGGAAGGGAAGAACAGGACAGGAGGACAGGTGAGGTAAAGAGGTAGGGTGAGTACGTGAGGCAGGAGGACCCTACTCATAAGAGTAAACATACTAAAAGGAGGTGGGTGGACAAACGAAAAACAATAGAATAAGTAGGAACGGATGGAGGGGTAGGGTAGGCAGGATAGGAGGAGCGAAAGAGGTTAGGAGGAGGAGGGATAGGCGAGTCGGAAGAAGTGGGTTTCGAGGGAGCGCTTGAAGGAGGTAAGGGAATCAGAAAGCCTGATGGGTGGCGGGAGGTTGTTCCAGTGCAGGGGGGCAGCGCGAGAGAAGTCCTGGACATGGGAGTGGGAGGAGGTGATTAGGTGATTAGGTGAGAGGTCAGGCGGCGGTCGGCGGTGGAGCTAAGAGGACGGGAGGGAGTGTGGATAGAGATCAGTGAAGAGAGGTAAGGAGCGGTGGAGGAGAGAGCCTTGTAGGTGGTGGTGAGGAGTTTAAAGAGAACTCGGAAAGGAATGGGGAGCCAGTGAAGAGATAGACAGAGGGGGGAGGCAGAGGTAGAGCGGCGGGAGAGGAAGATGAGCCTAGCAGCAGCGTTAAGAATGGATTGGAGAGGTGCAAGGCAGGTGAGAGGTAGCCCGGAGAGAAGGATGTTGCAGTAGTCAAGGCGGGAGATGACAAGAGTGAATGAGAATTTTGGACGCGTCAGTGGAGAGGAATGGTCTGATGCACGAGATGTTGTGGAGGTGAAAGTGGCAAGAATGTGAGGGAGCACGAAATTGGGGGTGAAAGAGAGGGAGGAGTCAATGATGACACCGAGGCAGCGCGTTTGGTCGGTGGACGTGATCTCGGTTTCACCAATGCTGATGGAGATAGTGGGAGAAGAGGGGATGTTCGGGGGATGGAAGATTAGAAGGTCAGTTTTAGCCATGTTTAGTTTCAGGAAGCGTTGGGTCATCCAGGCTGAGATGGCCGTGAGGCATTCGGAGACCTTGGACAGGAGTGATGGGGATAAGTCAGGTCACACTGCCAGGCTGCTGGTGTGATCAGTGCAGGGGTACACTGCTGGTATAATTACTATGGTGGCAGAGCCAGATTGACAATGGGGCTGATGGAGCTGCAGCTCCAGGCCTCCACATAAAAATAGGCCCATCACCATGACAGCACGATGATCACAAGATAGACTCTACTTGGCCACACGGTCGGCCATAAATCATAACAATTAAAATGACATTTCTATTATACACATTTATGCAAGTTTTGTACTTTTAGATATTTAGGGAGACATTAGGGCGTATGGTGTATGGGTTCTACATGACTGTATGGCATTGGCCTCACCTCCTCCCCTTCACATACTGTAATAGGCCCTTGCACATTAGGCCCTTAATCTGGCCCTGTATGGTGGCACTGCTGGCATAAACGCCTGTATATGGAGTCATTTCTGATCATCTATATATATATCCATGAGTCTCCAAAACATCTGCTGGCAGGGAGTGACACTACATCTCTGTCTCACACATGCACAAGCACAGAAGGTAGCAGACTAGCTTTTGCAGCTTTTGCTTTGAGTGGGCTTACTAGTATGATTAACATCAGGCTACTGCTGATATAATCAGCATGGGGCACTGTGGATATAATCAGCATGGGGCACTGTGGATATAATCAGCATGGGGCACTGTGGATATAATCAGCATGGGGCACTGTGGATATAATCAGCATGGGGCACTGTGGATATAATCAGCATGGGGCACTGTGGATATAATCAGCATGGGGCACTGTGGATATAATCAGCATGGGGCACTGTGGATATAATCAGCATGGGGCACTGTGGATATAATCAGCATGGGGCACTGTGGATATAATCAGCATGGGGCACTGTGGATATAATCAGCATGGGGCTCTGTGGATATAATCAGTATGGGGCACTGGGAATATAATCAGCACGGGGCACTGTGGATATAATCAGCATGGAGCACTCTGGATATAATCAGTATGAGGCACTGTTTATATAATCAGTATGGGGCACTGTTTATATAATCAGTATGGGGCACTGTGGATATAATCAGTATGGGGTACTTTGGAAATAATCAGTATGGAGGCACTGCTGATATAATCCCTATGGGGGCACTGCTGGTATAATCACTATGGGGGCACTGCTGGTATAATCACTATGGGGGCACTGCTGGTATAAACACTATGGGGCACTGCTGGTATAATCACTATGGGGGCACTGCTGGTATAATCACTATGGGGGTACTGCTGGTATAATCACTATGGGGGGTACTGCTGGTATAATCACTATGGGGCACTGCTGGTATAATCACTATGGGGGCACTGCTGGTATAATCACTATGGGGCACTGCTGGTATAATCACTATGGGGGCACTGCTGGTATAATCACTATGGGGCACTGCTGGTATAATCACTATGGGGGCACTGCTGGTATAATCACTATGGGGCACTGCTGGTATAATCAGTATGGGGCACTGCTGGTATAATCACTATGGGGCACTGCTGGTATAATCACTATGGGGCACTGCTGGTATAATCACTATGGGGGCACTGCTGGTATAATCACTATGGGGGCACTGCTGGTATAATCACTATGGGGGCACTGCTGGTATAATCACTACGGGGGTACTGCTGGTATAATCACTACGGGGGTACTGCTGGTATAATCACTACGGGGGTACTGCTGGTATAATCAGTATGGGGCACTGCTGGTATAATCAGTATGGGGGCACTGCTGGTATAATCACTATGGGGCACTGCTGGTATAATCACTATGGAGCACTGCTGGTATAATCACTATGGGGCACTGCTGGTATAATCAGTATGGGGCACTGCTGGTATAATCAGTATGGGGGCACTGCTGGTATAATCACTATGGGGCACTGCTGGTATAATCACTATGGGGCACTGCTGGTATAATCACTATGATGGCACTGCTGGTATAATCACTATGGGGCACTGCTGGTATAATCACTATGGGGCACTGCTGGTATAATCACTATGGGGCACTGCTGGTATAATCACTATGGGGGTACTGCTGGTATAATCACTATGGGGCACTGCTGGTATAATCACTATGGGGGCACTGTGGATATAATCAGTATGGGGCACTGTGGATATAATCCCTATGGGGGCACTGCTGGTATAATCACTATGGGGCACTGCTGGTATAATCACTATGGGGCACTGCTTGTATAATCACTATGGGGGTACTGCTAGTATAATCACTATGGGGGCACTGCTGGTATGATCACTATGGGGCACTGCTGGTATAATCACTATGGGGGCACTGCTGGTATAATCACTATGGGGCACTGCTGGTATAATCAGTATGGGGCACTGCTGGTATAATCACTATGGGGCACTGCTGGTATAATCACTATGGGGCACTGCTGGTATAATCACTATGGGGGCACTGCTGGTATAATCACTATGGGGGCACTGCTGGTATAATCACTATGGGGGCACTGCTGGTATAATCACTACGGGGGTACTGCTGGTATAATCACTACGGGGGTACTGCTGGTATAATCACTACGGGGGTACTGCTGGTATAATCAGTATGGGGCACTGCTGGTATAATCAGTATGGGGGCACTGCTGGTATAATCACTATGGGGCACTGCTGGTATAATCACTATGGAGCACTGCTGGTATAATCACTATGGGGCACTGCTGGTATAATCAGTATGGGGCACTGCTGGTATAATCAGTATGGGGGCACTGCTGGTATAATCACTATGGGGCACTGCTGGTATAATCACTATGGGGCACTGCTGGTATAATCACTATGATGGCACTGCTGGTATAATCACTATGGGGCACTGCTGGTATAATCACTATGGGGCACTGCTGGTATAATCACTATGGGGCACTGCTGGTATAATCACTATGGGGGTACTGCTGGTATAATCACTATGGGGCACTGCTGGTATAATCACTATGGGGGCACTGTGGATATAATCAGTATGGGGCACTGTGGATATAATCCCTATGGGGGCACTGCTGGTATAATCACTATGGGGCACTGCTGGTATAATCACTATGGGGCACTGCTTGTATAATCACTATGGGGGTACTGCTAGTATAATCACTATGGGGGTACTGCTGGTATGATCACTATGGGGCACTGCTGGTATAATCACTATGGGGGCACTGCTGGTATAATCACTATGGGGCACTGCTGGTATAATCACTATGGGGCACTGCTGGTATAATCACAGGGAGCATTGCAGAGCATTGATATTCATATGGAGGCTGCTTTTATCAATATGGGAACAATGGAGCCAATTTAGGATCGCTCGTAACGATACAAGTTCGTCCCCAGCCCCGATGGTCGGGTTTGCGCATGTGCTAGCCCCTAACAGCGTACAGCTTTGGTGAGTCAGATACTCACTGGGCCATTCGCTGCATGGAGGGAGGGCTATGGGGAAGGCAGGGGCGAAAATGTGATTTGCCCATGGGAACACCCAGCATTTTATCGGTGGCATTAGAAAATGCTGGGTGTAACCCTGGGTACGATGCCTGTCGGGGGCGGGTGGCTGATGTCACAGGATGTCAGATGCCTGTTCCGTCTTCGTCCTAACACTCATAAATAAAAGACATTTGGGCCAGGTATTTTGCCAGGCAGCAGGCGGCATCTCAGCTGCTCTGTAAGCAGCGACAGTCACAGGTTACTGAGACACCCTGACCAGGGCCAATATGAGGCAGTACTGGTGCAATTACTCAGAGAAATGCCGCATAGTTCAGCTACATTGGCAAAGCCACAGGTTTACTAATCCTACTCTGACCATTGGGGGGCAGTAGCTCTCTATGGTGCAGTTACAGTATAGACTGACATGCTGCCAATACTGCTGTAGTTAGGGCAGTATTAATTGTGTAATGGTTAGCATTACTGCCTCACAGCGCTGTGGTCATGGGTTCTATCCCCAACATGTGTTATATATACAGGGCAGTGCGGACGGTGTAATAGTTAGCATTACTGCCTCACAGCGCTGAGGTCATGGGTTCTATCCCCACCATGGCCCTAACTTTGCTGAGTTTGTATATTCTCCCCGTGCTTGCGTGGGTTTCCTCCGGGTACTCCGGTTTCCTCCCACAATCCAAAAATATACCGGTAGGTCAATTTATTCCCAGCAAAATGAACTCTATAATGTCTGTGTATATATGTGGTAGGGAATATAGATTGTAAGCTCCACTGGGGCAGGGACTGATGTGAATGTTCTTAATTTCTCTGTAAACTGTTTAAATAATAATAAACGAGAGCTGTCCGTGGTTCTGATCTGAGAGCGGCCAGTGATGCTGATCTGGTAGCTGTCCCTGGTTCTGATCTGGTAGCTGTCCATGGTGCTGATCTGAGAGCGGCCAGTGATGCTGATCTGGTAGCTGTCCCTGGTTCTGATCTGGTAGCTGTCCATGGTGCTGATCTGAGAGCTGCCAGTGATGCTGATCTGGTAGCTGTCCCTGGTTCTGATCTGGTAGCTGTCCATGGTGCTGAATCTGGGAGCTGCCAGTGGTGGTGGGCTGGGAGCTGTCCCTGGTTCTGATCTGGTAGCTGTCCATGGTGCTGAATCTGGGAGCTGCCAGTGGTGGTGGGCTGGGAGCTGTCCATGGTGCTAAACTGGGAGCTGTCCGTGGTGCTGTGCAGTCAGTCCTGTACATAGCAGGCCAGGTCAGGACACCTCTCTGATGCTGAAGGCCAGTGATAAGAGACTACCCCCTTCATCATCACCAGGCTCAGCTCAGACCCCTCCCGGTCTGTCCGGGTGACAGCTCCCAACAGGCCGGGCTAATGAGCCATCGCTGTAGCGGTGGAGATTTATGTCCTGTGCAATGTAATGCAGCATTAATAAGAGGATGCAGGACAGTCTCCTACTGGGCTACTCTGAGGGGCTGCAGGCAATGTGCTCATACAAGGAGGAAGGAAACTTTGCAGGGAGGGAATACACCATGCAGCGAGACAAGCCTGGGATAGACATTTAATATACTGTACATCGTGGTTACAAAGTAATAGCACATGCAGCAAAGGCAGCAGACAGTAAGCCCCCAGGAGCAGGAGGAGATGCACAAAATATCTGCAGAGTAGTTACAGCAGCGTCGTCTTATCCTGCCTGCACCCAGCAGCTCTGAGATCCGGTGCTCTGCACAGCAGCTCTGAGATCCGGTGCTCTGCACAGCGGCTCTTAGATCCGGTGCTCTGCACAGCAGCTCTGACAGCACAAGGAGTTGGAGGCATTTTTTAAGTCAGTCCCCACGCAGCAGCAGCAGCAGCAGCACCCAGTGTTTGTCATATGAGGGCTGACTGCAGCCCCGCACACACATCCCTGCAGTGCCTGTCTGCTGGAGGAGGAGAGGGGCAGAGATGCCCTTACCTGAGCCTGTGTGACAGACCAGCTGCCTCTGACATCCAGGGACCTTCCCAGCAGGTAAGTCTCATTTATTGCCCTTGTCCTGGGGAAATACTGGCATGACCAATGCAGACAGGAGTCATCGTCAGCCCTGCAGTGGGAATATCAGTCACTCTGCTCTAACAACTGCTGCCTCTTCTTAATGAGTGTCCGATATGTGGGGTGCATGTAGCCTGCAGCCCATACTGCACCCTGGTTTGTAACCTAATCGGCACCCGCTGAGGCTGTACCTATTTAACCAGTGAGAAGCCAGTTATTGCAGTGCGGTGTGTTGCAGGGCAAGGTTAGCAGGTGGTCATATGTGCACGGCTGGCACTGCAGCTGCCCCCCCCCCCCCCCCACCCACCCATTCCAGCTGCCTTTTCATGTTGCTGGGCACCACTTACCCGCTCCTAAGACCCTCAGTTACTGGTTGTTGTTAGTAAGAGGAGAAGCTGGTAAAACACCCGGGATTGTTATTTGAGCAGTTCTGTCTTGTGTTTACATGCATGTCTTACACACTCAACTAAGTTACATTAACACTGTGTGTATTACATCCCTAGGCCACTATCTATAGCTGCAACTGCCAGGTATGTGTGTTGCTTTAGTGTGTACTTTGCGTCAGTGTGGCAGACATCCAGGTGAGAAGTACACAACCTGTGGGTCAGGGCATCAACTGGGGACCACTGATGCTGATTCCCAGGGAAGTCTACTGGAATGACCTTGACTGGGACCCCAGGACAATGGCATGCTGAAACCTGGGGTCCAGGAACAATGGGTAACTAACGCTTGGGGTCCCAGCTAATGTTGTGCGTGATGATCTGTATACTGTGTAACTGCTGAGTTTGGATGTGACAGCCCATTGTCGTCTAAGTGGGGAATATTTTCATTTGTCACTTTAAAATGGCTGCAGGTTAAGTGGGTGGACCAATCAGAAGCTTGAATGGCAGTGATCGCAGATTCCTATTGGTTCTTCTGTTGACCCCTCATCAGCTGCATCACACAGGCCAAGGTGGTATACTAACCACAGCACCCCAGGGCAGAATGGTGCACTGTATTGCCCCAGAGAGAGGGTATAATCTGCAGGTGGTAGTGTCACAAAATACACACTGGCAGCGTTTCACAAACTAATTGCACTGTCCCAAACATAGTCAACTCAAAAGTTACAATTTATTTCCCTCTAAAATGAATGTTGGTCTTTAAAACGACAGTAAATCTGGAGAATAATTGGAGGCTGCTTTAGGCTACTAACAGGACATCTGCACCTCTGTGACCCCAATGAGCGCAATTCTCTGCCACAAAGTCTAACAGATCATTCGAGGGCTTGCTACAAATCTGTCTAGCAGATGACCGCATCCCTGCCAGATGTTTCTGTATAAATGATTCAAGCTAGAACCCCCTGGCTGGCTGGATTATAAGAAGCTTTTGCGGCACCCCCGGATCCTGTCATTATAAATTAGGTCATCCATATTTCTACAGATCCACAGATCACTATAGCTCCCCACCAGACAGGCTTTATATGGGAACATCTGTGATGGAGAATATAGGGCACTAATACAGTGGCAGATCTGTCGGCTCAGTGACAGCAGGCGGGGAAGAAGGGACTGGAGTCCAGGGCGCAGAAACATTTGAACTCTTTGGAATGCGGAGTATAATACATTGGGTGGGCAAACATTATAAATCCCGACCTGTGATATTCATCCCAGTGGTCACATACAGTACCAGGGACATTTTTATAGTACGTGCTTTGTCATTTCCACAGAAATGCAAATCTACTACAATATAGCTACTAGGCCTGAAACTGAGGGGGTGATTCAGGTTCCCCTCGAAGCAGATTTGGGGCCTGATTTCACTCACAAAAGCAAATTCTCTCTCTAATGGACAAAACCATGCTGCACTGCAGGTGGGCAGATGTAACATGTGCAGAGAGAGATAGATTTGGGTGAGTTGTTTTGTTTCTGTGCAGAGTAAATACTGGCTGCTTTATTTTTACACTGCAATATAGATTTCAGTTTGAAGTACAAACCCCACCCAAATCTAACTCTCTCTGCACATGTTACATCTGCCCCACCTGCAGTGCATAATGTTTTGTCGATTAAACAGTGAATTTGCTTTTGCTTTTGCGAGTTAACCAGAATCCTTGGTTTGCTAATGGACAAAACCATGTGCACTGCAGGTGAGGCAGATGTAACATGTGCAGAGAGAGTTGGATTTGGATGGGGTGTGTTCTTCAAACTGATATCTATATTGCTCGCAGCTTACCGAGTCCCAGAGGGCCTGCTCCACTGCCTGCTGAATCGCCAGCCAAACACCCCCCTTCCCAACCATGCAAAGGGATGTGTCACGGAGACCTGTGCCCGGCACACCTCCTCCTGCCCACAACCCCATAGGAACACCAAGAGTTTTCATGGGGACGCCCATAAAATGCAAGTCACCGAGTCCATTCGCCAAGAGAGCCTGCACCTAAATTATTATGCACATGCATAGAAACAAAGGGTGAGATTTAATAGGATGAGAGATTTAGAAAGTGAGAGATTTGGTGAGAAATCTCCAGTTTTTTTAAAGTGGCAACCATTTACACTGCAACACCAGTCTGATTTTGCAGTGTAAATGATTGCCGCTTTTAAAAAAAACTGGAGATTTCTTCCCAAATCTCTCACTTTCTGAATCTCTCATCCTATTAAATCTCACCCAAAATCTCGCTCTCCCGTGCGAACACACTGAGGAGTGAAAGAACCAGAATGACCACCCCAAATGTGCTTTGCGAATGAACCAGAATCAGGCCCTAGGTTTTACATTACACAGGGCAAGGCAGTAATTGGGTTCCATTCTTTCTCCACCGTGCATGGGGAGCAAATGCATTTATATTTTTTCTGTGTAGGGTAAGTACTGACTGCTTTTGCATGTAGCCCAAAGATGTTAGCTTCATTTTTTTACATGTGGCTTTACCTGTAAGCCTGATTGAGTCCTTAAATCAATGAAGAACTGTAACGTTTTAAGATCTGCCCAAGCGCAGGGCCTGAACTGCTCGTGTGCCGATTTGGGTCTGCGGTGTCGCTTGCAATGCCCCAAAGCTGCAGCAGGAATGACATATTGCTGGCATATGTGGATGGCGACAGGGAACATTCCAGAAAACATGGGTTGGCTATGTCCTCGCATATGGGGCTTAATTCCAACCTGATCGCAAAGCTGATATTTTTTTAGCAAATGGACAAAACCTTGCTGCGCTGCAGGTGGGGTAGATGTAACATGTGCAGAGAGTTAGATTTGGGTGAGGTGTGTGCAAACTGAAATCTATATTGCAGTGTAAGAATAAAGCAGTCAGTATTTACCCCGCACAGAAACAAAATAACTCATCCAAATCTTACTCTCTCTGCACCTGTTACATCTGCCCCACCTGCAGTGCAGCATGGTTTTGTCCTGTTAAGTGTTCGCGCACTTTGAAAATCGCGATCCGACATTTGTGACTAGGTCTGAATCAGGCCTCTAGATCACAATTTCTAGCAACCTTCATTGCGGCCTGCCTATGCAACACTGCTACGAACCATTCTGAGCTGAATTGCAGCCATTATACGGACTCAGATTCTGGTCCAATTGGGGCTATTCAGCCCCGTCTCCGATGGTGGGGGTTTTATCATGCACATGCGCAAACCCCCAGAGCAAACGCATTCGGCGAGTTTTTCACTTGCCGCTGCGTTCAGAAAATGATTGACAGGCAGGGAGTGGTGTCACGGGTCCACCCAGAGTTTTTTGTGCATGCCCTTAGAAACTCTGGGCGGACCCCAGAGAGCAGCCCCTGCCTTTTGGGTGGGTGACTTCAGCGCCTGCCCCGAATTTACAGAAAACTGGGCAGCGTAAAAGTAAGTCCTGGCTTATATTTATCTGCAAACAGAGAAAAAAAGAATTAGATGTGAGCAAATTTGTACTGCGATCAGATCTGAATAAGGAAAGACTAAACACAGATCTGATCTTAATAAGGGCCTAGGCGTGTCCTAGGTCAGAAACAGCTGCCTGACACCTTCCAGGCCTCATCCCATTTTCAGCTTATAGAGCAGAGGACGAGATAAAGACAGGCGGCACTTATCAATAATGGCACTCATATTAGCTGAGGTAGAGGGAACGGGCAAATCTTTAAAAATCATTGACTTCTTTACAAAGAACCTGTTTGGCGTAAGTGCTGCATGACCTCGCTGTGACCTTGAAGCCATATATATATAAACAGATATATGGGCTGCACTAAGCACACATTGATATGGAATGTTGCATTATTAAAGGCTCCCATCATCCCAATCAGGCAGCACTTATGCAGATTTGTGCTCATACAAAATTATATGCAGGTCTGGATTTTAGGGCAGTGCAATGCTGTTCTTCTGCGGACCGAGCTGTAGGGTTGGCATCATTAAAGTTGGCTAATATAAAAGCTAGCTACTATTAACATTAACAGACGTGTAAAGGTCACACCTCTGGTGGCAGCCACCTTTAGCAGAATATGGTCGATACCAGAGAACAATAGCTCGCATTCGGCTAAATAGCAAATGTACACATTCTATCAGGCAGCTAAATTTATGGGAATATTCACTGTTTTCTCAATGAGATTTCAAGTCGAAATTGTGGCAGGGGTGTTTGTGTAACATCTAACACCTGCTGATGAGGTGCTAAATAAATTAGAATTCATTTCTGATTGGTTGCTATGGTAACATCCCTTCTTCAATAGAACACTCATCTTAGTAAATAAACCCTTTAGTTTATTTTTTGGTTTTGTTTTGTGGGTTTTCATTTTTTTTTTTTGCAGGCTGGGATTAGTTCCAGAAAAAGTCCCTGCTTTTTCCACATGCTCAGAAGCACCATTCTTGTCCTAGTCTATTAATGGGATGGATATTGCACCAACCACGGGCAATTTGTCTAAGAATGCACTTTTTATTTGAACAGCGCAATTGGTGTAGTGCATTCATGTCCAAACTGTGGCCCTCCAGCTGTTGTGAAACTACACATCCCAGCATGCCTTGCCATAGTTTTAGTATTCTCTAATAGCAAAACTGTGACAAGGCATGATGGGACTTGTAGTTTCACAACAGCATATCAGTGGGATCAGTGGGATCAGTGGGATCAGAGCATATCACACAATGCATGTAACCATGGTAATGCTGGAGATACATGGAGCATGGGCAGTGGGCATTTCTGTCCTACCAAACCCTACTGTCTCCCTTGGCCCCCTCCCTCTGGGTGCCGGACGCGTTCCCGACAGTCAGGATCCCGACAGTCATTTACCCAACATCGGGATCCCGACTGTCACCCGCTATTTTCCCTCGGGGGGGTCCATGACCCCCATAGAGGGAGAATAGAATAGGTGGCTCGCGTAGCCACCGTGCCGGCAGCGTGGTGAGCACAGCGAGCCCGCAAGGGGCTATTTTGCGCTCACCATGCTGTCTGAGTACGGGCAGTCGGGATCCCGACTGTCGGAGCCCCATACCCCACCCCTCCCTCTCAGGGCAGGCGACAGGGGGGGTCAAGGGGGACAATTGTGACGGGCCCCAGCAATCTCAAGGGCCCCAGAGCTTCCATGCTCCATCACAGCCGCTAGCCTGTCAGTGACCCTCGGGGCCAGGCCGTCTACTGTGCACCATCTGTGTGTGGCTGAGTTTGACTGACACTGTGTGCCACTGCTGTCTACTGTGTGTGCGCCCTGCCGTTTGGTGCTCAGAGCAATCTACTCTGTGTGTGCACATGGCCTGTGGCCGCAGGCGCACAGCCATACCCGCCGCTAGCACTGTAGCCTCAGTCTCTGGCTCCTGTACTGCGCACATGCGCGGGTCGTCTGTTCCGTGCCTGCTTGTAGTGCTCGGCGTTCTTTTGTGAAAGTGACAGGCCAGCAGAAGGCAGCAGCCAGGAGCCAGGCCAACAGGACTGAGAACGAGAGAAGTCTGCACCTGAAAGCAGGATCTGGAGCAGCGAAAGGTTAAATGAGGCTCATGCAGAAGAGGGTTGTGTGGATTTGGGATTAGGTGGGGGCCCCAAAAATATAATTGTACAGTGCCCCAAGATTTCTGTTGCCAGCCCTGCTCCCTCTATAGGGCCTTTGAGGCCTTATGCCTTATTGTGGTTGCTATCATGTATTGGAAGTAGAATCAATATTAATGTGCAGTCTATAAAAACATCAGTGATCTGTAAGGGTAAGAAAGCTCGGAGAGAGATACGGTGGAAGATAAAGTACTAACCAATATGCTCCTAACTAAAAATGTTCAAATATAGGGCCAGCTGCACTAAGCTTCAAAAGTCAGTCAGCCAATCAGCTCCTACCTGCCATATCACAGGCTGGGTTTGAAAAATGTCAGGCAGGAGCTGATTGGCTGGCTGTTTATCAATCTCCATTTTATCACTTTTGAAGCTTATTGCATCTGGCCCATAGTCTGTAGCATGGCAGTTAGGAGCTGATTGGCAGGTACTTTATCCATACCTCCCAACTTGTGAAAAACACAATTTGGGACCCCCCCCCCGTGCGTGCGGCATACATCCAAAATTTGGGGGCATGGTCTAGCAGCCAGGGGGCGGGATATGGTCACCAGCAGTGGCGTAGCTATAGTTTCGCAGCCCCCGCGGTGGCGGGGAGGCGCAGAGAACCTGTGGGCGCCAGGGGTCTGCGGGGCTATAGCTACCACTTACCCGCTGCTGTCCGGCCGCATCTGCCTGTCACGGTCCCGTATCTCCCGGCGCCGGCTCCTGCTGCTATAATGAAAACGGACTCTTAGAAAATGGCTGCCCCCATACTGCAGACAGTTTTCTGTCTGCAGTATGGGGGCAGCCATTTTCTAAGAGTCCGTTTTCATTATAGCAGCAGGAGCCGGCGCCGGGAGAGACGGTACCGTGACAGGCAGATGCGGCCAGGCAGGTACGTCGAGGGGAGGGAGGGGGGCGCCAAAAAATATGCGGCGGGGGGGCGACAATTAGGTAGTTACGCCACTGGTCACCAGGTCTACAAGCATTAGGTCGACACCACTAGGACAACATGCATTAAGGTCGTCATGACTGAAGGTCGACATGCAGGAAGGTCGACATAATTGAAGGTTGACATGGGTTAAGTCAACAGGTCATTAGTTTGACCTTTTGACTGTTGACCTATGCTTGTGCTTGTGTCAACCTAATGACCTATTGATCTAACCCATGTCGACCTTCATTTATGTCAACCTTAATGCATGTCGACCTAGTGGTGTCAACCTAATGCTTCTTGATCTATAATGATCCATACCCCAGGGGGCGTGGCCTTTTTGCTGATGGTGCTCCTGCAAGGCCCCACACCTATTTTCGCCACTGTGGGGGCATAACCAGTGACTCATCCCCCCAGCCCCTCTGTTCCTGGAAATACAGATGCTGTGCTCAGCAGAGCGGGGCACTGCTGGCCCCGGGCCTGGCGTGGGAATGTCCCCTAAAAAAACGGGAAGTCCCATGAAAATTGGGACAGTTGGGATGTATGCATAACCTCTATCTCTCTCTACTTATTGCTCTCCAAGTTTTGATACATCACCCATTTGGGTTCTGCTGTGGAGAGCTTACAATGGACTGGGTATAGGATCCTGCCATTTAGAATGCTGGCCATCACAAGACCGACACCAGCATCCTGACTCCTTGTGGGTAAGTATCCGGAGCCTCTCCCCTCCCCTAGCCCAGCCTTCCCACAGCCTAACCCTCCCTTCTTGCAGCCTAACCAGTGGCGTATTTATAATGAGTACAGTGTGTGTGGTCAGGCCAGTAGACAGCCTGGGCGGGCCAGGTACTTTTCAGGGGGTGTGGCCTAATTGTGGGAGGTGTGTTCATGCACTGAGAATTAAATACAGAAACAATGTAAGCACATCCCTGTCCACAACTGCAGCCCAGATGGACGAGGCTGCACACGGGACTCCTCCCCTTAATATCCCGGCTATGGATCATTAGGTCTACGACAGAAATGGCCGACAAGCATTGGGTCGACACCATTAGCTGTAGGTTGGTCCAGGTCAACAGGTCATTAGGTTGACACAAGCAAAAGGTTGACATGGGCAAGGTCAACAGTCAAACGGTCGACATGTGGTTTTTCACTGTTTTTTTAACCCGACATGGACACTGAAACGTAGCGCTGCGCTCCCCATGCTTCTGGCACGGTGCCTTGCTATGCTCGGCACACTATTTTATTCTCCCACCACGCCCTAGCGGATGGTATCGCATGAAATACCGCCTGTCGGCACATGTCCGCTCAAAAAACAGTGAAAAACCCCATGTCGACCTTTTGACTGTCAACCTAATGCTTGTGCCAACATAATGACCTGTCGACTTAGACCCATGTCTACCTAGTGGTCTTGACCCAATGTTTGTCAACCTAATGACCGTATCCCAATATGCCAGTGCATCCAATCTATTCTTTAATCCTTACTGCCAACCAATAACATCCTTCCATTGTGCATAGTGATAGAATTGTATTCCATCATATCTGCCTGAGAGGCTGGCAGTGTCACCATCATATCGGCCTGAGAGGCTGGCGGTGTCACCATCATATCTGCCTGAGAGGCTGGCGGTGTCACCATCATATCGGCCTGAGAGGCTGGCGGCAGTGGCGTAACTATAGCACCACAGCCCCCGCCACCGCGGGGGGGCGCTGTGCATATGGGGGCGCCGGGGGCTGCGGTGCTATAGTTACACCACCCCCCAATCCCCCGCAGGCTTACCTATTTCGCTGGTCCCGGCGGCTTCGTTCTTCTGCTGAGGACCACCACAAAATGGCCGCCCCCATATAGCACACAGTTCTCTGAAACTGTCTGCTGTATGGGGGCGGCCATTTTGTGGTGGTCTTCAGCAGAAGAACGGAGCCGCTGGGACCAGCGCGAAAGGTAAGGCTGCGGGGGATTGGGGGGGTTTGAAAGGGCGGCGGGGGGCGCCCCCCCCTAATGGCGGGGGAGGCGCCCAAAACGTAGCTACGCTGCTGGCTGGCGGTGTCACCATCAGTAGACAAAACAGCTGTTAACAATTATTTCATTTGTCACTTGAATCTTTGTAACAGTCTGTATAGAGTAAATGCAAGGAAAGTGTGCCAGTCAGGCTATTTCCTCGTGTCTGCCCATAATGCCTGGCATGGTGCATATATTAACCCTGTAGTTGTAGTCAACATGGAATCTTTTTCATTTTTCATTGTTTTTTTGATTGTTTGTTTGTTTGTTTAATTACAAATATACAGGGAACTGCTGAGATGACCAGGAATGAATTCTAGTACCAACCAATCAGCTTAACTCATGCTACAGGCTGTGTTAATAGGAGCTGATTGGTTGGTACTTTATCTTTCTATCAGTGACCTACTTTACTGGCTTTCCTTCCCAGGCTCCTGTTTATCCATTCAGGGCAGATGTACTTATGGGGCCTACACATGGTGTGGTTTGTGGGCATTGTCTAAGCCAGGCATGTCCAAAGTATGGCCCTCCAGCTGTTGTGAAACTACACATCCCAGCATGCCTTGTCATAGGTTTACCATTCCCTAATAGCAAAACTGTGTCAAGGCATGATGGGACTTGTAGTTTCACAACAGCTGGAGAGCCATAGTTTTGCCATGCCTGATCTAAGCGATCTCACTAGATTAGAAAATGCCCCTACATTGCGTAGCGATGCTATCGCCAGGCGGATAATATCCAGCATGCTGGATACATCTTATAAATCGCAGGGCAGGGCCAGCAAATCTCCCCGTGTGTACGCCCCTTAAGCCTGAAATGGGAGGGCAGCTGACATCCGGTGAGGTCAGCGCTGCCCACCCCTATCGGCCACATCATGGCCTCATTATCATGAGAACGCCCAGCGCCTCACGCCCCTCTCCATCCCCCCCGCCCCCCCTGCCCACAGTCCTGGGTGCGTGCACCCAGTGATCCGTGTATTTTGAGTGGGTGCAGGCACCCTGCATATACACATGTGCAGAAATGCGCTTGCGCAGTAACAAAACATCGCGGGAATGAATGGCAGTTGCAAACTGACCTGAATAAGTTCCACAACCTCTATTCGTGGAGACTGAGTTGCTGAGTGGTGAAACGGGGTGCACAGTGAGTCCTGAGCCCCGCCACCAACAAGATGGGAGGTACGGATTTGGGTGGGGTGTGTTGAAACTGAAATCTAAATTGCAGTGTACAAATCTAACATCTGTGTACTACATGGAAAAGCAGCCAGAATTTACGCTGCACAGATATTTCTTTATAAATGCATTTGCACCCCTGACTTGGCATCACAGTTTGTTCCGGACACAAAGATACAGAAGTATACACACTCAGTGCATGTCTACATCTGTGCTTACTTTTTTGCAAACATGAATGAGTCCAAAATTACCAACCGACCAGCTCCTAACTGTCATTCCCAAACACAGTCTATTGACAATTAGGAGCTGATTGACCTAAACTCCAAACTCTAACCTCTCTCTCTCTCCGCTTCATCACTCTCCGAAGCATTGTATATCTCTGCCAATCTCTCTTCTGCTGTAATACCATGCTTTTCCAGAACCCCAGTTCAAGAATTGTTTTTTCTGTATCATAAATGGCCAGAAACCACCTGGTATTCCACATCAGGCATAGACATCAATGATTTAAAAGCATCAATCATCTCCAGTGGGGGCTCCAGCAGAGGATGGGCTGCCAGTGATTTAGTTAGAAATAGCAGTTGGTGGCAGTGGTTTTGTTCCCCTATTTGAATTTTGAACTGATCCCCCCCCCCCCCTCCCTCTGGAGCCTCTGCACTGGAGATCACTGTAGGTTACCATTGATGCTTTCAAATCATTGCAGCACAGTTCAAAATTCAAATAGGGGAGCCACACCAACTGCCACCAACTGCCATTCCTGACTCACTGGCATTGGGTGTGGCTCTCTTATTTGAATTTTGAACTGTGCTGCAGCACCATCTCTGAAGCCACCAATGGTCATCTCTAATGTTGCGGGAATGCAAACCAGTAGGAGCACTAATGTGAGAAGTCACCTGTATCAACAACATGTGGAAACTGGTATCTGGTATACATAAGCTGGCATGCATATTGGCATGTTGTGACCATTTACCATGACTATTTAACATGTGTTTCATATTTCTTTCTAGAACAGAAGCAATGCTGTGAAGAATGTCTCACTCAGCCAAAATTAGTCCTGTGCCGACTGGTTCTCCTACACTCAACCACCCATCACAAGGTACAAAGCATGGGCCAATCATGCCACAGACCCCACAGGGAATAACTATCCAATTAACTAAAGTCCAAAGTGAAGATAACTGGGAAGACTTGGATGAGAGTGAACTCATCTTTACATTGGAGCAAGATGAGGATGAAGCGGCAGCAAACTATGGAACTGACAAAGCTACGGCTCCAGTATATGGACAGTGCAGTGGTCAAGATGGTACTGTGGTCAATGAGCTGGCCCTCGCTGCTTATGAGTGCGCGGGTGATGTTTTGCTGTCCAATGAGACCCAAAGATGCAGCTCCCCCCTATTGCCAATTTCACCCACATCCAGGCCTATCATCAACTTAGTGAAGTCCAACTCCACAGAAATCGATGTCAAGGACCCTTCACCTCACAAACCTCATCTGTTTGTGAACTTGGTCAAGTCCATCTCCACAGAAATTTCCAGATTAGAACCAGAAGTAACACAGTCCAAGTCAGACTCTAAACTCAATGTCCATCTTTGGCGGCAGATAACGCAACCCAAGGGCAAGAATGGGGACTCTAGGACAGCTCCATCGTCCCCTAGCATGTCGCCTTCTGAAAGCAAAGGAATGTTTTTCAATGTTCTGGAGGTAGAAGCCAAGTTAGAAGACACCAAGAGGAGGTTGTCAGAAGCTATGCAAGAACCATTGAGTATGCTCAGTAAAATAATAGGTGAGGAGACAAGCCCAAGCCCTAAATATAGGACTATTCCACCAATGTTTTCTAACCAGGAATCCCCAACAAGTCAAGTAAGAAACCATGGCCTTTTTGAATCAAAGAACACCCTTTCCAGTTATGAGAGATTAGAAGATGGAGACATTGTGGACTCTGCAGAGAGTTCTGAAGCTGTCCACATTGAAGCACCTAAGAACTACTGCAAATATAAGATTTGCTCCTATGGTGACCTGATACAAGTGGTAGAACTAACCACCAATGAGGAAGGGGAAGACCAAGGTTTGCCTCAACCCATGGGCACCTGCCAAACTCCTCCACCTAACAATGATGTGCCATGCAGTGCCCTTGTTTGTGTTGCGATCCTGGCCTATAACTTCTTCATCTGGCCCCTCCCTGCCTACATTTCGGGACTCTTCATGGGTATCGCTAGTGGATTTGCCTTGGGATTTTTTATGGTTTTATTGTTGGTCCCCAAACCTTCCTGTTCTGCAAGACACAAGCGTTTCATGCAGGAAAGTTCAAAAGCCCTTTTAGCAACACAGAAGCTCCAGGAACTTGGTGTTCTACAGGTAGGATATCCTTGTGCAAGTATTTCAAGGGATGGATTGCAAAGTGTTCAATGTATATTTTGTATGGCCCTTATAAAAATAACTAAACGGTTGGATGCGATTGGCTATTGACTAACCTTGGCTTTAGGCTAAGTACGTGCTACAGTACTTTCTCCTGAGACCTATTTCTAATATGTGGTCAGATCACATCAGTTGGGTTTTACCTCAGATAACCTTAAGTATTCTATATCTCTAGTAACCTGTATGTGCAGGGTTATATACTAACAGACTTGAGTTTGCTAATAACCCATAGCAAAGCAAAAATATTTTAGTGTGCTTGGTGTGACACTGTGTTACCGTAATTCGCCTTTCTAACACTAATAGTTTTGAAGAGTAAATTAAGTGAGGTTGAGCGGGAGACCAGAGGAGAACATCTCAATATATCAGCGGAAGTGTCATGAGGAAGGGATGTCCAGGAAGATAAGTACTTAGCATTGTCAGCGTCCTGGCCAAAAGATCATTGGGCAGTGAGGAGAGATGCAAGGTGAAGAGGTGGAGAAATGTATTTGGAGCAGAAAAAGTTATAGAGGGGCTAGCATTTATTGGGAGTGTGCGCAGGGTAGGTGAGAGGAGATACTGTAGTGGATACGCACTATATAATATGCCTGATATGTCACTGTGATCCACGCGATTAGGTGACAAATTGGGGGTGATTCAGGTTCAATCGCAAAGCATGTAACACGTGCAGAGAGAGTTAGATTTGGGTTGGTTATTTTGTTTCTGTGCAGGGTAAATACTGGCTGCTTTATTCTTACACTGCATGTGGGCTGCCCCCAGAGACTCTTTCAGCACTGCTGGCTCCTTCTCAGTAACAGGAGCTGAGTGCTGCAGGATAAGGTCACACTGCAGTACCCTTTTCCTGTCTATGTGGAACAGTCAGTTTTTTGCCAACACCATCCTGATGATGTAACTTGAGGATTCTTTAGCTTTATCCATAATTAAGCACTGTAGAGAGATGATTGGCCAGAGATGACTCTGTGCAGCATTATAACATATCTCGCAATGACATCACAAGAAGGCAAAGTGCATATTACATGTCTCACGATGACGTCACAGGAAGGCAAAGTGCATATTACATGTCTCGCAATGACATCACAGGCAAGCAAAGTGCAGATTGCTTGTCTTGCAATGACATCACAGGCAGGCAAAGTGCAGATTGCCAGTGTCGCAATGACATCACAGGCAGGCAAAGTGCAGTTTACAGGTCTCGCAATGACATCACAGACAGGCAGATTGCTTGTCTTGCAATGACATCACAGGCAGGCAAAATGCAGATTACACGTCTAGCAATGACATCACAGGCAGGCAAAGTGCAGATTACAAGTCTCGCAATGACATCACAGACAAAGTTCAGATTGCTTGTCTCGCAATGACATCACAGGCAGGCAAAGTGCAGATTGTCAGTGTCGCAATGACATCACAGGCAGGCAAAGTACAGTTTACAGGTCTCGCAATGACATCACAGGCAGGCAAAGTGCAGATTGCCAGTGTCGCAATGACATCACAGGCAGGCAAAGTACAGTTTACAGGTCTCGCAATGACATCATAGGCAGGCATAGTGCAGATTACAAACCTCTCAATGACATCACAGGCAGGTAAAGTGCAGATTACAAATCTCGCAATGACATCACAGGCGGGCAAAGTGCAGATTACAAGTCTGGCAATGACATCAAAGGCAAGCAAAATTCAGATTACAAGTCTCACAATGACATCACAGGCAGGCAAAGGGCAGATTGCTTGTCTTGCAATGACATCACAGGCAGGCAAAGTGCAGATTACAAATTTTGCAATGACATCACAGGCAGGCAAAGTGCAGATTGCAAGTGTAGCAATGACATCACAGGCAGGCAAAATGCAGTTTATAGGTCTCGCAATGACATCACAGGCAGGCAAAGTGCAGATTACAAACCTCTCAATGACATCACAGGCAGGCAAAGTGCAGATTGCAAGTCTCGCAATGACATCACAGGCAGGTAAAGTGCAGATTAGAAGTGACTCAATGATATCACAGGCAGGTAAACTTCAGGGGTGAGATTTATTAGGATTAGAATTTTAGTAAGGTTCCGAAATCGCAAATTATTGCATTTTTCAAAATCGCATTATTTTAGAAGAATTTGACTATTCAATGAGATGCAAATTTGTTGCAAAAAAAATGTGATATGGTGCGACTTTTAGTCATGAAACTGCGCATTTGAGGGCATATGTGATTTTGGAGACATAGTAATGTGTGTTTTATAAAAAAAAAAAAAAATAATGGTGTGGGGTCCCCCCTCCTGAGCATAACCATCCCAGGGCTCACTGACCTGAGCCTGGTTCCAGAAATATGGGGGACAAAATACGTAGGTGTCCCCCATATTTCTGAAACCAGCCCGGACTCTTGGACTAGTCCTGGTTCCAAAAATATGGGGGACAAAAAACTGGGGTCCCCCATATTTTGGAACAAGCACTGGGCTCCAACAGGCTGTCATGCCACAGCCGGGGGACACTTTTTATATAAGGTCCTCCGGCCGTACCATGCGCACCGTGGCTGGTCAGCCCTGGATGGGGTACCTGGGGGAGTGGGAACTCCCAATAAAGGGGTCGCCCCCAGGCTTCACCCGTCCAGAACTGAAGCCCAGGGCTGTCCCCGTCGATCCTAAACCGGTGGACGCCGTGCTGATACATGTAAAAATTGTAAAAAAAAAAACATTGCTTTTTTCAGGTGAAGTCCCAGCAGTCCTCCCTGCATGCTGGGATTTGGCGAACCACAAGTTTCAGCATGCAGAGCATTAACGGGTTCCCTTGGACTTGTAAAAAGAGTGTTTAAAAAAACCGCTGCTACCTCCGTCGCTTATAACAGCTAGTACAGCGCTATGTGGGTCGCCAAGTCCCAGCATGCGGGGGAGGCATGCTGGGACTTGTAATTCACCTGTAAAAAACAAGGTTTTAAAAAAAAATGTTTACACGTATCAGCCCGGTGTCCACCAGCCAGAGACACCGGGGACAGCCCCGTGCTTCAGATCTGGATGGGTGAAGCCTGGTGGAGGGAATCCCTTTATTTGGGGGTCCCCACAGCTACCTTGTCCAGGGCTGACCAGCCACTGTGTGCATGGTACGGCCGTGGGACTTTACGTAAAAAATATATACCCCCGGCTGTGGCACGACACCGCGGGATGTTGGAGCACGGTACTGGTTCCAAAATATGGGCGACGCCCAGTTTTTTTGTCCCCCATATTTTTGGAACCAGGACCGGTCCAAGAGTCCGGGCTGGTTTCAGAAATACGGGGGACCCTAAACTTTTTGTTACACATTTTTTAAGACAGTACCATGCAGATATCTCAATGATCTCTGCATGGTTCTGTCAAATTTGCCTATCGGAACCTGGTCTATTTTTTTTTTTTTTGCGATTTTTAGTAACATTTTCCTGTAATCTCATTAAATTTGTGAGTTGCATACTTTATAATGGGGAAACATCTGGATGCGAATTGAAGTATGACTAAAAATTGCCAGGTTAGAATGTGCAGATTCGCTGCAAAAACTGTGATTTTTAGCGCAATTCGCATCTCATTCAGCAAATTCGGCAGTTTTTTTACTACGAATCGCAAAAAAAATAAACTAAATTGCATCCCATTAAATCACACCCCTGAATTCTGCCTTTGTTTATTTTTTGCTCTCGTACAATGCTCACTGCAGAACTGTCTGTAGTATCTCCTGCAAGATGAGAAATGCTCCAGCATCAAGTAATTGTGTGGATGACTGCACCCACTATCAGTCACTTCATGCGCTTTACTGAGAAATGTCATCTAGCCGTGCGCACAGACTGTGTATAAGGGGCGGCTGGCACAGCTGGGTAGGCGCAGGCGGCTATTGTTATATTTCTGATGGCTGATAACAGGGTACACATGCTAGAATACATACAATGGTTCCGCAGCACAATACTGACGAGTCCTATAAACAAGAGCTGCTGTGAGAGACAGAGTGGGGGAGAATTGTTATACATTTATATGGTGCCATTCTATGTAGTCTCTGTATTACTAGTCTCATGGATGCTTTATATACAGTGGGGTGAATTTACTAAGGTGGAAGAACTATTTAAGATAGGATAGTAAGACTCCCCCCCCCCCCCCCATCCAGATCCCGACACCCTAGGCAGCTGTCTGACGGTAGAGACAGCTCTGCAGTAATGCAGTTTTCTCCTCATTACACAAGAGTGATTGTCACTTACTAGGCTGCCTAGTGTTGGGCCAGGGCCGGACTGGCCATCTGGCACTTCTGGCAAATGCCAGAAGGGCTGATGGCCTTGTGGGACGATTTTGTGCGGCCATACGTTATGACATCATGACGCGACTGCCATGCATTTGAGCCACCCAGTGCTGTCCCGCAACTCCTCTTGAGCGTCAGTCCGCCTACCACCTCCCCTATCTGAAGGCGGCTTTCTGTGCCCGGCACCACACTCACCGCCGGCCCACCCTCTGGATGCCAACCGCCCATGTGCTGCGGCCCTTCCAGCTGCCAGATGCTGACCGCTCATCTGCTACGGAGGCGCAAAGTCTCTGTGTGCTGCCTTGCTCCATTGCTGTTTATTCAAGCTGCTATGGCTCTCGTCTGTCTCTCTATTCAGGAGGGAATGAGGTAGGAAAGGGGGTTTGGATGATATGCTGGTGCCTGCGTGATGAACCCCCCCCCCCCACTCTAGAATGTACCCCTTATTGGCACAGTGGGGAGGGGGGAGGGGCACTTTAAGGCGATGTATCCATTGTGCAAGGATTGTCTATGCTTAGAATGGAATGTGTGCTGCAGTTAACCCTAACTAGGCCAGAGGCAGCGCTCTGCAGTGGAGGGTCTTGCAGAGAGAAAACAGCACACATATTTGATGACGGGTTGATGGCCTCCTTTTTGTGATGCCACGCCTCCTTTCCATGAGACCACGCCCCCTTTTTGCAGCGCAAGTGTCCCACCCTGCCAGGGCCGATTTCTGGTCCCAGTCCGGCCCTGTGTTGGGCCCTTATATTCCAGTACTTCGTGGAGCCATGACATAGCTACTGTATAACATAAGCCCAGTCTTGCTCTGACTTGGCATCAGGTCCGGAACCAGGGCCAGGCTCGGGAATGTTTTGAATCTGGCAGCTTGGTAAATCCTTGTAGATTTGCTTTCAGTAAACGGAGGGAGAGCGGCAGATGCAGGAGATATCTGCAAAGGTCTCCCCATGTTGCATCCTTCAGAGCCATAAGCTGGGTACACATTAGACAACTTGTATTCAAAGTTGTCAATAATTTCCTTGAATTCCTGACCAAACAATATGGTAGTATTCAGGCAGGGGGTGGTGTGAAGACAGGAGGCGGTGTACTTTGTACTGGCAGGAGGTGGTATGCAGGCAGGAGGTGGTGTGCAGGCAGGAGGTGGTATGGCAGGAGGTGGTTTGCAGGCAGGAGGTGGTTTGCAGGCAGGAGGTGGTGTACAGGCAGGAGGTGGTGTACAGGCAGGAGGTGGTGTGCAGGCAGTAGGTGGTATGCAGGCAGTAGGTGTATGGAAGTCGAGTTACACACCCGCCATTTTAGGATAGTATGGCCGCCATTTTGGTTCGCAGAGTTGCGCAAATAAAGTTTCCATACCCGAGTATGCGTGGCAAAGTGGACCAGAAGAGTAGCCATACTATCACACATAAATTCATAAACACATACTGACCCTAAGTAAAATATAGTTAAAGGTTTAGAACGCCACACATAGCTTAGTTAGCCCTGCATACATCTATCTGTATCGTGTTTAGTACCGTTCTGTTCAGTTCATTATGCGAAGTATTCCGGTCATTGCGAATATTTCGCAATACACACTGCCCGATAGTTATGGACATAATCCATAATCCAGGGACAGTTTCTGTTGAAAGAATGTAACAAAGAAATCCAGATGAAACCAGTTCTAATCACTGCTGACGCCGAAACCACCGAACAAAGGACTCTTAAAGTTCACTCCCCTGGACCTAGCCAAACCAGGTGTATCAGCTTACCCCCCAATCACAGCTGACCTGACATTCGACCCCTGACCAATGAGAACGGCCTTTGACCTCCCCTTTCTGACCCTATAAGATAGGCGACCCAGAGCAGCCAAAGTCTCTTCGGCACATCTACTTTTCCCTGACCTGACCACCGGACTATAGTTCATCCCTGAACGATAGTGAGCTCTGACCGGACTACACTTCGCATATTTGATGAGAACGGTAACGGTTGCATTAACGGTAGTTATCCTTATTGTATTGATTGGCTGATTGTGTCTTGTATCTGTTTTCTCTCCCCTTAGTAGAGTCTGTTTAGTATTCATTGTTAGTATATTGTATTACTTGTTATACCTGTTTATTCTTATTTCTGTAACCCCCTTTTGTCCATTAGGGACTCAAATACAATCTTTTTACGGAGCTCTTATCTCCATATTTCTATACAGTGGTCGTTGTCTGTTTATTCGCATAATAGCGATAAGGTATATTGCGGACACAGTCCGATAAGGTATATTCGCAGATTAGAGACAAAGTACTGCGAAGGAATCTCTGATTAAGGTATTGGTTCTTGGTATACATAATACAATAAAAGGTACACTACGCTGCGCTACGCTTTGTTCGCACGTAGCTAGGTATAAAGGGTACGTTGGTTGCGGACTTATTACGTAACCAACGCTTTTCACTTATCGTCACTCTGGTTATATTTTAATCACCATTAACAATTGGGGTGCTCGCCCGGTCGTTTCACAGTCCAGAACTCAGTACCAGGCGTGCGACTCGACCTATACCAGCAAAAGGGTGGAAGTATTTATTTGTTTCCATTGCTGGATAGGCCGAGTCCGCGGCGGTGCGGGGTTCGGGAAGTGCTAGCGCTGAACCCGGAGTACAATGAGTGAAAGCCACGTGTTTTTAAAACATATATTAAGTGTTTAGTAAACTGTACTTCTGCCTGCCACAAGTAGTTTAACGGGGTATAGTGTCTTGAGTTGCTTGTTCATTACAGTATATGTACCACGTGCGATAAGGTTCGCACACGTGGAATCTGTGTTTATTATAGTACATAGAGGATCCCCTCCGTGCAAAACTATAATTGTTTATTGTTAGTTACCGCAAAAACAGGGACTCCGCCACGTGGCGACAAGTCCTGGGCCTTTTGCAGTAACGTAAAGCGTCTATTGTGTATTACGCAAGGTGCGCGCGAACGTGCCCATATCGGGAAATTTTCGCATCTTTGTACGTGATTTACGGATTAAGTGCGGGATTTATTTCGCATCTTGATACGTAACTTTCGGACGGAGTTAAGGGATTTATTCCACATTTAAGCGCAATTACTGCGTATAGCGAAACCCGAGTGCAACCTTGCAAATACACTATAGAACACGTGGGTGGCCGATTCACCGGCGGCCTGTGAACAGCGCACGTACCCACGTGGCTGTTCATTGGTACTGCACATGCAGCACACATAGGAACTCAAAGGTGAACAGTATTAAACCATCAGCTTTATTTAAACAGTATAGTAATATACTGCGAATGAGGCGGTGATTAATAAAAGAGAAAATAAGTTTTTTTTTCTTTTTGTTCATTTTCTCATAAGCAAGCAACTCAAGCATTATTTTAATAGATTCCTATAGCGTATTATAAGGGATTTATACCTGCATAAGTATCTAGTGAAAAGCTACCGGCCTGGGAAAACTTTCTGTACAGAAATATTTCAAATATATGCATAAGACCAAGGTGTAACCAGCGCCCAGTGTGAAAAATAACTGAGGCGAACGGGTGTGTGACGACACGACTCAAGCGCAGTGTAGTCCAGTGTAGGACAGTCCAGGTAGGACAAGGTTAGGGTTCACGTGACGACGTGCCCATAGGAACTGCCCCTTCAGTGGAATTGATTCCGCTAGGAGGGTACAAGAAGATATATCGGAACGCACTTGTTTCCGATTAGCTACTTTAGAAATCCGATTTTTGGGGGTATAGGAAAACAAGTTTGTTATACCCTGGAAAAATTGTGCCGCGCCAAGCAAGTTGGCTAGAAGTTCGCTGCTAGTTGAAAGACTTGGTGATTGAGTACGTTACCTCGCATTGTGGGCTCTTCGCTTGATTGCGTTGAAGTGTCGCTGTGTGGAGAAGTGAGTGGTTGGGGAGCTCTCAGATAAGTAATAACCCACCGATTATCTATTAAGCTGTGAACGTTTATTCCTGTAACTATGGGTAATAACGGGTCACGCTGTGATAACGTGCAGGATAGGGAGGAAGCAAGCCGGCCAAGAGGATCGGCTGCTTTTATTATGTGCAGGAAGCACGGTGAACTCGCAGTTGTTTACCAAAGTAAATGGAGAAAAATGACACAAGGCAGCAAGTTAGAATTTCCCAGTGTTGGTAGCTTCGATCCGGAAATCTTATCGGCAGTAAAAGATGAAATATGCCTACTCTCCAGTCGTAAGGAGAGAGTGAAGCATATAGATATTCTTAAATTGTGGCAGAAGGAAGGACAGGAACAATGGGGAAGCAGAGGTCTGGCAATACCTGACACAATCAGCCAAAATATAAATGCAACTGCTGCCATAATAGAATCAGCTCCCCCACCCCCATATGTGCCGAAGGGGATAATGACTCATAAGAAAAGTATAAGTAATAATGTATCCGTTGCTAACCTGTACCCTGTCTTATCCCCTTACAAGGAAACCCGAGAGGAAAACGAGCAGCTGTTGGCACTGGCCGTCTCTCATGCAATTAATATGATTGAGGGAAAAGCTCAACCCGCTGTTGAGGCCCCAGCACAGGAGGAGGAGACGGCTGATGCCAACAGCATAGTATTGGACTCAGGTAATGATGCACCACACAGCACAGACACAAATGACTCCCAAGCAGGTCCCAGTAATGCGAATGTGGTACAAACATACCCTGTACGCACACTGGAGGTTCCCTATGGTAAGGCAGACAGAGAGGGTGTGATACCTACCAGAAAGATGACCATGCTAAACCCATGGACACGGTTAGAGCTGCGGTCCATCATTACAGATTTCCCTGACCCAAGGAAAGATCTGGCATTGTGCCGGAAATTTGTAAGGGATCTAGGAAACTCTGATGAGCCCACCAACAAGGATTGGAGAATCATGTTGAGGGCCTGTCTCCCCACTCACATTGACATCCCGAAATTCATTCAGGATAGTGGATTGAAAGTGGACAAGGAGATAAATGATGAGATCAACCAGGAGAATATACGCCTGATTAACTTACAGTTGGGAGTGTATTTTCCTGCAGCAGTGGAATATAGCAAGATATTCACTATCAAACAACAAGATGGTGAAGTAGCTAGCGAATATTTCAACTGGGGTTTGATGGCGGTATCAAAGTACACTGGTGTCTCCGAGCCTAAGGACGATCCCCACCTGAGGGAGCTGATTGTCTCTGTGCTGGTGGAAGGGCTTAACGAAAACCTGAGAGCCAGAGTCCAAACTTCTTTTCCAAATTGGCGTGGAATGACAGTGGATGCCCTACGGGAATCTGCTGTAGGCCACGACCGTAACATCAAGAAACGCAGAGAACTGCAAACTGACAAACTGATGATGGTTAGCATCCAAGCCCTCACTAATGCCCCAAACAAAGCTGCATACCAACGAAACACCAGGGACACAGGTAGAAAGCCAGTTATCTGTTACAACTGCAATCAGGAGGGACACATTGCAGCTCATTGTAGGTTAGGAAACCACAGGAATTATCAGACACATAAGCGAGAATGGGAATCTCACAAAGGTGAGACACGGAGATACCCAGCCCCTAGACAATGGGAGGAGACAGACAGGTCACGCAACATGCCTCCTCCCCATCTGATGGCTGACACTGTGCTAAGGGCAACCCAGGTCAGACCATAGGAAACAGGTCATACCTGTATCCTACAGCCAGTTAGACTAACACAACACCTTGGAGAGGAACCTCAGGTGAAGGTTGATATAGCTGGAGTAAGGCAAACCTTTTTGGTTGATACAGGGGCGGCCAGATCTGTTCTCAACACTCCTCTTCACTTGGGTTTCACTAACCAATCAGTAGCGGCAATTGGGGTAACAGGAAAAATACAACATTACCCACTGACGAAACCAGCGGAGGTTACAATCGGGCCTCTGCATACCAAACACTCTTTTCTGTTGGCTGCAGCGGCCCCGACTAACCTCCTGGGTAGAGATTTACTATGTAAAATGGGATGTGTCATCTATTGCACTCCCGATGGGGTATTCCTAGATACTCCTAAAAATCTTACACAAGAAGTGCAAGATATGCTGGACAGTCCTCAGAGGCTAATGTTGTATTCCACTGTTGTAGAATCAAATCCATCTAGGGTAGCTGAAATTACAGCACAAATACCGAGTTCCCTTTGGACTAAAGATGGACAGGACGCTGGGCTAATGGCAAATGTAGCACCAGTAGAAATCCGCTTAAAAGAAGGCAGGATAGCCCCAAAAATACCGCAATACCCTTTAAAACCTGAAGTTGAGCTAGGAATATTTCCAGTGATCCAACGATTGCTCCAACAGGAAATCCTAGTTAGAACTTCCAGCACGGCCAATAGTCCCATCTTTCCTGTGAAAAAGAGCGGGGGGAGGGGCTACAGACTAGTGCAGGATTTAAGAGGGGTAAACAAGGTAGTTGAGAGCCAATTCCCCGTAGTGCCAAACCCAGCTGTCATCCTAATGCAAATCCCACCTCATTGTACTCATTTCACAGTCATTGATTTGTGTTCAGCATTCTTCTCCGTCCCTTTGCATCCTGACAGCCAGTATCTGTTCGCCTTTACTTACAGAGGAGTACAGTATACCTGGACACGACTCCCCCAAGGATTCATAGACAGCCCCAGCATCTTCTCCCAGGCCTTGCATGATTGTTTACAATCCTTTCAACCCATGAGTGGTTCGATACTGATACAATATGTTGATGACTTATTGTTGTGTTCTGAGTCACTGGAGTCATCAGTGGATGACACTAGACAGCTGCTGATGCATCTCTCAGAGACAGGACATAAAGTATCTAAGGATAAGCTGCAATTATGCCAGACCAGAGTTAAGTATCTGGGCCACTGCCTTACCCAAGGGCTGAGACACCTCACCGACGACAGAATCCAAGCGATTCAGAATATGGTACTGCCACAGACCCAGCATCAGATCCGTACGTTCCTAGGCATGTGTGGATACTGTCGCAATTGGATCCCAGGTTTCTCTATTCTGGCATTACCACTACAAGAGATGGTTTCCTCAACTAAGCCAGATCGGGTCTCTCATACTGAGGAATCTGAGCTGGCTTTCGAGGAACTAAAGGTGAGCCTAACAAAGGCCCCAGCACTGGGAATGCCAGATTATGGAAAACCCTTTGAACTGTACGGAACTGAATCAGGTGGGTGTGCGGCAGGAGTGCTTGTACAAAAACATGGTGATGCCAACCGACCAATAGCGTACTACAGTGGCCAGCTGGACACAGTAGCACGCTCACTCCCAACTTGCTTACGAAGTGTGGCTGCAATAGCACAACTAGTAAGTAAGAGTGAGGACGTAGTGTTGGGACACGATTTAACTGTTCATGCTCCCCATGCTGTCTCTGCCCTCCTAAATTCTGCCCAAACACGTCATGTGTCCTCAGCACGGTTCACTAAGTGGGAACTGGCGCTGATGGCCCCAGTAAATATTACCATCAAAAGATGCAACACACTAAACCCAGCCACATTCCTTCCTCATGTGCCTTCCAAGGCACAAAGGGTGGAGGGTGATGGGAATGTTGCTGAATATGGTAAAGCAGAGTTTAGTGAGAGTGAGGACAAACATGATTGCATGTCCTACCTGAATCAGACCTTCACAGCACGTCCTGACATAAGCGACAGCCCATTAAGTGAGGTAGACATAACCTTATTCACAGATGGTAGCTGTCATAGACAGACGGACACGGGAGAGCTGTGCACAGGCTACGCAGTAGTAGATGGAGAAGGTATTGTGGAAGCTGAACCCTTGGGACCACCTCACTCAGCACAAGTAGCGGAACTGGTGGCACTGACCAGAGCATGTGAACTGGCCCAAGGAAAATCAGTCAACATATATACCGACTCCAGATATGCTTTCGGAGTAGTCCATGATTTTGGAGCCCTATGGCGCCTCCGAAATTTCATGACGGCGGCTGGCACACCAGTGGCGCATGCGACATATATTAGGAGACTTCTGGGAGCTATTCAGCTCCCAGACAGAGTGGCTGTTATCAAGTGCAAAGCTCACACATCAGAGAAGGACCCGGTGTCACTTGGTAACAGCCGCGCTGATGAGGCAGCGAAAAGGGCCGCATGCCCTGTAAATATTTTCACCCATCCTACCAACCTTTGTACACTGAACATAGTATCCACATCCAAACTGATAGACATGCAGAATTTGTGTTCCCCACAGGAAAGAGCAGTATGGAAGTCGAAGGGATGTGGCCAAGAGTCTACCGGACTTTGGAGAGATGGACACGGGAAACCAGTGGCCCCCAGAGCATACCTTCCTAGTCTAGCCGAGGCGGCCCATGGGCTGACACATCTTGGGAAGGAAGGTATGTGCAAGCTGGTAAAGGCCTACTGGTGTGCACCAGGGTTCGCTTCTCAAGCAGGTAGAGTGGCAATGTCATGCCTCACCTGTTTGAGGAAGAACGTTGGAAAAGCCATCCCAACAGAGCCATCCCACATCCCTCCTACAGAAGGCCCTTTCCAGGTAATACAAATCGACTTCATACAGTTACCACCCTGTAGGAATTTGAAATATGTATTAGTTTGTGTTGACATGTTTTCTAGCTGGGTGGAGGCTTTCCCCGCTGCCTCCAACACTGCTACCTTTACAGCAAAGAAAATATGTCAGGAGTTTGTCTGTAGGTATGGTATCCCAAAGGTCATTGAGAGTGACAGAGGCACTCATTTCACAGGAGAGGTCTTCCAAATCATGTGTAAACTCCTGGGGATTAATAGTAAACTTCATACTCCATATCGTCCCCAGGCGAGCGCCAAAGTTGAGAGAATGAATGGTACTATTAAGAACAAATTGGGTAAAGTGATGGCTGAAACAGGGTTGTTATGGCCAGAGGCACTGCCTATTGTGTTGTATAGCATTAGGACCACTCCCAGGACTCCGCTCAACTTGTCCCCCTTCGAGATATTGTTTGGTCGGCAGCCACACATCATGATAGACCCACAGGATGATCTCAAATGTAACAATGAGCTAACTGTACAGTATCTCCTAAAGCTAAACAAACAGCTAAGGGAGCAACAAAAGCAGCTGAAATTACTGAACCCTGATATGCCTACAGAGAATTGTCATAATCTTAAACCAGGAGACTTTGTTATGATCCGAAATTTTTTACGCTCAGGTTGTTTGATAGACCGTTGGGAAGGACCGTACCAAGTTTTGTTGACCAGCACTACATCAATTAAAGTCGCAGAGAGAGAGACTTGGATACATTCGTCCCACTGCAAGAAAGCCAGTAACCCAGAGTCCCAGTGTGCAGAGAGCGAGAGAGAAGAAGTGTCGCTAGAAGCATTGTTTCGGGAACACTGAGAAGCAGCCAAGGTCGAGCAACCTGAGCGAACAAAGGTCTAAGAGCAGAGCAAAATAAAAGTCCCCTGGTAGAGATGATGGAAGGACTCCAAGCAAAAGGTTCACAGTTATGCATATATGTCTTTGTTTTCTTTCTGTGTTCTTTTATTCACCCAAAAATACTCGGTGGCTGCCACATCCTAGAGCGATCGGAGCGGAGTTCTGACAGTGTAATAATGGACCCAGATATGGGTGAGGTAGAATCCCTAAACCAGCTTGACACTTTGCCCATGACAGGAGAAGGTAAAAGGTATGAGGGAAACGTAGTTCAAGGGCTATGTGATGAGTTATTGTCTGGTGAGTACTGTGTCTGTAGATATTGTCAACCTAAAATGGAAGAAGAATGCATCCAGCGATGTCAGTCGACAAGTAAGGCAACTACCGGCCGACATCCCTTGAGTGATTACCACTCACTAGTGGGTAAGGTTTTAAACCAAACAGAATGCTGGGTGTGTTCACAAGTGCTACATAAAAGGAGTAGTGTAGGCCTAGTCCCATACCCGCTTAACATTTCAGAGATAAGCGTATTAAATAAGGGGAGGCCATTGGATAAGAGATACCTGTATACCAGGTCCCCTAGTCTTAGATTACACCCATACCAAGTGGATAAATCCCTGGTATGTATGAACTTCTCGAGTTCCAGAGCGATTGGTACTTGGGAAGTGACATGGCATAACCAGACAATAACTTACTCCCAACGTCCAGATGGAGAGCCTATTGATAAAGAATTGTTGTTAAAAATCCGAACCAGTGGGAGACACTATAAATATGTCTACACGGTGAAGAGAAGTAAAATGATGGCCGGCAGAGTATCAGCCGGCTACTGTAATGTAACCCTACAGCCAGAAATCTGTGAGGAACAAGTCAGGGAACAGGGGACGGGGATGTTCTTATGGATAATGTGTGACAAGATCATGAAATACTCTGTCCCTTATTTTCTCCCTGACGATGTTTATTATATTTGTGGTAGGAGGGCGTACAAATGGCTCTCCATGAACTACGTTGGTGTTTGTTATCTAGGCAGAGTGTTACCGGAAGTGATGACCCTCACACATGATGAGATGATGAACATACACAGAGGTATTTCTCCTCCTTACACTCATACCCATTATGACCAAATCCATAAAAGGGATTTAACAATCAAGAAAGAACCCCTAGCTTCTGAAATGATACACGAGTCGTTCGGTATCCAACTCCTCATTGCTTTAGATATCACCCATACCGCCAGAGGAGTCATAAATTTTAAATATATACAAGCATTGGCCAGCTTGGTAGATAACATCACAGAGATTTATGATGACACCTTTAGATACACTGGGAAGGAGTTGCAAGCATATAAAAGAGAGCTAGTCCAACATCGGATGGTGCTGAACTATCTGACAGCTATGACAGGAGGATATTGTGTCACCCTCTCTACCCAGTTTGGGGTGAAGTGTTGTACATATATCACCAACAATACTGAAGACCCAGAAGAAGTCATCGATCATCGGATGGATGAGATTCTTCAGCTTAAATGGGAATTTAGAAGGGAACATAATATCAGCCTGGCAGAAATAGGTAACAAAGTTAGTGAATGGACCTCCTGGTTGAATCCAATGCACTGGTTCTCTGGTTTAGGAGAATGGGCGCAAGGGATCATAGCTAGCATAGGAAAACTCCTTCTCTGTATCGGTGGTGCCATCATAGTCTTTGTGCTATTGTTCAAATGTTTAAAGGTGGTGACCCGGGGAAAGACAAAACGTACCGAAATCATGAGTGTAAGAACGAGAGATACAGAGGAAGACCAGGGTTTGGTATATGACCCTAAAATCGAAACCACCTCCCTTTAAAGAAACCATATTTGTGAACGTGTATATGTTGTAACCACCCCTGTTTTTATTTTTATCCCAAAATTGTACATTATCCTTCGTGACCCTGAGTAGGTTGTTCGATAAATGCGGCCCATCGTTTATCCATGATCCTGGATCGGCCGAGAGCAGATGGTTTACTCCCCTTATATGTTTAATTCATGTATCCCAATTTCTCTGTTAGGATTATGAATTTCTGTATTTTCGTGTGAAATGTTTTGTATTGTAACAGTTTTGTAATTACTGTTAAAGGGTGGACTATGGAAGTCGAGTTACACACCCGCCATTTTAGGATAGTATGGCCGCCATTTTGGTTCGCAGAGTTGCGCAAATAAAGTTTCCATACCCGAGTATGCGTGGCAAAGTGGACCAGAAGAGTAGCCATACTATCACACATAAATTCATAAACACATACTGACCCTAAGTAAAATATAGTTAAAGGTTTAGAACGCCACACATAGCTTAGTTAGCCCTGCATACATCTATCTGTATCGTGTTTAGTACCGTTCTGTTCAGTTCATTATGCGAAGTATTCCGGTCATTGCGAATATTTCGCAATACACACTGCCCGATAGTTATGGACATAATCCATAATCCAGGGACAGTTTCTGTTGAAAGAATGTAACAAAGAAATCCAGATGAAACCAGTTCTAATCACTGCTGACGCCGAAACCACCGAACAAAGGACTCTTAAAGTTCACTCCCCTGGACCTAGCCAAACCAGGTGTATCAGCTTACCCCCCAATCACAGCTGACCTGACATTCGACCCCTGACCAATGAGAACGGCCTTTGACCTCCCCTTTCTGACCCTATAAGATAGGCGACCCAGAGCAGCCAAAGTCTCTTCGGCACATCTACTTTTCCCTGACCTGACCACCGGACTATAGTTCATCCCTGAACGATAGTGAGCTCTGACCGGACTACACTTCGCATATTTGATGAGAACGGTAACGGTTGCATTAACGGTAGTTATCCTTATTGTATTGATTGGCTGATTGTGTCTTGTATCTGTTTTCTCTCCCCTTAGTAGAGTCTGTTTAGTATTCATTGTTAGTATATTGTATTACTTGTTATACCTGTTTATTCTTATTTCTGTAACCCCCTTTTGTCCATTAGGGACTCAAATACAATCTTTTTACGGAGCTCTTATCTCCATATTTCTATACAGTGGTCGTTGTCTGTTTATTCGCATAATAGCGATAAGGTATATTGCGGACACAGTCCGATAAGGTATATTCGCAGATTAGAGACAAAGTACTGCGAAGGAATCTCTGATTAAGGTATTGGTTCTTGGTATACATAATACAATAAAAGGTACACTACGCTGCGCTACGCTTTGTTCGCACGTAGCTAGGTATAAAGGGTACGTTGGTTGCGGACTTATTACGTAACCAACGCTTTTCACTTATCGTCACTCTGGTTATATTTTAATCACCATTAACAGGTGGTGTACAGGCAGGAGGTGATATGCAGGCAGGAGGTGGTGTGCAGGCAGGAGGTGGTATTCAGGCAGGAGGTGGTATGCAGACAGGAGGTGGTGTGCAGACAGGAGGTGGTGTGCAGACAGAAGGTGGTATGCAGGCAGGAGGTGGTATGGCAGGAAGTGGTATGGCAGAAGGTGGTGTGCAAGCAGGAGGTGGTGTACAGGCAGGAGGTGGTGTACAGGCAGGAGGTGGTGTACAGGCAGGAGGTGGTATGCAGGCAGGAGGTGGTGTACAGGCAGGTGGTGATGTACAGGCAGGAGGTGGTGTGCAGGCAGTAGGTGGTGTACAGGCAGAAGGTGGTGTGCAGGCAGGAGGTGGTGTGCAGGCAGGAGGTGGTATTCAGGCAGGAGGTGGTATGCACCCAGGAGGTGGTGTGCAGACAGGAGGTGGTGTGCAGACAGGAGGTGGTATGCAGGCAGGAGGTGGTATGGCAGGACGTGGTATGGCAGGAGGTGGTGTGCAAGCAGGAGGTGGTGTACAGGCAGGAGGTGGTGTGCAGACAGGAGGTAGTGTGCAGGCAGGAGTTGGTATGACAGGAGGTGGTAAAGCAGGAGGTGGTGTGCAGGCAGGAGATGGTGTACAGGCAGGAGGTGGTGTACAGACAGGAGGTGGTGTGCAGGCAGGAGGTGGTGTGCAGGCAGGAGGTGGTACGCAGACAGGAGGTGGTATGCAGGCAGGGGGTGGTGTACTGTACAGGCAGGAGGTGGTGTGCAAGCAGGAGGTGGTGTACAGGCAGGAGGTGGTGTGCAGGCAGGAGGTGGTGTGCAGGTAGGAGGTGGTATGGCAGGAGGTGGTGTGCAGACAGGAGGTGGTGTGCCGGCATGAGGTGGTGTGCTGGCAGGAGGTGGTGTGCTGGCAGGAGGTGGTGTGCAGGCAGGAGGTGGTGTACAGGCAGGAGGTGGTGTGCAGGCAGGAGGTGTTCTGCAGACAGGAGGTGGTGTGCAGGCAGGGGGTGGTGTACTTTACAGGCAGGAGGTGGTGTGCAAGCAGGAGGTGGTGTACAGGTAGAAGGTGGTGTGCAGGCAGGAGGTGGTGTGCAGACAGGAGGTGGTGTGCAGACAGGAGGTGGTGTGCCGGCAGGAGGTGGTATGCAGGCAGGAGGTGGTGTACAGGTAGGAGGTGGTATGGCAGGAGGTGGTGTGCAGATAGGAGGTGGTGTGCAGACAGGAGGTGGTGTGCCGGCAGGAGGTGGTATGCAGGCAGGAGGTGGTATGCAGGCAGGAGGTGGTATGCCGGCAGGAGGTGGTGTGCAGGCAGGGGGTGGTACAGATGGAGCTTAGGCCATCTTTGCAGGGGCTGGCGATTCTATCACCAGCCCCCGCCATGCCACCATCCCACCAGGGGGCGCGCGCACACGAGACGCTTGCGTGCCCCCTGGCAACGGAGCCTGCCTCCGGTCCCCGCCGCCTCCCCCGCCGTCGCTGCAGGTACCCCTCTCCGCCCCAAGCGCCCCTTGGTTCTCCAAGTCCCAGCATGCGGGGGAGGCTTGCTGGGACTCATAGTTCCACAGTATTAAACAATAGTTTATTCTATTTTTTTACACAGAATCAGCCCTGTGACCACAGCTCCAGGGTCACCGGGGACAGCACCAGGCTTCAGCCTGGTCAGGTAAGTCCTGTAGGGGGGGAACCCCTTTATTGGGGGAGTCCCCACTCCCCATGGACCCCTGGCCAGGCTGACTGGTCGGTAGGGTTAATGCTTTGGCCGGGGGAACTTGTATAAAAAGTCTCCCCCCGGCTGTGGCACTACCCTGCTGGCTGGTTTGGCCTGGGGCTGGTTCTTAAAATACGGGGGACCCCTAGTCATTTTGTCCCCCGTATTTTGGGAACCAGCCCCGGACCTGGAGCCTGGGGCTGGTTGTAAAAAATCAGGGAACCCCTAATTGGTTGGTTTCCTGATTTTTTATTACCAGCCCCGGCTTTTTCAGCCTGGTGCTGGTTACAGCTGTGGGGGGACCCCACGCTGTTTTTTTATTTATTTATTTATTTATTTATTTTTCTATTTTTTTAACACTAAAGCCTGCACGGATCTGACTGATCCGTGCAGGCTAAAGCCAAATACAACAGGAAAATAAAGTGTATTTTCCTGCCGTATTTGCCCGGCCATTCACGGGCGTTTTACGCTAATTAGTAAATCAGGAACCACCATTCTTTTGAATGGTTATTCCTGGCGTATTCTATCGATGGTGTATTCATTTGTATTTGTAAATACAAATACGAATGTCCCATCATTACGAATACAAAAATTCGTATTTTTGGCATAGTAAATGCCAAAAATATGTATACGCCAAAAAAAAAATCGTATTTTCATATGAAAATACAATTTTTTTCACAAATTTTTGTTTGTAAATTTCCCCCAAAGTGTCTAATGTACCTTTTCCCTTCTGTACCCAATTTTGAATTTGCATATAATTTAGGAACTCCGTCCCAGGTACACTAAATCTTCTCTGTATTTCTATAAAAGGTAGCAGTCTGCCTTCCTCTGAGATGTCTCCTAGGGTTACCAGACCTAGGGGCGCATGTATCATGATCGCATTAACAATGCGATCTGGGCGGAATATTACCGCCCAGGATCGCATTGTAAAATGCGATCATATCGGGGGGATGTATCATTTTTAAGGGCGCAGGGACAGGGCTCCGATAGGAGCCCGTCCCTGCGAAGCCCTAACCCGGAAGCCGGGAGGTCAGCGCATGCGCGGTTATGCACTGACCCCCGCCGACCTCTCTTACCGCACTGCCCTGCTCGGGCAGTGCGAAGTGTAGCCATAGGCTACATTGGGGCAGATGTATTAAGCCTGGCGAAGAGATAAACTGGAGACAAAGTGGAGAAAAAGTGGAAGGAGATAACGCACCAGCCAATCAACTTCCAACTGTCATATTTCAAACTCAGCTGATTGGCTGGTGCGTTATCTCCTTCCACTTTATCTCCAGTTTATCTCTTCACCAGGCTTAATACAACTGCCCCAATGGGCTATCGCCACATTACAATGGCGATAGCCCAGGCGTGTTATGCCGGGCTGCCCGATGTTGATACATCGGGCAGATTCGCATCCCCCATAGAAACCTATGGGGGATGCGGCCGGCGGTGCTGCAGGGAGGATCGCAGCAGGGACCGGAGATCCCTGCTGCGGTCCCCCTTTAATACATTTGAGGGATACTAAATATTTGCGGTGAACCCCCGAAAACTGATGTTTTCGGGGATTTAACCGCAAATATTGATTGATAAATGCAGCCCCTAGGGTGGTCCATTTAGAAAGGGCCAGGTTTGGAATAAGAATGCTTAGTATTCTTAAGGGCATATTTAATGAGGGGAGAGTAAATTAGGGTATTTTTGATCTAATTTTGTCCCAAACTTTAAGCGTCTCAGTGATAGTGGGTAGGAGCTGTGTCTTGCTTGGTCTCATTATCTGTGGGACCCACAGAAGGTCTCTTGGGGAAAATCCCACACAGCTGTCTTGTTCAATCGCCACCCATCCCGATATTCTAACATCTCAGTGGGGAATACACCTTGATCAGAGACTGATTGGTATAGTTTGAGTAGTTTTGGTGACACTAGATCCTTAAATGCCACATAGAAATCTTTGGTCAGTCCGTCTGGTCCTGGTGCCTTCCCCTTTGGGAGAGATTTCACTATCCCCTCTATTTCGGTTAGCCTCCATGGAGAGTTCAATTCCGCCAACTGATCTACAGATATTGATGGGAGTTTAATATGGGTTATTTGGGGAGAAGGTGCAGGGGTTGCTGGATCTGTAGCCAGGTTATACACCTGTGAGTAGAACACAGCATACTGTTGAGCTATCTTAGCTGGATCTATTATTTTTGTGTAACTAGGAGACTGGATATATTTAATTCTATGTTTCGGTTGCTGTGTCCTAAGTTTCCGAGGCAACATTCGCCCTGCTCTGTTTCCTGTTAAATAGAACGTATGTCTTAAGTTTTTTTACCATAGCCTGTGTTCTAACTACTAGGTGTTTTTGAAGTTGACTTCTTACCTCCATTAGTTCGTTAGCAAGTTTCCTAGGTTTCTACTTACCAATTTTGGCCTCTAAGTCTTTTTGTTTCTCCATGTATTGCTTTTTATATGGGGCTCCTGTTTGTATTGCTGCTCCCCGTAGGACAGCTTTGAAAGCACACCAGTAAGTTGTTATAGATATATCTCCTGGGGAGTTTGTTGCATTGTATGGGCGGGATGTACTAAAGGGAAAATGCGGTAAAACGGGGGTTTTACTGCATTTTCCTATGTACCATAGGGTGGCGATATGCTGCCCGCAGTCCCTGAGACCCCCCCTCCCATCCTCCATCGATCTCCTCCTCCCCCAGCAGGTGTCACAGCCGGGAGGACATCCGGCTGCAGTGGGAAGGAGGAGACGCCGGGGACACTAACAGCCGCCGGGATGTGACGGAGACCCCCGCACACCACATTACAGGATCTCCGTCACTGCACCCCGATGCTAGCCGCATATGTTAGTACATATGCGGTAGCATCGCAGCGGCTGGGCGGCGAGGGGCAGCGAGGGGTAGCGATGTATGCCCGTCCTATGTCTTAATACTTTCCTCTATATGAGAGTATGCTGTTGCGTCTTTCAAAAGATGTGGGGAGAGCCTCCATGGGCGAACAGATGTATATAGTGTAGAGATATTCCATGTCCACACTTATGGAGCGTGGTCTGACCACGTAATCGGCAGTATGTCTAGGGAGTGTGATTGTTGTAATGACCATTTATCTGTTGCCAGTAGGTCTATGCGAGAGTATGTGTTATGGACCGTAGAATGGTACGTATATTCCCATCCACCCCCACTGAGTTCTGAGCCCAATAATTCAATGTATTCACTTAAATAACCAGTTTCCTTATTGGTTTGCAGGGATGGATGAATGAGATGTTTTCCTATGACCCGGAGACCTATCACCCAGCTCTCACCCACTCGGTGTTTGTGATCCTGGAAGGGACGACCTTAAAACGCTGTTATCCCAAGAGCAACCTGCCTCGGAGATCCACCTTCGGAGAAGAAATCCCAGAGCCTGTGGCATTTGTCACTCAAAGAACCAGTGACTTGTCCCATGCCCAGGTAAGTGGGTGCTGCACAATGGCAGGAAAACAGTGAGCTTGTATTCTGGAGAAGAGTAGAGCAGAATGCTTTATTGCAGGGGTGGCCAAACCTGTCCTCAAGATCTACCAACAGTTCATGTTTTTCAGGCATCCTTTGGATCTATAGTAGGAGTGAATGCAGCGTGTCTGAAAATGTTACAGTTAGTAATGACTATACCTGTGCACCAGCTAGGTGATCTGCAGAATGTGACAGTTAGTAATGACTACAGATGTGCACCAGTTAGGCGATATGTGGAATGTGACAGTTAAGCCCCGTACACACGGGGGAGATATATTGCTCAGTGTCCCCTTTTCATCAGCGACCAGAGATGGTCGCTGATGAAAAGGAACCTCAGCCGGCGGTGCCGTAGAGGTAATCAGCTGGTCGCAATAGCAAGCTCCTTCGACCAGCGATTAGAATGGGGCAGAAAACGGGAGCGCGCACCCGGCAATTTATTGCCGGAGCACACTCCCATCACTGGCAATATAGTCGCCAGCGACCATATTCCCAGCTATTTCAGCCCCTATCGCCCCCGTGTGTACACAGCATTAGCAATGACTGTGCACCAGCTAGGTGGTTTTGGGAATGTGACAGTTAGTAATGACTACAGCTGTGCACGAGAGAGGTGATCTGGGGAATGTGACAGTTAGTAATGACTACACCTGGGCACCAGCTAGGGGTTCTGGGGAATGTGACAGTTAGTAATGACTGCACCTGTGAACCAGCTAGGTGATCTGGGGAATGTGACAGTTAGTAATGACTACAGCTGTGCACCGGCTAGGTGATCTGGGGAATGTGACAGTTAGTAATGACTGCACCTGTGCACCGTCTAGGTGACCTAGTAAATGTAAATTAGTAATGACTACAGCTAGGTGACCTGGGGAATGTGACAGTTGGTAATGACTACAGCTGTGCACGAGAGAGGTGATCTGGGGAATGTGACAGTTAGTAATGACTACAGCTGTGCGCCAGCTAGGTGATCTGGGGAATGTGACAGTTAGTAATGACTACACCTGTGCACCAGCTAGGGGGTTCTGGGGAATGTGACAGTCAGTAATGACTGCACCTGTGCACCAGCTAGGTGATCTGGGGAATGTGACAGTTAGTAATGACTACAGCTGTGCACCGCCTAGGTGACCTGGGGAATGTGAAAGTCGGTAATGACTACCAGTAGCGCACGCAGGGAATCTCAGGGCCTGAAAGCTGAGGGTCCCCTCTTTCCATGGGTAGAAGAATTTTAAAAATCGGCCCTGGGGAACCGGAGATATCTGACTTCAAAGCAGTGGTCCCCATCCAAGCCTGTTAATTGCTCTTCCCAGTCAGATATTTCAGGTTCTTTCTGACTTAGAGTTTTTCTGAGGATATATTCCAAAAGCGGGGAAATGCGTCATCACTATCACCGTCACTTGCTTACCACTAGAGCCGGGGAGACTTACGCCGGAGCAGGGAGTCCTTGAGAGGGCTGCGTAATCGGGAAGACCAGCAGCCGGGGACCCGCTCCAGGCCAGCCATATCTCACCCCCAGTGGATTACAAACACGCACCATTCTGCCTGCATCCAAGGGAGCTAAGTATTGGGCAAGTTATGTTCTGTGCAATTCTGGCTGAATGATTGAGATATCGCAGTCCTACTAACAATATCAAATTGCCTGGTTGTGTCTAACCCAACTAAAAGGTGTGACTGACTAACTTGCTTACAATTTGAAATAACTGCTTGTTTGGGTGAATTTGAGAGTGTTTCCCCCCAACTATCAGGACATTTATATCGGAGTATTGAGTATATTACTCACAGCCTCACCTAGGAATAATAAGCCTCTGAAAGCCCAGCTGGGTGATTACAATGGGCTCATTAGCCAAATATATATTTAACCCTGCAGGTTACAGTTTAATGATCTAGAATTTTTAAAGAATTTATGTTTTTTAAGAAATTCTGTGTACACAGGTTGTGATATTGTCCTACCGGCCGGTGGTATTGTGTATTCAATTTATTCTGTTTAAATAATAAAAAATTATATAACTTTTGATACTTGAGTTATAGTCCATAAGCTCCGTTTACCTTTCTGTCTAAGGGACAGATTTATTAAGCTTGGAGAAGAGATAAACTGGAGATAAAGCGGAGAAAAGGTAAAAGGAGATAAAGCACCAGCCAATCAGCTGTGTTTGAAAAAGACAGTTGGGAGCTGATTGGCTGGTGCTTTATCTCCTTTTACCTTTTCTCCACTTTATCTCCAGTTTATCTCTTCTCCAAGCTTAATAAATCTGCCCCTGAGTGTTTGAGTATCCCTTATAAACGGCAGCTGGGACTATAATTAGTGCCCTGTGCTTGGTTATAGAAAAATTTGATTGGTACTCTTTACTTAGAAGGGCGCCCATCGCGGTGATCGCGGGCATCGCGGGCAGTACATTAACGGCCGCGACGCGATGCCCGCGATCACCGCGATTTCCCATAGGGTTCAATGTTAAATGTAGTGCTGGCCGCGATTTTACATTCAATGCTTCAATGGCCGCGATTTGGCCATAGGAATCAATGTTAAATGGGCTACAGAGCCCAAATAGGCACAATTAACACTGAAATGTCCCCCCAAATTTGTAACGCCACCCCACGATCCACGCCAACCCGAAGCGTGGCGAGCGCAGCGAGCCCGCGAGGGGCGGCGGTACGCGTCCTCCGACCTTTTCATGCCCTACTATCCACGTCGGCGTGGAGTTGAGAATAGAATAGTGTGGCGAGCGCAGCGAGCCACCGAGGCCCGAAGCGTGGCGAGCGCAGCGAGCCCCGCGAGGGGACACGGATACCTTCACAGTTATACGCGTCCCCTCACGGGCTTCACAGGTGTCCGTGGCGACGTGGACACCTGTGAAGCCCGCGAAGGGACGCGTTTACCTGTGAAGGTATCCGCGTCCCCTCGCGGGGCTCGCCACACTATTCTATTCTCAACTCCACGCCGACGTGGATAGTAGGGCATGAAAAGGTCGGAGGACGCGTACCGCCGCCCCTCGCGGGCTCACTGCGCTCGCCACGTTTCGGGTTGGCGTGGATCGTGGGGTGGCGTTACAAATTTGGGGGGACATTTCAGTGTTAATTGTGCCTATTTGGGCTCTGTAGCCCATTTAACATTGATTACTATGGCCAAATCGCGGCCATTGAAGCATTGAATGTAAAATCGCGGGCAGCACAAAATTTAACATTGAACCCTATGGGAAATCGCGGTGATCGCGGGCATCGCGTCGCGGCCAATAATGTACTGGCCGCGATGCCCGCGATCACCGCGATTTTTTTACCCACGACGGCCGCGATGGAGATCGTGGGCACCCTTCTAAGTAAAGAGTACCATTTGATTATTTTTTTTTTGACATAGGAAAAGGTTGACGGGAGCTTTTTCTGAGTTTTTTTGTGTCTATGTTGGCAGATGTCGACATGAACATCGTATGAGTGTACCGTGTACCTCGCATGGCTCTCTGCTATTATATACCCCCTCTAAGCCCACTGGGATGGTAAAGTAAATCATGAAACACTCATGTCAACCTTGTCCTATGTCAACCTTTTGCTTGTGTCAACCTTTTCACTATGTTGACCTCTTTCATGTGTCGATCTATTGTGAGTCAACCAGTAATGGTCTATACCAGGCATGTCCAAACTGTGGCCCTCCGGCTGTGGTGAAACTACACATCCCAGAATGCCGTGCCATAGTTTTAGCATTCCCTAATAGTAAAACTGTGGCAAGGCATGATGGGATTGTGGTTTCACAATAGCTGGAGGGCCATAGTTTGGACTAGAGATGGGCAAAACGGATCACTTTGCCGAGCCGGGATCCACCGGTTCAGTCAGTGAAAAGATCCGGATCGTTCGCGCGTCTCTCCGGTTCACTTTGAAAAAGGGTTAATTTTATATTAACAAAGCATAAAATCTCGCGAGAGGTCGATAGCTCTCGCGAGATTTCACCTGTACTTAATTTCGTTCATATCAACCGGGCGGGAGGGTGGGTATTTTCATGTGTAAAAGACAGACGGATCACCTTTTTGGGATCGGCGGATCACTCGTTCTTTAAAGGGATCCGTTCAAAAGATACGCTTCGTTCAGGAACGACCCATCTCTAGTTTGGACAGGCCAGGTGTATTGTATTGTGTCAACCAGTAATGGTCGACCTATTTCCTGTCGACGTAATGACCACATACTGTCGTGCTACACTCGGTTCCTGTAACAGATTCCTTGTGGTTCCCATAGGTCTTCCTGTACCCCTACGGACTGGCAAAGAAGAGACTTTGGAACAAGAAGTATCCGATCTGCATCCAGCTGTGTGAGAGCGAAGATCTGGACGTCCAGACCCCGGACCCCGCAGACAGAGAACCTGAGAGCGGGGAACCTCAGAGGCCGCTCACAGAAGACTCACAGAAGACACCAGGGGAGTGCAAGGCGGGGACGTTATATCTGTTTGGCAGAACGGGCAGAGACAAGGAGGAATGGTATCAGCACCTGGTCAGAGCCTCACGTGGGGCCACAGATGGGAAGCAAGATGCCAGCAGAGGTGACAGCAAAACAGGTAAATGACGGCTGATTGCTGTGTAACTCTGTCATCTACGGCTGCACGCTGACTCAGACTCCTCTTCTGCTTCCAACTCCCACAGGGTCCCTGCCAAACCCTCTATCGAGTCCCAGCAGCTGTGGTGGAACCAGCAACAGCAGCGGAGAGAGCACAGAGGACAGTCCCTATGTGATCAAACCCAGAGACTTGGCAGGGAGAGTCAGGCAGAAAATCCTCCTGGACTACACCGCCTACATCTCCCGCTTCATCCCAGCGGAGAAATGCAGCCCCATCCCCAGCCCCCAACAGAGCGATGCCAGCAGCCCCATCCCGGGGAAAAAGGTGCTGCCGTACTTACTGTACCTATATTCAGACTTGCAGAACATACAGGGAGGGGCATTTCATTGGTTCTCAAACTCGGTCCTCAGGACCCCACACAGTGCATGTTGTGCAGGTCTCCTCACAGAACCAAGTGGAATATTTAGCTCCACCTGTGGCTCTTTTAAAATGTGTCAATGAGTAATGAATGCACCAGTGCTCTCCCGAGCCTACTGTATGTCTGTGGGGCCTTTTCTCACTTCTGGGCCTGGCTGCGTGTTATGTGTGACTAATAAGCCAGTGTCTCGCTCCTAATCCAGCGTCTCATCTTCATCTCACAGCACCCCGTGGAGTTCTCGCTTTCCAGTAACCCCCACGTCTGCTGGATAAACGCCTTCGTTGGACGGACATTCTGGGACTTCCTGAGGGAAAAATATTGGGAGGAGATTGTGGCCGATAAAATCCAGAAAAAGCTAACTAAAATCAAGGTGGGATTATGATTATTTATAGGGGGAGATGTACCAAGCCTTGGAGGAGATAAAGTGGATAGGTGGCAGCAGAGCCGGATTAAGGGGGGGCAAAGGGGGTCAGTACCCCTGGGCCCCCCTCTCGCTAGGGGCCCCCTGTGGTCGGCATGTATTTAAAAAAAAAATTGGTACTTGTGTATTATCACAGCGCCCGTCGCGTCGCATCGCAAACCACTAATTAAGGTATGCGATGGCATGCGATGGACCCGATTTTAGGCTTTTCCCGGGATGAGTGTACAATTTTAACATCGCGTCATATCGCATGCCATTATAATGGCATGCGATGCGATGCGATGCGATTCGACGTGATTTCAATGTTAAATGCCCACCCAGACCCGATTTTTAATTGTATCCCCACCCTGATGGGTAATGACAATGTTAAATGCCCCCCCCCCCCCCATTGTTAACGCCACCCCACTATCAACGCCAACCCGAAGCGTGGCGAGCGCTGCGAGCCCACGAGGGGCGGCGGTACGCATCCTCCGACCTTTTCATACCCCCACTATCCACGTCGGCGTGGAGTCGATCTTATATAGTGTGGCGAGCGCAGCGAGCCACCAACCCCGAAGCGTGGCGAGGGGACGCGCATTACTTCACAAGTATTACGCGTCTGCTCGCCACACTATATAAAATCAACTCCACGCCGACGTGGATAGTGGGGGTATGAAAAGGTCGGAGGACGCATACCGCCGCCCCTCGCGGGCTTGCTGTGCTCGCCACGCTTCGGGTTGGCGTTGATAGTGGGGTGGCGTTAACAATGGGGGGGCATTTAACATTGTCATTAACCATCAGGGTGGGTGTACAATGTAAAATCGGGTCTGGGTGCCTGTACAATTGATTTTGTGGTTGTACAATGCCCTGCGATGGAAATCGGGGGGCGCCGTGATAATACACAAGTACCAATTTTTTTTAGCTAAAGGCTTTGTGCATGGGAGTGGGGTAGTGCTGCAGCTTCACCTATCTGCCAATGTGACAATTATTAATGGTGCTGAGCATTGGGAGCCAAGGCACACTGACTGCACAAGTGTGCAGTGCATTACTGGGAGTTGACTAAGTCCCATGACACTTTGCACAAGAGGGCAGAGTGTTTGAGCTGAGCTCTGATTGGTGGAGCTCATTACATGCTTCTCAGGCCCATGGAGGACATTAGCAGCAGCAACAGCCTCATCATGGGAGGGTTTTGAATCAGAGGCAGCACTGAGCCTGTGAGGTCTCCTACCGTCCTACAGAGTAAGGTACAGAGGGACAAACACAGCAAGTCACTATCATCAGGTATAGTACCAAAAGATTCTAGAATAGCAGAGGTAGTGCCAATATTCAAAAAAGGAAGATCCCGCTAATCACAGACCCGTTAGTTTAACATCAATTGTGGGTAAACTATTTGAAGGATTTTTAAGTGATGGTATCCAGGAATATTTAGACCATCACCGTCTACTCAGTACTAACCAACATGGGTTCGTGAAAAATCGTTCATGTCAAACTAATCTACTAGGGTTCTATGAAGAAGTTAGCAAAAACCTCGATAATGGAAATGCTGTAGATGTGATTTTCCTAGATTTCGCTAAAGCATTTGATACTGTCCCACACAAGAGATTGATTAATAAAATGGAGAACCTAGGATTGGGTGAAAATATCTGCAGATGGGTAGGGAATTGGCTATGTAACAGAGAACAAAGAGTGGTTGTGAATGGTGCCGTATCAGATACGATACCGGTACTAAGTGGAGTGCCCCAGGGTTCGGTTTTGGGGCCCATTTTGTTTAACATTTTTATTAACGTTATTGGGATAGGGTTACTCAGCAATGTATCCATCTTTGCGGACGATACAAAACTTAGCAAAGTCATAAAAGCATCAGAAGATGTCACCATGCTTCGAAATGATCTTGCAATTCTAGATGAGTGGGCAAAAAAATGGAAGATGAGGTTCAATGTAGATAAATGTAAGGTTATGCACCTTGGGAGACACAACCAGTGTGCAAGTTACAACCTTAGCGGAGAGGAACTGGGTAATTCCATACTTGAAAAGGATCTAGAAATCCAAATAGACAGCAAACTGGGATGTAGTGCCCATTGTAATGTAGCTACAAAAAAGGCCAACAAAATTCTGGCATGTATTAAGAGGGTGTCACGGCCTGGACTGTCTGTGTTCCCGGCACTGACCTGGGTGCGCCAGTGGAGGGCGCAGGGAACTGGAAGCGAGGAGGCTTGAGATAGCTGGAGCTCATGCACGGAGACAGGAGGGAGATGAACTGCCGGGGACACAGGGGATTGGCTGAAACCTAAAGCGGAGGCGCGGGGTCTAAGCCGACAGTGGTATTCACCAGGGACCCCCGCAAGGGGATATGGACTTCGCTGCAACTGCCGACCAGGTCGCGGCCCTCTGCCCAGGTTCCCCTGTGGCTTTGGCGGAGTTGAGGCACAAGAGTCTTTTAACGGGGTACTTAAACCATCGATGGTGGTCGATGGCACTGAATGCTATACAGCAACACGGAGGGTACTTGAGAGATGAGTGATGCGGCCTGGAAGCCGAGGATGACACGGGGGTAACACAGAGGGACGCTGGAGATACTGGAGACACTTGGTGACACTGGGGCGGCTAGGGAGCCGATACCTGAGATCACTGGGGATCGCTGGAGCGGCTAGGGAGCCGGTACTTGAGACCACTGAGGATCGCTGGAGCGGCCTGAGAGCCGAGGGGAGACAGGTAGGGAACCCACGGATAACCGGACACTGAGAGAGTAACCTGGGCTGCACGAGAAGACAGGATCACACAGCAGATGGAAACACGTGGAGACTTCTGGCAGGAGTGGAATAACCAGGACGCTGAGAGTAACACAGGTGACAGCGGACTCAGGAAACCGGACCTCTGGAGCACGTGGGGAGTCTTGACAGGAGCTTAACGCTGGAGAACTCACAGGTAAACTGACGAGTTGTTCAAGACAAGGAGGAGACTGTGAGCTGGGTTTTTATCCCTCCAGGTGATGAGGGAATCAGACGCAGGTGATGGAATTAGCCGCAGCAGCAGCACACAGACCAGGAAGTGAGTTGGAGCTTACCTGGATCATGTGACCTGCAGCTTGATCAGGGAATACACCTGGAGCTCACAGTGACGCAGGGGCGACTTGGAAGCAAAAGACATCACGCCAGGGATTGCCGACTGTGCCGGCAGCCGACCTACGGAGGACACTACCCCAGCGTGCCGGTAAGGGGCGCATGCGAGCAGTGCGAGAACCGGGGTTCATGACAGTACCCCCCCTTTAAGGGTGGGCACCGAACACCCTTTGGGCTTACTCGGATTGTCTTTATGAAAGGCTGCAATCAAACGGGGAGCATGCACATCTGCAGCATTGATCCAGCTTCTTTCTTCTGGGCCATAGCCCTTCCAATCGATGAGGTATTGGATGTTTCCATATCTTTTGCGAGAATCCACCACCTTATCGACCTCGAATTCAACCCCTCGATGGGTATAGACTCTGGGGAGCTCAGGAGTGGTACTTTGGAACCGGTTGAGGACGAGAGGTCGCAATAAGGATATGTGGAAGGAATTTGGGATCTTCAGGTATGGTGGTAACTTCAGCTTATAAGCTACCGGGTTGATCCTTCGGATCACAGGGAATGGCCCAATGAATCGGGGGGCGAATTTCATGGACGGGACTCGTAGGCGAAGATTTCGAGTGGAGAGCCATACTTTGTCACCAAGTTTTAACTGAGGAACTGCTCTTCTTTTACGGTCAGCAAAGAATTTGTATCTTTTTGAGGCTTTCTTGAGAGAAACATGCACATTTTTCCAGACTTGTGAAAAATGTTTGAGTGTGGACGATGCGGCAGGCACTTCCAAGGCTGGTAAAGGCTCAAAGGTTGGTGGTCGAGGGTGTTGACCGTAAACTACGTAGAAAGGAGAGTAGCCAGTAGCAGAGTGGTATCTGAAGTTGTGGGCAAATTCAGCCCAAGGCAGTAGACTGACCCAGTTGTCTTGTGACGAGGAGGTATACAGACGGAGGAATGCTTCCAGATCTTGGTTAACTCTCTCTGTTTGCCCATTAGACTGCGGGTGGTACGCTGTGGAAAAGTTCAATTTTACCTTCAGGGCAGAACAGAGAGCTCTCCAGAAGCGGGCTACAAATTGCACTCCACGATCGGAGACAATGTCTGCAGGGAGTCCATGAATTCGAAAGATGTGTTGAATGAAGATCTGGGCGAGCTTGGGAGCAGAGGGCAGGCCAGTCAATGGAATGAAATGTGCCATTTTGGAGAACCGGTCTACCACCACCCAGATGGTATTACATTCTTGAGACTTAGGGAGTTCAGAGATAAAGTCCATGGAAATGTGCGTCCAGGGACGCATGGGAGTGGGCAACGGAAGGAGAGAACCTGCAGGGGACTGACGATGGACTTTATGTTGGGCACAGGTTGGACATGAGGCCACGAAATCCTGGACATCTTTTTTCATGTGAGGCCACCAATATGACCGTCGAAGAATTTCCAGGGTTTTGTGAACGCCTGGGTGACCGGAGAAAGGCGAGGCGTGAGCCCACGATAAGACTTTGGGCTGGAGCCCTGGTAGAACCAGCATCTTTCCTCGAGGTGGCACGGGTGACACATGGGTGGCGGCAAAGGCTGTAGGACTGATGATGGGACGCTGTTCTTGTAGCACTGTGTCATCTTCCTTAGAGCGGGACAGTGCATCAGCTTTTGCATTCTGGGACCCAGGACGATAGAAAATTTTAAAACTGAATCGTGAGAAGAATAAGGACCAACGAGCTTGGCGAGAATTAAGACACTGGGCTGTCTGGACGTACAGTAAGTTCTTGTGATCTGTGAAGATGGACACTGGGAACTTTGCCCCTTCTAACAGATAACGCCATTCTTCCAGTGCAAGTTTAATTGCCAACAACTCTTGATCGCCAATGGAGTAGTTTTTCTCGGCAGGGAGGAATTTCCGGGAGAAAAACCCACAGGGGTGCTGTTTGCCATCGTCTGTAACTTGAGAGAGCACAGCACCAACACCCACATTCGAGGCGTCGACTTCCAAGAGGAAGGGTTTGTCTGTGTCTGGCTGCTTGAGAATGGGGGCAGATATGAAGGCTTGTTTTAGCAGGTGGAATGCGGACAAGGCTTCTTCGGACCAGACAGCTGGATTGGCACCTTTTTGGGTGAGAGCTGTGATAGGAGCGATGAGGGTGGAGAATCCTTTGACAAATTTTCTGTAGTAATTGGCAAAGCCAATAAAACGCTGGACTGCTTTGAGAGTGGTTGGTTGGGACCAACTGTTGATGGCTTCGAGTTTTGCGGGATCCATTCGCAACTCTGAGCCAGACACGATATATCCTAGGAAGGATATCTGGGGAACTTCGAATGTGCACTTGGAGAGTTTACCGTACAACTTATTGGCACGTAAACGGGACAGCACTTCTTTGACTTGAGAACGATGGGACTGGAGATCTGAAGAAAAAATTAGAATGTCGTCGAGGTAAACAACAAGATATTTATATAGAACATCTCTAAAAATTTCATTGACGAATTCTTGAAAGACGGCGGGTGCATTACTGAGACCGAAGGGCATCACTAGATACTCGTAATGCCCATCTCTAGTGTTGAAGGCAGTCTTCCATTCGTCGCCTTGGCGAATTCTGATCAGATTATACGCCCCTCTGAGGTCAAGCTTGGTAAAAATTTTCGCACCTTTGATGCGATCAAATAACTCAGTGATCAAGGGAAGAGGATAACTGTTCTTGATGGTTATCTCATTGAGACCTCTATAGTCTATGCATGGGCGTAACCCTCCATCTTTTTTTTTCACGAAAAAGAATCCTGCACCAGCAGGGGAGGTAGAGGGTCGGATGAAACCTTTCTGAAGATTTTCTTGGATATACTCAGACATTGCTTTGGTCTCAGGGATTGACAGAGGATAGGTACGCCCCTTAGGAGGGGACTTCCCAGGGAGGAGATCGATGGGACAATCCCACCGGCGGTGTGGAGGCAGAACATCAGCGGCTTGTTCACTGAATACATCACTGAATGCATGGTACACTGAGGGAAGACCCGGAAGGCTTTTAACTGCGGAAGATCGGACCGGAGTTACTTCAGTCAAGCAATGTTTCTGGCAGTATTCGCTCCATTCCACAATTTGGAGAGATCTCCAATCGATACGGGGGTTGTGGAGTTGTAGCCATGGTAGCCCTAACACAAGGTCATAAGAGGATTTAGGAATGACCAGGAAGTCCATACATTCTTGATGAAGTACACCTACATGGAATGAGACAGGAACTGTCCGATACACAATATCGCTTCCGGGGATTCTGCTTCCATCCACTGCTGTTAGGAAGTGAGGCTGGGAAAGGGGCAGAATTGGAATTTTACACTTCTTTACCAGCTCGGCTGAGATAAAGTTTCCTGCAGCCCCGGAGTCTGCCAGGGCTGAGACTTGCAGGGTACCCACAGGGGACACAAGGGCAACAGGTAGAATCAAGTCAGTGGTGGGAGGAGTTTTACTGAGACAACCTAACCTGACTCCCCCACTGCAGGTTAGGGCTTGGCGTTTCCCGGACGCTCGGGACAGGACCCAATGAAGTGACCGGGGGCGGCACAGTAAATACATAATTTTTCTTTCTGCCTCCTAGACCGTTCTTCTGTGGATAACCTAGATCTACCTATTTGCATAGGTTCTTCTGTAGTGGTTGTCGCAGGACGGTGCTGAGGCGGAGACGGAACTCGGGGAACTACTTTCTTTAATTTTTCTGGACCTCGCTCCCTTAGGCGCAGGTCTATTTTGACACACAAGGAAATTAATTCTTCAAGCTGCTCAGGGAGATCTCGGGTGGCTAGTTCATCTTTGATGCGTTCTGAGACGCCCAACCAGAAGGCGGCTGTCAGTGCCTCATTGTTCCATTTGAGCTCGGAGGCAAGCGTCTGGAATTGAACCACGTATTGGCCCATGGAGCGAGAGCCCTGTTTGAGGCGGAGAATTTCTGTAGAGGCTGATGCAGGCCTTCCTGGCTCATCGAATATCCGTCGGAAGAGAGAGACGAATCTGTCATAGTCGGTGAGAATTGGATCAGATCTTTCCCAGAGGGGTGATATCCAATCTAGGGCAGAACCTGACAGCAAGGAGACACTATATGCTATCTTGGTCCTGGCAGTCGGAAAGTTCTGCGGTAGAAGTTCAAATTGAATGTCACATTGGTTTAGAAAGCCTCTACAGCCTTTAGGATTGCCATCATATTTATTAGGAGTAGGCAGCTGAAGACGAGGAATATATGCTGGGGCATGAGTGGCAGGCTGATTAGATACCGGTGGCGGAGGTGGCCGGAGGGACTGCTGGAGGGAATCCAGACGAGTGGACACATCCTGGAGGTATGTAATCACCTGCTGCTGCGTCGCTTCCTGCGTTTCTATACGCGAGGTGACATCTTGGAGAGCCGCTGGCCCCACACTATGGTCGCGTGCCGAGTCCATCGGTCTTGAACAATCTGTCACGGCCTGGACTGTCTGTGTTCCCGGCACTGACCTGGGTGCGCCAGTGGAGGGCGCAGGGAACTGGAAGCGAGGAGGCTTGAGATAGCTGGAGCTCATGCACGGAGACAGGAGAGAGCTGAACTGCCGGGGACACAGGGGATTGGCTGAAACCTAAAGCGGAGGCGCGGGGTCTAAGCCGACAGTGGTATTCACCAGGGACCCCCGCAAGGGGATATGGACTTCGCTGCAACTGCCGACCAGGTCGCGGCCCTCTGCCCAGGTTCCCCTGTGGCTTTGGCGGAGTTGAGGCACAAGAGTCTTTTAACGGGGTACTTAAACCATCGATGGTGGTCGATGGCACTGAATGCTATACAGCAACACGGAGGGTACTTGAGAGATGAGTGATGCGGCCTGGAAGCCGAGGATGACACAGGGGTAACACAGAGGGACGCTGGAGATACTGGAGACACTTGGTGACACTGGGGCGGCTAGGGAGCCGATACCTGAGATCACTGGGGATCGCTGGAGCGGCTAGGGAGCCGGTACTTGAGATCACTGGGGATCGCTGGAGCGGCTAGGGAGCCGGTACTTGAGACCACTGAGGATCGCTGGAGCGGCCTGAGAGCCGAGGGGAGACAGGTAGGGAACCCACGGATAACCGGACACTGAGAGAGTAACCTGGGCTGCACGAGAAGACAGGATCACACGGCAGATGGAAACACGTGGAGACTTCTGGCAGGAGTGGAATAACCAGGACGCTGAGAGTAACACAGGTGACAGCGGACTCAGGAAACCGGACCTCTGGAGCACGTGGGGAGTCTTGACAGGAGCTTAACGCTGGAGAACTCACAGGTAAACTGACGAGTTGTTCAAGACAAGGAGGAGACTGTGAGCTGGGTTTTTATCCCTCCAGGTGATGAGGGAATCAGACGCAGGTGATGGAATTAGCCGCAGCAGCAGCACACAGACCAGGAAGTGAGTTGGAGCTTACCTGGATCATGTGACCTGCAGCTTGATCAGGGAATACACCTGGAGCTCACAGTGACGCAGGGGCGACTTGGAAGCAAAAGACATCACGCCAGGGATTGCCGACTGTGCCGGCAGCCGACCTACGGAGGACACTACCCCAGCGTGCCGGTAAGGGGCGCATGCGAGCAGTGCGAGAACCGGGGTTCATGACAGAGGGGAATGGAAACTAGGGTAATTATGCCACTGTATAAAGCATTGGTGAGACCTCACCTCGAGTACAGAGTGCAGTTCTGGGCCCACACTATAAAAAGGATATCATAGAATTAGAAAAAGTCCAGAGGCGAGCAACAAAGCTTATTAGGGGAATGGAGAATTTAAGCTACGGGGAGAGATTAAGCAATTTGGGACTATTTACATTGGAAAAGAGACGTTTAAGGCGGGACATCCTCAACATGTACAAGTATATCAAGGGCCAATATAAGGAACTGTCACACACCCTCTTTTCTACTAGAAAGGAATCTAGGACACAAGGGCATGAGTATAGATTAGAAGAAAAAAGATTTCATTCAGCTAGTAGAAAGAATTTCTTTACGGTCAGAACAGTCAAACTCTGGAACTCTCTTCCCAGAGAGGTGGTAACGGCTGGCTCATTAAATGCGTTCAAGGCAAAGTTGGACAAACATTTACTGGAGAAAAACATCCATGGGTACAAATAAGAAATATAATCTGTCTGTAAAATATCAGAACCTACCAAATCAGCAATGGATATCTATACCAGGTTGAACTAGATGGATGCAAGTCTTTTTTCAGCCTTACCTACTATGTAACTATGTAACTATGTAACAAGCTTTTCATGTGGTATGTATAAATATATATATCATACTTGCCTTCTTTCAATTTCACCTCTCCGGGAGAAGTAGGGTTACCACCTCATCCCTTTAATTCCGGACACATATTAATTACACAGGTTCTGTGGCTGGCTGACTTCAAAATTCCATTTCAACAGTTTTTTTTTAAACAGCCATCAAGTCTCCAGTTCAACTGTTTTTTTTTAAATCAGCCACAGAACCTGTGTAATTAATATGTGTCCGGAATTAAAGGGATGAGGTGGTAACCCTAGGGAGAAGCCTGGAGAGGCAACACATCAGGGGGGCGGGAGCAAAGCTGACATCACTTGGCCCTGCCCCCCATGCTGGAAAACTCAATGATTCACGGGCCGCTTAGGGGCAGGGCTTAAATGACGTGAAATGCCGCTATCGCACCATTTTAGCCCCGCCCCTCTCCGCAGACCCGTTATTTCCGGTAATTAAACCAGCGGGCATGGGGGGAGCGGGGGCTATCACCAGAATGCGGGAGACTTGCCTACCTTCCCGGGGGGGCGGGAGGCGGACCCGATTTCCGGAGGCTCCCAGCCATTGCAGGAGGGTAGGCAAGTCTGATATATATAAACATAATATTAATCCCCCCTGCAGTTACCCATTGACCAAGTTTATACTGCATTTACTTTTATGTTTTGACAGTGTAATATTCTCCCGTGTGGTGCAGGGGGTCTAAAGTGCCCCCGGGCCCCCCAAAGGCTAAATCCGGCACTGGGTGGCAGAGTAATGGTCATTGAAATGACAGATGCTGGTTGTTTGGGGAAACTGCTGCATCCAGGCAGATCTGTGACTAACTCACATTTAGGGCCAGATGTACTAGGCTTTAAAAGAGATAAAATGGAGAGTGATAAAACTCCAACTAATCAATTCCTACCTGACATTTTTCCAAACCAGCCTGTGACGTGGCAGGTAGGAGCTGATTGGTTGGTGTTTATCACTCTCCATTTTATCACTTTTAAAGCTTAGTACATCTGGCCCTTAGCAACAAACTACCCAAACATCCCAGCTTCTCCTACAAGGAGAAAAACAGATACTGCACTGTGTAGCCATGGAGCCATGCAAAAATGTCACTTGCTGCGGCTTGCCCACATTTTAGCAGTTCCATGGTTTAAAAAAAACAAAAAGTGCAGTTGCAGCAGTGACCAGCAGATGGAGCTGTAGAGAGACTTTCAGCTGCCTTCCATTGCAGTTTAATTCTGTATTCTGTTATACCCCTTTCACACCGCACTTGTTAAACGGTATATTGCCATTTTTTTTCCCATTTCAAAACGTTTAAGGCTGCAGTACGAAAGCACCAGAGTTGATTTACCGGTTAAAGATAACCGGTATTTCAAAACGTTTAAAAAGCAGAGTCCTACACGTTACAGAGCCGTTTTTTATGCAGTGAGAATGGCTCTGAAACGGTATTTAGTAAAAACAACAGATTACAGACCTGTGATAGGCTGTCCCCTGCATTCTGCCTTGAAACGTGTTCAGGGGATTAAACGGGTTGACTGATGTGAATGGTACTTAACAGTATTTAAAACGGTAATCTCCTGCAATGTGAAGGCTCAGACCCGTTTTAAATACAGTTTAAAAATACCGGGTTTTTTTAAACGTTTTGGCAGTGTAAAAGCGGTATAAATGTTTACGTGAGAGATTAATGGGTAAATTCAGTGCACTGTGCAGTTTGCCATAAGTGGAGGTGTTGCTCTTAAAAAACAATCAAATTCTTGCTTTAAGTTTATAGAATGTACACAGTAAAGGATACTCAGTCTGATTGGTCCATTTTTGTAAACCATCACCGAATTAAATATAACTGTACATGTATTTACTACCCAGTTTAAAGTGATATATTTATGTGCTTTAAAATCGGTTCAGATTTTTGTTTAGAAAATGAGCGCCATTGATGATGTCATACAATGACAATCTGAGGAGGGGACAACTCATATACTCTGTTTCTCTCTTACAGCTGCCAAACTTTATGAATGAGCTGACTCTGACAGACCTGGACATGGGAACAGCTCTACCCCAGGTTCACTCAATCTCTACCCCTAGTGTAAACGAGAGAGGTAAGTGTGGTATTGGCACACACAGGGGGAGATGTGGTGTTACCACACACAGGGGGAGATGTGGTATTACCACACACAGGGGGAGATGTGTATCGGCACACACAGGGGGAGATGTGGTATCGGCACACACAGGGGGAGATGTGGTATCGGCACACACAGGGGGAGATGTGGTATCGGCACACACAGGGGGAGATGTGGTATCGGCACACACAGGGGGAGATGTGGTATCAGCACACACAGGGGGAGATGTGGTGCTGCCACACACAGGGGGAGATGTAGTATCGGCACACACAGGGGGAGGTGAGCAGCACCGATCTGCAGTGCAGGAAGCATCACATACACAGGCCTATCCACTGAGCAGCACCAATCTGCAGTAATGCCGCACTCGCACTGCAGGAAGCATCACATACGCAGGCCCATCCACTGTGCAGCACCGATCTGCAGTAATGCCACGCTCGCAGTGCAGGAAGCGTGACATACGCAGGCCCATCCACTGAGCAGCACCGATCTGCAGTAATGCCATGCTCGCAGTGCAGGAAGCATCACATACACAGGCCCATCCACTGAGCAGCACCGATCTGCAGTAATGCCGAGCTCGCAGTGCAGGAAGCATCACATACGCAGGCCTATCCACTGAGCAGCACCTATCTGTAGTAATGCCGCGCTTGCACTGCAGGAAGCGTGACATATACGCAGGCCCATCCACTGAGCAGCACCGATCTGCAGTAATGCCGCGCTCGCAGTGCAGGAAGCGTGACATACACAGGCCCATCCGCTGAGCAGCACCGATCTGCAGTAATGCCGCACTCGCAGTGCAGGAAGCTGCCCATCCACTGAGCAGCACCGATCTGCAGTAATGCCGCACTCACAGTGCAGGAAGCGTGACATACACAGGCCCATCCGCTGAGCAGCATCGATCTGCAGTAATGCCGCACTCGCAGTGCAGGAAGCGTGACATACACAGGCCCATCCACTGAGCAGCACCGATCTGCAGTAATGTCGCACTCGCAGTGCAGGAAGCGTGACATACGCAGGCCCATCCACTGAGCAGCACCAAATCGGTAATGCAGCACTCGCAGTGCAGGAAGCGTGACATGCGCAGGCCCATCCACTGTGCAGCACCGATCTGCAGTAATGCCGTGCTCGCAGTGCAAGAAGCGTGACATACGCAGGCCCATCCACTGAGCAGCACCGATCTGCAGTAATGCCGCACTCGCACTGCAGGAAGCATCACATACGCAGGCCCATCCGCTGTGCAGCACCGATCTGCAGTAATGCCGTGCTCGCAATGCAGGAAGCGTGACATACGCAGGCCCATCCACTGAGCAGCACCGATCTGCAGTAATGCCGCACTCGCACTGCAGGAAGCATCACATACGCAGGCCCATCCACTGAGCAGCACCGATCTGCAGTAATGCCGTGCTCGCAGTGCAGGAAGCGTGACATACGCAGGCCCATCCACTGAGCAGCACCGATCTGCAGTAATGCCGCACTCGCACTGCAGGAAGCATCACATACGCAGGCCCATCCACTGTGCAGCACCGATCTGCAGTAATGCCGCGCTCGCAGTGCAGGAAGCGTGACATACGCAGGCCCATCCACTGAGCAGCACCGATCTGCAGTAATGTCGCACTCGCAGTGCAGGAAGCTTCACATACACAGGCCTATCCACTGAGCAGCACCGATCTGCAGTAATGCCGCACTCGCAGTGCAGGAAGCGTGACATACGCAGGCCCATCCACTGAGCAGCACCGATCTGCAGTAATGCCGTGCTCGCAGTGCAGGAAGCATCACATACGCAGGCCCATCCACTGAGCAGCACCGATCTGCAGTAATGCCGTGCTCGTAGTGCAGGAAGCGTGACATACGCAGGCCCATCCACTGAGCAGCACCGATCTGCAGTAATGCCGCGCTCGCAGTGCAGGAAGCGTGACATACACAGGCCCATCCACTGAGCAGCAATGCTCTGCAGTAATGCCGCGCTCGCAGTGCAGGAAGCTTCACATACACAGGCCCATCCGCTGAGCAGCACCGATCTGCAGTAATGCCGCGCTCGCAGTGCAGGAAGCGTGACATACGCAGGCCCCTCCACTGAGCAGCACCGATCTGCAGTAATGCCGCACTCGCAGTGCAGGAAGCTTCACATACACAGGCCCATCCACTGAGCAGCACCGATCTGCAGTAATGCCGTGCTCGCAGTGCAGGAATCATGACATGCACAGGCCCATCCACTGAGCAGCACCGATCTGCAGTAATGCCGCACTCGCAGTGCAGGAAGCGTGACATACACAGGCCTATCCACTGAGCAGCACCGATCTGCAGTAATGCCGCGCTCGCAGTGCAGGAAGCGTGACATACGCAGGCCCATCCACTGAGCAGCACCGATCTGCAGTAATGCCGCACTCGCACTGCAGGAAGCATCACATACGCAGGCCCATCCACTGAGCAGCACCGATCTGCAGTAATGCCGTGCTCGCAGTGCAGGAAGCATCACATACGCAGGCCCATCCACTGAGCTGCACCGATCTGCAGCAATGCCGTGCTCGCAGTGCAGGAAGCGTGACATACGCAGGCCCATCCACTGAGCAGCACCGATCTGCAGTAATGCCGCACTCGCACTGCAGGAAGCATCACATACGCAGGCCCATCCACTGTGCAGCATCGATCTACAGTAATGCCGTGCTCGCAGAGCAGGAAGTGTGACATACACAGGCCCATCCACTGAGCAGCAATGATCTGCAGTAATGCCGCACTCACAGTGCAGGAAGCGTGACATACACAGGCCCATCCACTGTGCAGCACTGATCTGCAGTAATGCCACGGAATGGCCTGTTCTCCTTGTGTCATCCTGGGATTAGTCAGGAGCAGCTGCTGGCGACAGCACAGGACATGGCCATGTGCATGATACTAACCACAGCAATTATAAATCATTATGGGGAAATAAGTCATTTCACATCCCAACCTGCAAATAGCAGCCAAAGCCTAATCTCAGGATTACTGTAGCTCTGATTTACCATTAACCCCTAATGTGTCCCAACTGCTGCCATTGTACAGGGGAGGCATGTAGTGACAGATAGACAGACAGATAGATACATGGATAGATAGATAGATAGATAGATAGATAGATAGATAGATAGATAGATAGATAGATAGATAGACATGAAGTAGACATAAATAGAATCCACATCGAATGATTTTTAGAACACTGTCGATCTGCATTCGATTCGATGCGTGCTCCCGTTTCCTCAAAATCGAAAAGAAAAATCGATTGTGCAGCCAAGGAAATATCAAATTCTATCCAGTAAACCGAATGTGTACAATGTACCATGAATGTAAATCAGGGTTGCCTACCCTCCCGCATTCAGCGGGAGCCTCCCGATTTTTGAAGGAGCCTCCCGCTGCCCCGCAAATCCTCCGGATTCTCCCGGTTTTACTGCACGGCTCCCCAAAAATGTGGACTGCGCATGTGCAAGTCCAGAATGCCGGGGGAGCAGCGCCTGAACTGGCAACGTCAGGACGTTGACGAAAAGCTATACTGGCCACCGCGGGGTTGTGAGAGGGGTAGGCCGTAGCCTCAGTATAGTGGCACACAGGGAACACATACCTGCCGAGCTGCACAGCGCCTAGGTAGCCATCAGCGGCGCCACTAACAGTATGAGCACAGTATAAGGTAACAGTGTGAGCAGAGACAGTACAGTCATCAAATAGAAGACACGGGATACATTTGGCTGAGTGCACTGTTCCTAGGCAGCCATTGCGGCACCATCTTGAAGCTTCCTGTAGGGTAGCGTGGGTGGTCGTGGTGGCGGTGGTGGGGGAGGAGAGAGTCACTGAGGCCTGGGCAGAGTCAGTGAGGCCTGGGGCTGGAGTTGGTGGGGATGGGGGAGATAGAGTCACTGAGGCCTGGGCAGAGTCAGTGAGGCCTGGGGCTGGAGTTGGTGGGGATGGGGGAGATAGTCATTAAGGCCTGGGCAGAGTCAGTGAGGCCTGGGGCTGGAGTTGGTGGGGATGGGGGAGAGAGAGTCACTGAGGCCTGGGCAGAGTCAGTGAGGCCTGGGGCTGGAGTTGGGCCGTCCCTGGGCTGAGTTCCACGCCACGGTGTCTGCAGGAAAGGTAGCCACTGCTGGTGCCTCCTGAGGGCAGAGGCCCCCTCTCCTGTATTCTCTCTCCTGGGGATGAGCCTGGGGATACTGCTGGTGCCCTCGCGTAGCTCCCCTCACCTCTTCCACCAATAGTCACCGGGAGCCTGGACGCGGGATAGACACCTGCAGACATCTCTGTGGGGCCTCCGATAGGCCGGACCGCTGCTGCCTGTGGGATCCTGGCCCTCTCTCCTCTGCTCTCCTGGTGGCTGTCACCACAGCTTGCCCGTCTCGCCCACCAACGGGCGCGATCCAGAAGTGGGGCTGGGTTGCCGGGGATGGGAGCTCAGTGGATGGAGCGGGAGCTCCCAGTGTGCGTTCCTCCCAGACCCCAGCAGAAGGGGGCACCCGCCTGCAGGACCGATGCGTCCTGTCCATCCCGCCGCTGCTCCGGCGGTTTGCAGCGCATTACTGCCAGGGGTGCACATCGCTGCCTTCTTCCCTCTTCTAACCACCGCCACGGCGCATGTTGCTCCGGAGGCGAGGGATGGTGGAGCTCCGTGGATGGGGGACCGGAGCTCCACGTGCATGCAACCACCCCCCGGCCTCCACAGGAAGGTGTATAGTGCCAGATCTAATAGAAAATCGAATCTAACATCGAATCTAACGCAAAACGAAGTGTGTGTACATAGCTATAGATAGATAGATAGATAGATAGATAGATAGATAGATAGATAGATAGATGCACAGATAATCTGCAGGTGTGATGTTATCTTCCTCAGGGCTGTGGATGGATATGGAAGTCAGTTACAGCGGCTCCTTACAAGTGACATTGGAGACAAAAATGAATTTATCCAGACTAGGAAAAGAAGCTGCGATGGAGGAACGTACCGCGTATGTGAGCCGGAGACACAGGTACCGTACGTTCTCATGTCACCTCTGCAGCACAATAGTATATACACAGTCCTGTATACGGGTATATTATTCTATACACAGTCCTGTATACGGGTATATTATTCTATACACAGTCCGGTATACGGGTATATTATTATATACACAGTCTTGTATACGGGAATATTATTATATACACAGTCCTGTATACGGGTATATTATTCTATACACAGTCCTGTATACGGGTATATTATTATATACACAGTCCTGTATACGGGTATATTATTCTATACACAGTCCTGTATATGGGTATATTATTATATACACAGTCTTGTATACGGGTATATTATTCTATACACAGTCCGGTATACAGGTATATTATTATATACACAGTCCTGTATACGGGTATATTTACTCTATACACAGTCCCTGTATACGGGTATATTGTTCTATACACAGTCCTGTATACGGGTATATTATTCTATACACAGTCCGTATACAGGTCATATTCTATACACAGTCCTGTATACGGGTTTATATATTCTATACACAGACCTGTATACAGGTATATATTCTATACACAGTCCTGTATACGGGTATATTATTCTATACACAGTCCTGTATACGGGTATATAATTCTATACACAGTCCTATATACGGGTATATTATTATATACACAGTCCTGTATACGGGTATATTACTCTATACACAGTCCTGTATACGGGTATATTATTCTATACACAGTCCTGTATACAGGTATATTATTATATACACAGTCCTGTATACGGGTATATTACTCTATACACAGTCCTGTATACGGGTATATTATTATATACACAGTCCTGTATACGGGTTTATTATTCTATACACAGTCCTATATACGGGTATATTATTCTATACACAGTCCTGTATACGGGTATATTATTCTATACACAGTCCTATATACGGGTATATATTATATACACAGTCCTGTATACGGGTATATTACTCTATACACAGTCCTATATACGGGTATATTATTCTATACACAGTCCTATATACGGGTATATTATTCTATACATAGTCCTGTATACGGGTATATTATTATATACACAGTCCTGTATACAGGTATATTACTCTATACACAGTCCTGTATACGGGTATATTATTATATACACAGTCCTGTATACGGGTATATTATTCTATACACAGTCCTATATACGGGTATATTATTCTATACACAGTCCTGTATACGGGTATATTATTCTATACACAGTCCTATATACGGGTATATTATTCTATACACAGTCCTGTATATGGGTATATTATTCTATACAGAGTCCTGTGTACGGGTATATTATTATATACACAGTCCTGTCTACGGGTATATTATTATATACACAGTCCTGTATACGGGTATAATATTCTATACACAGTCCTGTATACAGGTATATTATTCTATACACAGTCCTGTATACGGGTATATTATTCTATACACAGTCCTGTGTATGGGTATATTATTCTATACACAGTCCTATATACGGGTATATTATTCTATACACAGTCCTGTATACGGGTATATTATTCTATACACAGTCCTATATACGGGTATATTATTCTATACACAGTCCTGTATATGGGTATATTATTCTATACACAGTCCTGTGTACGGGTATATTATTATATACACAGTCCTGTGTACGGGTATATTATTATATACACAGTCCTGTGTACGGGTATATTATTCTATACACAGTCCTGTATACGGGTATATTATTCTATACACAGTCCTGTATACGGGTATATTATTCTATACACAGTCCTGTGTATGGGTATATTATTCTATACACAGTCCTGTGTACGGGTATATTATTATATACACAGTCCTGTATACGGGTATATTATTCTTTACACAGTCCTGTGTACGGGTATATTATTATATACACAGTCCTGTATACGGGTATATTATTCTATACACAGTCCTGTATACAGGTATATTATTATATACACAGTCCTGTATACGGGTATTTTATTCTATACACAGTCCTGTATACGGGTATATTATTATATACACAGTCCTGTGTACGGGTATATTGTTCTATACACAGTCCTGTATATGGGTATATTATTCTATACACAGTCCTGTGTACGGGTATCTCCTATATATTTGGCTACATCTGTCACTCAAAGTGGGTGTCTGTGTCTATAACGCTCTGTTCCTGGACTTTCCTCTTAATGTGTGATTGCCTTCATCTGTGCTGAACACCTTTCTGAGAAATTAACCTGTTTAAAACAGGTGATGGCAATCATACATTAAGGGGAAGTCTAGAAACAGAGCATTGTGTCCCTCCTGGAGAGGGTCATGTTGGGAGGTATGTGACAGAGAACCAGCCCAGTGAGCCCACAGACAGTGCCAGACACCCACTGCCTTCCCATGTTGCCCAGCACTGCTACTCCACAGCCACCAGGTGAGCGCCCCCCTCCCGCGATTTGCGGCAAAACCTCCCCCTCCGCGCGCCCCCCCCTCCCGCGATTTGCGGCAAAACCTCCTTCCCCCCCGCGCCCCCCCCCCTCCCGCGATTCGCGGCAAAAACACCCGCTCCCCCACGACCCCCCCCTACCGCGATTCGCAGCAAAAACACCCCCGCGACCCCCCCTCCCGCGATTCGCTGCAAAAAGAACCCCCCCACGACCCCTCCCGCAATTCGCGGCATAACCACCACCCCGCGACCCCCCCTCCCGCGAATCGCGGCAAACCCTCCCCCGTGACCCCCCCAATTCGCGGAAAAAACACCCCCCCGGGACCTCCCTCCCGCGATTCGCGGCAAAAAGAACCCCCCCGCGACCCCCCCTTGCACGATTGGCGGCACCCCCCCTGCGACCCCCCTCCCGCGATTTGCGGCACCCCCCCCCCCCGCAATTCGCAGCAGCCCCAGGATTGAATGGCACATGCAAAACACTGACATGGCTATGGTCGACAATGAAAAAGGTTGACATGAGTTTTTGAAGTTATTTTTTTCATTTTTTGAATGTTTTCATATTCATTCTCATGTGTCGACATGGACAACAATGAAGTGGCACACTTATGTCAACATTTACATGTGTTGACCTTTCTGTGTTGATTTTTTCTTGTGGCGATTCGCGTCACACCCCCCCGCAACCCCCCCTCCCGCGATTCGCGGCACCCCCCGTGACCCCCCACCTCCCGCAATTCGCGGCAACCCCCCACCGGAACCCCTGTGAACCCCGCCCTCCCGCGATTCGCGGCACCCAACCCCGCGACCCCCCCCTCCCGCAATTCGCGGCACCCCCCGTGATTCGCGGCAGCTCCAGAATTAAATTGCACATGGAAAACACTGACATGGCTATGGTCGACAATGAAAAAAGGTTGACATGAGTTTTTGAAGTTTTTTTTTCATTTTTTGAATATTTTCATATTCATTCTCATGTGTCGACATGGACACCAATGAAGTGCCTTACTTATGTCAACATTTACATGTGTTGACCTTTCTGTGTTGATTTTTTCTTGTGGCGATTTGCGTCACACCCCCCCCACCCCCCCACCACAACCCCCACTCCCGCGATTCACGGCACACACACACCTCCCCCGCGATTCTCGGCACCCCACCCCGTGACCCCCCCTCCCGTGATTCACGGCACACCCCCGCGACCCCCCTCCCATGATTCGCCGCAACCCCCGCCCCGTAACCCCCCCTCCCGCGATTCGCGGCACCCACCCCTGCGACCCCCCCTCCCGCAATTCGCGGCCCCCCCCCCCCCCCCCCCCCCCCGCGATTCGCGGCAGCTCCAGAATTAAATTGCACATGGAAAACACTGACATGGCTATGGTCGACAATGAAAAAGGTTGACATGAGTTTTTGAAGTTTTTTTTTCATTTTTTGAATGTTTTCATATTCATTCTCATGTCTCGACATGGACACCAATGAAGTGCCACACTTATGTCAACATGTTGACCTTTCTGTGTTGATTTTTTCTTGTGGCGATTCGCGTCACACACCCCCCCCACCCCCCCTGCAACCCCCACTACCGCAATTCACGGCACACACACACCCCCCCGCGATTCTCGGCACCCCACCCCGTGACCCGCCCTCCTGTGATTCACGGCACACCCCCCGCGACCCCCCCTACCATGATTCGCCGCAACCCCCGCCCCCGTAACCCCCCTCCCGCGATTTGCGGCAACCCACCCCGCGACCCCCCTCCCGCGATTCTCTGCAATCCCCCCCCTCCCGCGATTCGCAGCATCCACCCCCCCACAACCCCCCCTCCTGCAATTCGCGGCACCCCCGCGACCCCCCCTCCTGCAATTCGCGGCACCCTCCGCGACCCCCCCTCCCGCGATTCGCGGACACCTAAGTTGCAATACAGGGCATCTTTCATACAATTCTAACCATATTTCTCATATACAAACGTTCACAAATTAAGGGGGCGCAGCCCCTTACGACGGTGTGAAGAGCGCCCGTAGGGCGCGATGAATCACCTAGTATTATTATATACACAGTCCTGTATACGGGTATATTACTCTATACACAGTCCTGTATACAGGTATATTATTCTATACACAGTCCTATATACGGGTATATTATTCTATACACAGTCCTATATACGGGTATATTATTCTATACACAGTCCTGTATACGGGTATATTATTATATACACAGTCCTGTATACGGGTATATTATTATATACACAGTCCTGTATACGGGTATATTACTCTATACACAGTCCTGTATACAGGTATATTATTCTATACACAGTCCTATATACGGGTATATTATTCTATACACAGTCCTGTATACGGGTATATTATTATATACACAGTCCTGTATACGGGTATATTATTATATACACAGTCCTGTGTACGGGTATATTATTATATATACAGTCCTGTATACGGGTATATTATTCTTTACACAGTCCTGTGTACGGGTATATTATTATATACACAGTCCTGTATACGGGTATATTATTCTATACACAGTCCTGTATACAGGTATATTATTATATACACAGTCCTGTATACGGGTATTTTATTCTATACACAGTCCTGTATACGGGTATATTATTATATACACAGTCCTGTGTACGGGTATATTGTTCTATACACAGTCCTGTATATGGGTATATTATTCTATACACAGTCCTTTGTAGGGGTATATTATTATATACACAGTCCTGTATACGGGTATATTACTCTATACACAGTCCTGTATACAGGTATATTATTCTATACACAGTCCTATATACGGGTATATTATTCTATACACAGTCCTGTATACGGGTATATTATTATATACACAGTCCTGTATACGGGTATATTATTATATACACAGTCCTGTGTACGGGTATATTATTATATACACAGTCCTGTGTACGGGTATATTATTATATACACAGTCCTGTGTACGGGTATATTGTTCTATACACAGTCCTGTGTACGGGAATATTATTATATACACAGTCCTGTATACGGGTATATTACTCTATACACAGTCCTGTATACGGTATATTATTCTATACACAGTCCTATATACGGGTATATTATTCTATACACAGTCCTGTATACGGGTATATTATTATATACACAGTCCTGTATACGGGTATATTATTTATATACACAGTCCTGTATACGGGTATATTATTATATACACAGTCCTGTATACGGGTATATTACTCTATACACAGTGCTGTATACGGGTATATTACTCTATACACAGTGCTGTATACGGGTATATTACTCTATACACACTCCTGTTTACGGGTATATTATTCTATACACAGTCCTGTATAGGGGTATATTATTATATACACAGTCCTGTATACGGGTATATTACTCTATACACACTCCTGTTTACGGGTATATTATTCTGTACACAGTCCCGGTAGAGTCCCAGGTTGCCAGTCCTGTATTAGTCCTCTCTCTGGTCATTTGAACCCCCCCAGCAATTTCTCCACATGAAATGCTGCTGTTCTCCTTTAGGACCATCCTGTATGTACCCGCTGCTGGCTCATTACCCCGGCTCTGTACGCAGCGCTCTCACACACCAGTTAATAAGACCTGTCAAGGCATTTTTAGCTCACACAGACACATTAAACACTGGATTGTGCAAGTTTTAATTTTCCCGAATTAATTATATAGCGCTGGTGGGTGTAATTAGGCCTTCTGCTCCATCTCACTATAATTAGGCCATGCATGGAGCACAGATGTGCTGATAACAGCAAACCTAACCAGTGTAAGACTGAGTAGATACTTGTGATATTAATATTATTGCATTTTATTTATAAGGCGCGCCGTACATAGGACACACATTGGAACAATACAGAGAGCACAGGACTAAACATTACAGTAACTGAGACACTGTAACAGAGCACAGATAACAATTAGCAGCACAATTCCCAGTACACAATACAGCTGAGATGTGGGGAAGCAAAGGAGGTGTCCGCATATTTCCAGGGGCCGCTGCCATTGGTAGAGATGAGCTATTAAGTGCGAGGTGAGACGCCGTTATAGACAGTCGCCCGAGTAGGAGAGCACTGTATCTGAAGTGCGAGGGAAGAGGGCCCTGCTCCAAGGAGCTTACAATCTAGAGGGCAGGGAATATTCAATACAGACAGGTGACATGAGGTGCAGGTTAGGAGGCCTGATGTCATGAAGTGAGCATGACAGGGATGGGCAGGACATGAGGCAGAGGGTAGGAAGAGTGGCCTCGGTACTTGGTTATGCGGAAGGGCACACTTTAACGGGTTTTCAAGGATGTTTTGAAGCTTTGCAAGGTCAGGGAGAGTCTAATTAATCAGGGGAGATCGATCCAGTGATGGGGGCAGCGCGGGCAAAATCTTGGATATGCGCATGCGGTGCAAAGGGTAGAGGAGAGGCGGCGGTCATTGGCTGACCGGAGAGGGCGCGAGGGAGCATGTAGGGAGATTAGATTGGAGATGTAGGGAGCAGTGGAGTTCAAAAGGGCTTTGTATGTGAGGGTGTGGAGTAGGGAGAGGATTCTGTAGGGAACGGGAGCCAGTGCAGGTTTTTGTGAAGGGGCTAGGCAGCAGTGGAAAGGCGGGAGAGGAAGATGAGTCTAGAACAGACTGGACGGGAGCGACCTGGTAGTGTGGGAGGCCAGTGAGGACAGTGTGGAGGGGAGCGACCTGGTAGTGTGGGAGGCCAGTGAGGACAGTGTGGAGGGGAGCGACCTGGTAGTGTGGGAGGCCAGTGAGGACAGTGTGGAGGGGAGCGAGCCGGTAGTGTGGGAGGCCAGTGAGGACAGACTGGAGGGGAGCGACCTGGTAGTGAGAGAGGCTAGTGAGGACAGACTGGAGGGGAGCGAGCTGGTAGTGAGAGAGGCTAGTGAGGACAGACTGGAGGGGAGCGAGCAGGTAGTGAGAGAGGCTAGTGAGGACAGACTGGAGGGAGGCGAGCTGGTAGTGCGGGAGGCCAGTGAGGACAGACTGGAGGGGAGCGAGCTGGTAGTGAGAAAGGCCAGTGAGGACAGACTGGAGGAGAGCGAGCTGGTAGTGAGAGAGGCCAGTGAGGACAGACTGGAGGGGAGCGAGCCGGTAGTGTGGGAGGCCAGTGAGGACAGACTGGAGGGGAGCGAGCTGGTAGTGAGAGAGGCTAGTGAGGACAGACTGGAGGGGAGCGAGCCGGTAGTGTGGGAGGCCAGTGAGGACAGACTGGAGGGGAGCGAGCCGGTAGTGTGGGAGGCCAGTGAGGACAGACTGGAGGGGAGCGAGCCGGTAGTGTGGGAGGCCAGTGAGGACAGACTGGAGGGGAGCGAGCTGGTAGTGAGAGAGGCCAGTGAGGACAGACTGGAGGGGAGCGAGCTGGTAGCACTGGAGGCAAGTAAGGACAGACTGGAGGGGATGAGCTAGTAGCGCAGGAGGCCAGTGAGAACTGACTGGAGGGGAGAGGGCTGGTAGTGCAATAGGCTAGTGAGGACAGACTGGAGGGGAGCGAGCTGGTAGTGTGGGAGGCCAGTGAGAACAGGCTGGAGGGGAGCGAGCTGGTAGTGCAATAGGCTAGTGAGGACAGACTGGAGGGGAGCGAGCTGGTAGTGCGGGAGGCCAGTGAGGACAGACTGGAGGGGATCGAGCTGGTAGCACTGGAGGCAAGTAAGGACAGACTGGAGGGGAGCGAGCCGGTAGTGTGGGAGGCCAGTGAGGACAGACTGGAGGGGAACGAGCCGGTAGTGTGGGAGGCCAGTGAGGACAGACTGGAGGGGAGCGAGCTGGTAGCACTGGAGGCAAGTAAGGACAGACTGGAGGGGATGAGCTAGTAGTGAGAGAGGCCAGTGAGGACAGACTGGAGGGGAGTGAGCTAGTAGCGCGGGAGGCCAGTGAGAACTGACTGGAGGGGAGTGGGCTGGTAGTGTGGGAGGCCAGTGAGAACAGGCTGGAGGGGAGCGAGCTGGTAGTGCAATAGGCTAGTGAGGACAGACTGGAGGGGAGCGAGCTGGGAGTGCGGGAGGCCAGTGAGGACAGACTGGAGGGTAGCGAGCTGGTAGCGGGGGAGGCCAGTGAGAACAGATTGGAGGGGAGTGAGCTGTAGCATGGGAGGCAGTGGCGTAACTATAAATTTTGCTCCCCCCTGCCAAAAAATCTATTGCCCCCCCCCCCCCCCCCCCCCCAAGTGCAACGGAATCTGCTGCGCTATGTTAGACACTGTAACGGAATCTGCTGCACTATATAAGACCCTGTAACGGAATCTGCTGTGCTATATAAGACACTGTAACGGAATCTGCTGCGCTATATAAGACACTGTAACGGAATCTGCTGCGCTATATAAGACACTGTAACGGAATCTGCTGCACTATGTAAGACACTGTAACGGAATCTGCTGCACTATATAAGACGCTGTAACGGAATCTGCTGCGCTATATAAGACACTGTAACGGAATCTGCTGCGCTATATAAGACACTGTAACGGAATCTGCTGCGCTATATAAGACACTGTAACGGAATCTGCTGCGCTATATAAGACACTGTAACGGAATCTGCTGCACTATGTAAGACACTGTAACGGAATCTGCTGCACTATATAAGACACTGTAACGGAATCTTCTGCGCTATATAAGACACTGTAACGGAATCTGCTGCGCTATATAAGACACTGTAACGGAATCTGCTGCACTATGTAAGACACTGTAACGGAATCTGCTGCGCTATATAAGACACTGTAACGGAATCTGCTGCGCTATATAAGACACTGTAACGGAATCTGCTGCGCTATATAAGACACTGTAACGGAATCTGCTGCGCTATATAAGACACTGTAACGGAATCTGCTGCACTATATAAGACCCTGTAACGGAATCTGCTGCGCTATATTAGACACTGTAACGGAATCTGCTGCGCTATATAAGACCCTGTAACGGAATCTGCTGCGCTATATAAGACACTGTAACGGAATCTGCTGCGCTATATAAGACACTGTAACGGAATCTGCTGCACTATATAAGACCCTGTAACAGAATCTGCTGCGCTATAGAAGACACTGTAACGGAATCTGCTGCGCTATATAAGACCCTGTAACGGAATCTGCTGCGCTATATAAGACACTGTAACGGAATCTGCTGCGCTATATAAGACACTGTAATGGAATCTGCTGTGTGTGTATATATATATATATATATATGCAGACTCACTGTGAGATATATATATATATATATACACATACACACACACATATACAGTATATATATATATATATATATATATATATATATATACTGTATATGTGTGTGTGTGTATGTATGTATGTATGTATATAATCTCCTATATATTTGGCTACATCTGTCACTCAAAGTGGGTGTCTGTGTCTATAACGCTCTGTTCCTGGACTTTCCTCTTAATGTGTGATTGCCTTCATCTGTGCTGAACACCTTTCTGAGAAATTAACCTGTTTAAAACAGGTGATGGCAATCATACATTAAGGGAAAGTCTAGAAACAGAGCATTGTGTCCCTCCTGGAGAGGGTCATGTTGGGAGGTATGTGACAGAGAACCAGCCCAGTGAGCCCACAGACAGTGCCCCAGACACCCACTGCCTTCCCATGTTGCCCAGCACTGCTACTCCACAGCCACCAGGTGAGCGCCCACCTCCCGCGATTTGCGGCAAAACCTCCCCCCCCCCGCGCCCCCCCCCCCCCCCTCCCGCGATTCGCGGCAAAAACACCCGCTCCCCCGCGACCCCCCCCTACCGCGATTCGCAGCAAAAACACCCCCGCGACCCCCCCTCCCGCGATTCGCTGCAAAAAGAACCCCCCCACGACCCCTCCCGCAATTCGCAGCATAACCACCACCCCGCGACCCCCCCCCTCCCGCGAATCGCGGCAAACCCCTCCCCGTGACACCCCCCCCCCCCCCAATTTGCAGAAAAAACACCCCCACCGCGACCTCCCTCCCGCAATTCGCGGCAAAAAGAACCCCCCCGCGACCCCCCCTTGCACGATTGGCGGCACCCCCCCTGCGACCCCCCTCCCGCGATTCGCGGCACCCCCCCCCCTAAATTCGCAGCAGCCCCAGGATTAAATGGCACATGCAAAACACTGACATGGCTATAGTCGACAATGAAAAAGGTTGACATGAGTTTTTGAAGATTTATTTTTAATTTTTTTAATTTTTTCATATTCATTGTCATGTGTCGACATGGACACCAATGAAGTGGCACACTTATGTCAACATTAACATGTGTTGACCTTTCTGTGTTGATTTTTTCTTGTGGCGATTCGCGTCACACCCCCCCGCAACCCCCCCTCCCGCGATTCGCGGCACCCCCCGTGACCCCCCACCTCCCGCAATTCGCGGCAACCCCCCACTGGAACCCCTGTGAACCCCGCCCTCCCGCGATTCGCGGCACCCACCCCCGCGACCCCCCCTCCCGCAATTCGCGGCACCCCCCCGTGATTCGCGGCAGCTCCAGAATTAAATTGCACATGGAAAACACTGACATGGCTATGGTCGACAATGAAAAAGGTTGACATGAGTTTTTGAAGTTTTTTTGTCATTTTTTGAATATTTTCATATTCATTCTCATGTGTCGACATGGACACCAATGAAGTGCCACACTTATGTCAACATTTACATGTGTTGACCTTTCTGTGTTGATTTTTTTCTTGTGGCGATTCGCGTCACACCCCCCCCCCACAACCCCCACTCCCGCGATTCACGGCACACACACACCTCCCCCGCGATTCTCGGCACCCCACCCCGTGACCCCCCCTCCCGTGATTCACGGCACACCCCCGCGACCCCCCCTCCCATGATTCGCCGCAACCCCCGCCCCGTAACCCCCCCCTCCCGCGATTCGCGGCACCCACCCCCGCAACCCCCCCTCCCGCAATTCGCGGCACCCCCCCCCCCGCGATTCGCGGCAGCTCCAGAATTAAATTGCACATGGAAAACACTGACATGGCTATGGTCGACAATGAAAAAGGTTGACATGAGTTTTTGAAGTTATTTTTTTCATTTTTTGAATGTTTTCATATTCATTCTCATGTGTCGACATGGACACCAATGAAGTGCCACACTTATGTCAGCATTTACATGTGTTGACCTTTCTGTGTTGATTTTTTCTTGTGGCGATTCGCGTCACACCCCCCCACCCACTCCCGCGATTCACGGCACACACACACACCCCCGCGATTCTCGGCACCCCACCCCGTGACCCCCCCTCCCGTGATTCACGGCACACCCCCCGCGACCCCCCCTACCATGATTCGCCGCAACCCCGCCCCCGTAACCCCCCTCCCGCGATTTGCGGCAACCCACCCCGCGACCCCCCTCCCGCGATTCTCTGCAATCCCTCCCCTCCCGCGATTCGCAGCATCCACCCCCCCACAACCCCCCCTCCTGCAATTCGCGGCACCCCCGCTACCCCCCCTCCTGCAATTCGCGGCACCATCCGCGACCCCCCCTCACGCGATTCGCGGACACCTAAGTTGCAATACAGGGCATCTTTCATACAATTCTAACCATATTTCTCATATACAAACGTTCACAAATTAAGGGGGCGCAGCCCCTTACGACGGTGTGAAGAGCGCCCGTAGGGCGCGATGAATCACCTAGTATATATATATATATATATATATATATATATATATATATAAATACTTATTTTAAATAGTGAGGGTGTAAAAAAATCGCACCTCTGTTTTTGGCAAGTAAGGTGGACTGAGTGGTACTGGGACACTTTTTCACTTCTGCTCCCAGTCCCTTCTGCTGGTTTCCCGGCTCCGCTGTCTGGCGGCCTCTCCAGCGTGTGACGTGATGACGTCACATGCATAGGAGAAGCTGAAGCTGAGGCAGGGACCAGCAGACACTGCTGCTTCCCCTGCCTCTGACACTTCATCCAAGGCCACGCCCCCACCCGCACTCCCTCCCTCCCATTGGACAACCCACCCGCCCGTCGATAATTTTTTTTTTTTATTGACAGATCATCATACACTGTCATGGCCGCGCCCGCGCCGACTCGCCCGAGCGCACGGGCAGCGGCAGGCAGCACACTAGTGTAGTGTGACAGACTCACTGATTGTCTGTCACACTCACATGTCCGGCACCCGGCGCCCACGCAGCCCCCGCTCCCCCAAGGAGCAGCGGGCGCTGCCTTACGGTATCTCCGCCCCTGATGGGAGGCCAGTGAGGATAGACTGGAGGGGAGTGACCTGGTAGTGCGAGAGGTTCAAAACAGACAGATTGGGAAAAACTGTGCTGCGAGAGGTTAGTGAGGACAGACTGGAGGGGAGCGAGCCGGTAGTGCGGGAGGCCAGTGAGGACAGACTTGAAGGGAGCGAGTTGGGAGTGCAGGAGGCCAGTGAGGACAGATTGGAGGGGAACAAGCTGGTAGTGACTCATGTGGGACTCGCCCCTATTCTGTCCCTGGGCTGGAGCTTCTAGTTGACCAGTAATGGCCATAACCCTGCATTGTGGCTCATGTACGAATAGTGGTAAGACTGTTCTATGACATGCCTGACAGACGGACCAATATATATATGCCATCTCTGGTGCCATCACATAGACCAGTGGTTCTCAACCTCAGTCCCCCAACAGTGCACGTTTTCCAGGTCTCCTCACAGAATCACAGATGAAATAATTAGCTCCACCTGTGGATCTTTTAAAATGTGTCAGTGAATAACGAGTGCACCTGCCGGGTGACCTGGAAAACATGCACTGTTGGGGGTCCTTGAGGACCAGGGTTGAGAATCACTGACATAGAGCATTGCTTTCATATTCTCCCTGCGTGAGGGCCTTCTGGGATGAGATGAGTTAAGTACACATCCCCGGTCTATTATGTGCTCTATTTGTTCACTGTGGAAGGCGGGTGGAAATGTCAGCTGTGGGGAGGATGTAAACAGTACAGAGATTGTGCCAGGTTCGTAAACAATGCAGAAAGCTGGGGGACTGTCTGATGCATCTGCAAAGGGGTAATCTAAAGAATAGGAACAAGCTCGTCACATGAGCCAACAGATGCAATTATGGGGTGAGACGCATTCAACCTTCCAAAGAGGACAAGTGCGTTTCCCATAGCAACCAGATTCTAGCAATTATTCCTGTAGTGCATGCTATTAAATGAAAGCCACTGTATATTCTGATTGTCCTCTTTAGAGGGTGCGGGCTTCTGCATTGACTGAAGATGAGCGGAACCTGGAAATGTTGGGTTTCTAAGACTCCAACTTACCACCTAATGCCCCAGGTATGCCATCTGAAAAGAAGGTTGGAGTGCCTCTAGTAGGGATGGCTATCAACCATCAATGATTAGAAATCATCGATGGTTTATGGCCGATGTCGAATAGTTTTGCCCTCGATGGGGGAGAACCAGATGGTTTCCCACCATCGATGTAAAGCTTAAACGAATAGTTTCGTTTTTGCTTTTTCCCTACAGTGTCGGGACACGGAGCATAGCTCCGCCCCCGACACCCGTGAAGCCCCGCCCCCGCATTTTGATTGGCCCACAGGCCACTCAATCAGAGAAAATGAATGACCATCGATATGCAAAAACATCGATGGTCATCCATAGAATGGTTATAGACTATCGATGGGCAGTTGCACTTTTGCCATCGATGGCAATCATCGATGGCAAAGGCAACGATGGCCATCCCTAGCCTCCAGTGGGCGCAGTAGACCCCCATCGCTCTCTCTTTTTAGAGAGAAGTGCACAGTACCCGGGAAGGAAAGACAGAGTTACAGGGCTGCCACCAAAATGCACTGCTGGGCGAGTAGCTCAGTCCTTTATGGGTGCTGATGATTTTCCCTTCTGAATTACCCATTTGAGAGAATGGAAAGTTCAGACGCGAGGACATTATCACCACTTGACTTTCAACAGAATGGGGAGGACCATTACTGGTACCCCAGTCAACGCCGTCAAACTAGTGTGGAACAGACGTGAAAAAAAAATAAAACATTCCATTTGACCTCCTCAAACTCCACCCTATATTAATTTCTTGGATTTGGGGGCATTACCCTTTAAATACATCACATTTATACTAGATCGAGAGGGGAATGACCCATGTAGCCTCCATACTGAGGTATACATTGGACAGATCACAAATAACAGAGTTCCTTCTCTCAGCCTGCAGGGGGCAGCATTGACAATGGGCCCATTAGAGGAATGATGATGGGATTTTTTTCTTTTTTTTTGGATATCGTTTTGGGCTTCATTACTGTTAATGATGTTGATGTATTGCAGTGCAATGTTGCCAAGAGCCAGGATTTTCACCGATAGTGACGAGGAATCCTCCAGCGCCGGATCATCGGAAGATGAAGAGATCCCAGTCGCAGAGCCAACAGGAAATTTGGGAGACAGAGCCAACCTCAGTAATGCTGAGAGGTGCTGCAAACCCTCATTAAAATGAATTATATCTCATATAAAGAATTATATTATTATATATATAATCATAGTATATAACGATCGTTTTTGGACTATATCCAACAGTAAATATTGATGAGGATATTCTCGATATTGGCAGAACACATAATTACCTTGGACTCTCTCTTCTCTACTTCCTCTGTTATATATATATATATATATATGACATACATGCAAGGGCCTTGGGTTGTCAGAGGGAGTGCCAATCATTATGATTGACAGATCCAGCTCCTCAAGGGAGCTCATTAATGTCTAACTTGAGCTGAGGGACAGGAGTGTTCTGGGAAGTGTCTGTTTTGGGTGGATTCTGTCTATTAATGTTAGAGGTATTGCTCTACAGATGTTCTCCAGCTGATTGTCATCATTCTGCAGCTTTCCAGGTGGAAACAGCACAAGCCGCAGGATCCTACGCTTTGTAGATAAAATCGCCAAGTCTCGATACTTCCAAAAAGCAACAGAGAACGAATATATCAAGAGGAAAATAGAGGAGGTGTCCAACACCCCCCTGCTGCTGACCGTGGAGTTTCAGGAGCTTGGGGGGACTTTGGCTGTGAATATCCCTCCTCCGCCCACAGACCGCATATGGTAAAAATTCGCAGATCTCTACAGTACATACCTGCCGCAATGAAGGTGTATGCCTTGTGACATAGGACATTACACCTTCTCAAGCATGACCACTGGGTGTCATCATCATTATATATATATATATATATATATATATTTATATATATATATGTCTAGTGTCTGATTGTGTGTCTCCGAAATACTGCCATATTTTGGCAGTGAGTGAAACTACATCTCTTTCTCACTCACATATGCACAAACACAGAGACAATCACAAGGTAGCAGACTAGCTTTTGTAGCACCATATACAGCCTAAACACTACACCCCAACATAACCTGACCACTGGCCATGACCATAATACATCTATTACACCCTATACTGACATAGGACACTGCAAATAATTGACAGACATGAGGAAGATGTACGGTTACTGAAGGTCTTCCCTTCCTATATATATGTGTGTACTAGAAGAATTATTCTAGCCATTAGTACTTGATAATTGTTTAATCATTGGTCCTGGTATAATTATAGACTCTGCCTCCTAGGTACAGCTTCCGTACACCACCACATGTGGAGATGAAGGTTCGGCCGAAGCTTGGAGAACGCGAGGTGACATTCATGCACGTGACTGAGTGGATAGAGAAGAAGCTGCTGGATGAGTTCCAGGTGTGTAGCCTGAGAGAGGAGAACTCCAGGATAGGGCGGGGCAGGCTTGGAGGCTCTGGGTAGCTTATGGTTGTTGGGGGTCTGCAGGGGCTAATGCTAACTCTGTCTGGTGCCTGCTCATTGTCAGGGGACCCCCATCGTTCCTCCGGCCTCCAACCGTCACTGCCACTGGTGTCCTGTCGCACCCGCCAGCAAGAAAAATATCCCTCCTAAAATGGCCGCCGCCTCATAGGAGACAGTTGTTATAGATACTAGAGGCAGACCCCAGCAGCAGAGGTCAGGAGGGGGAGGGGGGGGGTCCCTTACAACAAACAGCTACCCGGGTGGTAAGTGACAAACTTTTTTCATATGGTGTCCGATAAACTGTTTGCGTTCAGTCAGTGTAAATCTTACAGTAGAAGACACTCATACCCATGGCGTTCCAAAATGTGCCATTCTGGATCTGGAACATAGTAATCGGTATCTGCCTAGACACCCAATAGAGTCATGGGCATGTAATCTTATGGACATTGCATGGACAAGAGTATATTTACTAACGTGTGGGTTTTGTAAAGTGGAGATGTTCCCATAGCAACCACTCAGATTCTAATTACTATCTTTGAAGGTGCTAAAGTCGTAGAAACTGATCTGTTGCTATGGGCAACATCTCTGCGCATTTTTTAGCAAGTCTATATCCCAAAACGATGGACTTTTATCAGAACACTCTCGGTCCTGCAGCGGAGATCACTGACCTCTTCCCGCCCCCCAAACGGCAGAAGCATGCCCAAACTACTGATAGTGAGCATCGGTACATGCGCATGCTAGCACAGGAAAGAGCCTCAGGGTGCACCTGGATAGTCATTTGCATTTGTTCTCTTTTGCAGAAAATCTTAGTGATGCCAAACATGGATGATTTGTTATTTCCCATCATGCAATCTGGAGTGGATAGCCCCAGGCAGACGCAGACTGACCAATCAAAGCCAGTATCGCCGTGAGCAGACGAGAGAGAGAGAGGCGCCGTGCATGGTCCTTCAGTCACGGAAGATTCCAGGTCCGAAGCGGACAAAATGAAACGCACTCGCCAACTCTGTCAGATGATGGGTCGTTATCCAGCTCTATGGACACAAAACCCTTTCAGAGCTGGACTTCAACAAGATGGCGCCAAGAACCAGGACACATCTGTACTTCTATTCATAATTCCACAGATTAGTATAGAGAGAGAGAGAGACTGATACCCAGTGATGTAGACCTTGTGATGCCAGCACAGTGGAGGAAGTCATTAATATGTTTTAATGACAATGCGGCTGATCCCTCCCATTATACCTTGTGACATCACTGAGGGATAACAATGCAGAATGTTAATTTACTAGTGATGACTGGGGGCCAGATGCACTAAGCTTCAAAAGTGATAAACAGCCAGCCAATCAGCTCCTACCTGCCATGTCACAGGCTGTGTTTGAAGAATGTCAGGCAGGAGCTGATTGGCTGGCTGTTTATCACTCTCCACTTTATCACTTTTGAAGCTTAGTACAACTGGCCCTGAGACATGAGGCTCTGTTCTGCCCCACAGGGCTCCTGTAAGATATCAGGCTGGCCAGAGCTACATCATAAAGCACAGGCTGCATCTCGTCTTCCTCTACTGTTACTGGTAGCAATGTGGTGCAGAGGAAGGGACTTCCTTTTTAGAAGGTGGAGTCTCTAGAGCAAAAATAAAGGTCTGTGTTCGTCATATTAAACTGCATGACTTCTGCCTTCCTCTGCCACACCCCCTGAGGTCAGTTACCAGTGGATGCAGCAATACAAGCATATGGGAGGGGAGTTCTGGGCAACTGGAAACCCCCTCTAAGTGCGTGGAGATGGAGATCAGAAGGTTGTAGATGAACAGGTGAACCCCGTTGTACTGTAAGAGCCCCTTCCCTGATTCTGTAAAACAGTCCTGCTGCCTCAGTGATATCAGTGCTAATGAATGGATTTGCTGTATCGTCATGTACAAATGGCTGCACCCAGTGTGTACACGGGGGCATTACACCGTTGGGATGAATTATTTCCATCTTGAATATTAGAAACAAGCAATAAAATATCATTTTGTAGTATATTAAAATCTCATAAAATCCACAATGTCCATCGCTATTCCATCTACCAAACCGACCAACCGCAATGGCGCCTTCTGTCACGGAAGGAAAAACCTTTTAGTTAGTCCCGCACCTTTGTGTCCTCTGTCTGTCTGTCTGTACTGAATAAACAGCCCCCCACCCCTCTGTCATGTGGCTCATTGCTAAAGGATTCCACGGAATACAGAACAGTCTTTCCTAACCTAGGGGGCAATTTGGCCCCAGCCACGATGGTCGGGGTTGGCGCATGTGCATTTCTGCGCATGTGTCAACCCCGGCACCGAACGGCTTCAGAGTGAGTTACACACTCGTCGGCCCGTTTGCTGAGGGCCGGGGGCAGCGGCAGTGTTGGGCCATGGGAACACCCCCATGAAAATGCTGGGCGGTCCCATGGGAACGTGGGCGGGCTGATGCCTGGACGTCAGCTGCCCGCCCTGTCTTCGTCCCAGTGCTCACAAATTAAAGTCAGTTTCTACCGTTTGGTTTGGTCGCCGACCATCGAATTATTTCTCCTGGTTGTGGTTCAAGCGAGGGGATGTGTTCTCGCCCACAAAATTGCAATTTTGGCATTAAATTGCCCCCAAACCAAATAATCATATTATTGCATCATTTATGGCCCTATGACATCCTTGATGAGGTCACTAAACTAATAACATTACACAGAACATTATAACAATCATGAAATCATTGACACAATATCCCCTATAACCGTGTTTCCCCAAATCACCCAAACAGCCCAGGATTTAGGGCTATCTATATGTGAGCTTAGGTGACCGTTGACTGCTTTAGTGGCCTATTTAACAACGAGTGAAAATATTGTTATCACTCATTACAAATCTTACATGGTTTTCCATCCAATCAGCTCCTGACATGTGTTTGAAAAATGACATGAGCTGATTGGTTTGAACAAATAAGTAAGATTCATAGGGGTGTGTGCAATCCCGGATCACGACAGCAAATCGGCTGGCAGGATTTAATGTCCCGCCTGCCGATTGGTGAAAAGGGGGCATGTCCACGTAAACAGCCATGGATTGCCAAAATACGACCAGGATCACGACAGTCCACGGCAGAACGTTCTGCTGCAATATCTCTTCAATGCTGTCGGTAATGACAACATTGACAGCATTGAATAGGCATCCGCCGATATTTCCCCCGTCCAAAATAGCGGCAAAGGGTTGCATACCCCCTAGTGAGTTATACAATAATATCACTCCTTGTTAAATACGCCCCTTAGTGCTTTGTGATGGGAGGAGCCAATTTTGCAGAGAATTTCTCTGTGTGACATGATGTGAGCTAGGGGTGTTCTGTAATAAACATGTAAACTGTGGCACGATGGGAACTGGGGCAGTGTGGCATACTGTGAATAGGGGGCACTTTGGCATAATGTGAACTGGTGAGCACTTTGGCATACTGTGAATTGGAGCATTACAGTGTGTTCAACACATTTGCGGTACTTACACATTATACTATAAAAGAACATCACCAGCATATAATTTGATCTTATTGGTTGGGTCCCATACAAGTTCGGTGGCCGAACTTGGAGATTTTTTAAAGGGGCAATCATTTACAAGGCAAAGCCACGCCTTGTAAATGATTTCCCCTTTTAAAAAAAACTCTGAGTTTGGCCGGCATCCGGCATGGCCACTGAACTTGGAGCCTATTACATTTGGCTCATTATCTGCTCTACAACCCCACCACCACCACTTGCAAATAAAAATGGCTACTAGTCACAAAGTCAGTATCTCAGCATGCAATGTGATAGCAGAGGAGGGGGAGGATGTCACAGTGCAAATAGAGCTCAGAAAGAAATTTTGAAGCCTCTCTGCGCATAACATCACTACACCAGTTGACTGTGGTTGCCATGGTAGCTGAGAATAAAAAAGATAAAAGGTACTTATGTATTATCTGGGCTCCCATGTTAAATGCACCCCATTTTTTAATACCCCTACTATCCAACTACGCATGGAGTTGATTTTATATAGTGTGGCGAGCGCAGCGAGCTACCGTGCCCGAAGCGTGGCAAGCGCAGCGAGCCCCGCGAGGGAACGCGGTCTCATAAGAAAAACGAGAGCCCAGATATTACATAAGTACCAGATAAAATAATAAATAAAAACGCTTCCTGTAGTCTAGAACATCTGATTTCTTTTCATGACATAAAAAAAAAGTGATAGAATATTATGAAAGTGAACACACCGAAGTCATCCCTTATTTTATTGCCATTTTGCAGAACAAAAAACGTATTGTGGCAACATCTAAAGTGCCTCAGCTGCCTCCGGTTTATCTATTATCATATGTTTCTTCTGGGGTCCCTGTGTGGAGAAGAATAAGTTAAAGGCATATCTTAAATTCAGTATAAAACAGTTTTCAAGCTTATGCCAATGTGAAAGTATTTAATAACAACTTTATGCTGCAACCTGGGCCGTAGCAGAGCGAAAATATACTGTGCCAGCCCTACCCCACGAACATGTGGCATCATGACATCACAAGCAGGGGGTGGGGCTACTGGGGCCAGCTAAAAGCTGATCATCCAGAGCACCCTAAGGATGCCCCAATACAGGTGCCATGGGGACAGCAATGGCCCCGCCCCTAGGTTCTGGCACTGCCCGCAAACCCCTCCCTAGTTACAGCCCTGACTACAACGATCCACTAGTAATGGAAGCCTTTCTATATGTACAGCCTATAAATTCATTGAGATCCAGTGACATCACTGAGCCACAGTGAGTCTCAGTGATGTCACTGGGCCCTAGTCAATTCTTGATGCTTCCAATTGAGTGGGATATATCTGTGTGTACAGTGACAGCTACATGCTCAGCTGACTGTGGAAGGTTTGCCAAAAGTTAGATGTGCAATAAATATACTTGCGTTTTTTGGGGAGTTACATTTAAAGGTGTTGACTATAATGATCAATCAGATTTTATCTACCATGACTAACGCCGTTTATGTAACAACACTAACTTCCAATACATAACCCCAGATATTGGAAATGTTTCGGAATGATCTGGACGTTGGCTTACCATGAACGCTCGCTTCTCCTGGTCTGTTTGGAAGCACCCGTGGCCAAACTTTGATGTGGTGTCAATGAATTTCAGCTCAATGGGTTCCAGGTCACGGCGGCTCACATGGACCAATAGGGACTGTGGGAGAGAAAGCTCAGCTGTACAAAATGCGGCAAATGGGCAAGGTTGACAGTCAAAATGTTGACATGGGGTTTTTCACTTTTTTCGAGCCGACAGGCGGTATTTCATGCCCTACCATCCACTAGGGCATGATGGGAGAATAAAACGGTGAGCCTGAAGCATGGCAAGCACAGCGACATCTCAGTGTCCATGTCGACTATGTTGACATTCGTGTAAAAAAAGAGTGAAAAACTCCATGTCGACCTTGCCCGTGTCGACCTAATGCTTGTGCCGACCTAATGACCTGTCATCCTAGACCCATATCGACCTACACCCATGTCCACCTTTCTGCATGTCGACCTAATGGTGTCGACCCAATGCTTGTCCAACAACTTCTTGTAGACCTAATGATCCATACCCACCATAACATTCTACATTTCTGTTGTGTTCTGCTCTGCACCTCCACTTGGAGACTTGTGGCGCCACCTCCTGGCTCACAATTATAATTGCGCAGATGGACAGAAAAAGTGTCAAATTAACATATGTAGCGTTTGAATTAGCAGTATATTATGGGGCATCTCTGAATTTGGGTGAGTTTTTGACAGCTTTACCTAAATCAGGTTGATTTTTTTTTAAATACTGTATAAAATAAAGCCTGTCAAAATGACGGCTTCTGCAATTAACTATGACCTGTGACAGTTTTTCTTTTTATTTGAGCTGTGACAGTTTTTAGCCCACAAACTCTCCACCCCACCACCCAGTCCCTATGTGTTCCTACCTCCAATCTCTGTCTTCACAGCTCCCTACAAAAATTACTTTCTGTTATGACATCTTTTAGCACACAAAGGAGTCATTTGGTCTGTGAAGTGGCCTCATAGAGGTGAGGAGTAGTTAGCCTTTTATGTAGATTACAAATCTGCACAACCTAGTAATCATACAAATGAAGGAAAAGCGGTAAAACATGAAACAATCGTAGCACGGGTGAGTGTATCCACACATACGCACCAAATATATGGGGAGCGCAGGGTTGCAGTTTTGTAAACTTGAGAGTGATCGGGGTTGTTTACTGTGGTAACTCAAGTATGGGGGGGGTTTGCAGGAAAGTTCAAAATTCAAATAGGGGAGCCACACCCACTGCCAGTGAGTCGGTTTGAAATGGCAGTTGGTGGCAGTGGGTGTGGCTTCCTATTTGAATTTTGAACTGTGCTGAAGCCCCTCCTCTGGATCCGCCACTGGTTGTCTCCATAGCACTCACCTTCCTGAGAGTGAGAACACGCTTCTTACTTCCCACAACGCAGCCTTTAAGCATGATGTAATCATTGTTCACTTGCCCGTAGTGTGGGAAACCTCCCTGGGGAAAGAGATGAAGCATGATGAAGTTGGTCGTCACCCACACACACACACACACACACACACATTGTGGGGCAGATGTACTAAGCCCTGGAGCCAAATACATTAGAGAGAGTTTACCAGCCAATCACCTCCTGACATTTTTCTAACACAGCCTGTAACATGGCAGTTAGGAGCTGATTGGTTGCTACTTTAATTCTCTCCACTTTATCTCTCCCCAAGGCTTAGTACATCTCCCCCACAGTGTTTGCGTCTCAACATGGTCCCAAGTCCGCAGTGTCCCATCCATGTCTATCTTCACATTGGGATAATCCTATACACGGACCAGGCTACAAAATAAATCCCACACTTCAGTATGGATGGCCATCCACCATCCATGATTCCAAATGTGGTTCATGACCGATGTTAAATACTTTTACCATCGATGGGGTGAACCAGTTGGTTTCCCTCCATCGATGTCACAGCAGAGCCAATGTTTTTTTTCTCAAGGTTCCAGGACACGGAGCATAGCTCCGCCCCCTGACAACCCTGAAGGCCTGATCCACATTAAGATTGGCCCATGGGCCAGTCAGTCAACAAAACTGGACGACCATCAATAGATAAAGCTAGCAATGGTTATCCAACACATAGTTTGTTACTATCGATGGCTGGATGCAGTATCGGCATCAATGGCAACCATTGTTGGCGACTGCACCGATAGCCATCCCTATCAGAAAGTGCTCTAAGAGAGTAGGAACGTGCTTCAGTGTATACGCACCAGTGGTGTGATGGACTTGTCGGTGATGTCATACTGTGTTGCTGCATTGTTCTTCACAACTTTACCATCCTGCATATGTATACCTTGGCCGATACGATAAATCTGCAGGGAAGACATAAAGGCAGAGTGCGGTGAGACGAGGGCTCAGTATCCTGCTGCCGTGGTGTAGTAACAAGCCTGGCGTGACCTAGGGAATAGTATCAGAGTTTTCAAACTGTAAGAGTCCAGCGCTAAACTCTCACATTTTGTAAACTCGACCAATGTAATTGAATCAGCCATTAATCCCAGGCCAGGGTGGACTAGTTATGGCAGGGGTGGCCAAATCTGTCCTCAAGATCTGCCAACAGTTCATGTACTGTATGTCAGGCAACCTGTGGATCTATAGTAGGAATGAATGCAGCAGATTTGAAAATGTGACAGTTAGTAATGACTACAGCTGTGCACCAGCTAGGTGGTCTGGGAAATGTGACAGTTAGTAATGACTACAGCTGTGCACCAGCTAGGTGGTCTGGGAAATGTGACAGTTAGTAATGACGACAGCTGTGCACCAGCTAGGTGTTCTGGGATATGTGACAGTTGGCAATGACTACAGCTGTGCACCAGCTAGGTGATCTGGGTAATGTGACAGTTAGTAATGACTACAGCTGTGCACCAGCCAGGTGGTCTGGGAAATGTGACAGTTAGTAATGACTACAGCTGTGCACCAGCCAGGTGGTCTGGGAAATGTGACAGTTAGTAATGACTACAGCTGTGCACCAGCTAGGTGGTCAAGGAAATGTTACAGTTAGTAACGACTACAGCTGTGCATCAGCTAGGGGATTTGGAAAACGTGGACCGTTGGTAGATCTCGAGGACCGGTTTGGCCACCCCTGAGTTATGGGGTAGTGCTACAGCCACAGGGACCAAGAAAATATGTGCCCGGGCTCTGCAATTACCTCCCAGGCTAGATAAAATAAAAATCTATATATAAAAAAAGGGGGACCCCACATCTTTCCCCCCCCCCCCCATATATTTGGACCAGTGCAAGGCTGTTCAGCTGTGTGTCCGGCTCCGGTGAAGCTCCACACCATGAGAACCAGGGTGCAACAGTGAGTACAGATGCATATCTTTCAATATACCAAATCCACTGGTTACATAACTGGTATTTGCCTATAAAATGTTTCAATATCAACATGTGCACCCGCATCCAAAAGATAGAAAAGTGTATTATACAATGCGCTACATCAGTCTATAGATCTGTAAGGTGATTTGCATTTACATCCATGTATTACGGGTATGTCTATGCGTTACCTTCTTGTTGACCTCGGTACGATGGTGATAGCCCTTTTGGCCAGCCCGGGCTATGGTATAGGCAACACGAGCTGGATGCCAGGCTCCGATACACGCCACCTTGCGCAGCCCCTTGTGTGTTTTACGGGGTAACTTCTTGTTGTGCCAGCGCGAGGTTACACCTGAGTGGTAGAGACTGATTATACCGCCGGCATCATGAACCAGAGCATCTCAGCACATGGCAATTATAGAAGATGCACATGTGTCATTTATGTTGCTATGATGTATATTAATCAGGATAATACCCATCCTAACTCAAAAATAGAGGAGCAAAACCAACTGACAGTGAGTCAGTTAGTAATGGCAGTTGGTGGCAGCTGATGTGGCTGAATGTAGTGAATCACGATACCCTAGCCACGCCCCCAGCAGTATCATGCAGTAAGCTCTGCATTGTATAGCGGAACATGGCTACGATGCCGGGTCTCAGCCACCACGCTCCCTTGCTGCCCCCTCACCTTCATCCCAACCCCCTATGTGACCTCATACCCCCCTAATTGGGGGTGAGGATCATTGGATAGACAGCAACTAGCTCGACAAGCATTAGGTGGACATCACTGACTGAAGGTCAACATGACGGAAGGTTGACATGAGGTCGACAAGGTCATATGGTCGACACAGTATTAGGTCGACGTGGGCAAGGTCGACAGTCAAAAGGTCAACATGGGGTTTTTCACGTTTTTGCCCCAAATGTCGACACAGTCAACATGTACACATAAATAGTCAACATGGACACCGAAACGTTGCACCGCGTCCCCTCGCATGGCTCTCTGCGCTCGCCATGCTTCAGGCATGGGGCCTCGCTGCGCTCAGCACACTATTTTATTCTCCCACCACTCCATAGTGGACAGTAGGGCATGAAATACCACCTGTCGGCACATGTCGGCTAAAAAAAAAGGAAAAACCCCATGTCGACCTTTTGACTGACGACCTTGCCCATGTCTGCCTAATGATTTGTCGACCTTATGACCCTGTGGACCTAACCCCATGTCGACCTAATTGTGTTGACCTAATGTTTGTAGACCTAGTGATTGTATCCCGTAATTGGTTGGTTTTTTATCTCTCTCCAGCGTTTGATGCATCTCCCCCCTATGTGTACAAGTGATGCATCTCCCCCCTATGTGTACAATTGATGCATCTCCCCCTTATGTGTACAATTGATGCATCTCCCCCTTATGTGTACAAGTGATGCATCTCCCCCCTATGTGTACAAGTGATGCATCTCCCCCCTATGTGTACAAGTGATGCATCTCCCCCCTATGTGTACAAGTGATGCATCTCCCCCCTATGTGTACAAGTGATGCATCTCCCCCCTATGTGTACAAGTGATGCATCTCCCCCTATGTGTACAAGTGATGCATCTCCCCCCTATGTGTACAAGTGATGCATCTCCCCCCTATGTGTACAAGTGATGCATCTCCCCCCTATGTGTACAAGTGATGCATCTCCCCCCATGTGTACAAGTGATGCATCTCCACCCATGTGTACAAGTGATGCATCTCCCCCTTATGCGTACAAGTGATGCATCTCCCCCCTATATGTACAAGTGATGCATCTCCCCCCTATGTGTACAAGTGATGCATCTCCCCCCTATGTGTACAAGTGATGCATCTCCCCCCTATGTGTACAAGTGATGCATCTCCCCCCTATGTGTACAAGTGATGCATCTCCCCCCTATGTGTACAAGTGATGCATCTCCCCCCTATGTGTACAAGTGATGCATCTCCCCCTATGTGTACAAGTGATGCATCTCCCCCTATGTGTACAAGTGATGCATCTCCCCCTTATGTGAACAAGTGATGCATCTCCCCCTATGTGTACAAGTGATGCATCTCCCCCTATGTGTACAAGTGATGCATCTCCCCCCTATGTGTACAATTGATGCATCTCCCCCTATGTGTACAAGTGATGCATCTCCCCCCTATGTGTACAAGTGATGCATCTCCCCCCTATGTGTACAAGTGATGCATCTCCCCCTATGTGTACAAGTGATGCATCTCCCCCCTATGTGTACAAGTGATGCATCTCCCCCCTATGTGTACAAGTGATGCATCTCCCCCCTATGTGTACAAGTGATGCATCTCCCCCCTATGTGTACAAGTGATGCATCTCCCCCCTATGTGTACAAGTGATGCATCTCCCCCCTATGTGTACAAGTGATGCATCTCCCCCCTATGTGTACAAGTGATGCATCTCCCCCTATGTGTACAAGTGATGCATCTCCCCCTATGTGTACAAGTGATGCATCTCCCCCTATGTGTACAAGTGATGCATCTCCCCCCTATGTGTACAAGTGATGCATCTCCCCCCTATGTGTACAAGTGATGCATCTCCCCCCTATGTGTACAAGTGATGCATCTCCCCCCTATGTGTACAAGTGATGCATCTCCCCCCCATGTGTACAAGTGATGCATCTCCCCCTATGTGTATAAGTGATGCATCTCCCCCCTATGTGTACAAGTGATGCATCGCCCCCTATGTGTACAAGTGATGCATCTCCCCCCTATGTGTACAAGTGACGCATCTCCCCCTTATGTGTACAAGTGATGCATCTCCCCCCTATGTGTACAAGTGATGCATCTCCCCCCTATGTGTACAAGTGATGCATCTCCCCCCTATGTGTACAAGTGATGCATCTCCCCCCTATGTGTACAAGTGATGCATCTCCCCCCTATGTGTACAAGTAAAGCATCTCCCCCCTATGTGTACAAGTGATGCATCTCCCCCCTATGTGTACAAGTGATGCATCCCCCCCCTATGTGTACAAGTGATGCATCTCCCCCTTATATGTACAAGTGATGCATCTCCCCCCTATGTGTACAAGTGATGCATCTCCCCCTATGTGTACAAGTGATGCATCTCCCCCTATGTGTACAAGTGATGCATCTCCCCCCTATGTGTACAAGTGATGCATCTCCCCCCTATGTGTACAAGTGATGCATCTCCCCCTATGTGTACAAGTGATGCATCTCCCCCCTATGTGTACAAGTGATGCATCTCCCCCCTATGTGTACAAGTGATGCATCTCCCCCCTATGTGTACAAGTGATGCATCTCCCCCCTATGTGTACAAGTGATGCATCTCCCCCCTATGTGTACAAGTGATGCATCTCCCCCCTATGTGTACAAGTGATGCATCTCCCCCCTATGTGTACAAGTGATGCATCTCCCCCCTATGTGTACAAGTGATGGAACCACCACGGGTTCCAGTAACACATCCAGCAAGCACCGTCCACTACAATTCTTTATATGTAGCCACCTTTCATCCCTTTCCCCTTGGTAACTCCAATGACGTCGATCATCTCATCCTGGCAGAAGACATTGGTGACCGGGATCTGCTTCTCCAGCTTCTCGTGGGCCCAGTCTACCTTCTCAGCCACGGTTCCGCCATTCAGCTGGATCTCCATCAAGTGGGCCTTCTTCTGCCTCAATGGCAGCAGCTTCATCTGCATGGGGCAGACAGTCAGAGCGCTGACTCATAGGGAAAGCCAGTCAGACGACTGAGCTCATGCACCGGTCACCCGCCCTTCGTCCACCAATGTGCCTCACCTGTGTGTGCAAGACGACCCGGATGACCTTGCAGTACTTCTTCATGGTAGCGAAGTCCTTCTCCAGTTGCTTCTTCCCTTCCTCGTCCTGCCATTTCTTGCAACATTTGGTAAAGGCCTTTTTCTTGCTCTTGTACCTGCAGAATAAAGAGTATTATAAATCCACAGGGGCACCCAAAGTAATGTGCACCCATTACTTTTTAAGTGCGCCCATACTACCGTTTGGGGACGCGTAAAGCAAAGGATTTTAGACATTTCTTCTCACTGCCTCCTGAAATTTTTCTCCTGCGAGCAACAATTGAATTGCTCCATGTTACGCCCTCTAGTGGTAGGTATGGTGGGGGACAACAATTGAATTGGCCCCACGTCAGCTTGTTCTGTCCATAGGGCTCTCACCAGTTCCTGTAGAAGCGTCTCCTGCACTCATCACTGATGTGCTCCGCAAATATGGTCTTCAGAGTCCGCAAGCCCCGTGGGGTCTCCACATACCCCACTATCCCCACCACAATCATTGGGGGTGTCTCGATGATCGTCACAGCTTCCACCGCCTCACGCTTGGAAATTTCTGAAGTGATGGGACAAAAAAAATCAGTTTCTAACAGTTGAATTTGTTTCAAACAATGCGGCCCCCCCACGACGACGACGACGCAGTGGAGAAGTTTGCCAAAGCAGCCAATCAAATTCTGTTATTTATTTAGAACACAATCTTTGATATGACAATTAGAAGCTGATTGGTTGTTTTGGGCAACTAGTCTAGTCTAAACCAGTGGTTATCTACTTCAATCCTTAAATCATATTTGCCTAGTCTCTTGGATTGGCTGGGTCACTCTCAAAAACGTAGCCACGCCAACAGCTACTGTATATAATGTCGGCAATCTCTGCATTATATAGTGAGGAACTGGCTATGATGACTTGTCTCAGCCACCGTGCCCCCCCAGAATACCCAATCACCCCCATCCCCACCCCCTGTGAACCCCCACAACTCTACCCTTCCCAGGTATCCTGACGTGGCTGCCCTCTTTTGAAGAGAGCAGTCAGGAAATCAGCAACTATGCCTTAAGTAAACCCAAAAGGTTATGTTTTAAGGATTTCTGTCGGTGCAAACAGGCGGGATAACATACTGACCCATAAAATAGATTCTCACCTGTGCATTAATAAAGAAATCCAGAAAACATGACATGTAGGGATTTGACTACAAAGATGGGAGTTCTATTGAAGATGGGATGTATAATAAATATTGTATAAAGGCTTTAGGGAGTATGTATGAGGAAACGCCAGATTTTGGGGGGATTTAAAAAAAATGTATGATATTACTAAGCCCCGCCCCAAATCCTCTATTGGGAAGCGTCAGGGCTAAAATGACAAGCTTCTAATGGAATCTCATCATATTGGCCCCACCCCCGTTGACCTGCAAATGGTAGCTTTGTAATATCCTTCATACTCTCTCTTCTGGGTACTCAGAAACCCTCCCTGTGTGTATTACTGGTACGAATATCCTTGTATCCTCTGATTGCTGTACATACTGAGTCCTGGTCTGTGGATCTCTCGCAGAGTGTGGGTCATGCCGGCCTTGTACCCCATGAAGGCTGTGAGGTGGACGGGTTTACTTGGATCATCCTTGGGCCATGTCTTCACTTTGCCGCGATGGCGCTTGCTGCGCTTGTGGGGAAGGAAACCCAGGTGGCCATGCCGGGGGGCTGAAAACTTACGATGAGACTATAAAGGATATTAAGGAGAATATAAATCAGTACATGTGGATAACGGTGGCTTTTTAGTCTGTTCAGTGCTTCTCCTCTATCTGCTGCATACATAGTGGAGCTGATGTGGGCTGAGTTTTTTTTAGCTTATTCTGGAAAAAACACCGTCCGCCTCCGCTCCTGTCCCTCCCTATGAACGCCTCTGCAACACAGCAATGCAATGCGCATGTGTAGAACGGGTACTGTGATTGCAGCGTAGAATAGCGAATGTCTCTGCCTGATTGAAACATTGCCGTGAAGACACGCCCCCTTTTAAACCAAGGTCACACCCCCTTTAAACCTGAGGTCACGCCCCGTTTTAGCGGGAGCAGGCAGTTAGCCAAGCACAGAAATCCTGATTTGATACTGCTAAGTTGGGAGGAATGGGACTGACGGTGACCCATGAAAATCGGGACAGTTTGGAGGTATGGCTTACCTCCAAACTGTCCTTCTCATGGATGCAGCAATTAAAGTATACAGATGGGGCATGGCTCATCTTTGCAGGGGATGGCGATGGCGAAGCCAGCCGCCATCCCCCGCCAGCCGCCATCTGTATAGTGAGAAGGGGATACGCGCGCATGAGAGGCGCGCGCGTCCCGCTTCCAGCGCTTCCCCCAGGTCACCGCCGGCGGCGACCCGGGGTCCCCGTCGTCTGCCCGCACCCCCCCCCCCCTAACCCTGTCCGTCTCCCTGAAGCGGAGACGGACAGGGTTCTCGTCGCCCCGCCGACGGAGATTGAGACGCTCGTGCGCGTGAGACACACGCGCGTCTCAGTCAGATGGTGAGCCGGGCTGCTGGCGGATCGCCAGCGGTGACGTTCTGGTGATTCGCCAGCAAAGAAGAGGCCTGCCCCATCTGTATAAGCTTCTAAAGCGAAATGTCAAAAAAATTTATCAAAGCAAAGGAGAGAGTTAAAGGGGATTATTCTGGTTCATTCGCAAACGTAAATTCACTCTCTAATGGACAAAACCATGTGCACTGCAGGTGGGGCAGATGTAACGTGCAGAGAAAGTTAGATTTGGGTGGGGGTGTGCTTCAAACTGATATCTATATTGCAGTGTAAAAATAAAGCAGCCAGTATTTACCCTGCACAGAAACAATATAACACCCAAATCTAACTCTCTCTGCACATATTAGCCCCACCTGGGGTGCACATGGTTTTTTCCATTAGAATGAATTTGCCTTTGCAAGTGAACCAGAATAACCGCCAAAGTGAGGAGATATTAAGCACCAGCCAATCTGCTCCTGTTAGGTTACAGGCTGTGATTGAAAATGACAGGAAGGAGCTGGTTGGTTGGTACTTTGGGCCAGATGTATCAAGCTTCAAAAAGTGATAAAATGGAGAGTGATAAACAACCAGCCAATCCGCTCCAACCCAAGGGCGTAACTACCATAGGTGCAGGGGATGCAGCTGCTATGGGGCCCAGAGCTGAGGGGCCCACTTTGCCTGTCAATGTGCTGTGTACATTTTTAACAATAGGTGATAAATAGGGGCCCTTACAAACTTTTGCTATGGGGCGCCACTGCTCCTGCCTGACATTTTTCAAACCCAGCCTGTAACATGACAGGTAGGAGATGATTGGCTGGCTGTTTATCACTCTCCCTTTTATCCCTTTTTGAAGCGTGATCCATCTGGCCCAAAGAATCTCTCTCCAATCTTTAATAAATCTCTTCCAATGTTTCAAAGAATTCCCACCTGGAGCAGGTCTAACAGCTCGTCATAATGAATGCAGTGTGCATAGAGGACGGTGTTGTCCTGTGGTAATGCTGAGCTGTAAAATGATCCCTCTGCTCCCCCTGAGGTCACTCTCCCGTAAATATATCGGCTTATTTATACTCCCATTGCACACGAAGTCACAAGGCCCACGTAAACAGCAGCCGGGACCCTTCTCATGCACAGAAGGGTGAAGATAATCTGGTATTTGTTAAAATGATCAGTCCTACCAAATAGTATCTTACATTCTAATATGGTAATTATGGCACGCTGCCATTGCTGCTGCTGATATTAAGATCAAATCAGGCTTGTCTACCCTCCTGGAATTGCCGGGAGGCTCCCGAAAATTGGGTCCCCCTCCCGGCCCCCCGGGAAGGTCGGCAATCATGCCGCTTTTGCTTGGCAGCCCCCGCAGCCCCCGCACCTAATTACCGTTTTTTCATGGGTCCGCGGCAAGGGGCGGGACTAAAATGATGCAAATCGTGTCATTTCGCATCAGTCATCAGCCCGTCCCCTGACCTGAAGATCCGGCTGCCCTCTACGGGCTTCTCCTGGAGAGGCTATCCGAAAAGTCAGCAAGTATGGATCAAATGACTGCATTTATTATGCAGTATTCAATGAAAAAATTTGGCATGTGCAGCAAATCCTGTTTAGGATTTGCTGCACTGTCGCCGCGTTCCGGAGGGCTGGAGCATTCGCTGCCAGCCCTCCCTGTCACCGTATTCAATGTCGCAGGGGCTCGCTGCCAGCCCTCCTTATCTCCCTATTCAATGCCGAAGGGGCACGCTGCCCCTGACGGTGAATATTAACCCCAGCGGCGGATGCCGCAGGGAGCCGGGGGACGGCGGCAGGCAGGGAGATGGAAGTCTCCCTGCCTGCCCCAGAATGTATGTGGTTGGGGAAGAGGACTCCCCGGGACCCAGGCAGCACAAGCTCCCGGCCTCCTGCTGGCTGTTTGTGAAAAAAAAAAAACATTTTTTTTATAAATTTATATATATATATATATATATATTCTCCAAAAAACAGGCGTCACTCCGGGGCTTTACGTGTAGCAATCAAGTGAAGTTTATTCCTTCCACGGTCAGAAATAAACTTCACTTGATTGCTACACGTAAAGCCCCGGAGTGACGCCTGTTTTTTGGAGAAAATATTTGTGGACACTGCACCACTGGGAAGGCACCCGGGCAGCAGCATTGCTTGTTAAGAGCGGGGAGTGCCGGACACCCACACAAAATAAATATATATATTTATATAAATATATATTCATGTGCTGTAGGCACATGAATAAAAACAGCATGTCCCTTCAGATAATAAAATTCCTGATTTTTTTTACACCAAATTTTTTTTAAAAAACTTTATTTTAAAAGTTCACACTCCACTTCACCATAAAAAGATGGTGAATGCTACACGGTGACACATGGCGAAAATCAATTAGAAAGCAATTCACCATCTTCTCATTGAATACACTCACGGCGAATCACATTGAAAAACCCAATGAAAAACCACAGCGAATTGCGGAGACTATCATACGGCGAATTGTCCGTCACTCACTGTTCGCAGACGGTGAAAAGTGCACGTTGAATAGGGTGATTCTCTTTCTGACACGAAAAATCTCCTTCCCACGCGAAAATAGCACAAATTCGCCGTGAAACATGGCGAATTGGCCTCATTTAATACTGCCCATTGTATGAAATAGCCACTGATGCATGGTCTAACTGTGGCCAGCAGGGGGCAGCCAACATGCTAGGGGGCACTCTCTCCTCTGTGTAAACACCTGGGATGAAATATCCATGACTGCCATAGAAAGTACAATGAATGGATCTTGGAGAATTAGTTACTTTGTCGACGGTAGAATGTTGACAATTAGTATGTGGGTGGCGCGATGCCAATGGCATAAAGCTGGCACGATACTTATGCTAATGAATGCATATTGACCATGTCAGCATTACAGCTTTCCCACATTCTACCCTCCAACAAATCACATGGAACTGCTAACCAATCAGAACTGATAGCCGATGCCCAGCCAGAGTGAAATCCCGTCCTGTGCAAGGCGATGATTTCCCCAAGTGTGTGTAGTCTGTGCGTAACCCAGGAACGGCTTGGCCTGTGCATTAGAATCTGGCTGTTTAGGTTTGAATAACCCCCATAGACCGGATGAAACCATTGCAAATTTGGCGCGGCATGGGGAAAGCATTTACATAGGATGTGAACATTGATGGGAACCAACCAGGGATCAGGTTCCTGTGTGCGCATCGCCGGAGAGCGCACTGTATACAGTTAGAGGGCAACACTGTGCTGGTTGTTGCATGAAGAACTCAAGGCTAATTTACAAGGAACAAATAATACCGGCCCATTTGTCTGTCCCCATAGCTAATTTCATTGGTGAGCTGTCCATATGAAGACAGCCAGCAAAGGCTGACCTTCGCTGGCTGCTGGCAGGGCGATTGGCGCCCTGCGGTCGTTTGGGGGTGGTTACCCAACGTTTTCTTGCTGTGCCCCAGAAACCGCAGGCATTCCCTTCTCCGCACGGCCTTCGTAGCGGCGAGTAAGTCTCTCCGCTTGCGGACATGGGGGAACCCATTTGATGGTGAGCGATTCCGAATGGATTTCCCATGTGTGCACAGCTGCAAACGCATTTGCAGCCGTGCGCATGGGCGGGATTTTAATCATGCGAGATGGCGTGGGGCTGTGTTTACCTGCTCGCAGCCCGGCAACCAGGTCCGAATGAGGCCCATTGTCCTATCAAAGCTATCCATGCCTATATTGATGGGTTTGTGGATACTATCAGGGCCGGCGTAAAGGTCCACACGCACCAGATAACGATGATGGGGAAAATCTCTGGGATATAAATCACTCAGTGCATAAAAAAAACAAGTGTTTTTCGGCCAATTAAGCGATTGTCCCCAGGGTGGACGACCCTCCGTAGCAGGATGTTACGGAAAGCCGTCCACTACCTCGCTCATCTGCTGGTAATACTGACCGGGGCAGCAATGATGCAGGAGCGCACGCACTGGGTGGCTTTCACGCTGAGGAAAGGAGGAAACTGAGCGGATTTCACGCTGAAAGTCGACCAGTGTGTTTGGGGCTTTAGCCTTCTCGACACCCTAGACAAAACTTCAACCTACTGCCACCCTTCCCCAACATAACACTGTCACCAATACCCACTTCCCAGACTCTCAAGTGAAAGTATGGAGGTGAGGTGGCAATACAGCCGCCACCTGCATTAAGTACAACAAGAATGTCTTCCCCATAGAAATTTTTATTTACTGATAGACAGACTCGATGGTGCCCCCCAGATCCTGGTGCCCTAGACAGCTGCCTAATGGTACAGCCAGCCCTTGATGCTATTGGAAACTACATATCATATGGCGAAACTAGTACCGGTGGAAACAAGTAAAAAAAAAGACCAATCTACTAACAATATTAAGTCGCTCTCCTCATCCTTTCATGAACGTTTTCTCCTACAATTAAAGAGGCAGGGGCAAACGCAGGATTTTCAGAAGGGGGTTTCCAGATGGGCGAAGCAAAGCACGGAGATGGACACTTAGGTGACCCAGTATATGCCGGGTCAGTTAAAGTATTATAGATAGACCAAATGTATATTAATAATAATAATAATAATAATAATAATAATAAAAAAAAATATATATATATACATACATACATACATACATACATACAGGAGGTGTCTACAGCAGTGTAGGCCCCTGGGCATAACAATGTATTGGGGCCCCTACAGATCCTCCAGCGGTAGGGGTGGGGGAAGCTTTGATGTCCTGCGGGTGGTAGGGGGTATTATATCAACCGCTCAGCATGTAGGGCCTGGATCAGTAATTACCACTAATTACCCCTTTACTGCACAGATGGTGGGAGATGGGGTGGGAGAAGGGGGCATTGGGCTGAATGAAGGGGCCCTGATACATAACTTCCAGGGTGGTAGAGGATGTTTAATATGTAGAGGAGGGGTGTATAGTGGAGTGGGCTTATTATCTATAATTTTCTGGTGGGAGGACAGCTTGCATGACTGCAGATATCTCCAGTTCCCAGAAATAGATTTCTTAGATTTTAATGGAATTAAAACTACAGAATCCCACCTACCAAATGGTATTGGGGACTAGGGGATCAGAGTTCAGGAGGCAGAGCAATCTGCCAACGAGACTATAATACTACATACCAGGTGTGTGGAGCTGGAGCAGTAAAGGGGTACAGTCGACAGTCATCATGGCAAGAAGGTCAAAAGGCCGAAATTAGTTTTTCATGATTTTTTTTTTCCCACTGACTTGTTCATACTTTACCATCCCAGCGGGCACAGAAGGAGAATATAATAGTGTGCCGAGTGCAGCGAGGCACCGTGCCCGAAGCATGGCGAGTGCGGGGGACCCGGTACACTAATACGGTGCCCGTGTCAACCTATGCTGACACAAACAACAAAAAAAGTGAAAAATTCATGTCGACATTTTCTCATGTTGACCTTTTGCTTGTGTCAACCATTTGAACATGTCGACCTAATGCACGGCGAACTATTTTCCGTGTTGACCTTTTGACTGTCGACCAATAGTCATGTCGATCATTCGACCCATACCGGATTTATCATGGACAACTGATCAATGAAACTGCTTCCGTAAGCACCTGCACAAGAGCAGAAGGTCACATGTTCACCCTAGGTACCGGGTAGAACTTCCCGATCACTGGGTGCTGCTGTTCGGGGCGGGTGAATGGGTGATGGGCAATATTGAACAATAGTGCCTGGCGCTGATCAGCTGGTTCCCTGGTGCTGATTTCTACTTGAATAAAGGACAATCTGCAGAAGCCACAGCATTGAAGAACCACCCTCCTTATACACAATACCGGCTTTCATCAGGAACTTACATTTGTACTACACAAATACCCTGCTTCCATAGGAAAAATGCATTTGCACCAAGGGCTTAATTCAGGTTGGCTCACAAAAGCAAAAATCTCTCTCTAATGGGCAAAACCATGCTGCACTGCAGGTCGGGCAGATGTAACAGGTGCAGAGAGGGTTATATTTGGTTGGGGTGTGTTCAAACTGAAATCAATATCGCAGTGTAAGAATGAAGCAGCCAGTATTTACCCTGCACAGAAACAAAATAACTCACCCAAATCTAACTCTCTCTGCACCTGTTACATCTGCCCCACCTGCAGTGCACATGGTTTTGCCCATTAAAGAAGGAGTTTGCTTTTGAAAACCAACCAAACTCAACCCCCCCCCCCCCCCCAAGTCCATGACTAACATTTTAGAAATATGAAACAAAGGGTTTAGACAATGATCCCCATAGGCTGATGCTATTAACACGTTATTGCTAATTGCCATGCACTGACAGAGACAGACATACAGACCATAGGACTTGTCCCGGAGCTGACTGACGAGGGAAAGAGACTTCTGCCAAGAGATCATCCAACTCTGATACTTAAGAAGATAGAGATACAAATTTAGCAGCAGGCTTCATAGCCTTCTATATTCATTTCAGTTGCCAGGGGTATGCTGGGAACCTGTGATATTAATCAGAGCGCTCAGGGGGAAGGTCAGTGCTTATTTCATCCCTGGGGGACGGTAACCTACAAAGGTGGCTCCATTCATATAGTGAGAGGCCACTCAGCGTCGTATCACCTGGGTGACAAAGAGGGAATGAGCTGGGTTCTCACCCTGAGTGATTGTATACTAGTCTTACAAGTGGATATTGGAAAAGCAATGCAATAATATGGGAGAGAGACATATGCACACAGGGTTGTACAGCCTTAATCTATAGACACAATTCAGACAGCTGCCAAGTACGAATTAACCACCCTGTTCTTCTAGAACTTACCAAGATTTGGTTCAAGAGCTGACACTCTAGGACAGTGATGGCTAACCTTGATACTCCAGCTGTTGTTGAACTACACATCCCAGCATGCCCTGCTACAGTTTTACTATTTGCCCATGCTAAAACTGATGCAGGGCATGCTGGGATGTGTAGTTCAACAACAGCTGGAGTGTCAAGGTTAGCCATCACTGTTCTAGGAAGTCCTTGATTTGTAACACAGTATAATGACAACTGAAATGTATCTAATACCGCTTTCACACTGCCAAAAAGTTTCAAAACCCGGTTTTCTTAAACGGTATTTAAAACGGGTCTGAGCCTTCACATTGCAGTAGATTACCGTTTTAAATACCGTTTAAGTACCATTCACATCAGTCAACCCGTTTAATCCCCTGAACACGTTTCAAGGCAGAATGCAGGGGACAGCCTATCACAGGTCTGTAATCTGTTGTTTTGACTAAATACCGTTTCAGAGCCATTCTCACTGCATAAAAAACGGCTCTGAAACGTGTAGGACTCTGCTTTTTAAACGTTTTGAAATACCGGTTATCTTTAACCGGTAAATCAACTGGCCCTTTCCCACTGCAGCCTTAAATGTTTTGAAATGGGGGAAAAAATAGCAATATACCGTTTAACAAGTGCGGTGTGAAAGGGGTATAACTGTACTAACTGTAAATAAACTGTGAACTGAACAATTTCCAGTATTCACTTATGTAACATATATAGAGGCCAAGCCTGTTTGACTCGTGAAGTCTTTAAGAACACAAACACAGAATAATTTAAAGCAGTGGTTCCCAAACGTTTTGCAATCACGGCGCCCTAGAGCATCAAAACGTTTTCAAGGCACCCCTAAGCCAAATGTTTCTTATTGAGAAATTTATTTAAAAAAAATATTAAATTAAGTGCATTGTGTTTATATGTCACAGTTATCTGGTGAGGGACAGGATTTGCTTCTGTTTGTCCACATATATTATGATTGGCAGCCACAAGCACTGGTTTTGCCTGGTACATTGGCCATTAATAATATGAACTGATCCTGGTCCACCAACCCAAGGCACCCCTGCAAGTGTCCTGAGGCACCCCAGGATGCCTAGGCACACAGTTTGGGAACCACTGGTTTAAAGTTTAATATGACAAAAAAAAATTGAAAGTGAGATTTATATTCATACAGGGTTCTAAACAGTGGCGTAGCTACAGGGGTCGCAGCGGTCGCAGATGCGACCGGGCCCCTGAGCCAGGGGGCCCAACCCCCGCCACTGTCCTGGAAGAGGGAAGGGAACAGAACGCTCCCGTTCCCAGTGCTGCTTTGCGGGCCCGCGTGCGTCACGCTGTGGACGGGACACGGTGGCCGTATATGAGCTGTGATTGGCTGCAGCGGCTCGCCGCTGCAGCCAATCACAGCTCATATACGGCCACCGTGTCCCGTCCCGCCCAGCACTGTCATACTCAGCTGCGTGTTTTACTGAGCAACCAGGACCTGGAGCCTCAGTTGAGACGGAAGTGGGGACACGTTTTACTGCCTCCTGTGTCCGCACAGCTGCTGAGTCCTGTCTCTAGTGTCCAGAGCTAGGACTAGGAGAAGTAACGGAGGCAGCTGACATTTCAGGTCAGGGGGCATGTTTGTGTTGCACTCACTGATCATCTACTCACCACAGTATCACACCTGTGTCATCTAATGCTTAGTGGTTCCCTGGGTGTCTGGTGCGCCCTCATTTATAATGCAGGCTCATTACCCTTTGTTTCAGCTTGTAGTGATATGTGATGTGTATGTGTCTGCATGGTACAATACCAGCTTATCTGTCAGGGTTGCCTACCTGACCCTCTCCATCAGGGAGAAAATGCTCTGTTCCTGGACTTCCCTGTTAATGTATGACTGCCATCACCTGTGGGGAGATAGGTAATTGATAAGAAAGGTGTTTCACCACAGGTGATGGCAGTCATACATTACCAGGGAAGTCCAGGAACAGAGCATTTTCTCCCTGAAGGAGAGGTCAGGTAGGCAACCCTGAGATACATATGCCAGGCCCTGCTCCAACCAGAGTTCTTTCCTAGGGGGGTGTGACCGCCGCCGCCTACAGGTAAGTCTCCTCTGTTTGTATTTGGGACTTGACTTACTGAGCAGCTTCTTTTAAACTTGCCAATTTTATTTGATTTTGCCAGGGGGATTTAAGAAAGTAAAACAAGGTGTGTTGGGTATGACGATATACTCAACATGATGAGTTTTGCCTGCTCAATAAATAAACCCATTGGTGTGGTGCACTTTGATAAACTAGGGGGGGGGGGGGGCACTTTGATAAACTAGGGGGGGGGGGGCCCAAGCTGACCTTTCGCACCAGGGCCCACGAACCCTTAGCTACGCCCCTGGTTCTAAAGCATTACACCGCGGACATGACTAAATATTAGACTATTTCTAAAAGTTAGGGTCTTTTGAACAACTCTCCTTGCGGTCACAGACAGAACAGAAACGTCTCTGACTTGGACAGAACCGCCTCACAGACAGGACAGAACCGCCTCCTGGACAGAACAGAACTGCCTCGGACTTGGAGAGAACCGCTTACGGACAGAACAAAACCGCCTCCGACTTGGACAGAACCGCCTCACAGACAGGACAGAACCACCTCACAGACAGGACAGAACCGCCTCACGGACAGAACAGAACCGCCCCTGACTTGGACAGAACTGCCTCACGGACAGAACAGAACCGCCTCACGGACAGAACAGAATCACCTCTGACTTGGACAGAGCTGTCTCACGTACAGAACAGAACCGGCTCTGACTTGGACAGAACCTCCTCACGGATGGAACAGAACCGCCTCTGACTTGGACAGAACAACCTCACGTACAAAACAGAACCATCTCTGACTTGGACAGAACCACCTCCTGGACAGAACAGAACCGCCTCTGACTTGGACAGAACCTTCTCACAGACAGAACCGCCTCTGACTTGGACAGAACAGGCTCTCGGACAGAACAGAACCACCTCTGACTTGGACAGAACAGAACCGGCTCTGACTTGGACAGGACCGCCTCACGGACAGAACAGAACTGCCTCTGACTTGGACAGGACCGCCTCACGGACAGAACAGAACTGCCTCTGACTTGGACAGAACCGCCTTACGGACAGAACAGAACTGCCTCTGACTTGGACGTGCATGTGAAAGGGTTAAAAAAAAAAGAAAACCTGGTCTGTCAAAAAAATTCCCATAAGTACATCTCAAACTCATCTAGTAACCAACCGATTCTGCTACCACTAGGATTTGGTTCAAGAGCTGACACTCTTTAGAAGTCTTATGTTATTGCTTGATTTATCCCACAATACAATGGGTGTGGATCAGTTGGTCACCAGCAAGTTGTTAGACAGTCATTAGGTTGACACCATTAGGTCGACATGCATTTAGGTCGACATGGGTTGGGTTGACAGGGTCATAAGTTCGACATGGTTATTAGGTCGACAGGGGTAAGGTTGACAGGGTCATTAGGTCAACAGAGGTCAGGTCGACAGGGGCATTAGGTCGACATGGGTAAGGTCGACAGTGAAAAAGTCGACATGTTTTTTTTTCTTACAGATAGAGAACAGACCCTTGTTTCGTGCCACACAATTAATAATTGTTATGTCTGAGCTGCCTAACTTACAAAACCCCTTGTTGGATGGGGGAAAGGAAGGATATGGAAATCAATTGTAAGATGGCGCCCTTTATACTGACCTTTATAATTAGATCAGTGAAGCCTTGTAATCGTTTTGAGAACAAGCAAAGTAAAGTCCATAATTCTCAAACGTTTATTAAAAGTCTCTTTATCCACACAATGTTAGTGGCTGTTCCAGACTATTATAAGGTTCAGATACTTCAAAATTGCAAACAAGAATTCCCAATGCGTTTCGTCCCTACGCGGGACTTCATCAGGGGTTCGGAGATAACATAAACGTTACTTCACACACGGAGTATATCCACAATAGAGTGATTTAATAGGTCCTTGTATAGAATTCTGAGATACACTGTCTTTTAGACTCTTTTCATTCGAGAGTCCTTGTATGGGCCTCTGAATTCTCATAAACGGTCATATATTTAAAAAGTTTAAATGTCTGCTGACAGCTCCATGCATTTAGGTGAATCTGATACACGGTTTCTCAAAGCCCACAATATATTTCTAGTAGAGTATGCTGTCTATACTCAGTTAAAATATAGATAAATTCTGTACAGCACGGGTGTCAAACACAAGGCCCGCGGGCCAAATCCGGCCCGCCAGACCTCATCATGTGGCCCGCGCGATGAGATAGCATGCAGGGGCAGTGTGTCTAAAACAGGAGTGCTGCGGGCCGCGTCCACGGCCGCCTTACCTGTTCCTCCACTGTCGGCGGCCATGTTCCTGTAGGCACATATGTATGCGGCTACAGAAACATGGCCGCCGGCCTCCACGGCTACGTGGAGGAGGGCCCGGCCGCCTGTTCCCTCTGATGCCCGGCAGTGACAGACACTGGGTGGGGACGTCATGACGATGACACCGCCCGCCCATGCATCTGTAGAGAAGTAGGAGCAGGCAGGGAAGCTGGACTGGGAGTCGGGGACAGTGTGGCCGCAGCAAGCAGTGAAGAAAAGCTGGAAGCCGCAGCAGCTGCAGGACAGACGGAGAAACAGTAAGTGAGGATGAGGATCACACTCACAATAAAAAATATATATATCTGCTGTTTCCTGAGGTGTCCCCGTGTATAATAATAATAATGCCATGACACCACAGGCTGCTCCTCCTGTATAATCATTTATGTGTCATGGCATTACTTTTATTATATTATACAGGGGGAGCAGTCTGTGGTGTCATGGCATTATTATTATACAGGGGGAGCAGCCTGTGGTGTCATGGCATTAATTTTATATTATACAGGGGGAGCAGCCTGTGGTGTCATGGCATTATATTTATACAGGGGGACCTACAGATACAACCGGCCCTTTGAGGGTGACCAAACTGCTGATGCGGCCCCCGATGAATTTGAGTTTGACACCCCTGCTGTACAGAGTCAGGATTATTCAGGATGCAATTCCCACTTTCTGGAGATGTGCACTGGTAAAAGGCTCTGTCAGAAATAGTTTTTTTTTTTTACACTTATGTCGACACAGTCAACAGAAACACTAAAACGTACCAACGCGTCCCCTCGCATGGCTCGCTGCACTTGCCATGTTTCGGCCACGAATTCTATTCTCCCACCATGCCCTAGTGGATGGTAGGGCATGAAATACCGCCTGTCGGCACATGTCGTGTCGACATGGACACAAAAACGTACGGCCACGTACCACCACGTTCGCTGGGCTCACCATGCTTTGGGCACACTAGTTTATTATCCTTCCACGCCCTAGTGGATGGTAGGGCATGAAATACCGCCTGTCGGCACATGTCAGCTCAAAAAACAGTAAAAAAAAAAACATGTCGACCTAATGACCCTGTCTATTCGCGACCGAAAACGGGGCGCTGCTTAATTAGCATAAGCCACGCCCTCATTTGCATAGACCACTCTCCCTTTTTTGGGCGCTCGCGCGGAGTGTCCCTATTCTGCTATGAAGAAAGTTAGGAGGTATGTGTATAGGTCATTGGTACGGCCTCACCTAGAGTATTGTGTTCAGTTCTGGAGGCCATATCTCCAGAAGGATATAAATACATTAGAGACTGTACAAAGAAGGGCAACTAAAATCGTGCATGGCCTACATCACAAAACGTACCAGGAAAGACTAAAAGATCTTAATATGTATACTTTAGAGCAGAGAAGGGAAAGGGGGAACATGATAGAAACTTTCACATATATCAAGGGTTGTAATACAGGCTTGCCTACCCTCCCGGAATGGTCGGGAGCCTCCGGAAAATCGGGTCCACCTTCCGGCCTCCCGGGAAGGTGGGCAAGTCTCCCGGTTTTTGTTCACAGCCCCCGCTCCCCCCATGCCAGCTGGATTAATTAGCGCAAATCGTGCCCCCCCCCCCTCCCCTCTCCTCTCCCCCCCCCCCTCCCCTCTGCCTCACTGAACTGGCTGCCCTCTCCCGGAGGGGGCAGCCAGATAGTAGGCACCCCTGCTTTATCTCCACGTCGCGGCATGTAAATACCGCAATTTGTGGCTTTCGGGGGCGGGGCTAATGATGCAAATTGCAGGATTTTCAGTACTGGGGACGGGGCTTGGTGATGACTAGATCAGGCCCCGCTTGCGAAGTGCTGGTGATAGTCTCTTCCCCGGGCTTCTCTCGGAGAGGAAACTTAAAAAGAAGGCAAGCATGTTTTGTACTCTGTAATTGGACGCTGCAGATCCCTTGGGGCGCCATGTAAATAAAGGATAATAATAGTAATGATAATTTATATATATTTTTAAATGAATATTATTTATAATTTATGAAAAATACATAATAATTTCCACTAAAACCTGCAACCTTAGTAAAAGTGACAGATGTGGCGCTCCCTCTGCTGGCAGATAGCTCTCATTACACCATCATCACTAATCCACAGCTGCCACCAGAATCGAGGCTTGAAACGCGATCCACGCAGTGATTGGATGGGGGCCACCACGTGACTTGCTTAGCTGTCCGCGGCGCCTGTCTTCTGTGTGTCGTATGGTGGGTCCTACAGCAGTGCGTCGCCATCTTTCCTGTGACCGGGGTCGTCGGGGTGACCTGAGAGATGCCGGACAAGGAGGTGTACCCGGAGCCCCCCAGCCGCACGCCGGCTCCCAACAATCAGAGCGGCCTTTACGATCCCCTCCAGCTGGTTGTTACCGTCTTCAACTATGTGGTGGACAGTCCGGTCACAGCCTTCCATGGTGAGTGCTGGGGCATGCTGAGACCTGTAGTTCCCCTGCTGCCCGGTACGGTGGTATGTGTGTCCTGCTGTCAGCCTCATGGAAATGGCTATGATAAAAAAAAGAAAGGTCGATAGTGTCTTGGCTGACTCCAAAAGGTTGACATGGAAAAGGTCGACGTGAGTTTTTCTATGGGTTGATTGATTGTTTTATTTTTTGGTCTCAATTTGTAGACTTCATCAACTCATGTTGACATAGAGAGTGTCGACACATGAGCCGTGATGTTGGGAGGTTGGACAGACAAATATTAAACAGGGCATAAGGTGCAAGCTCTGGATCCCAGCCATTGCAGGACCGTGTGTTGGCTAACGCTCTTGCAGCGGTGCAGCACACACACATATACAGTTGGCCCCCAGTTCACTCTGTATCCTGTCATCAGAATCAGAATCAGAATCAACTTTATTGGCCATGTGTGCTTGCGCACACTAGGAATTTTTTGTGGATTACAGTGCAGCATCAGCAGGGATGAAATGGGGGGGGGGGGGAACGACGACACGTTACATGCATACCATTGAGACATTTTACACATTCCATTGAGACATTAAACGCATTACATTGAGAGCATTAAGACATCACTTGCGGGGATCACATGCCTGCCACGCCGCACAGCGCCTAGGCAGCCATCAGCGGCGCCACTGGTCGTTGCAGCAGCCAGGTAGGTAGCAATATAAGCAGGACAGTACATTTATCACATAGGGGACATGAACCCGCCGAGCTGAACAGCGCCTAGGCAGCCATCGGCGGCGCCACTGGTCGCTGCGGCAGCCAGGTAGGTAGCAACATAAGCAGGGACAGCACATTTATCACACAGGGGACACATACTCGCCAAGCTGCACAGCGCCTAGGCAGCCATCAGCGGCGCCACTGGTCGCTGCAGCAGCCAGGTAGGTAGCAATACAAGCAGGACAGTACATTTATCACATAAGGGACATGAACCCGCCGAGCTGAACAGCGCCTAGGCAGCCATCGTCGGCGCCACTGGTCGTTGCGGAGCCAGGTAGGTAGCAACATAAGCAGGGACAGTACATTTATCACACAGGGGACACATACCCGCCAAGCTGCACAGCGCCTAGGCAGCCATCAGCGGCGCCACTGGTCGCTGCAGCAGCCAGGTAGGTAGCAACATAAGCAGGGACAGTACAGTTATCACACAGGAAACACATACCCGCCAAGCTGCACAGCGCCTAGGCAGCCATCAGCGGCGCCACTGGTCGTTGCAGCAGCCAGGCAGGTAGCAATATAAGCAGGGACAGTACAGTTAAGCAGGGACAGTACAGTTAACACATGATACATTTGCACAGTTCCTAGGCAGCCATTTGCGGCGCCATCTTGAATCTTCCTGGGGGAGAGCCGTGGGTGGTGGGGGGAGGAGGGGGCAAAGTCAGTGAGGCCGGGGGAGAGTCAGTGGAAGGGGGGGGGGGGGGGGGGCGCGGAGCTGCCACAGAGTTTACCCGGGGCTGGTGCGGCCTGTTGGAGGGGGGGATCCTACCGGCCACTGCGGTGAATTGCCGGGGGTCCCCCTGGCTGATCTGCCTCCTGGGGGGGGGGATGGGTCCCTTCTCACCGGGTCTGCTGGTCTTCTTTTTCTTCCTTTAGCCCGGCACTGCGTCCAAAGGGCAGTGGAGGTGGTCCTGGGTGTCCCCCCCGGCCGGTGGTGTTGCCGGGGGCATCCGTTCACTTCTCAGCCACTGTGAGCCGGCCGCGTCACCCGGGATGCAGGGGCCGCGTCAGAGCCGGCAGGAGAGGCCGCGGCTGCACTGCTTGGTCCAGGCCTCGATTTCCGGAGGCCGCGTCGGGATGCTGGCGGGTCCCGGGGGAAGTGAGGGGGTGACGCCTGGGCTGATTTCACACCCGCACCATGCGGGTGAGCTGTGGCGGGCGCCTGGGCTGATTGCACACCCGCCCCGTGCGGGTAAGCTGCTGAGCTGCGGCGAGCGCGTGGGGTCAGCCTTCTCCCCCGCTCCGGCCGCATCGTCCTCGGGGGATCGCGGTGCACGCTTCCCCCCTCCTCCACCGCTGCCTGCCTGCCCGCCTCCTCTGTCTCCGTCCCCTCCGCCGCAAGCTGCTCCTGAGGCCGGGGATGGTGGAAGCTCCGTGGATGGTGACGGAGCTCCACAGCATGCGACCATCCCCGGCATGGACAGTCATGGACTGTATCGGGCTGTCCCCATCTCCTCCTGTGCTGCCATGCTGTTGGGTCCGGTTAATAGGTCCCTCTGGGTAATCCTTCATTCTGAAGACCCGTTGCGCCAGTGCGATTATGGCCCTTTTCTATACTATTTTGATGCATTGGGTTGACCAATTGAGCGAAAAGTGACAAAACATATGTCTGTTATGGGGCCGCTCATTGGATCTGGAGAGTCAGTACTGCAGCGAATAGGATCGCATGCAATACACTGTATGTAAAATGACGATGTATAGCATGCGATCCAGCTATCGGTAAGACGTGACATCACTGATGTGTGATATTCGACCCAAACAGACGCTCTGCAGAAGTTACACTTATGTATTTTGGTTATTTTAGCCACTTTATTTCTGTAACCTTTCACTGGTTTATGCTGATTCCACCGGCACTCAAAGACTAAAGGTGGGCCATACACAAGCAGATTTATCTTAATATCTGGCTGGTTGGAACAAAATCCTGGTAATGGATGAGGGCAAATGACAGTTGACCATTTGCTTGGAAATGCTGGAAAACTGACAAACTGTCACTCATCCATAACCAGGTGTTTGTTCCAACCAGCCAGATCTGAGGATAAATCTTACTAGTGTATAAACCTTTAGCTCCCGGTTAAAGAGTGAATAAGTGCATTTTAATGACGTTTCGGGGGAACGTATCCTCTTCATCAGATTAACAGTGCATAGTGACATAAGACAATAAATACAGTTACTCATCAACTGGACTCCTCCCGGCCGCGGGTCCTTCCGGCTACTACTTCCGGCGGACATGACGTGGGAGGCGGCCGCGTCGTCTGGGCAACGTGTGTGCCTGTGTATCCATGGCGACCGCTGCAAACACAGTGCACAAAAATCCAATAACATTGAATCAAGGAAGAGGGCCACAGCTGCCCCATATACACAAAATGGGATAAGAAATGTATGAAAAATGTAAATATTCTTGAGTTACTATGCATATACAATGTGTATTCTGGTGATAACAAGCTGAAAAGAAGATTAAAAATCGTTTATAGAGCTTACATATTAAGCTACAAGGACCAATAAGAACTGGCATCATAAGTAGTCACAAAGTAAAAAGATTCTTTAGAACTGTAAGCTGAATACTATGCAAATGCTTAATAAAATGTATAAGACCCAGAGGGGGGAATTTACTAAGATGTGTATTCTACTTCACATGTGATGTTGCTATGGGCAACCAATCAAAATCTACTTCTTATTTATTTAGTGCCCTCTTGGTAGACAGGCTCGGATTGGTTGCCAATAGCAACATTACATGTGAATTCAAATACACATCTTATTAAATTACCCCCAGAGAGTCATTAAGACATTTGGATCGCAGAGTGTTTAAGCGATATATCCAATGTGACTCTAGCTGCAGAAGTTTTTTTTGCACGGTCACCACCTCGAATAGTTGAAGGAACATGATCTTTAACCCTGTGTTTCAAGGTGGCCATACCATTTTTAAAAGCTGCAAAATGCTTGCTAAAGGTTGGTCTCCTGTCCCTGTGTTCAAAGCTGCCCTTATAGCTGTACGGTGCTGTGCCATCCGTACCTTAAATTGGCATTCCGTCTTGTCTATATAATATAGGCCACAAGGGCAGATAATAACATAGATTACAAATTTGGAACAACAGGTAAGTGCCCATTTTATGCTGAATCTTTTGCCGGTGTGGGAATGCAGAATGTAATCTCCCTTCGCCATATAGTTGCATGGAAGCACCAATTTTTCCAACTGAGGAAATGTTGCTGTGATGTTTGGGTACTTGTGTATTATCACGGCGCCCACTAAGCAATTCTGCGTAGGAAAATTGCATCGCATGGGCCATTTTAAGGTGCGTGCGATGCGATTTCGCACCTCCCGCAAAATCGCATGCGATTTTATAGTGTGTACGATGCCATTAGCTATACCATAATATCATTGGATGACATTGTGTGACATACAATGAGGTTTTAGGCACCCCGAATCGTGGCAAGCGCAGCGGAACGCGTCCTCCGACCTTTTCATACCCCTACTATCCACGGCGGCGTGGAGTTGATTTTATATAGTGTGGTGAGTCACCGAAGCGTGGCGAGGTCAAGCGGAATACATGTAAAGTAATGCACGTCCCCTCGCGGGGCTCGCTGCGCTTGCCACACTATAAAAATCAGATCCACGCCGACGTGGATAGTAGGGGTATGAAAAGGTTGGAGGACGCGTTCCGCCGCCCCTCGTAGGGCTCGCTGCGCTTGCCACACTTTGGTGTGCCGTGGATAGTGGGGGGTGCCGAAAACCTCATTGTACGTCACACAATGATATTATTGTATAGCTAATGTAATGGCATCGTACACCCTATAAAATTGCATGCGATTTTGCGGGAGATGCGATCCCCCGGGGCTAAGAGAGCAGTGAATAAATTACATAGGAAAATCGCATTGCACGCATCTCATGGGCCCTCAAAATGGCCCATGAGATGCGATTTTCCTACGGTGCCGTACGTAAGAAACTTGAGCGCCGTGATAATACACAAGTACCGATGTTTGTTTAAAATAGGTGACCTCAGTTTTCACCACTACCTCTTTAATACTACGACCTTGTGTGTAGCATGGCATAATACGTCTGTCTTTTAAAGACTTGAGGTCGGAGACTGTGGCGACCAATGGCCACCATTGTTTTTAACTTTTTTACTAGTACGACGACTCCTGTCATTGTATTGAAAAGGGGCAGACTAGATGGGCCGAGTGGTTGTTATCTGCCGTCACATTCTATGTTTCCATTGATTGACCCAGGGGAAAATCTTTACCTTTCCCGCCAAGAGATTCTATTCTCAGAGTCCAAACAAGAAAAGGTAAAGATTTTCCCCTGTGTCAATCAATACAATGACAGGAGTCGTCATACTAGTAAAAATGGTACTTATATGTTAGTTGGGCGCCCACTATAGTTAGTACGCTCAGACCCCCACTATTCATGTCGGCGTGGAGTTGATTTTTATATAGCGAGTGCAGCGAGCCACCGAGCCCAAAGCGTGGCGAGCTGACGTGGAAAACTAAGCAAATAGGTTAGTGGGCGCCCAACTAACATATAAGTACCGTAAAAATATATATAATTTTTTTTTTTTCCCCTTTAAACCATTTCTCTGTGATCCGACTGTCCACGTATCCTTACAGATTGGATGGAACGTCAGAGAGCAAATAGAAAGATTTACTACTATCATCAAAACTTCCGCCGTGTTCCCGACCTGACTCAGTGTTTAGAAGATGACTATATGTGCCAGTACGAGGCAAACATGCAATGGAAAAGGGATTTGTAAGTATGTTCGTGGAACAGGGGTTGCCTACCTGACCCTCTCCTTCAGGGAGAAAATGCTCTGTTCCTGGACTTCCCTGGTAATGTATGATTGCCAACACCTTTCTTATCAATTACCTACCTCCCCACAGGTGCTGGCAATCCTACATTACCAGGGAAGTCCAGGAACAGAGCATTTTCTCCCTGATGGAGAGGGTCAGATAGGCAACCATGTCGTAGAAGGACCGTCTAACCCTCCTGTATTTCTTTACACAGATGACCATGCAATAATTCCAATGTTCATTGTAGCACCCTGCACCTCTCAAAATCCATGTAGTCACTCTTTAGTGCGGTGCTACTACACAGTTTGGTCTGTATCTCTGCTGAAAAACAGACCAGACAGAGCTAGAAGTAGCACAGCAGAGAGCGATGCCCCCAGGCAGGGAAGAGGAACTGCACGGGTCTTGAGATGTGCAGGGTGCTAGAATGAACACTAATTACACAGTGTGGTTTCTTAGTTTTTTGTTTTTAATTGTCAGCTGTTTTTTTTTTTTTCTTCTCTTTTCAGCCTCGTTGATAAGGAAATAGTGGATATAATGCGCTCCCGATTTGTCGCGTGCAGGGAGCAGGAAGGACCCAGCGCTAATAAGAACTGTGCCGCACTGAAGGCGCAGTATGCAGAGGTGTGCAAGGGGTATAAGGACAGATGTAAGCCATTTTTTTTTTTTTTTTTTATTGAAATGACCCATATTTTCTCAATTCATAAAATGATTTGCAATGGCAGATGATGGTAGCTCTTACTCTGCCACCTGGTATAGTAATTATTTATAACCTATCCACTTGTGAGCTGGAAATTTCAATCAAGTTTTGAGTGAGTTTGGAATGGCCGTAGCCTGGGTTCTTGCGCTACTCTCATATTGAATACCCCCCCTAAGTATCTAGCAACCGGTTTTTGATCCTGGAAACAAAATATATATGGGCAATTCCAACGTAACGGATGTAACTCTCAGATGAAATACTGATTATCAACATATAGTTTCTGACAGTACATGTCCTCAACTTGTATTATTTACTACAATAATCCAAGTGTCTTACCCTTGTTTTCAGAAAACCGCAATAGATAATCAGTGGTCACAATCAGTGCCTGTAACCATTACTGAAATAAGACAAAATGGCAGCATGTCATGTGACACACTGTTACCAACTGATTTTTAAAAAATACTATAGACTATGACTGAAGCACTGGGATATTCATATTTTTGAATATCCCAATTTTTATTTTATTTTTCATGACCCATGTCCACTTTTTGTTGGAATTTCCCATATCTGGATGCTCATGTCATACTATTGTCATATTCTGATACGGGGAACAGCATTGTCTGACTCCCAAATGAGACTGGCAGCTCATTATAGTGTAAACTGTATTTCTGTTAAATACCTGTGATCCACTCTAACTATCAGACCTACATAAAGTCTGTATACTAGATAACCATTACACAGGTATATGAATCGTATATATTTCTCCTGCACACACACAGCGCATGTATTTTACTGTGCGATACGTGTTTTCATGCCCCACCCAGAGAGAACTTTCATCCTCTCTTGGATATTCTCTACATACTTAAAGCTATGTCAGCGTACCCTGCTGTTCGTGCAGATGATCCATGGACTACCTGCATAGGAGCAGTTGGTGATTGACAGCCCAATATTGACAGCCCACCCAGTTGTGACGTCAAGCAGGACGGATTGGGTAGTGTGTATGAAGAACACACTGCCCCATCCTACGAGAGTTATATCTTCTAGTGCAGGCCTGGGGAACTTGTGGTGCTCCAGGTGTTGTGAAACTACACATCCCAGCATGCATTGCCACAGTTTCGGCATTCTCTAATAGCAAAACTGTAGCAAGGAATGCTGGGACTTCACAACAGTTGGAGAGTCACAGACTGTCCAGGCCTGTTCTAGGTTGTACCCAGCTTTAGACAAACGATAATGATTTGTATGAGGGCAGGTAAAAAGTGTTAGATGCAGGTTACTTGATATTTAAATAAAAACAGAAATGTGTGAGGTCACGGGTTTCGTTCCCACCATGGCCATATCTGTGTTGAGTTTGTATATTCTCCCCATGCTTGCGTGGTTTCCTCCCACAATACAACAATATACATCAAAATTAACCCTAGAATGTCTGTGTGCGTGTACATCATGTGGTATGGAATATAGATTGTAAGCTCCCCTGGGACAGGGACGTCAGTGTTCAAATATTCTCTGTACAGCGCTGCAGAATATGTGTGCGCTTTATAAATATATAATAATAAATGTTTGTTTGCTGCATTTAAGAAAAGAGAAATGTATGTGTCCACCTCTATGTTGACGCTCCTCTCCCTTTCTCAGACGAGGACCTCGGCTATTTTGGGAATGCTAGGAAATGCCTCATGAAGCAGAAGGAAAGGTTGATGCAAGAGAGGAAAGCTGCGGCTCAGGCACAGGAATAAACCGAATATTTCCACCCTTGTACATTGTCATGTTACGTGTCTTGTGTGTCAGGACTGAACATGTAGAACTTAAAAAACAGTTTAATAAAAATAATCTATGTATGAATATTGTTGTTTGTTTTATAGAGACAGCATATAGTGAGGCTGGTGCAGTGGTCTGATCAGTCACAGGGGTTATTCAGAACGGATCTGCACTGCAGGTGGGGCAGATGTAACAGACGGAGTTAGATTTGGATGGGGTGTGTTAAAACTGAAATCTATATTATAGGGTAGGAATAAAGCAGCCCATATTTACCCTGCACAGAAACAAAATAACCCCAAATCTAACTCTGCACTTTACATCTGCCCCACATTTACAATCAGGTGTGAATAACCCCCATAGAGACAGCACATAGTAAGTGTAATAGGGCTGGTGCAGTGGCCTGATGAGACCTAAAGGGGTACCGAGATGGAATGAGGCAATCTTGGCTAGGAATTCCATAGCCAAAATTTATCAAACACAAAAACTGTCGTCAGACAGCAGAACACACATACACATCAACAGACCGTCGGCAAAACTCACCAGGAATTTCCATAGGCACCTGAATCCATGTCTGCAAACTCTGCCATTAATTCAGCTTACAGCCCACTTCTCAGATAGAAGAATTCACAAAGTGTGGGGGGTGAAGTGTGGGGGGTGTATGTTTGATAATTGAATGGATTGTGTTTTCTGAATGTAGGACGTAATTTAGCACAGATCACTAAGGGCCTTATTCTGGTTCACTCTTAGAGCCAAATTCCTTCTCAAATGGACAAAACCATGCTGCACTGCAGAGGGGCAGATGTAACGTGCAGAGAGAATTAGATATGGGTGAGTTATTTTGTTTCTGTGCAGGGTAAATACTGACTGCTTTATTTTTACACTGCAATATAGATCTCACTTTGCAGTAAAACCCCAACCAAATCTAATTCTATCTGCGCATGTTACATCTGCCCCACCTGCACTGCACATGGTTTTGTCCATTTAAGAAGGAATTTGCCTCTAAGAGTGAACCAGAATAAGGCCCTTAGTGATCTGTGCTAAATTACGTCCTACATTCAGAAAACACAATCCATTCAATTATCAAACATACACCCCCCCACACTGTGACTTATTCTGCTTTAATGCAGACACACATTGATTGGTAGGGATCCAGCATCTATGGGAGGAAATTTGGCATTTTGTGGGGTGTGTACAGATACAGGCGAACTGCAGCACTTTAAGGTAGGGGTCTATATGAATGAGGCAGCTTCTGTTTCTCAAATGAGCAATCCATGCTGAAATAGTCAGTCAGTGTAGCAGGGCTGGGGCAGCAGATGGAGCAAATAGTGGGTGCAATAGCCTGATCAGACATCTAGCTCCAGTCAGTCATTTTGAGATCACCTGTGCTCAAGCATGAATATTCTAAAACTTGGACCTCCCATGTGCCACGAGGATTGGAGCTTTGCAAACCCCTGGCATAAACCTATTAGTCACCTGCACAGTGACATTACCAACATGAAGGACTATGCCCAGTGGATGACCATCTCCATAGAGGTTCCCCAACAGGCCAGGATTTTGGTATATCCACACTGCACCATTTGTCGCTTGGGCTCTGGGTGGGAGACGACTGCTGCTCACATAGCGCTGTAGGCGGTTGACACTGGTACGGACTCAGCACCTTTCCTTGGGTCACACTGTCATCCAGCCACCTGCTGACTGTCCTCCCGGTGCAGGTCATATGCGCTCATTCCACCCTGACCATGATCCTGCGGTGAAATACTTAGGCTTAGATCCCCTTATAAGCCATATGTACCTGCACATCTGGAAACAGCTATTTGCTAATTTCCTGACCTGCTGCACCAGACTTCCATACACCAGGGATTACCTTTACTCCATGTTATACTCCTTCACCTGCTTACTTCAATAAGAAAAGTTTTCCATCATATGGGAACCTGAGTTGTTCAGAACTTTATCAACTTGGGCTAATGTATATTCATTTTTTTATTAATCATCTTTGTTTGTGATACTGTATTTCAACTGTACTCTTGGTTAATATATCATTTTTTGTTATAATATAAAATAATCAGTTTAATTATTATTTCTTCCATCATACACTAGCCTGCACAGCTTCCCATTCTTTTTCCTTGATCTTCATTCAATTTGCAATAATTGAATTAAGCTGCAGCAGAGTTTTGGTGATTCATTGTAGTAGAACAGGCCTCCAGCACCAAGAATACAGTTCTTGGTTTTTAGGATACCCATGCCTGACCAGAAAGCTTCATCAAATTGTCTGCACACTGACATTTTCTTGATTTTGACTATAAAGTCAAAATCAAATGGTTTTCAGCCTCATTCGATCCCATTTAGTGTAATCGATCAGTAAAATAGACTAATCCCCATAGTGGAACCTTAGAAAGATGGAAACAAATAGCTTCTACTGTCTGCTCTTATACCCATCACCCAAAATCTGCTAAACCCCATATTTCTAGATCCATGGGAACATATACTTGATAGAAAACCAGCGTTCCAATCATACAGCTCATTACAAAGCTACTACCAGCCAGGAGAGATCCTCCTCTATACATTAATGAGCAGCCTCCCCCGTTTCTGACCACCCAGGAGCAATGTTCCCTCTAATTTTGCGAAGGCTGTGTGCGGCAAATGATTTTGGCTGTGCAACTTTGGAAGGAAATAAAAAAAATTGTGCATCACTTATATATAACTGGAAAATGACGTTCAACATTTGTTTTAACTTTACTTCAAAATGATATTAAACATTCAAAACACCACACAATGTAGTTAATGTGTGAAACACACATTAATTGAGTCCACAACTGCAAAAAGGGACCACTGCTGCTTTGTGCGCTCTGTTGTAATGTCTGTGCACACACTCGTCGAGTTGTGTGCGCGCGCACAGCTTAGAGAGAACAATGCCCAGGAGTCATCTTACCTATCAGAGACTTCGTTCAGTCTAACCAATCAAAACAAAGCTACTGACTTAATAGATGCGACCCGGTCCAAGCCTGTCTTGCAGGGCCCTGCTGGGAAGTTTATAGTCCGCCATGTAGTTTTTCCGATCATGGAATGAATTGCTGTGCCAGACTATTTGTACAGGTGACAGATTCCGATGCCAGGGAATTCTAGCTCAGTTTTATAAGTACCAGCATACCCTGGTAGCCATCAATCACCACATGGCTTGCTAGAACCTGTAACTCTACAATAAGGCCATTATTATGGTGTTATACCCCACAAAGCCAAGGTGCTATTGAACATCCCTAGAGCTAAATTCTCCTCTGGTCGCTGGTAAAGCCTACAGCCAGCAGTAAAAGGGGTGCAATTTGGTTGCGCAGCAATTCTCTCGTCAATTGATAGCTGATCCATGCTGAAATTCTTTTGACATAATGGATCTAACATTGATGCTCACCCAACTAGCGCAGGGACCAGGTAACCTGCGCAGCTGTGGGAGGCAGCTGACAGGACGACAGTAGTCCAAGCTGCTACTCACCCAGCACCATCCTCCCTGCTTCAAGCAGGGATCTGTTCATGTGAGATGTGTCCAAAACCTTTCGGCTTTGGTTGAGGTTCCATCAAAAGCAGGTTAATTCGCAGCTATTCCAATCCACCTAGTTTCCTGCAGGTCAGAACCTGCTGACCTACCAAGAACAGCTAGCATTGAATAGGTTGGAATCCCTTCTGACCTATTCTAGTTGAACTGCCAGCTTTTCAGCAGGACAGCATTTTGACATTGAATGTATGTCTAGGTCTCTACCTCATTTTGACTAGAAACAGCTGGTGCAGTGCATTTTGAGCAGCAACCCTTAAGGGCTGGCTGTGAGCACGTGCTTCTAGCAGTATCAAAAGAAACTAGTGATATGGTTGCTCAGCAACCATTCAGCCAGCAATAATGGCTGTGTACAGGGCTTAAGAATGTCAGGGGGACCTCATACAGCGTATACAGATTGCCACTTCAGCAGAATGTGCCATTTGTTTTAGCAGACATATGTGGCTTCCATTTCTATTCATCTCCTACATCAGAAACCGCTCTAGTTTTAGTTACTAAATACTACCCCCATCCAAAAAGATTTCCACACCTGCTCCAGCAAATCCAGCCTCTTCCCACCTTCATAGGTTTCATACAGCAACATAAAACTTTGCATGTAGCAACAAAGGAAAATACCCAACCCTAATCCAAACAGGCGGACTGGACGGGTCGTGTGCTTATCTGCCAAATTCTATCACTCACAACCGCACAGGGACGCCGGAGGGAAGTGTAGAACCCAAGTGAACAAGCACACCCCACACTACAAGCAGAACTAGTACATGTACGCATCTGGGAGCTTTGTGGCCACTCAACATTCAGCTACTATAAATCTTACAAGAAGAGATAAAGCCCACAATAAATAAAGTTGAATCTATTCTTTAATTTTCCGATGACAAAACTTAGGAGGTGGCAGGAACAGCGGCAGCCTGGGTCCTCTGCATGGACACCCTGGTGTGAGTCTTTGCCAAATGGTCCGTGTACTCCTGCGGAGAGGAGAGAGGTGGATTATTAGTACATGAACAAGGCAGAGACCGATAGCAGCACTGGGAGGGACTGTATCCTACCTGGTATGGCGCCTTGGTGAACACGGTTTCCTTCCAGAGGTCAGGAGTCAGATAGCTGTAGGTCTTGGAGATGGCATCAAATGTGGCTTTAGCTGCAGAAGTAAAGCAGCCAGTTATGTCACCGCTTACACCCCACATGCTGCAGGATTATTATAACACCACATTATAGAGCCTCATTCAGGAACAGCGCAGCCACTGTGATGCTGCTCTGCCGTGCATTTATGTAGCTCCGTTGCTTTTCCTCCCTTATAACGACAGCCACACCATAGAGGAGAAGTGTGGCTGAGCAGAGCAGGGAGACTGCAATGTTACACGTTATGGTCACTAACAATGGATGGGACATCTTTACACCCAGAACGTTTAATTGGTTGCCGGTTTCCTCTATAGAACATTGGACAGACACCAGCTTCGACTGACTGATCCATGTCATTGCCGTACACAATCACATCCTTTAGTAGTCACATAACACCTACATCAGTGATTTTCAACTTGCAGAACAAGATTTCAAAATTTGCCCAGGACCACCATCACACTGGTCCCCCACAGGAAAAAAATAAAGCACATGAAAACGAGACCAGAGTATAGTTGAACTGGTGGTGGATGTAAACCAGTGTTAGCACCTCCAGCTCTAGTGGCACACTTGAGAACAGCTGAAGGCCCACTAGTACCATGGCAGTGGTTGAAAAGCACTGGCATAGATCAAGGACGAGATCAAGTCCCCGTCTTTGGTAAAGTCATCTGCAAGTACAATCTGCTGCCATGTATTCTGAGAGCACTTACCAAAGTTACCCAGGGTAGCTGTGCAACCTCTGGCTGATGTGTAGCAATCATCAATACCAGCCATCATCAGCAGCTTCTTGGGGACTGGAGCAGACACGATACCAGTACCTCTGGGGGCCGGGATGAGACGCACCAGTACAGAACCACAACGACCAGTTACCTTTAAAAAAAAAAAGTTACCCCCAGTTACAAAGTTTTATTTCACATTTTAGGCTATAATGATCTAGTTACACTGCTCAGTACTTACACCCATGTAACAGACTATAGCAACAAAATCCCCACTAATAGGAACACTGCCACCTAGAGGCCAAATAACTGAAGCGCACTAAGGAAAACTGCAATAGTGCACTTCCAGCAACTAAGGCCTTGGTCTGTATGTGGAGCCTCAGACAGGAACAAGAAGACCATTTGCAGAGGCCAGCTTGCCGTGCATTAAGGGGCTCGTTACTATGCCTCTCTTGTAACGACAATTACACCACTTCACACATGTAATGATCAGAGCTGAGAGACTACGCAAGAAATGAGCAATTATGCCATCAATATAAATACATTTCCTTCAGACCCCAGTTCTAGATCATAACCCTTGTGCCTAGGACTGTGCTATTAATACTGATACACCCTACAGGACAGATCTTTCCTCATGGTCCCTTTGATTATGTAAAGCACCTACCTTGCAAGGCACTGTGTGGGGCTTGCCGATCTTGTTACCCCAGTAGCCTCTACGAACAGGTACGATGGAGAGCTTAGCCAAGATAATTGCCCCGCGGATAGCAGTGGCAACCTCTTTGGAGCACTTCACACCAAGACCTACATGTCCATTGTAGTCTCCAATAGCCACAAAAGCCTACAGGATCAGAAAGAAAGAAATCAGATCCCTGTAACATCCGCAGCAGGAGGAGAATAGACGCTGGCGATGCCATACACACCTTGAACCTGGTTCGCTGTCCAGCACGGGTCTGCTTCTGCACCGGCATGATCTTCAGGACTTCGTCCTTTAGGGTGGAGCCCAGGAAGAAGTCGATGATCTCAGACTCCTACAATACAATAGCCCAGTATTAAATATATAGCTACCCATATAAGCTGGGTACACAATACAGAGATCAGCAGCAGCGTGGTGCCAGCAACAGCAAGTGCATACACACTACAGAGATCAGCAGCAGCAACAGCAAGCACACACTACAGAGATCAGCAACAGCAAGCACACACTACAGAGATCAGCGGCAGCAACAGCAAGTGCATACACACTACAGAGATCAGCAGCAGCGGGGTGCCAGCAACAGCAAGTGCATACACACTACAGAGATCAGCGGCAGCAAGTGCATACACACTACAGAGATCAGCGGCAGCAACAGCAAGCACACACTACAGAGATCAGCAACAGCAAGCACACTACAGAGATCAGCGGCAGCAACAGCAAGTGCATACACACTACAGAGATCAGCGGCAGCAAGTGCATACACACTACAGAGATCAGCGGCAGCAACAGCAAGTGCATACACACTACAGAGATCAGCGGCAGCAAGTGCATACACACTACAGAGATCAGCGGCAGCAAGTGCATACACACTACAGAGATCAGCAGCAGCAAGTGCATACACACTACAGAGATCAGCAGCAGCAAGTGCATACACACACCTGCTTAGTACAGCGATTAATGGGCATAACCACACCCCCTTATCACATTTTAAAGTTACCCAAGGGCAGGCATTGCAAATTGCACCAATGCCTGCTGTTATGGGGCATTATGCTTCATGTGTGAAAATCCCCAATAAGCAGCTGCAGGGACCCCCCTCACTAGCAGGATTGGGGTCTTCTCCCTGACCCCATATATTTGCCCAATTGCCGGCCATTTTCGGCCAACAGTCATTAATGCGGTATCCAATTAGCAGTTATTGCTCATTAATGGAGACAGACATTTTATTAGCTCTAATATATTGGTTTAGATGTACTAAAAAGCAACTTAATGTACTTATCTTCCTGTCCTTCACATCACACATTGGTAACCAGATTTACCACACTTTAATTGGGAAATTAAAACTGGGTGCGATGTAACAGAATCACCCTAGTGAATATACACTGCAGGGCTTGATCAGCTATCGCATAGGGATGGCCATCGACTATTCGAAATCGATGGTTCATAGCCGATGTTGAATACTTTTGCCATCGATGGGGGAGAACCAGATTGTTTCCCTCCATCGATGGAACAAAACGATGTTTTGCTGTTTTCCCCCAAAGAGCCGGGACACGGAGCATAGCACCGCCCCCGTGTTTTGATTGGCCCACAGGCCAATCACACAATGGATGACCATCAATATGTAAAAATATCGATGGTCATCCATTGCATAGTTTAGCATTATCGATGGCCTGTTGCAGAATGGCCATCGATGGCAACAAAGGCCATCCCTACTATCGCACGCATTGACAGAACGCGTGACAAAGTTCTGTCCCTGTAAATACACAAATACCTCAATACATGCTGGACATGTACAAATATATAAGTTATGGCACTCACCCAGAGGAGGTATGGGCAGACACATTAAATACAATTAAAATAATGGACACATTTACTGGAAAAATACATCCAGGGCTCCAAACCTTAATCTGTATTTAGCCTGAAGCTACAATAGGTAGATTACAGGGGGCATCACAGCTAGGGATGACCATCGATGATTGTAAATATCGATGGTTTATGGCCAATATCAAAACCAGATGTTTCCCCTCCATCGATGCCACACCAAAACAGGTTGTGTTTGCTTTTAAGGTGCTGATATGGAGTATAGCCCCACCCCCACATTATGATTGGCCTACGAGCTAGCCAATTAAAGGAAGTGGATCAATAGGTACAACTAGGTCATCTATCAGTTTGTTACTACGTATGGCTGGTTGCCGTACCAACAGAGATGGCAACCAGCGATGGTGACTCCACAGATAGTCCGCCATCCTTAATCACAGCTAGACCATACACTTTAGTGAGACCTGCAAAAGTTAAACTTCATACATATACGTCTGTCAACCTCAACTATGTTACATTGGGACCGGATTCAGGTAATTATTTTGTATTGGTACTATGGCCAATAAGTTACATTAGTTTAACATAGGAGTGTGTCCTTTACATCTTTAAATCAACATAACACTGAATGTACATCTATCACATCCAAGAATTAGCGCAGGTCTCTACTGTATCTACTTGTACATCCCACCATGATTGGTCTACATTCAGATGCCTAGACTGGAGGCCGCAACACCAGAGTAGCATTGCAAAGAGCTCTTATGTTCCTATGGGCACTGCTAGGTCACATTAACCAAGCGCCAGAACACTGCTATAGATTGTAAGCATGCAGCAGGGCCCTTCAACCTACAGGTCTACTTTTACCAAGTTTGTTCTTTCAGTCTACAATTGTAGAGCGCAACGGAATTTAATGCGCTACATAAACTGAACCTAAAATGGCCCGTCCGGAGACACTTACCTTGATGGGCAGGGAGAAGAGATAGATCTCCTCCAGAGACTTGATCTTCATGTCTTTGACCAGGCGGCCAAGCTTGGTGACTGGAACCCACTGTGTGACAGAAGTTCAGTGGAATTAGAGCGCTGCAATGCATTTTATATACATACATATTATAGGCCCCACACATAGCGATGTAGGTAGAGCGACCTAGCTATGCTATGTCGGGCACTGCTGTGCACCGGTGGAGATCTCTAGCGACCAGCGAGATTAATGGACACTCCATCACCCTCGGCCAGTAACAGCAATGTGCAGGGATGTGCATTGCTGTCGCTACAGCCCCTACACACCGATGTAGGGCATTTTCTAAGCAACTTTACCAAACTAAGCAAAGTCCCTTAGAAAATGCCTTAATATCAGCATGTGTGTAGGTCCTATTATGCTGTGCTTGCTTATACTAGAGATCAGTGGCGACGGTCACCCATAGGAGGGAAAGCCAAATATTATAGGGAACATAACTAGCACTAAGTAACGGTATACAACATGGCAGGGCCATTACAACACCATACAAGCATAAGAACATATGACCGCACAGGTTTGAAGAATTAGCAATACAAGCATTACCACATTGGCAGCACCGATATGTCAGCACTGACATACTTGCCTACCCAACCCTCGCCATGAGGGAGAAAATGATCTGTTCCTGGACTTCCCTGGTAATGTATGATTGCCATCACCTGTGGTGACACCTTTCTTATCAATTACCACAGGTGATGGCAATCCTACATTACCAGGGAAGTCCAGAAACAGAACATTTTCTCCAGCATGGAGAGGGTCAGGTAGGCAAGTATGCGCACTGGTGTAACACAGCAGACCACAACAGACACTCACTTCTTTATCATCGGCCTTCCCTCTGGCACCGCGACCTCTTCCACGACCCCTGCCTCTGCCGCGTCCACGGCCTCGGCCACCACTGCCAAACCCCCCACGAAAGCCTCCACGATTTCCACCGGCGTCGTCCGCCATTTGCTGAAAGGAAAGAGGAACATTAGGAAATTACACCTCAATATCGCATACATCCCCAGGGCTCCACAGCTATATGCCCCAACTTTACAAGCCCTCCACCCCCCCCCCCCCCCCCCGGGACCCCAGTTATGCACCATGGGGGCCACAGCTATACAAGCCTTGAACAACCCTCCTCAAGTGCCCTCGCACAGCTCATCCGTAGATATAATGCCCACCGCCCAGTCTGCCCCATAACTGGGATAGCTCAGGGTCTAGCTGCAGCAAGAAACCATAGAGAAGGACGGGGCAGCGGCTAGACAGGAAACCCGGGCCCCGGAGCAGCAGATGGGCCGCACATCACACCCGGGGACAGGCGTCACAAATACTGACAGTAAGGACTCCCAGGGGCACCAGCCGCACAGATGAACCCAACTAGCACCCTCCAGGCCGGTCCACCATCGCGGATGTCGGCGGATTCCCCCCTCTCAACACCACGACACTTACGTGTTCACACTCACTGGTGATCAGAGACCGGATACGGGCAGGAGCGACGCTTATATACGGGGCCAGCTATCGCGAGAGCAGTGCCCGGGAACATGGATGCAGAGTGGTGCAGGCGGGGCGAGTGCGGTATGCGCGTTCCGGGGCCTCCCCTCCCTTATAATGCTCTGCAGCCGCCTCCCCCGTCCTTCTCGTTTGTCGTCTCCTCGTGGCCTGGTTGGGGTGAGTAGTCGTGTGTCGCCGGTAGCACGGTGGGTGGCCGGGTGTGTACTTGGGCTACGGTAGGGTATACTTACATCACCCTTTTACATTGCGGACCATTGACCGGTGTTGTTCTTGTCTGGCCTCTGTAGTGACTGTCTGCTATGCTGGGGCTTCCTGTATACCTGTCCTGCATGGGCTCTTCTACACAGGTGTGCCGGAAGGGGTCCCGACAGTCATTTACCCGACGTCGGGATCCCGACTGTTTAAACATCGACAGACGGGTTCCAGACGGCCACCGGCTATTCTCCCTCATGGGGGTCCACGACCCCAATAGAGGGAGAATAGAATAGGTGGCGAGTGTAGCGAGCCACCATGCCCACAGCGTGGCGAGCTCAGTGAGCCCGCAAAGGGCTTTGTTCCGATTGCCATGCTGTATGAGTCCGGCCAGTCGGGATCCTGACATCGGGCTAATGACTGTCGGGATCATGGTTTCTGGCCGATTTTAGTAGCATTGTATTGCAATCGATGGCACTGCAGGACTGAATAGTTAGCAGAGCTCTGCCCCTACCCCCTGGTTCCCATTGGCCCTTGAGTCAGTCAAAGAAAATTATGCTTTTGATGAGAAAAACCATTGATGGTCATCTGTTACCATTGATGGCTGGTTACACTATTGCCATTGATGGCAACCGTTGATGACTACTGCACCGATGGTCATCACAAACTTGGGCTGGTGGCCCAACTGGGTCCATTATAGGGATGGACATTGAATGGTGGTGATTCTTTACCATCAATGTATTTGTTCTGGTGGTAGTAGTCCCCATTTCCAGCCCCGGCCATCCACACTGCAGATGTTTGTGTGCGCAAAAATGTTTTTCAATTATTATTTTTTGCACATGTGCAAGTCATATGGGGTTTTTTTTCTCCGATCATTCATTCTTTTGATGCAATGATCTGTTACCTTGCATCAAAAGATTTGATGGCGGATACTTAAGTCCTCATTTGATGGTAGGGTTCAAATGTCTATGCCTGGTCTCTTGTCCCCTTACTGATGCCTGTGCTTGCACAGTGTCTACCCAAAGTAAGCTTTGTGCCCCCCCCCCCCCCTGCAGCCCCCGTCTGAGGTGAAGGGATGCCGCACATATTCACCTCCTCCCCGCCTCCGCTGCTGTCTGCACAGTACAGCAGTGGAGACTGTGTGCCCCCCTGTCCAACTTACAGGGTCAGATGACGGCATACGAGTTTACATTGCCAAGGTCCTGCCTCTGTTCTACCCTGGGTAGAAGTCCCGCATAAAGGGACACAGGTTAACCCCTTTTACACCACCGCTGACCCAGAAGGGAAAACCCTGGGTTTTTGTGGCATTGTAAAGGGCTAGAACTGCTCTGCCTTTGCGGTTTGGATTCACTTACCTGACTGTCCCTGTGTATCTTATTATTTTTCTCTACTGTAGACAAGAAACTGGACACCCCCACACAAGAGAAGTGGAGGCTCCTACAGCAGACTGTGAAGGTATATTAGGGCAGAGAGCGTGGACTAGATCATTTGCTAAGGAAATGGCTGGTCAGAAGGAGATATTGGAGCCTAAATCCACTGTGTATTCTGTTAATGAGTGGAAGAAGACTGGTCATGGCAGGAATGCGTCTTGCCTGGAAGACCTGCAAAACTGCAGCCCAGGGACTTGAGGGAACTGCACAGAACAGGGGTTGTGCTTCACATCCCAATGCACAAGAGTTCCAAATGGCCCTTGCACTTGGATAATATGGGCGAGCAGCTCCTCCTAAACCTCTGATCACAAAGCATGCAGCCCAGAGCTTACCTGGTGTGGTATGATGGTCAGGATTCTGACGGTCAGTATACCGAAGTCGGAATCCGGCACCACGGTGTCAATCTGGGCAGTGTAACAATGGCGGTGAGTGTTGTCAGTGGCCCAGATCGGATGGGTAGATTTGCCAGGTGAACGTCTGATACCAGTGTACGCTAACTACAGTAAAGCATGGAGGTGGTGGCGTACCGCCTGGTGCTCTCCAGGAGCTTGTGGACAGTTTGCCAGGATGGGGGTCTGCAGTAATCACTGCACGTGGTGGAACTGTACTGTGATAATGTCAATAAAATCTGGTTTATCTACTTGCTGTCTGTGTCTACATGGTGTACATCTGGCACAGACTGAAAATTATCCCTGGCATATCCAGTAGCCTTGGGTAAGATAACTGTGCCTATATAATAGAGGAGCATTATGCTCATTACCCATAATCCTTGTGCGTAATGAGACCCGTGCTCCTACACTTATTGTATGTGTTTGTGTGTGCTGTATTAATGCTTTCATACAACATTGCAGTTGGGTATATGGTTAGAAGGAATTAATGCTTAAACTCAGATAAGAATAACCCAGTGACAATTAAAGTGTGTGTGTGTGTGTGTGTCACATGTATGTTTATATGTGCTGCCCCCTGCACCAATCGCTCTGAGGGTGCTCAGAACTATAGACCAGGGGTAGCAGACTCCAGTCCTCGAGAGCTACCAACAGTTAACGTTTTCCAGGTCTCCTCACAGAATCACAAGTGAAGTAAGTAGCTCCACCTGTGGATTACTTGTGTCGGTGATTAATGAGTGCACCGGTGCCCCAGCTAGGTGATTTAGAAAACGTGAACTGTTGGTAGCTCTCGAGGACTGGAGTTGGCTTCCCCTGTTATAGAGCTTCATGATGACGGGGGTCTTTGATAGATACTGGAAGAAAGTCACAGGTACAGCTTCACCTCTGATTAAATACACTCACAATGTACAGTAAGTCAGTGATGCCGCAGGTTACTAGAACAATGGCTCCTAACTCTGGTCCTTGAGTACCCTAACAGTCCAGGGTTTCCAGATCACCTGTACATTTTAAAATGTGACAGTCGGTGATACACAGCGCAACGGTAGAGTGATTTGGAAAAACTGAACTGTTATGGTGCCCGTACACTGAGATAATTGCATGTGTTTTGGTCCCCATCGCGTGCAATGCGATCGGAACCTAGTGCAAAAAGTATGTGCAGCACATAACACCCGCACATCATAGCGTGTATGGGCACTTTTAGGAGTGATTGAGGACTAGGGTTTGAAACCACTGTACTAGAAGTATGGATACTGATCTTAGATGGCACAGCTAAGCTTAGGCGTTTCTCTGGCAGGTAGGATGTAAGCCGATAGTCTTGGCAATTGAACTTTATCCTGAAGCTCCTTGAGGTTAATCCAATGCAGCGCAATGTGCAGTTCCCATCTGCTTTAGGGACCCCGACACGGATCTAACATACACTGCAGGGATCCCCTGCCCCCAGCGCAATCATTCCCTGTCTGTACTGCCCAAGTTCAGACCGCACACATTACCGTTTTAAAACTGTTAAAAATCTGCAAAATACCGGGGGTTTTTTTTGTGTGGTCTGAAAGGGGCATGACTGATATATTGACAGACATGGCCAGTGTGCACATAGGGATTGCCATTGTGCCACCGATGTGGTGAAGACAACAATTCCACAAGGTGAAATTACAAATGGTAGCATAACATGTAATAAATGACCATTGATGTTTCAAACTATCGATGGTCATCTATTTTATTGATGCTGTGACATCGATGGTGGGAAACAGTCTGGTTCTCCCCATCAATGTCAAAACTATTTGACATTGGCCATAGACCATCGATGCTTTTGAATCCTCCATGGTTGATGGGCATCCCTAGTGTGTACCATTGATATAAATGTGAACGTCGTCGTTCAGCTATACTGCGCTGCCTGTGCAACTCATCCGATGCCTGCTATATCGGCGCGTCCTTCTGTATGCTACAGGAGTTGCTGGTGATTGACAGCTCACTATGCATGTACCCGCCCAGTTTTGATGTCAATCATGATGCATTGGGCAGTGTATGGAGGACACTGCCCAATATATCTGCAGATACGTGTACCCAGCTTTAACCTGGGATGAAGATAACCTACCAGCCAATCAGCTCCTAATTGCCACACTACAAACTTGAAAAATGACAGGGACTGGTATTTTATCGCTGTCCAAGGCTTAGTAAATACACCCCATAACTCTCCTGTGACAAAGGTCCTGCTTACCTGACGGCTTGGGAGCCTGTGTGGGGTGAGTGTGTGTATGGGGAACACCTGTGCACCCTGTCAGCCCTCCTGCCCAGTATACATAACCATTTACACACACGTCTTTCTGAATGGTCCCTGCATCCAGCACAAGCCGGGCTTTGTGTGGAACGCTTGTGTTTAGGATAGCTGCTGACCAGCTGAAAGCGCGGGTGCGGTGATAGGCTGCCGTCACAGGGGTAAGCCAGCCATGAATGTGACATGGGTCTAGAAAGAGCTGAGCGGCAGATGGCTGCAGGACGGGAGGCGATGGTAAGTGCAGCTGTGTGCTGCTGACGCTCAGTGTAATGTATGGGGTGGAGGAGTCTGGCTGCTGGGAACACTACACTTGTATGTGTGTGATGCTGTAATAGGAGAATACTCTGCCAGTATGTGACCCCTAAGACCAGCTTTCATAGGGGGTCTTGTATGGAAGGAACATAGGTCACCCTATACCAGTAATAGCGAACCTTGGTGCTCCAGCTGTTCTAGAACTACACATCCCAGCATGCCCTGCAACAGTTTTATCATGGCCAAATTGCAAAACTGTTCCAGGGCATGCTGGAATGAGTAGTTCCACAACAGCTGGAGCGCCAAGTTTCTCCATTACTGGTATATACAAACAGAAGTTTTGCTGGGTCACACAATACAGCACCTCTATAATGGTGGATTTTAATATCTTTATTATTGATCTTCATAACAATAACCACAGGAAACGTGGACGGTTGTTAATGTTTATTGATAACAATTTCTTCAGGGTAATTATAAACGAAGGCCGCTGATCTTATATAGGAATCTCCGCTTTTGAAGACTCCAGTAGCCCATCACCGTGACGCCTCATCGATGTCACCAAAAAGTGACCCGTCCCCATAGTAACAGGACACGTAAATGGAAGCCTAAAAGATGTGTGCCAACATTGCTGTGAGCGATCCTCAAAATATCTGCTAAAAAGGCCAGCACCGCTCACAGCAACTGTTCTTTAGTATACATAAATACCTAGGGGGAGGGGCCTAGACTGCACACCCTGGACATGTGAGGTGCTACCAGCTGAGACTTGTAGTGCAGGAGGAGGAGATTGCAGGTGCAACACTAAATATATATGCTAAACCTATTAATATCTTTGCTGTATTGTATTTCTGAGGTTCTTAGAATAATGATGGCCATTATTAATACTACTCCGAGACAAGTCCAGGGTGCGGGACCCCCCCAGGCCAACAGAACCACCCCATTGCATCATATTGGTGTAAAATTAAAGGGCTATAAGGGAAATTATATGTGATAAAACTTACATAAGTAAGAGGTAATAATAAATGTGAAGGGTGCTACATATATACTAAACAAACGAAAGGGGTGATGTACGATATAATACTACGGAACAGCCCAACCGCAGCAGCCCAGAGAGCCTCGCGCTCCAGTTTTGTTGGGGACCAATTAACCTACCAGTATATTTTTGGATTGTGGGAGAAAACCCACGCAAGTGCTGGGAGAATATACAAACTCCGCACATTTAGGGTCATGGTGGAAATTGAACCCACGACCTCAGCGCTGGGAGGCAGTAATGCTAACCATTACACCATCCGTGTGGTAATAAACATATACTGTAGTATGAGGGAATGCGTCAATGTATATTAATCTGAAATAAATCAACATCATTAATAGATAAATCAATGTTTAGACAAGTACTTAAAAAGTACATTATAAGAGACTAAAGATGTAGCATATTGTGAACAATCACCCCCCTCTTACCATAAGGGGGGGGGGGGGAGGCATGGCCAAATAATATGGCATGAGAGGCTACGGTACACGCCAGAATGATTGTGAGATGACCATACGATGGTCGCACCATCTGCATCCGATCTGTACCCAGTTGAAGGGGTTGTTTTCAAATCCTGACTGCAGCAGGTAGGACCAAACGGCCAGCGGGGACGTACATTGGATCGGATCTAAAATCTGCCAAAACATGCCAATCATCGAAATTGGGGGAATTGAGGTCAAATCGTTCTGGTGTGTATCTAGCATATGTTTCACCTCTAAAAAGTGCATAGCCACCGACTGGTCACTAATGTGTCACAAGCACGGCCAGATTTGCTCACAGTCACTCTTACTACAAGAGCAGATACTCTGATAACGAAATTGAAACTACAGGTGAAATGTAAAAGGATGAGAGAGTCAGAAAGTGAGAGATTTTGTAAGAAGTCTCCAGTTTTTTAAAGCGGCAATCATTTACACTAATACTAGTCTGATTCTGCAGTGTGGGATGCGGTCAATTTGCCGGCGGTCGGGATCCCGGCATTCAGAATCCCGACCGCCGAAATCCCGAAACTTTCTCCCTCCGTGGGTGTCCACGACACCCATAGAGGGAGAATAAAATAGCGTGCCGAGCGTAGCGAGGCACCGGGCCCGCTGCGGGCCCAGTGTCGGGATTCCGACCGCCGGGATTACGTATCGGATCCCTGCAGTGTGTGTAAATGATTGCCGCTTTTAAAAAACTGGAGATTTCTTACTAAATATCTCACTTTCTGAATCTCTCATCCTATTACATTTCACCCTACATTTGTCATTTGTTTACTAGAGATCAAACTACCATTGGACATAGGTCAGCATGCGTCGCGCACTTGTAGCGCTAGACACATGTAATACGACTAGTGCACTTAGGGCATATGTAACCGCCTGAAGAACAAACCAGGGATCAATGATATTTTATCTGTAACTTACATCTTATCGAGATCATTGATCTGGTTGGAGTGAAATGAGCACTTTACACCACCAAGTGCAGCTGCTGTTACAGATAACGTACTGTTGGCTCTTCCCCGGGTCAGTCATATTTGATTCCTAACGTCACATATATGCAGTGAGGTTCATGGATAAGGGTTTTTAATGAATAGGCAACTTTAACAGTAATGATTGGCAGTGAGCAGCAGCCAATCCTGTCGGCTTTCATTTACTACCACCATGCTATACTGCCAAAATGTTAGGGGTAACAGCATTTCATTGCCTTTATTGCATGAGAATGCACATCAACCAGAGATTTAGGTAGAACCGAACGCACATGAGCCGGGACACGGGCCAATTCAGACCTGCAGGGCCCGGCTGTGATCGCTTTTGGCACATGAGCCGGGACACGGGCCAATTCAGACCTGCAGGGCCCGGCTGTGATCGCTTTTGGCACATGAGCCGGGACAGGGGCCAATTCAGACCTGCAGGGCCCAGCTGTGAGCGCTTTTGGCACATGAGCCGGGACACGGGCCAATTCAGACCTGCAGGGCCCGGCTGTGATCGCTTTTGGCACATGAGCCGGGACACGGGCCAATTCAGACCTGCAGGGCCCAGCTGTGAGCGCTTTTGGCAAATTTCACCCTTGCCAAGACATTCCCAGCCTGACAGCGTGCCGTGATAATCCAGCCTGATCCATCGCAAGAGCTGTCTCAAGGGGAAGGAGAGGGGTCCCTCAGCCCCTCTCTGCTGACAGTGCCCCTGGTCTCTAGGCTAATAAAGAGCTGGCTGTGTGATTGCAGCTATGCTCCCTGAATGCCACCACTGCTGATGGTGCTCCCCCGCTGCCCTCATGTCATACGTTAGCACATGGAGAAGTGCCCCCATACTTGGCAGGAGCCCAGCAGCAGCCAAGTCCATTGTTTCTGGCAGTTCTGCCACTGACGAGTGAATTGTTGGCATCTCTCTAGGGTATACGGTGATTGGGTCACCAGCATGATGGTAGAAAAGCATTAGGTCGACATGCAGGAAGGTCGACAGGGTCATTAGTTTGACATGGTTTTTTTTACAGCTTTTTAAGCCGACAGGCGGAATTTCATGCCCTACCATCCACTAGGGCAGTGGTTCCCAAACTTTTTGAATCACGGCACCCTAGAGTATCAGAATATTTTTCACGGCACCCCTAGGCTAAAAGTTACTAATTTCAGGACAAATATTAAAAAAGATGTGCTTTAAATGTTTTCCTTGGGTCCACTTATGTGGTGAGAAACAGGATTCACTTCTGTTTACCCACATATTCTTAATTGGAAGCCACAAGCACTGATTTTATTTCATTGGCCATAAATAACTTGAATTGGTTCTGAACCACCAACCTGAGGCACCCCTGCAAGTGCTCCGGGGCACCCCAGGGAGCCTAGGCACACAGTTTGGGAACCACTGCACTAGGGTGTGGTGGGATAATAAAATAGTGTGCCGAGCGTAGGCACCGTGCCCGAAGCATAGCGAGGGGACGCGGTGCTACTTTTTAGTGTTTATATTGATTGTGTTGACATTCCGGTGAAGAAAAAAAAAATGTCTAAATAATGACCTTACCCATGTCGACCTAATGACCTTGTCGACCATAATGCTGGTGACCTAATGATCCATACCCCTCTCTAGAACTGAGGAAAGTTGTGATTCTCATGTTACTGCACAGCGTCGCCGGGGAAGTTTCCTACTTTTTATATGTCCATTTAACAAGCCTCTCGCAGTCACTTGGGCCGCACGCTGACACTGGGTGGTATGTTGGGTGTGATATTGCGAGCACGATGCCATAATAGGGAATGTTTTACAATCATCAATGTTTTTTGATGGTACTGTCGTATTTTTACCATTCGATAGTAGCATTCCGATGTTTGCCGCCATTGAATAGTAAACATTCGATAGTGTTCGGATGATCCTGCCCCCAGCAAGCCACACTGGACATGTTTGCACTGTCTATCCAATACCTCACAACATTAAAATTTTAGAAGCCAGGACAGAGCGCACGTCTAAATTTTGGGGCTGTGTCCTGTACTCGTGAGGCCACGCCCCATTTTTGCTGCTGTGGGGGCATGCCCAGCAGTTCCGTGAGCTGCTGGCTATGCCCCGAGCCTTTCTTGCTGCAGGAATGGACGCTGTGCACTTGCGTCTATTCACGGATGACAGGGGGGACTCCCAACTGCCACTGGACACTGCTGGCCCCGGCAAGGATGCAGAAACGTCCCACAAAAACGGGACGTTCCCACGATAATCGGGACAGTTGGGAGGTATGGTCAATCTAATAATACACACCCTTAGTGCTGAGGTGGATGGAACTGCTTAGAACATATAAACATTCATGTAATCATCTATGTATTATGTGCTAGATAGTTTCCCAGGGATCCACAGTGCCTATGGTAAACAACATAGGACTTCACACACCCCTAGGCCCATCAACTCCCATTGGCTACTTTTACAGGAGTCTGGGGGCGGGCTTAGCAGTGGGTGATGCATTATGTCGATTCCTGGGTGCAGCATGGCGCCCAATGTATAGAGCACTGGGGGAACCATCCAGCATATACAGTATATTGCATACATGATAGCATGTTTGTTTCTATGTGCTTAGCGGTTCACCCCTTACTACATGGTCGGCGCTACAGCCGCAGCTGTAAGTGACTAAAACAAAAGTTACTCTTGTTTTAAGACGGGAGATGATAAAGGTAAGGGAGGTAAATGTACTTGCAGGTCGTTTGGCTATATAGCTAAATTGAACTACATTTTCAGCAGACGGGAGGGCTCATTAAAGATGCATGGGAGCGCACATCGTTAACGATATTGAGTGTTTAAAATCTATCCTGTAGTGTGTATGAGGCTTTACACTGGAGGCCCCGGGGATTGTTGTGTGGGAACAGGAGTGATAATTACTGGCCCAGCACCATAGATGAACCCTCTGGGCACGAGTAACGAGCGCCCTAAAACAAGAATAAAATTATATTTTCCTCCCACAATCCAAAAATATACTGGTAGGTTAATTGGCTCCCAACTGTCATTTTTCAAACACAGCATGTAACATGACAGTTAAAAGTTGATGGACTGGAACTCTGGGGGAAATTTAGCAGGATGAGAGGTTTTGCAGTATAAATGATTGCCGCTTTAAAAAAAACCTGGAGATTTCTTACCAAATCTCTCATCCTACTAAATTTCACCCTTTATCTCTTTTCAAGTCTTAGCACATACAGTAGATCCCAAAGGGGATTCATGGATGAAGTAGTAAAAGAGTGGAGAAATGGACCAATAAAATTTACTCTGAGTAGCACAATAGGTTGGTGCTGAATGGTTAAGAGCAACTTCTCCATTGGTCCACTCTTTCCACTGCTTGATGCATCAACCCCTTAGTAACTAACGTCTCATCTTACCTCCGTATAATAAGGAAGGTATATATATAAACTGCATGTCTATGGTTATAGGGTGGTGGATACGATCTAGATATCTTTACGGAGAGTCCGGATGAAGATCTCCTGTGCTCCATATGCCATGGGGTCCTGAGGTGTCCCGTCATGATATCCTGCGGACACATCTTCTGCAGGAAATGTATCTTACAGTGGCTGAAAAGGTGAGTTCTTACAGCCAGCACCATATGGGTAGGATGTATTAAGTTAAAAATGTGGTAAAATCCCCTTTTTCGGGGGTTTTACCACATTTTCTAATGTACTACTACCCGGCCGCCGCGTCATCGCAGGGCAGGGTATCTATAGCCGCCTGCCGCAAACACGCCGCCTCTGCCGATCCCAGCAGCAGATATCTCCCCCCCCCCCCCCTCCCCCTGGCTTACCTTCCTCCAGGTCCTCCTGGACCTGGAAGGTAAACTCCTCCTCCCATTAAATGCAGCCAGATGTCCTTCCAGCTGCAGGGGGGAGGAGGCGCCCACATCACAGATATTGCGGGGGGGGCCAAACCCCCGAAAATGTAGTTTTTGGAGGTTTGGCTGCAGCCCCCATATGCACCAAGCCCAGAATGCAGAACATTCCGGGGCTTGGATGTGGTGGACAGCGAGATTTTTTAAATCAGCGTTGCCCATAGAAGCCAGTTTCCTGATGTGAGGGATCAAAACGGAACCTTCCCAGCATCCCGGCGGCACTCGACGCATGCGCAGATAGGAATGTCATCGCAAAGAACGGCTCTTACCGTCCTTTGCAGAATTCTCCATGCATACAGCGTTAGTAAATGCTGGGGGCAAACATCACAAGCTTCTAGTAATGCTGGCTGCATCTTGCCCTCTGTGAGCTGATGGCCTGCCCCCAGCCCCTCTGTCTGCAGTGATTGCTGTAGACACGGCTGCAGAGCCCCACCACCATGAATACGCAGGACAGTGACAGAAAAATGTGACTGTCCCACAAAAATAGGGACGGTTAGGAAGTGTGGTTTGTGATGGAAAAAAATTTCCACTTTTAGAAGTTTTAGTAAATCTACCACTAATCTTCAACACAAGTGGTAACTACAATTGGTGCGCCCCCGCCACTAAAATGTGTGCGCCGACCCTACCCCTCCTGCTCCCTGCACTCACCCCCACTTACCCCCTCACTGCTGCATCTTCCGCCATGACAATCCGTTTCGGTCCTGGCTTCCTGGTCTTCCTGTGTGACATTCTAGTCACACACAAAATGGCCGCCGCCTTACACAGACCATTATTTAGGATGCAAGAGGAGATCGCCTCCTCTAGCATCCTTAATAACTGTCTACTGTGAAGGGGGCGGCCATTTTGCAAAGGACAGGGGGAGGAGGAGCACCTCTTTAACAATAGCTTCCACAGACACCACGGCGCCCAAACTTACCTAGCGCCTCCAAGCGACCGCGGGGTCGCTTGGAGCTATTGTTACGCCACTGACTTCATCTATAGAAAAATGTCCCCTAGAGGCAGGGCTATTTTTGTGCAGGCTCCAGCAGGAACTGTGGCCCTTATTCTAGCTCACTCTTTCTGACAAAATATTTCTTAGATGGACAAAACCATGAGCACTGCAGGTGAGGCAGGTGTTACTTGTGCAGAGATAATTAGATTTGGGTGGGGTTTTACTTCTGCCTCACCTGCAGTGCACATGGTTTTGTCCATCTAAGAAATATTTTGTCAGAAAGAGTGAGCTAGAATAAGGGCCACAGTTCCTGCTAGAGCCTGCACAAAAATAGCCCTGCCTAGAGGAGAACAAAAAACCTTTCCCTGTTAAGGCAAAACTTACCCCAGCGCTCAAAGTATACCACTGAGGACAACTGCAACTAGTAAGTATGAGGGCTGGGATCAGACTGCAGGGGGTGGGGAATTAGAGTTATGCTGTCTGGGGGGGAAGGGGGGGTGGTTGTGGTCTAAATTCATACAAGTAGCCCAGGAATAATAGTTCCACGTCCACCTTGTATAGGAGGGTAGATATTGGGTAAAACAATTGTTTTAGCTGGAGATAAGTAATATCTGCAAACCCACATCATAGCCCAGAGAAAACAGGTTTTGTTGGGTGATTGGCACAAAATAAACAGTAACAGGTAAATTCCCACCTCAGGCAGCAGACTTGTCCGTGCTGTAGGACGGAGGTGAAGGGGAAACTGTTTGTACCGATGCACAAACTGAAGAGAAAGATCAACCGCCTGCAAGTGAAGGTGATGGCGCTTAAAGTGTTATTTTTTTCTGTAATTTATTTTAAATGGGTTCCTGGCCACGCCTCCCGTGATTAGGTCATGCCCCCAGAGAAATACCAGTAAATATCAGCCAGCAAGTTAGCTCCTAACTTCTATGTCACAGAGTGCGTTTGAAAAATTTCAGGCAGGATCTGATTGGTTGGTTGTTTATCACTTTCCAATGTAATTAAAAATGTATTGCTGAATCTTGAATCATATAATATAATATAATTTTATAGTATAATATAATATATTGCAAAACGTAAAAACACAGGTCTTAAACTGTATTTAAACTCAACTATACTTTAGAAAGTAAACTTGCTCCTGAGTAAAGCTGTGTACAAAATCGAAATGTCATCCAGTTGTATGCGCAATATTCCACCTGCTGATAAAGAAAAATGGCCCTTACAAAATGGCGGCCCCCTTACAGCAGACAGTTATTGAGGCTGTGGCTTCCTCTAGCATCCTTACAAACTATCTGCTGCAAGGGGGCTGACATTTGTGAGGGGCATTTTTGATTGACAACAGGAGGAGTGCTGGGACTGCAGACAATTAGATCTGCAGGTCCCGGATACAGACATTTATCTGCAGACAATTAGATCTGCAGGTCCCGGATTCAGTGGCAAGTGGAGGGGTGAGGTGGGATGCAGGGTATTAACTTTCCAGGGGGGGGAGACACAACATTTTCAGTTAGATACGTCACTGTGTGTGCAGCCATTACTGGGCCAAGTGGCAGTGGCCCAGTTTTTCTGCACATGAGTGGGTCAGATTGGGAGTCCTGCCTTAAATTTTGCTGTGAGGCCCAGCTAGGCAATGTCACATTCCTGCCAGGGGCAACATTGGATCTTGCAAACTAATTGACTCCCTGCCACCCAGACATGCATTACTTGCCCTGGCGAACTCACAAATCTTAATCCTGTCCCGAACCTTTTTGACATTTCCTGTATTAGAAGCGCCTGAGTGCGTGTCCCCCGGCCTCCAAAGCGGAAGCGGGACCATTTGTCTACAGCAATAAGATAGACAGCCATTAGGTCGACACCATTAGTTCGACAAGCCAAAAGGTCGACAAGCCAAAAGGTCGACAGTGCCATAAGGTCGACAGTGCCATTAGGTCGACAGTGTCTAGATCGACAGTCAAAAGGTCGACATGGGGGTTTTCACTGTTTTTTGACCGAAATGTCGACACAGTCGACATGGACACAGTTTGAAGTGAACCACAGCCCCTCGCATCGCTCGCTTCACTCGCGATGCTTCGGGCACACTATTTTATTCTCACACCTCGCCCTAGTGGATGGTAGGGCATGAAATACCGCCTGTCGGCACATGCCGGCTCAAAAAACAGTGAAAAGCCCATGTCGACCTTTTGACTGTCGACCTAGACACTGCCGACCTTTTGGCATGTCGACCTTTTGACATGTCGACCTATTGGCTTGTCGAACTAATGGTGTCGACCTAATGGCTGTCTATCTTTTTGTTGTAGACAAATAGGGCCTTATTTTGGTTAATTCTTTCTGACAAAATCCTTCTTAGATGGGCAAAACCATGTGCACTGCAGGTGGGGCAGATGTTACTTGTGCAGAGAGAATTAGATTTGGGTGGGGTTTTTCTTCAAAGTGAGATCTATATTGCAGTGTAAAAATAAAGCAGTCAGTATTTTCCCTGCACAGAAACAAAATTACTCACCCAAATCTAATTCTCTCTGCACATGTTACATCTGCCTCCCCTGCAGTGCACATGGTTTTGTCCATCTAAGAAGGATTTTGACAGAAAGAATTAACCAAAATAAGGCCCTATAGTCCGGATACCTCCAAAGCACAACGTCTCTCAGTAATAAAACTATTACTTAGGTAACACTTTTGTCTCTGTCTTTCATTTGCAGTGTCCTCATGAGCAGAACGGCTGCCCAGCCCTCTTTCCTCTGTCACGGAGCGTAGAACACGCCGAAACCTGCGCCTTTGGCCTGGTGGCTTGTTCTAATGATGGGTGTCCGGCCTTGGTCTTGCGGAAAGACATCTGTGACCACAGCCAGAGCTGCGAGTATTGGAGGGAGATGTGTCACATGGGATGTGGGACATTGCTCTGTCCAGCCAACCGGGATGAGCACAACTGCTACATGGAATTCAAGGAGACGTACAGGAAACACCTGCACAAGCTGCGGCAGAAAGCCAGGCGGATAGAGAGTCTGTCCTCCCAGATGGGCAGACAGATACAGCTGCTCAGCGACGGTCTAGACGGCGTTCCAGCCTCCACTAGTACTGACCAGATAGAATGACCAAGATAAAGGCCTAATTCAGTAAGGCTCACCGAGCAGCGAAGATATGCTGATTAGCGAGTTCTTCAATGCTGCACACCGGGCGAGCGAATACCCGTTCCCAGCACCGCGCATACATCCCCCCCCCGCAATGCAAATGGATGTTTTGCATACACAGCCATTTGCACGGGTGCGTACGGGCCAAAAATCATTCGATGGTCACCGACCATTGAATGGTTTTTGATCCATCCGTAATTTAAAAGTCAGGGTTGACTTTTATTTACGATGAACATGGCAGAGAGTCAGGCACCTGCCCCGTGCAGGCCACGTCTGTGTTCGGACCATTTTTGGAGGAACACCCTGGCCACCTACACACACCCCCCCCACCCCACGCCCATGTGAACGGCGTGACTGTGCAAGTCGCCAAAGGCGCCCACACAGCGGCCCTGCACATGCGTATATTATCACATACGCATGTGCAGAGCCAACACATCGGTTCCCAGAACGATCGTTACAGAATTAGGCCCATTAGGTGCCACACTAACTAGCAGCCAGCCAGTGCCAAGCGACTGCGTCACATGGCAGGGGGAGGAGCCTTTTGGCAGTTGCAGTGATTCTCTATTTATCGGTATCTGTATGATAGGTCGACATGCTCTAGGTCTGGGGTAGCCAACTCCAGTCCTCGAGAGCTACCAAGTTAATGTTTCCCAGGTCTCCTCACAGAATCACAAGTGAAGTAATTAGCTCCACCTGTGGATCTTTTATAATGTGTCAGAGAGTAATGAATGCACCTGTGCAGCAGCTAGGGTGTCTGGAAAATGTGAACTGCTGGTAGCTCTCGAGGACTGGAGTTGGCTACCACTGTTCTAGGTGAGGCACCAGGCCCGAGGCATGGCGAGTGAAGCAACCCATGTGAGGATATGAGCGACATTAATTGGGGGTCCACATGCTGGGTGTGGATTATTAGACAGACAGTCAAGAGGTTGACCCCAAAAGGATGACATGCATTAGGTCAACAGAGTTTTTCACATTTTTTGGGGGTGTCCATGTAGACAACTGTCTACATGGATACCCAATTAGTGTAACGGGAACCCTCGCTACGCTCGGCACACTTTTATTTTCTCCTTCTATACCGACATGGATGGTGAAGTAAGAACAAGCTGGTTTAATAAAAAAAATCGTGAAAAACTCATACTAATCTTGTCATGTATCTACCTTTTTCATGTCGACCGTTTGGGGTATTGACTGCCTAGCTAGACACTGTAGATATATCAACTGGAACCACACATGTTCAGGTGTTGACATTGACACCCAAAAAAAGTGAAAAACTCGCATCAACCTTTTCCTGTGTCAGCCTTTTGCTTGTGTCGACCATCTGTCAACATCAACCTAGTGCGTGTCTACCTTTTGTCAATTTAGACCTGTTGGTTGTTGAACTATTCACAGTTTAACTTTTTTATCCACATCCTTATTTGAGTGTGAATATTTTTGAGATTGCAAATTACCAGACAATATTATTATTATTATTATTATTATTATATTGTTGTTTGCAGAACAGTAATTTTTGTATTTGAATAATGCGAACATGTAAATATTTGTAATAAATATATTGGTTATTTAATTTGCATTGGGTCCACCAAAGTTTATGTTGCATTATAAATGATTATTTCTGGCAGTGCTTGAAGCATTTATATATTTTTTTGAGGGTTATTTTAAAACAGGTGCAAGGTCGGGATGTGAAGATGGGTCATTTTGCCGTGCCCCACTGGCGCAGTGCCCTGGGCACTTCAACAGGTGCTTGCATTTAGTTAAGAGTGATGGAAAGCATTCCTCCCAACTGTCCCTCTTTCCACGGGACCGTCACGTTTTTTTGGGACGTACCTGCGTCCCACCCGGGGGCAGCAGTGTCCTGCGGTGGGGGCAGTTGGAAGTCCCCCCTATCGCCCATGAATACACACTGTGCGCATGCGCGCAGCATCTACTCATGCCCCACAGTGACAAAAACAGGGCGTGGCCTCCCAGTAGCTTTGCGAGTATAGGCCATGCCCCCAAATTTTTCAGCGCACGTGAACGGCCCTGCTCCTACCTCATGAGAGTTGGGAGGTATGGGAAAGTGAGTGGACGGTAGATGTTCTTACTGCCGAAAAGCTCTCTGCTATCCTAATGTGGTCCCTAATTCACAGCAATCTTGCTAAGTAAATCAGGACAAATAAGACCGCTCCCTGATCTGGGGAAACAGATGTGAAATCCCGCCCCGCGCAAGCCTGAGAATTGCTTAGCACGACTTGCGGAAATATTGCAGGCCTGAGAATAGCTGTGGCGCTGCGGACCAGGCTGTCCACCCTGGGCATGTTCACCCACTCATGCGGCAACAATTCCCATTATTATTGCCCTTTAAGTATGATACCAGGCGCCTGGTAAATGCAGACTCTAGGGGGCATCCTATGGCCATGCCAGAGACCGGTCTCTCTGTAACCGTGAGACTATGACTCCATGTTCTCCATCTCCACTGTTAGTGCCACATTGTCTATTGATGGCAGTGGCTGATAGAACCGCCGTGCCATGGTGCCAATGGAGTTCACAGTTCTAAAGTTCACACCTATTCCCAGAACCTGACATTTATTACACATTATATTCAATGAATCTCAAAATGAGGACAATGGTTTAATGGAAATGGGCCGTCATTGTGCATCACACTCATGGAAAAGGGATGATTTCAGCGTGATCTGTACAATGGGGGAATGGGGGTTCCTCTCTGCCTATCAGCCAGCATCTACTGCTACTGGTGTGAGTGCCCAGGGTGGATGGGTGTAGCAAGATGGCGCTTTCCATGCCTGCCTTGCCCTTACGTGTGACGTAGAATGTCCGCGCCGGAAGCGCTGTGGTGCTGCTGCTGCTGTACGAAACACATGGGCTGCCGCTCTCCGCGTGTGTAAGGACTGTATGCCGGGACACAGCGGCTAGTAGACGGGATAAAGCATGGCGGCCCCCGCTGTACAGTTCAAGACCAAGTAAGGGTCCACTGGGGAGAGGGTATGACCTGCCCGGGTGCCGCATTGCTAACAGCCCCCTCGGCAACCTGTGGCTCATATGCTGCCTTTGAACTACAAGTCCCAGTGTTCCCTGACAGCCTTTTGGCTTGCTGGTATCAGCTAGGGATATACATGCTGTGAAATAAATATGTATTAACCCTGTCCTATCATTATTATTAGTTATAAAAACACTGCATTATTAATACTACTAATAGTATTATTATATAGTGTAATAACCCTGCTCCATTATTATGTTTTTTTGTTGTTGTTATTATGTATGTCAAGGAAATATTTGCATCCTTCAGTGTCCATGACTTACATTGCAAGTGTGCGATGCATCGCTTATTCCACGACTGATTACAGTGACTCTGTCATTACTGTGTCTGTCACGTTGCTATTGGCCCACAGATTATACTCTCTGGCCTCTTGTTTACATTTAATGGACAATAACACATGAAGTGGCTCCTTGGTCATAGCCTCTGGGACTCGGTCAAACTGACACGCACACAGACATTCTAGGGTTAATTTTGTTGGGAGCCAATTAGCCTACCAGTATATTTTTGGATTGTGGGCGGAAACCGGAGTACCCAGAGGAAACCCACGCAAGCACGGAGAGAATATAAAAACTCCACACAGTTAGGGCCATGGTGGGGATCGAACCCATGACCTCAGTGCTGTGAGGCAGTAATGCTAACCATCACACCGTCCGTACTGCCCCTATTGGAATGTATTACAGTACATACAGCAGCCAGCATAGACTATAATGTTGTTAATTCATTGTTGCATTTTCCAGCTACGCTGTGGACAGAAAAATTGAGGCTTTCTACAAAGGTGGAAAAGTTCAGGTATTTATATCAAGTAACTCTTTTTATGAGTATTTGCTGCATTAGCAGGTGGTTTGCATGCTTTTTTTTTTGGCTATCACGTCTCGTATTGATGGGCGGAATATTTTGTTGTCAGATAAATAAAGACGGGACTCACCTGATATGTACCTGCGGAAATAAACTGAATGTTCTGGAGATTTCAACCGGCACAGTTGCTCGTACTATAGAACAGGTAAAGAAAGGATGTACGTCTGTTTTATGGAACTAGGAATCCCTATTGTGGTGGGATACTGAACACCTGTTGCTTAATTTTAGGATGATCAGGAAGATATCACATCTTTTGCACTAAGTCCAGATGATGAGGTGAGTAGGTGGGTTTGGTCACATGGGTTTAACCGCAGATGGTCAATGCCCATCTGCACATCTCTGGTTTGGGTTTCAGTAGGGTCTTCTGTATGGGTTCAGCTGAAGTCCGCCTCTAACACCCCCTCCCCCTCGTCATCTTCTTCTGTATCCTGCAGATCCTGGTAACCAGCAGCCGCGCCCTACTCCTGAAGCAGTGGGAATGGCAGGAGGGCACCTGCACTCGCACATGGAAAGCCATCCACACTGCACCAGTCTCTGGCATGACCTTTGACCCCACTTCCACCCTACTGGCTACAGGTAATGCTGTAATATATAATAGCCTACATATCGTGTTGATCGTATACATTGTCATTTTTCCACTGGAATACAAACTTCCGATCAACCTACAGATAGAACGTATCATTTGCATGCTATATTGTAGTAATTCAATAAACTACAAAATGCAAAGGTGTGCTGGGTGGGACATGTCACCTCTTTTCACCCCCCAGGAGTACATTTTTTAAAAATCCCAGCTTAGTGGGTGGCTGCAAATAACTGTCCACACCACCTAGCAGATCTGTCACAATTTCTAGACCACCCTGCAGGTCACATGTTCCAGGTCACCCAGCAGGTGCACAGGGAGAGTTCACCAATTCAGATTCCAGAGCACAATGACGATGGCGTTTTGCCACATACCGTATATACTCGAGTATAAGCCGAGTTTTTCAGCCTTTTTTTTTAGCTGAAAAAGCCCCCACTCGGCTTATACTCGAGTCAGTGGCTCCTGTCCTGCGTCCAGCCATCCACTTCGCTGCCCGGCTCCAAGTTGAACATAGGCGCGGCTACGGCAACATGGGCGCCGGCCTCCTGCACTATACATGTCCTCAGTGCAGGAGGCCGGCGGTCATGTTGCCGTAGCCGCGCCTTTGTTCAAAGTGGAGCCGGGCAGCGAAGTGGACGGCAGGGCAGTGGCGGCGGCCGCGTACCCTACCCCCCCATGGAGCCAGTCAGCGGTGTCCCAGGGGATCAGCCTGAGGTGTATTGTGCAGGAGGAGCAGCCTGTGGTGTCCTCTGCAGGGGAAGCCACCTGTGGTGTCCTGCTATTATGCAGGGGGAGCCACCTGTGGTGTCCTGCTATTATTATACAGGGAAATGTACCAGTAGCTGCTGCATTTCTCACCCTAGGCTTATTCTCGAGTCAATAAGTTTTCCCAGTTTTTTGTGGTAAAATTAGGTGCCTCGTCTTATATTCGGGTCGACTTATACTCGAGTATATACGGTAACTCCAAACCAAATAGAGCAATAACTACGACAATATGTTTCTGCAATCTACGGACCAAGACCTTTTAACTTGTATACGATGTGCGCTGCTTAGACACAACGGCACCATAGAAATACGTCCCTTTATAAAAGTCATCCTACTAATAATATACAGAGGACTACAAAGTATGAGAGTCCCATGTCCTCTGCTTAGAAGAAGGGACCAGGTGGCTGCGCTACTTACACTCTGCGTTTGTCTATGTAGGTGGATGTGACAGCACCATAAAGATCTGGGATGTCGTTAAGCAGTACTGCACCCATAACCTGAAGGGGTCATCCGGAGTGGTCCAGTATGTATTCTCTGCCGGCAGTTGCTGTGCTAGGACAAGATCACATTAACGGAGTCTTGCGGTTTGAGCCAATCTTGTTCTGACGTTTGGTCTTCTGGTCCTTTCTTCTCCCTGTAGTTTGGTTGAATTCCATCCTGACATGTCCCGCCTGCAGTTGTTCTCCTCCTCCATGGATTATAAAATCCGTATGTGGGACTTGAAGTCCAGCCAGTGCCTCTGTATCCTGGAGTCTCACTACAGCGCGGTCACCTCCCTCTGCTTTTCCCCCGATGGAGACACTATGATCAGGTAAGGGATCTCCTGGCAGTGCCCATCGACAGGCGTAGGAAAACTGGTTCTAGGGGAAAACTAGCAAGACCCAGCAGCAGCTGCAGAGAAGTTTGCCCCGGTAGAACCACGAGTCACCTGTTTCTGCTCTGAAGAAACCAGTCGCGTTTAGCATCACTGTAGCTCCTGAGCGATCTCTGGGAATGAGACCACTGGCAGAGCGGTAATTACTTTCTCTGGTTTCCAGTTCAGGACGGGACAAAATCTGCACCGTGTGGGATCTGGTGACGAAGACCTCTAAGAGAACTGTTCCGGTGTATGAGGTAAGAGAGACTCCTGTCTGTCCTGTATATACAATCCCTGTATATGGGATGTCTAACGTCTACTGCTCTCTCCTGGCAGAGTGTAGAAGATGTTCTACTTCTCCCAGAGTCCCCCGATGTAATCGGCAGGGAGCAGAACCTTGAGTCTCTTCTCTTCATCACAGCCGGTAGTAAAGGTGAGGTTCTTCCCCGGTAGCTTCTGTCTTACTCATGTTCTGCATGACGGTGGTATGTTATGTATCTCCTATTACATCTTGTAGATGGTATTATGCTTTGTTTCTGCTATTCCTGCATTTATGGTTTTATTCATCTCTAACTTTGCAGTATCAGTAGATAATATACAATGATGGTAAAGAGCTAAGTGCATTACTTGTCCACAGGCATCGTACAGGTGTGGGACGCGGCCACCTCCAAATGCGTGTTCAGCCAGACTTTGCCCCACACCAATAAGAAGGTCTCTGAGGAAGAGAGCGACGAACACAGCCTGACGCACTGCCGCCTTCTCCCGAGTCAGCAGGAGATAGTCACGGTGACAGTAGAACACAACATTGTCATGTATGATCTCAACAAACTACAGCTGAAGAAGCAGGTAGGGCCACCATACATTAGGCTAAGGATTTTTATATTTGAGACAACCGTTTAGTAGCCAGACCAGTATTCATTAGTATTTAGTGCTTCAGATATGTCCCTGGTTCCAACTGATCATCTAGGCTGCTTTTTTTGGTTATGTCACTAGTTCCTACCGAAGCTTATAGACTGCTCACTCATTGTGGCCACTGATCCTTAGTCAGTTTGTAGCCATGCGGCCTGCGGCCTGCTTGGTGAGGTCACTGGTACTTAGGGGGAGCTTGTATGCCTGTGGCTCTCTCTGTGCGTTCACCGGTCCCTAGTGAGCATGTAGGCCTGCAGCCCGCTTAGTGAGGTGACTGGTTCTTGGTGAGCATGTAGGCCTGTGGCCTGTTCAGTGAGGTCACTGGTCCTTAGTGAGCATGTAGGCCTGCAGCCCACTCGGTGAGGACACTGGTCCTTAGGGGGAGCTTGTAGGCCTGTGACTTGGTGAGCTCACTAATCCTTAAGGTGAGCATGTAGGCCTGCGGCCCTCTTGGTGAGGTCGCTGGTTCTTAGGGGGAGCTTGTATGCCTGCAGCCTGCTCGGTGAGGTCACTGGTCCTTAGTGAGCATGTAGGCCTGCGGCCCTCTCTGTATTATTATAATTTTATTCTGGCAAATGAAATGGCTTTGGGCATTTTGGTGCAGTTAAAGATGTTACTTTATAGAACCCTTGTCGATCATGATAATTGCTAACAATCTTATTCCAGTCGTAACACAAGACCTTCATATACGACAATTGCCTAACTTGGTATTGTATATAAATATATAGTGATGTCTACGACCAGCAAAGGCTCAGCTGGCGGTTACGCTGCTCAGCAGGCAGTGAGTGATTAGTTTGTCTCTCAGTTTGCAGGTTATAATGATGAGGTTCTGGACGTGAAGTTCTTGGGCCCCTCCGATTCCCATGTTGTCGTGGCCACAAACAGCCCCCAGCTGAAGGTGTTTGAGCTAGCGACGTCCAACTGCCAGATCCTGTACGGGCACACAGGTAGGCCTGGTCTATGGGAAGCTTTCCCTCTGTGAGCTAAATACACAAGATGTTAAGCTCAACTGAAAGGAACGCTGGTCTATAATCTGCAGGAAACCTAGAGGGCCAGATGTATCCAGCTTCAAAAAGTGATAAACACCAGCCAATCAGCTCCTACCTGTCATTTTTCAAACCCAGCCTGTAGCATGACAGGTAGAAGCTGATTGGCTGGCTGTTTATCACTCTCCATTTATCACTTTTTGAAGCTTGATACATCTGGCCCTGGGAAGGCGTTTAGGTAATGCTGTGTAGAGGAAAATGGGTTATTCGTTACAACATACCCTCCAACATGACCCATTCCATTAGTTACAACATGCTCTGTTCCTGGACTTCCCTGCCAGTGGCAGTTAGAGGTTGGACTCCAGCACAGTCCACAATTCAAAGAGGGGGGTCACATCAACTGCCAGTGAGTCCAGGACAGTGATGTTTGGAGTGGAATTAGGTGTGGCTCCCCTTTTTGAATATTGGACTGTGCTGCAGCCTCACCTCTGCAACTGCCACTGGCAGGGAAGTCCAGGAACAGAGCATTTTGTACCTTATGGAATGGGTCATGTTGGAGGGCATGTTACAACCAATGAAATGGTTCCTTTCATGGTCTAAGCTGCACTATACAAATGACTGCTTGAATCTGATTGGTTGCTATGGAAACACCTCTCCAATCATACTTCCTGAATCAGCCATTGATCCATATAATACTGTATTTATTTGGTACTCCCTAGAGCGGGAGTATGAACCATTCTGCTGTACAGTTCACTTAGCAACTTAGATATTGGATTTTGTATGTGATACCGCGCTACCAGCATGGTCCACCTGGGGGCGCAGTTTGTCTTTCACTATAACTACTATGTGATTGCATGATTCTGTAACCTTCACTTTACGATGTGCAATCTGCGAAACGTTGCATACAGCTGCCATGATAATCTCTCCTTCCTCACATTCTAGAGACCGTTCTGGCTCTGGACGTGTTTAAGAAAGGCCTTCTCTTCGTCAGCTGTGCTAAGGTATGTCTGCAACACTACCGGATGCTTATAAAAGCCAACTGTTACTGTACCGTGTGTTACAGCCCCATCTGCTGTCATCGGGAACAATGTCCTTAAATAATAAAGCTATCGGTTATGTTTTGCCGGATCATCCTGCTGTTAAACTACAATTCCCATAATGCCTTGCCACAGTTTTGCATATTAGGGAATGCTAAAACTATTGCAATGCATGCTGGGATGTGTAGTTTCCCCAACAGCTGGAGGGCCATAGTTTGGCCATGCCTGCCATAGGGTGTGCAAACAACGGCTTTCATCAGAATGCGACCATGAGGGATGATATATTGTTCAATATGTACTGGACTGTCCATTTTGTTCGGTATACACAAGTGTGTACCCAGCATTAGATGCGTATCTGTATCTTGGAAGATGGGAAGCTGATTGTTGTGTGTAAGAATCCCCTGATGCGCTTGTGCTGTGTTTTCTGATGGACAATACTCAGCTCTTATTGGTTGCTTTTTGCCCCTTTCCTGCAGCTCTTCCAGTTAGCATCCAGCTATAACCATACACAAACCTCTGTATTCCTACTTATAGGACCGAACCGTCAGAGTGTGGCGAATGAATAAATCTACCGGCGCGGTGAAATGCGTAGCCATGGGTGGTGGTCACACCAACGGTGTCGGGGCGATCTCCTGTTCAAGGCAAGTTAACCAACTCCTTTCTTTCAGAAATCGGCAGATCTACAATAAGTGCAAATAGACAAAGCAGATTTTAAATAGTTTGTGTGCAGCAATAAAGGTCACACACAATAGTCGCCTGTTACAGATGTATCTACGCTCTTCTATAGACAGACGCACGTGGCGACAGGATGGAGCCAATTGCCATGAGAGTGGCGCATGGTGCGTCCACGATGAGCGTGGCGGCATCTATATGTGTGTGTGTGTGTGTGTGTGTGTGTGTGTGTGTGTGTGTATGTATGTATGTATGTATGTAGTACCGCGTCACATGTAGTCACAGCTTTGAAATCAGGAGTAATTTTTTTTTTTCCTATCGGCCCAGAAACTTTACAAATGTTCCCGCACGAGTCCTTCATTGTAGTAACCACAATGTCCATTACAAAAAGCGGGTACACTGAAGCGCCGCTCAGCCGGGCGAGTTGCAGTTATAACGGGTCCAGTATTAACCCCTTCAGTGGTGTGGGTTTTTTTGGGGAGTGCTCCCCACTGGGTGAGTTTTTTTATGGGGAGCGTTCCCTTAAAAAAGAAAATAACACCACTGCCGCTGAACTGTCAATCAGCGGCTGCCCGGACCTGCGCACCCGCACCCCGTCCCTGTCCCCAGCAGCTGGTTTGTCATAAGCCGGTCCCGGGGACTTCAATAGAAAACTCGGAGAGGGGGAGGGGGAGGAGAGGCCCGGCGGAGGGGAGGGAGCTCTAAACAGTGGCAATCCCGAGAATTTTCCGCTGAGGCACAGCCTGGAAAATTCTTGGGATTGCCACTGAAGGGGTTAAGGGGGTAATTCTGGTTGGCTCGATAAGCAGCAAAAGAATGCCCGCCGCGGTCCACACATCCATGCTGCTTTCCAAATGGATGTTTAGCATAAACACCCATCGGCAGGGTAGCGTACGGGTTGGATGATTTTTCCCCCTGCTCGCACATCTAAGTCAGTCTCTGCTGATTTAGACTTGCGGCGTTCGAGAAGCAGACGGGCGGCTGATGTCCTGTGACGCCAGCTGCCTGTCTCTGGTAGGCAGCTGCCTGCCTGTGTTCGCATGGGGATGCCCAGCTATCTTTTTCGGTATGCCCAGGAAATGCTGGATGCCCCCTGACCGTCTCTATAACCCCTCCAAGTGCGACTATGCAAATCACTGAAGGCGCCCGCACAGAAGCTCTGCGCGTGCGAATATTTGCATGCCCAGGACAGAAACATCGGTCCCCGGTGCAAACATGCCGGGGACCGAGTGAGTCAGAATGAGCGCCCTATATGTCGTCTGGTATTTCTAGATAAATTGCTGTATTGGATTTCTCAGCTGCTGCCCTCTGTTTCCTCAGACTGAAGAGTTCCTTTATAGTGAGCGGCAGCCAGGATTACACATTGAAGTTGTGGAGGCTTCCGCAGTCCGTTTCCAAGCCGCCCAAAGACCAGGTCCCCGGGCTGGAGAGCTTGTTCGCTAGTTGTACGGAGAAAGGTCACGATAAGGTGAGTTGTCCGAGGTCACAGCTGAAAGCTCAGAGAGATATAATGTTATGTTGGGGATTATTACGCTATAGATGGTATTTTTCAAGCTTGACCTGTTTTGGGCGCCGTTCTCCTCTGTTCTATATGCAGGACATCAACAGCGTTGCAGTATCTCCCAATGACAAGCTGGTTGTATCGGGTTCTCAGGATAAAACAGCCAAGCTTTGGTCATCCTCAGACCTCTCCCTGATTGGCGTCTTTAGGGGGCACAAGAGGGGCGTATGGTGTGTGCAGTTTTCACCGGTGGACCAAGTTGTAGCCACGTCATCGGCTGATGGATCCATCAAACTGTGGAGCTTACAAGACTTCGGCTGCCTCAAGGTGATTCTAAATAAAGAAGCCCTTCACCTTAAACTGGACTGATTTAAATAAAGTAGTGGGTAATACCAGTGACATCACAGCTACATGTTTAAGGTATTGGAAATGGAGGCTTGTTCTGAGCGTGAAACCGGAATGGCCAATTGCTCCTCTCATTGCCTCTGTTACTCTACTGGTTTCAGTCACACACACACACACTGAGGGGCAGGTGGTGAAGTGATAAAGTTGCTGGTGATAACACAGCAGCTAATCAGCTCTTTTTTTTTTTTTTTTCAAACGCAGCCTGTAATTTGACAGCCAGGAGCTGATTGGCTAGTGCAGCATCACCAGCAACTTTATCACTTCAAGAGGCTTAAAAAAAAAAAAATCTGGCCCTCAGTCTATCAAAGGATTTTAACCAACCAGAGTTAGAATGTTCAAAATGCAGAAGTAGCAGCAACACCCGTCATAGAGAACAGCAGCACATTAATATGCGGATTACCACTGCATTAATGCATCTGGAGTTATTTATGGTCTACCTTCCCCCATCTACAGACGTTTGAGGGACACGATGCCTCCGTGCTGAAGGTCATATTCGTGAGCCGAGGAACGCAGCTGCTGACGAGGTAACTACAGGACGCTCTTATATCCTACATTAACCCGGTTGCTGGAAACTCATGGTAATGACTTGTCTGGCTTGGTCGCATCAAATGCTGTCCAGAGCCACAAAAGATGGATGGATGTGTGTGTGTGTGTGTGAGTGTGTGTGTGTGTGTGTGTATAGTGTTCATTCTAGCACCCACCAACTTTGAAAACCCATGCAGTTCCTCTTCCCTGCCTGGGGTGTCGCTGTCTGCTGTGGTGTTTCTAGCACAGGTCTGGTCTGCATATCAGTGCTGATATACGGACCATACTGTGCTAGAAGCACTACAGCAGACAGCGACACCCCAGGCAGGGAAGAGGAACTGCATGGGTTTTCAAAGTTGGCGGGTGCTAGAATGAACATGTACAGATTGAGTATCATGTATCCAAAATGATGGGAACCGCAAGCATTTTTGATAAGGGATTTTTCCAAAGTTTGTAATATTTTTTTTTTCATTATTTATTTTTTACATACTCATTTGTCCCCACAGCGGCGACTGGTTAGTCTGCGGAGGTATCCCTGGTCCCAAGGATGATTGGACGGGTGTGGCGGTGACGTCATGTCATCACTGGCACACCCACGCAATGCATTCTGGGGAGCGGGGATATCTGCAGACAAACCCGATGGCCGTCCTGGATGTTGGGAGGCAAAACAAAAACATTCTGAAATATTCAGAAAACCTATGGTTTGCGGAATATCTGTTTTCGGAATAACAGATACTCGACCTGTATATATAATTGTTAAAAAGATTGCTGTTTTAATATTAAAAAAATAAATACTTTTAAACTTTATTAAGTGATTAAAAAAAAAAAAAAAACATTTCTGAGCTGATTTTTGCAGACGGTTAAACAGATTGTGCCTGCTCTGTCCTCAGTGGCTCCGACGGCCTGCTGAAACTTTGGACCATAAAAACGAATGAGTGCATCAAGACATTGGATGTCCACGAGGACAAAGTCTGGGGCCTGTACAGCAACCAGCTGGACAACGCCCTGGTTACGGGATCTGCAGATTCCAGCATTGTCCTGTGGAAGGTGAGTACGGGTATTTGTGACACTGTCTGGGCATTTCCTGCCTGGCTGGAGAGAGCTTGGTTGCTGGGGGATGTGTCTTACATAGGCGCGTTGTGTTAGATTACTGATAGACCTGCTCTAAATATCAACTTAAAGTGTAAAGCAACTTAGTGATGACCCCTTCCTCTGCATACAAGGCAGATCTGCGAAACGCGTCGCCGTCATGCTTTTTCTCACGCCGTACAGAATGCCACGCGCTGTTGCTTACGACGATGCCAGAGGGTTTTCCGTGCACTCTCCATCTGTAACTGATGACTGGTATATTTGCAGGATGTCACAGAGACGGAGTTGGCGGAGGCGCAGGCGAAGCAGGAGGATGAGATCCTGAAGTGAGTAGCGCCCCCTGTAGGCCTTTCCATGTTATACAGCTTTATAGATGGTCCTGCACGGAATCCTGACGTACTCTCTGTTGATGCGTTTCTCCGTTAGACAACAAGAGCTGTCCAATCTCCTGCACGAGAAGAGGTTCCTGAAGGCGCTGGGCCTGGCTATTGCCTTAGACCAACCCCATACCGTGCTCAGAGTTATTAAAGGTGACCAAGAGTTTTGGCTTACTGTGACATGTTTCATGCAACATCACTCGTCGTTATTAGGATGGATGGTTCCATTTATTATTTTCTCCTATGTAGACAGAGGAGTAGCAGTCTAGACAAGCTTGATGAATTAAGATTCTACTATTGTCTCTTTTACTCTGTATCAATACAATATGTACATCTGATTGTAACCTAATTGCCCATTCTTAATATAAGTGGTAGGAGGCGGGGCTTTCCTGGAAAGAAAGGATCCCATCCACCGCAATCACCTTGAAATCCAAAGAATACACACATTCAGTAGAGCCAAGTTCTAAAACAATTATTGGGATGCTTTTGTTGTGTGTTACGCTTTGCCCCAGCCAACTTTCTTGGTACCCTCTTTCCCTCTACTTTTATCCTCCTCCATCCTCTTCCTTTATCCTCCTCTGTCTTTATCCTCCTCTGTCTTTATCCTCCTCTGTCTTTATCCTCCTCTGTCTTTATCCTCCTCCTGCTCTGACTTTTATCCTCCTCCCCTCTCCCTCCTGTGAATTTATCCTCCTCCTTCAACCCCTTCCTCTGTCTTTATCCTCCCTCCCCCTCCTCTGTCTTTATCCTCCTCCCCCCTCCTGTGTCTTTATCCTCCACCCACCCCCTCTGTCTTTATCCACCCCTTCCTCTGCCCTCCCTCCTCTGACTTTATCCTCCTCCTGTCCTCCCTCCTCTGACTCTATCCTCCTCCGCCCCCCCCCTCCTCTGACTTTATCCTCCTTTGCCCTCCCTCCTCTGACTAAATCTCTATTTATTTCTTTTTTTTTTTCTCGTTAATGCTACTCAAATACATTAACTAAGAACACTATTACTATTTGTGGTGGCTGATCCTAATGCAAACCGCACTGCTAACACTCTGCTATATTCCAGCTATCTTGCAGGAGCCACAGGGAAAAGAGGATCTGGAAAAAAACATCCTGAGGTTACGTCAGGACCAGAAAGGTAATGAACAGTTGTACCCAGTATAAGGGGCTGGGGCATTATTGCTGCCTGCAGAGACCAAACCACGTGTTACATGAGGCGTGTGTTCTTGCTAGGGAATTCTGACTGTATAATTCATGTATATTTTGTATACGTGTTTATTACCCCCTGACTGATCGCTTCCTTGTTGCCATCAGAGTCTATCCTGAGATACTGCAGCATCTGGAACACAAACTCGCGCAACTGCCATGAAGCTCAGTGTGTGCTGAATATCCTCCTTACACACGAGCCCCCAGACACCTTGCTCCAATATTCCGGCATCCGGGGCACCGTGGAGGCACTGTTACCCTACACAGGTGAGATTGGCAGGTGGCGGAACGCGCATAGCCCAGGTTGCAGCCATGGTCCTTACGTGAGCTCTTATTTTCCTTCCAGAACGACACATGCAGAGGATGGCGAGGTTGCTGCAGTCCTCCATGTTTGTGGACTTCATGTGGCATCACATGAGAATATCTGATTTACCCCAGGAGAAGGAAAAGGCGGCCGACCAGTTTCTCCGCCTTGATCTGACCATCCAAGAAGACACCACAGTATGAGGACATCCACCTCCGTTTGTCCTGAGATGCCTTTGGGCAACAATGGTCTTTGCCTTCTTTTTTCTTCTGCATTACATAGGCAAGGAAGTGTCATTCTTGGGGTCTTACTGGATGCCCAGAAGAACGTGGGGACTTCGGATGTCCTTATTGACCTGCCTGGCCCTGTGGTGGGCCATTGACCTGGAAACACCGTGCAGGAACTTGTACGTGACTCATTTCTTATCAGACATGTGCAGAAAGATGGACGTCTCGGTTTTGTAACCTATAATAACTGTTTGCACCAGACGTTTGTTGCTTGCAGCGCATAGGATCGCTACCCTGACTATTCTACGACTCCTCTTCTACACCTCGTAGAGATGATACGGTCTGTAATAGGATGAAATAGCTGCATCCCATCAATATATTCTAACCGTATAGAGTCAACGCCGCCGGTCATCTGCAAGTCGGCAACTAAAATAAACTAAACCGTTTTTATGTTTTAGAATATTCCCCCTGTCTCTGTTTTGTTGTGTGCAGTGGGAGCTGGAGTTTGTGTACACTGCGCGCTGACACCTCCTGCGACCTAATACAGTGGTTCCCTAACTTTTTGGAATCACGGCGTCCGATAGAATCAAACTTTGTTTCATGAAACCCCTATGCCAAAAGTCTCTAAGGGAATATTAAGTCAATTGTGTATGTCAGCGGTTCTCAAAATGTGGGTCCTAACCTTCTCAGTGTGAGGTCGCGACTCAATGTTGCTGACCATCAGGCTGGTGACTTTTATAATCTCAGTCATGCCCCTTTCAGACCGCACATATTAACCGGTATATTTCAGTTTTTTTAGTGTTTCAAAACGGTAATATGTGTGGTCTGAAAGGTCCAGAATGAATTTACCGTTTTAAAATAACTGGTATTTTAAAACGGTAAAAAAAGCAGGGTCCTACCCGTTTTTTTTTTGCGGTCTGAAACGGTACCCAGGCAGCAGTGAGCAGTATTGGTCCCCGGCGCCGTGCATATTTAATGAGCAAGGCCGCTCATTACATATGCGCATATGTAATGAGCGGACGGATCATTAAATATGTACAGCACTTGGGACCAATTGTGCATCTCTTTGATGTCAGTACCCCCAGCCACACAGATCATGCCCCCGTCCCGCTATATTACCCGTGCTCCCAGCTATCACCATGCATTAGGGGGGGCAGTAAAAGTGTTAAATATTAACCCATCCACAGCCAGAATAGCCTAGTGGCGTCCAAAGGGTTAAATACCATGTAGAGCAGAGCCTTGTTCTCCCCACACTCCACCTCGATGCACGGCTCCCCCTGGTCAAACAGGGGCTGGAAGTTGGGGATGGAGGAGAACCTTTCCAGCATCAGGTCGTCCGGCAGCGGCGGGTGCTGGGGCTCATGCAGCTCCAGGTATGCACGGTGAGCGTGGGGGCGAAGAGGTACCGGTAGGACGGGGGTGCGGTGTCACCACTGGGATGGCAGCGGTCAGGTATCAGTTCCCCATCCGGAGAGCGAGCCAGGGTCACCGCCGGAGGGGAGGGAGGTGGTGCGGGCCGTGTCAGTGATGCTGCTTTCACACCGCAAACCTGCTTTAGACCAGGTATTTACATGCGGTGTGAAAGGGGTTAAACTTGCTCTGACCCGTTTTAAAAACCATTTTAAATACCCGGTCTAAGCAGGTTTTGCGGTGTGAAAGCAGCATTAGTGATTCAAGGAGTCTGAAAATTCTGTGGAATTGTTTGTTATTTTATGCTCTTCCCATCATTTTGTGCCTTCCCAATGCTGCCATGTATGTGCTGTCTGCTGACTACACATGTGATGTGAGGACTTCTGCAGTAACTTGATGGGGTCCTGTCATTTTTTTTTTTTTTATTGTCTGATGGGGTCCCTGAGCGAAATTGTTTGAAGACCCCTGGTGTATGTCATTTGCCTATTACATTATTTTTATTGTTCCTGGATTACCAGCTCAGTATGAGACCGGTTGCATGCTGCATTTATCGGTTCAATAACTTGCAGGGAATTAACTTGTTTATATATTACATTTTTAATCATTTCAGCTTCAATCATCAAATGCTTCACAGTATAAAACAGTTCATTCTTCTCCATATTCCTACATTAAATACGCAGGGCACTCTCTGGTCTCTTCCCCCCCCAACCTCTCCTGACTTTCTCCTACCATATCGGAGGCCAACACATCATATGTAATATACCATTTGCTGAAAACAGCTCATGAAATAGCAGACAATATAATAAATAGTAAAAAAAAAAAATCACAATTCCGGCATAGATTCATTAGAAGTCTCTAAAAAAGTTTTTTGATGGCCAACTCTCTGAGAAGTTTGCTGCTTGTAGGTCTTGGACACGATTTCTGAATCTTGATTTGGGGTCTCCTGATCACTAAATGTTCAATAAATATGACTGAGAAATGTCTCTTTGGGGAATAGTAAAACACCGAAACTTGGGGCTCCGCTAACAAACAAACAATATGAGATCTGCTGTTCTAGACTGGTGCAGCGGATGCCTCTTTCACCTGCAGGGCTTTCCTGGTCACTGTTGTGCATTTGTGGAGTATCTCATGTTGCCCGGGTCGTTTAGGAATCTGAGGGGTGACTGGAGCAAGTTGGAGATTCGGGTACATAGTAGGCTCCTGAGTACTTTCATCCACGTCTAAGCCTTCTACTGATGATTGCTTCTGTGGAAGGACAATGGGCAGGTGGTGGGCCGCTGGTAAAACATCAGAGTTGGAAGGTGGTGATGGATTGGCGTCTTTCCTCTGAAGCTTGGCTGCCCACCCTGTTGCAAAGCTGTCTACAACCTCCTTCGGTTTCAATTCAGGAAGAGCGGCATGGAAGCCATATTGGTTTATTGACGGCAAGCCACAGATGGACCTGGACTTCTTTCGGTCAAGTTTGTTTTTAGAAATCTTTTCAGAATCACCGGCAGCAGCCACACTACACTCTGCTTCATCTCTCCATGCCCCAGTCGTACTGCCCAAATCCATCGTGCTGGAGGCTTTATACAGGTTTGAGGTAGAAGATAAGTTTCCTGGATTCATCAAGAGCTGAAGCTGGTGACCGTTTCGGTAATGCTTCAAATACATAGCTGGGACAAATCCAGTTTTTCCATTATACCTGGTAGGGAAAGAAGAGTACAGAGGAATCTATAAAAAACGACATTATTGTCAAAGAGAATCTACAGAATTGTTTCCATTCTTATAATGATGGAGTTTATTCCACTTTAATGTACTCCCTAAGCTTCCCTACCTGATCAGCCACCATCCATTGTTTGACTTCTCAATGACCTCAACCAGGACCCCTTTATTGATGGAGACTTCATCCGAGCTCAGGGCTTCATAAGCCATCGTTGTGTAGTAATGGATCGCTGGAAAAGAGGTGATCGGTCATTATACACCTGGGAGCTGCAAATCTATAGGAGGCCTATTGTCGGAGACACCGGTCACCTCTTACCCTCGTCATCAGAGTCCATTCCGGAGTCTTTGTCATCATTCATCTCTAGAGCCTTGAGGAAAGGAGCCGGGAACCAGGCCAGATGTTTCTCTTCATTCTCCACCAACCACCAGCCTGAAATGGAATTGTGGGCGTTAACAGACGCTCTGAGTGACCTTAATGCATATATTATACCAGCTAATTGGGTGGTAACAGTAGACCGTCTCTCACCTAAACTTTCCTTAATCAACACTCCCAGATGCTCATTGCGTTTCACCATGAAAGGGCGGTTCTTGGTGTCTTTGGTCTCATAGTCCTCGAGACACACGTACATCTGGGACACTATAGGTTCGGTGGCTGGGGCCTTGGGTAGTTGTCTTGGCTTTTCTCTCTTCTGTCGTTCCCTGATGTCCGATGGCATAATCATTAAGCTGCAACCAGATAGTTTGACCCATCACATCATACGCTTTAATACGCAGAATAACGCGTTTTGCGATAAAACAATGTTTAATACATCCTAAAGGAAAATTGGTTTCCACTTATTCATAAAAATATCTCAAGAATCATATAGTCTTTTATAAAATTAATTGTGGACGGACTGGAACTGAAATACGTTTTTAATGAACAGTGTATCCTCAATTAAATCCCTGCATACAGAATTAAAGGTACTTGTGTATTATCACGTCGCCCATCGTGTCGCATACCACTAATTAAGGTATCCGATTTGAGCCTTTCCCCGGGATGAGTGTACAATTTTAATATCGCAACGCATGCCATTATAAGGCCCGCGAGGGGACGCGCATTACTTCATAAGTAATACGCGGGGCTCGCTGCGCTCGCCACACTATATAAAATCAACTCCACGCCGACGTGGATAGTGGGGGTTTGAAAAGGTCGGAGGACGCGTACCGCTGCCCCTCGCTGCGCTCACCACACTTCGGGTTGGCGTTGATAGTGGGGTGGCGTTGATAGTGGGGGGGCATTTAACATTGTACACCCACCCTGATGGGTAATGACTATGTTAAATGCCCCCCCCCCCCCATTGTTAACGCCACCCCACTATCAACGCCAACCCGAAGCGTGGTGAGCGCAGCGAGGGGCGGCGGTATGCGTCCTCCGGCCTTTTCATACCCCCACTATCCACGTCGGCGTGAAGTTGATTTTATATAGTGTGGCGAGCGCACGTGTAATGCGTGGGCCTCGCTGCACTCGCCACACTATTTAAAATCAACTCCACGCTGACGTGGATAGTGGTGGTATGAAAAGGTCGGATGACGCGTACCGCTGCGCTCGCCACACTTCGGGTTGACGTTGATAGTGGGGTGGCGTTAACAATGGGGGGGCTTTACACAGTCATTACCCATCAGGGTGGGGATACAATTAAAAATCGGGTCTGGGGGGGCATTTCACATAGGAATCAGGCATCTGGGTGCCTGTACAATTAAAAATCGTGTACAATCGCATGCGATGCAACGCGATTTCGTGGTTGTACAATGCCCTGCAATGGAAATCGGTGGCGCCGTGATAATACACAAGTACCGAATTAAATATCAATTTGCCCACTAGGGGCAGCATTGTATTGCATAATCGGCCAGTATATTTATTCTTCAGCTTAGCGAATATAATTTATGCAGAGAAATAATAGCGTTGGACAAATGAATGCACGTTTCTCTACAGGGCTATCCTTAGGATGTGACTTGCTCCATGCAGCTATACCCTACATAACTATTTCCTGGGATCCTTCAATTAGCATTATTTGTTTTTCTTTACCTTGCTCTCTCCAGCAGTTCATGTTTTCAGGATTTCCTACCATGTAAGCAGAGGTGAAACTACAAAACTGAATTTTACTTTAAGTCATTTTTATTGGTAGTTTAAGAAAAAGTAACGTAACCAGTAAAATAACAAATAAGATCTATGCAAGGTGTATAACTAGTATACCTTTGTATGTTTAGCGAAATCCTAAAAACTTGACCTGCTGGGACTGTCACTTAAGGACGGAAGTGGGTAAAGCCAAGATTAGAAGGCTCTCCTGATGGTCATGGATCATTGGATACACAGCAACTAGGTCAACAAGATTTAGATCGACATGACTGAAGGGTGACATGGGATAGGTCGACAGGGTCATTAGATGACATGGGGAAGGTCAACAGTCAAAAGGTCGACATCGGGGTTTTCACTTTTTTTTGTCCGGATGTCGACATGGACACTGAAACACAGCACCGCATCCCCTCGTGTGTCTCACTGCGCTCGCCATGCTTTGGGCACACTATTTTATTCTCCCGCCATGCCCTAGGTCCTTGATGGCTAACCTTGACACGCCACCTGTTGTTGAACTACACATCCCAGCATGCTCTGCATCAGATTTAGCATGGCCAAACAGCAAAACTGAAGCAGAGCATGCTGGGATGATTAGTTTAAAAACATCTGGAGTGTCACGGTTAGCCATCAAGGAGCTAGTGGATGGTAGGGCACAAAATACCGCCCGTCGGCACAAAAAAAAAAGTGAAAAACCCCATGTCGACCTTCCCCATGTCAAACCGATTGTCGACCTAATAACCCATGTCGATCTTCAGTCATGTCGACCTAATGATAGTGAGGGAGGGGTGCAATGACTGGAGACTGACCTGTTTTGGGGGAAGCTTGGATTAAGGTCGCTGCTGGTGGGAGTGAAGAATGAGATGACTGCGTCACATTGGGATATTTTGCTGTCAGCGTTCAGCAGCTCCTGGGAATAACTCTCCAGCAGGCGCAGCCTCTGCATGAAGCGAGTGGTATTGCGGGTGATTCTGATCAGTGGCACGTCTGCAGGGAGGAGGAGACACGCGCCAATCAGCTCCTACCTGCCATGTCACAGGCTGTGTTTGAAAAATGTCAGGCAGGAGCTGATTGGCTGGCTGTTTATCACTCTCTATTTTATCACTTTTGAAGCTTAGAGAATCTGGCTATTGCTGAAGTGTAAATGTGGGGGCCGACCATTCAGCCTGACATTCTGTGAATCATTAATCACATCAGAATGGTCCCCCACTCTACCTCCATTCACTCTATGTCCCCCAGCCTGCCCCTCCTTCACTGTATTTCCCCCAGCCTGCCCCTATTCACTGCATGTCCCCCAGCCTGCCCCTCCTTCACTGTATGTCTCCCATTCACTGTATGCTCCCCACTCTGCACCCATTCACTCTGTCCCCAGCCTGCCCCCTTCTCTTTATGTCCATCAGTGCCTATATTCATTGTATGTCCCCAAGCCTGACCCTCCACTGTATGACTCCCATTCACAGTATGACCCCCATTCACTATGTACCCCACTCTGCCCCCATTCACTGTATGTCCCCCAGCCTGCCCCTGCTCCCCCTTCTCTGAATGGCCATCATGGTCTCCATTCACTGTATATGTCCCCCAGCCTGACCCTCCTTCACTGTATGTTCCCCACTCTGCCCCCTCCCTTCTCTGTATGTTTCCCAGCCCCTTGTGTGAGCCAGAGGAAGGAGAGGCAAAGCAGGCACTGCAAGGACAGGAGATGCTTGGGCTCCCGCTGCTGCCCTCCTCCGCTCTGCATGTTACAGGAAAAAGCTTCCCCCTTTCTCCCCCCGTCCCCAAACACTGCTGTCGCTGTGATTGTGGAGTAGGGTGATATATGATTGCAGCAGCAGGGGTAGGACGCCAATGACATCTGACTGTGGCGGACGGCACCTCCTCACTGCAGCAGACAGCAAGGTAAAGGCACGCTCGCCAGGGCCCCACCTTTAGTGTCCTGTGCTGTGCTTCCCACATCTGATGCTCTGCCCGCTTCCAGCGGGAGGCTGCGGGCCGCTTGAAATGACAGCACGGGCCACATTTGGTGAGGGACAGGATTCACTTCTACATGTCCACATATTATGTTATGATGAGAAGCTGTAAGCACTGGTTTCGCCTATTACATTATTTTTATTGTTCCTAGATTACCAGCTCAGTATGAGACCGGTTGCTTGCTGCATTTATCGGTTCAATAACTTGCAGGGAATGAACTTGTTTATATATTACATTTTTAATCATTTCAGCTTTAATCATCAAATGCTTCACAGTATTAAACAGTTCATTCTTCTCCATATTCCTACATTACATACGCAGGGCACTTTCTGGTCCCTTCCCCAACCTCTCCTGACTTTCTCCTACCATATCGGAGGCCAACACATCATATGTAATATACCATTTGCTGAATACAGCTCATGAAATAGCAGACAATATAATAAATAGTAAAAAAAAAAAAAAAATCACAATTCTGGCATAGATTCATTAGAAGTCTCTAAAAAAGTTTTTTGATGGCCAACTCTCTGAGAAGTTTGCTGCTTGTAGGTCTTGGACACGATTCCTGAATCTTGATTTGGGGTCTCCTGATCACTAAATGTTCAATAAATATGACTGAGAAACATCTCTTTGGGGAATAGTAAAACACCGAAACTTGGGGCTCCGCTAACAAACAAACAATATGAGATCTGCTGTTCTAGACTGGCTCAGCAGATGCCTCTTTCACCTGCAGGGCTTTCCTGGTCACTGTTGTGCACTTGTGGAGTATCTCATGTTGCCCGGGTCGTTTAGGAATCTGAGGGGTCACTGGAGCAAGTTGGAGATTCGGGTACATAGTAGGCGCCTCAGTACTTTCATCCATGTCTAAGCCTTCTACTGATGACTGCTTCCGTGGAAGGACAATGGGCTGGTCGTGGGCCGCTGGTAAAACATCAGAGTTGGAAGGTGGAGATGGATTGGCGTCTTTCCTTTGAAGCTTGGCTGCCCACCCTGTTGCAAAGCTGTCGGCAACCTCCCTCGGTTTCAATTCAGGAAGAGCGGCATGGAAGCCATATTGGTTTATTGACGGCAAGCCACAGATGGACCTGGACTTCTTTCGGTCAAGTTTGTTTTTATAAATCTTTTCAGAATAACCGGCAGCAGCCACACTACACTCTGCTTCATCTCTCCATGCCCCAGTCGTACTGCCCAAATCCATCGTGCTGGAGGCTTTATACAGGTTTGAGGTAGAAGATAAGTTTCCTGGATTCATCAAGAGCTGAAGCTGGTGACCGTTTCGGTAATGCTTCAAATACATAGCTGGGACAAATCCAGTTTTTCCATTATACCTGGTAGGGAAAGAAGAGTACAGAGGAATCTATAAAAAACGACATTATTGTCAAAGAAAATCTACAGAATTGTTTCCATTCTTATAATGAGATGGAGTTTATTCCACTTTAATGCACACCCTAAGCTTCCCTACCTGATCAGCCACCATCCATTGTTTGACTTCTCAATGACCTCAACCAGGACCCCTTTATTGATGGAGACTTCATCCGAGCTCAGGGCTTCGTAAGCCATCGTTGTGTAGTAACGGATCGCTGGAAAAGAGGTGATCGGTAATTATACACCTGGGAGCTGCAAATCTATAGGAGGCCTATTGTCGGAGACACCGGTCACCTCTTACCCTCGTCATCAGAGTCCATTCCGGAGTCTTTGTCATCATTCATCTCTAGAGCCTTGAGGAAAGGAGCCGGGAACCAGGCCAGATGTTTCTCTTCATTCTCCACCAACCACCAGCCTGAAATGGAATTGTGGGCGTTAACAGACGCTCTGAGTGACCTTAATGCATATATTATACCAGCTAATTGGGTGGTAACAGTAGACCGTCTCTCACCTAAACTTTCCTTAATCAACACTCCCAGATGCTCATTGCGTTTCACCATGAAAGGGCGGTTCTTGGTGTCTTTGGTCTCATAGTCCTCGAGACACACGTACATCTGGGACACTATAGGTTCGGTGGCTGGGGCCTTGGGTAGTTGTCTTGGCTTTTCTCTCTTCTGTCGCTCCCTGATGTCCGATGGCATAATCATTAAGCTGCAACCAGATAGTTTGACCCATCACATCATACGCTTTAATACGCAGAATAACGCGTTTTGCGATAAAACAATGTTTAATACATCCTAAAGGAAAATTGGTTTCCACTTATTCATAAAAATATCTCAAGAATCATATAGTCTTTTATAAAATTAATTGTGGACTGACTGGAACTGAAATACGTTTTTAATGAACAGTGTATCCTCAATTAAATCCCTGCATACAGAATTAAAGGTACTTGTGTATTATCGCATACCACTAATTAAGGTATCCGATTTGAGCCTTTCCCCGGGATGAGTGTGCAATTTTAATATCGCAACGCATGCCATTATAAGGCCCGCGAGGGGACGCGCATTACTTCATAAGTAATACGCGGGGCTCGCTGCGCTCGCCACACTATATAAAATCAACTCCACGCCGACGTGGATAGTGGGGGTTTGAAAAGGTCGGAGGACGCGTACCGCTGCCCCTCGCTGCGCTCACCACACTTCGGGTTGGCGTTGATAGTGGGGTGGCGTTGATAGTGGGGGGGCATTTAACATTGTACACCCACCCTGATGGGTAATGACTATGTTAAATGCCCCCCCCCCCATTGTTAACGCCACCCCACTATCAACGCCAACCCGAAGCGTGGTGAGCGCAGCGAGGGGCGGCGGTATGCGTCCTCCGGCCTTTTCATACCCCCACTATCCACGTCGGCGTGAAGTTGATTTTATATAGTGTGGCGAGCGCACGTGTAATGCGCGGGCCTCGCTGCGCTCGCCACACTATTTAAAATCAACTCCACGCTGACGTGGATAGTGGTGGTATGAAAAGGTCGGATGACGCGTACCGCTGCGCTCGCCACACTTCGGGTTGACGTTGATTGTGGGGTGGCATTAACAATGGGGGGCTTTACACAGTCATTACCCATCAGGGTGGGGATACAATTAAAAATCGGGTCTGGGGGGGCATTTCACATAGGAATCAGGCATCTGGGTGCCTGTACAAATAAAAATCGGGTACAATCGCATGCGATGCAACGCGATTTCGTGGTTGTACAATGCCCTGCAATGGAAATCGGTGGCGCCGTGATAATACACAAGTACCGAATTAAATATCAATTTGCCCACTAGGGGCAGCATTGTATTGCATAATCGGCCAGTATATTTATTCTTCAGCTTAGCGAATATAATTTATGCAGAGAAATAATAGCGTTGGATAAATGAATGCACGTTTCTCTACAGGGCTATCCTTAGGATGTGACTTGCTCCATGCAGCTCTACCCTACATAACTATTTCCTGGGATCCTTCAATTAGCATTGTTTGTTTTTCTTTACCTTGCTCTCTCCAGCAGTTCATGTTTTCAGGATTTCCTACCATGTAAGCAGAGGTGAAACTACAAAACTGAATTTTACTTTCAGTAATTTTTATTGGTAGTTTAAGAAAAAGTAACGTAACCAGTAAAATAACAAATAAGATCTATGGGCATCACAGAAGTAGCTTATAAGCGAAAGTATCATACAAAGTATAAAAGTCAATGCAAGGTATATAACTAGTATACCTATGTATGTTTAGTGAAATCCTGAAAACTTGACCTGCTGGGACTGCCACTTAAGGACGGAAGTGGGTAAAGCCAAGATTAGAAGGCTCCTGATGGGTATGGCTCATTGGATACACAGCAACTAGGCCTTTTGACTGTTGACTTTCACCATGTCTAACTGATTGTCAAACTAATAACCCATGTCGATCTTCAGTCATGTCCACCTAATGATAGTGAGGGGTGCAATGACTGGAGACTGACCTGTTTTGGGGGAAGCTTGGATTAAGGTTGCTGCTGGTGGGAGTGAAGAACGAGATCACTGCGTCACATTGGGATATTTTGCTGTCGGCGTTCAGCAGCTCCTGGGAATAACTCTCCAGCAGGCGCAGCCTCTGCATGAAGCGAGTGGTATTGCGGGTGATTCTGATGAGTGGCACGTCTGCAGGGAGGAGGAGACACGTGATTAAGAGGCGCGGCCATACAGGGAATAACACCCCTGACCGGAATTGCAGCAGAGCAGCTTGTTTGCACCTATGGAGGAAGTGAATAGGACTAAATGTATCAGTACGACGGACAGGTTACATAGAAAACACAAACACACTATTACAACTAACAGGGTGCCTATAAAACCCACAATATAACTGACCACACACAAAAAAGGAATTCACAAATACCTACTATGGGGTTGTTGTATTAAGCAAGGGGTGTCCAAACTTTTTGCGACGAGGGCCAGATTTGGTGAAGTGTAAATGTGGGGGGCCGACCATTCAGCCTGACATTCTTTGGATCATTAATCACATCAGAATGGTCCCCCACTCTGCCCCCATTCACTCTATCTCCCTCAGCCTGCCTCTTCACTGTATTTCCCCCAGCCTGCCCCTATTCACTGTATGTCCCCCAGCCTGCCCCTCCTTCACTGTATGTCCCCCATTCACTGTATGTTCCCCACTCTGCACCCATTCACTCTGTCCCCCAGCCTGCCCCCTTCTCTTAATGTCCATCAGTGCCTCCATTCATTGTATGTCCCCAAGCCTGACCCTCCTTCACTGTATGACCCCCATTCACTGTATATGTCCCCCAGCCTGACCCTCCTTCACTGTATGTCCCCCACTCTGCCCCCTCCCTTCTCTGTATGTTTCCCAACCCCTTGTGTGAGCCAGAGGAAGGAGAGGCAAAGCAGGCACTACAAGGACAGGAGATGCTTGGGCTCCCGCTGCTGCCCTCCTCCACTCTGCATGTTACAGGAACAAGCTTCCCCCTTTCTCCCCCCGTCCCCAAACACTGCTGTCACTGTGATTGTGGAGTAGGGTGATATACGATTGCAGCAGCAGGGGTAGGACGCCAAACACATCTGTGTGACGGCCGGCACCTCACTGCAGCAGACAGCAAGGTAAAGGCGCTCTCGCCGGGGCCCCACCTTTAGTGTCCTGTGCTGTGCTTCCCACATCTGATGCTCTGCCCGCTTCCAGCGGGAGGCTGCGGACCGCTTGAAATTACAGCACGGGCCGCATTTGGCCCCCAGGACTGACTTTGGACATGCCTGTATTAAGCAGTGAAGAAGGGAGAAGTTTCCCATAGCAACCAATCGCCTTCTGCTTGTCATTTTATTGACTATACGCGATCAATGCTATCTCAAAGCTGATTGGTTGAAATGATCGGCTCCGTTAGTCCACTTCTGCACTCTCTTTTTTTTTAGACATCTCCCGGTTTTAGGAACTTTAGTATCGGGATAGTTTGATTTCAGATGCGGATAAGACATTTGTCTGTGATAATGAGATCTCTCTATGGCCCTTATTCTGATCGGTGCGGTAATATCCGCGTGCGTTCGTGCCGCCGATGTTTTGTGTCTGCGCATGTGCAGAGACGTCTCTGCGCATGTGCGAGCGGGGCGTACGGCCAAATCCCGCATGATATGTGAACACTCCAAGCAGGGGGTGGAGAGGGGCGTGAAGGGCTATTTGGGCTCATTACCATATGCATACGCCCCGCGTTTCATGGGCGTTCCCATGTAAACGCTGGGCGTACGTATGGTAATGCGGGCGTGACGCACGTGTAGGGGGCGGACATATGACATCGCCGGATGTCAGCTGCCCGCCCAGATCCCTGCTTTTGCACGGAGAAATGTCCGTGTGGTCTGAGGTTGCGGGAGCTGGTGGAGCACACGGTCCTGCATTCGATGGTCTGCGACCATCGAATGATGGGGGAGGTTCCCTGAGATGGAGGAGGCGTATTCTGTGAGAAAATACACGTGCGGTCCGTTCGGCCAGCTTCTTACCGCGTACGGACGGAGTTGGCGATCCGTATGGAAGGCGGGGTTTTGCACGCACGGTCCTGGCCGCATAATCGGATCCGGCCGCACCGATCAGAATAAGGGCCCATGTCGTGTCTCTTAAGGCTCAGCAATATGGGTGATATTAACCTTGCATGCCGTGGGTATAAATGGTGAATGTCATTACAAATAGTGAATGATCAATATCTTTCTATGGACCTAGAACAGTCACCAGGCATGTCCGAACGGGTTGGGATCATTTGGTCTACAGCATGATGGTCGCCACCATTAGGTCGACATGGGAAAAGGTCGTCATGGTTCTAGGTCGAAAGGTCATTAGTTCGACAATGTGTACAGTATGTCGACAGTCAAAAGGTCGACATGGGGTTTTTCACAGTTTTTTTACCTGAATGTCAACACAGTCGACATGGACACAGTTTCAAGTGCATCACATCCCCTCACATCGTTTGCTGCGCTCGCCATGCCCTAGTGGATGGTAGGGCATGAAATACCGCCTGTCGCCACATGTCGGCTAAAAACAGTGAAAAACCCCATGTTCACCTTTTGACTGTCGACCTAGACATTGTCAAACTAATGACCTGTCAAACTAACGACCTGTCGAACTATTGACCTTTGATCTAGAACCATGTTCACCTTTTTCTATGTCGACCTAGACCCATGTTGACCTTTTCCCATGTCGAACTGATGTTGTCAACCTAATGACTGTCGACCATCATTCTGTAGTCCAAATGACCGTATCCCGTCCAAACTAGGGCCCTCCGGCGGTTTGTAATAACAGCTGGACATATAGCGGGTCTACTTACTAACACTTGAAGAGATATAAGGAGCCCGATTCAGCCCTGCATTCTGTGATTCGCAGCCATGGCAATCATTGGAGCACTGCGGATGTGTGAGCCCTCTGTGCCATCACAGGCCCCTTGCGGTGTGATTGACAGCGGGAAATCAGCTGCCTCTTCACCACGGCCATCACAGCACCGAGTGAGCCCTGGCTTACTTGGCGCTGCGAACAGGTGTAAATCCAATCACTGGTGAGCGTATTTCACCCTGTGTGCGTGGCTGCGTACGAATCCACAGCCGTGCACATGGGGGGGAATTAGCGTGTGTGAAGTTCACCTGATCATTAGGCTCCAAAGATTCGCAGCCCAGCGATCAGGTCTGAATTATGCCCAAAGTACCAGCCAATTAGCACCGAACTCCCATGTTATAGTCTTTGGGGGCTTATTTACTAAGATGGGAGTTCTATAGAAGATGGAATGTTGCTATAGGTAACCTATCAGAATCTACTTATTTAGCATCTTCTCAAAGATAATAGGTAGATTCTGATTGGTTGCCCATAGCAACATCCCATCTTCAATAGGCCAATCATTTGAGTAAATCCTGTAAACTGTTAAAAAATGACAGTTAGGATCAGTTCTCATGCTGGGACTTGTAGTTCCACAACAGCCGGATTGTCTCAGTGCCTCAAGACCTTCCCGTTTGATGGCGATGGCTCGTTACCTCTCAGTTTGGGGATCATATTGTCTGATTTCCGGAACAGCCCGGACTCCAGAGGGAACTTCCGTCTCAGCTCTCTCTGTGAGGTAAAATAAACACGGGACTCAGTCAGCCATTTTTATTATGATATGAAACAGACTGGTCATTTTTCAATACAAATTTTTATGACTTGTGATATCACTTGGGACTTGTGGGCCAGATGCACTAAGCTTCAAAAGTAAAATGGAGAGTGATAAACAGCCAGCCAATCAGCTCCTACCTACCATGTCACAGACTGTGTTTGAAAAATATGAGGCAAGAGCTGATTGGCTGGTGGTTTATCACTCTCCATTTTATCACTTTTGAAGCATAGTGCATCTGACCCATTATTTTTTATTGAAATAAGATGATATATATAAAGTATTTTATACCGAAAATTTTGGCAGAACCCCCCCCCCCCCCCAAGTAGAGTTAACACAGCAGACCGTTTTTAAGGATGCTAGAAGAGGCTGCCACCTCCTCTAGCATCCTAAAAAACTGTCTGCTTTATGAGGGCAGCCATTTTGTGAGTGTCACATTATTTTTTAGCAGCAGGAGCCAGGACAGCAGACAGATGGCCCGGAGGGTTCCGGTAGATGGCAGCGGGTAACAATAGCTCCGTAGACCCCCAGGGCCCACACTTTCTCAGCGCCTCCCTGCCGCCGCACGGTCTGTGGGGCTATTGTTATGCCACTGCAGGGACTAGTGTGTGTGACAGACTTTCACATAAATGTGGCAGTATTTACTATGCAACTTTTAAATTACATACAGCAAAACTGTCCTGATATCTACATGACAAACATCTCTCTATGGGCCTTATTCGAGTTCACTCTTTCTGACAAATTCCTTCTTAGCTGGACAAAACCATGTGCACTGCAGGGGGGCAGATGTAACATGTGCAGATAGAAATAGATTTGGTGATTTTTTTGTGATTCTGTGCAGGTTAAATACTGACTGCTTTATTTTACACTGCAATATAGATCTCACTTTGAAGTAAAACCCCACCCAAATCTAATTTTTTTTTTTTTTAACTTCAATAGATCTTTATTTGAGCAGGGAATAAGGGGGGTACAGAAAAGAAAACAGGGAAGGGGAGGGGTCCAGCACTGGTAAGTACATGTGAACAAGCTCGCATACAAGTACATAACAGTCAAGTACAAGAGTCGGCTACGTAATTGTAGAAGTAGCGATATCACACAAAAGAAAATATAACAATTAAATATAACAGTTAAATATAACAGTTAAATATCCCGGGTGGGGCATAACAACCATCCTATTGCCTGGGAGGGATATAAGGAGAAAAGCGGCAACCAAATCCCATGAGTTCGGGTTTACTAGACACACCATATATTTTTAGTCCTATAGAGACCTGGAATGGAGCCTACCTACCCAGGGTGAGGCAAGCAATCTACACGGTGGACCCAAGGACCTAGTGGTAAGGGTGTGGAGGACACAGTCAAGTCTAAGGAGAGCTGGGGGTCGGACTGCTAGGAGTATCCTCTTGGGTCTCACTTAAACTGAACCGTGTGGGTTCTACTTGGGTAAGGGAGGGAAGGCGAGAAGCGTCAGGGCTCTCCGTAATAAAGGTATGCCATGGGAGCCATTTAATATGTGGGGAGTTCGCTGATGGCGCATACAGGATAGAGTCAGTTTCCATTTGGAAGTGGTAATTAATTTTCCCGATGACTTTAGCAATGGGGGGGGGGGGGGTCTGACCTTTTCCAGCACTGAGCCAGGGCAGCCCTGGCGGCGATCAAGATATGCCCTATAACATAGGCCTTGTCATCAGGTATCTCTTTAGGGAACAAGTGGAGTAAAGCAATCGCTGGTTCTGGTGACATAGTGAGTTTCAGGATTTTGGAGATAATGACAAATACCTCGACCCAATATTGCTGTATCGCAGGGCATGTCCAGAAAACATGAAATATATTCCCTACCGCACCACATGAGCGCCAACATTGATTGGAGCACTCGGGCCAAAAGAGATGTAGTCTATCTGGTGTGAGGTATAGCCTGTTAATAAGTTTAAATTGCATCTCAGTGTGATTCAGACAACGGGACATCCTATAGGATGATAGAAAGATCTGGCTCCACTGAGAGGTAGAGATCGTCCTATTAAGGTCAGTTTCCCACTTTAGATGGGCAGGTGATTTAGAGAACGTAACCGGGGAGACTAGGGTCTTGTACCAGAAAGAGATATCTCTCGAGGAGGAAAACCTAAGGGGTCTATTTGCAATCGTCTGGGTTCTCTCGTCTGGAGGAGTATAGGTTGGAGAAAGAGCCTTCCACCAGTGGGCGAGCTGTAGGTGGTGAAGGTATTCAGCAGCAGGGAGGCCGAACTGTTTCTGAAGGGTTGAGAAGGGGAGGATTTTGTTAGATTCTAAGACTTCGCCTAGGGTAGAAATACCGCACATCCTCCAGTTCCTAAGGGAACAGTTTGGCAGTAATTTGGCTACTATGGTTAAGGGTAGCGAGGGAAGGAGAATTAGGGGATTGGGTAGGGAGGATAGTAACTGGTCCCAAGCCGTTAGCGTGGCCCTGGTAGTAGGGAGAAGGGGTAGGGGTGATGGTCTAGCCTGTCTAGGGATTTTAATTAATTCTGACAGGGGGATATTGGGCGAAGCCGCCTGCTCGAGGGTAACCCAACTAGTAGGGGTTTCTTTTGCACAATAGTATTTGATGGAGGCAAGAAGGCACGCTGAGTGGTAGAGAGATAAGTCTGGTATGTCCAGTCCCCCAAACGCTCTGGGAAGGGAAAGGCGTGAGCGAGCTATCTTAGGGGGCTTGGAGGCCCATATATAGGACATCATTATACGAGAAGCTTTATGGAGAAGTTTTTTGGGGAATATATACGGAATAGTTCTAAATAGATACATCAGTTTCGGGAGGAGGGACATCTTGAAGGCAGCCATGCGCCCCAGCCAGGAGATGTCAAAAGCCATCCATGACTTAGAGGTGGATTCTAGTGAGGACAGTAAGGGAATGAGGTTGATTTCGAAGACCTGGGAGGAGGTGCACCCAAATCTAATTAGATCTGCACGTTACATCTGCCCCACCTGCAGTGCACATGGTTTTGTCCATCTAAGAAGGATTTTGTCAGAAAGAGTGAACTCGAATAAGGCCCTATGTCTGAGCGTGCACACTCACATCCAACTTCTTGAATTCTTCAAACTTCCGGTAAATCGGTATATCATTGTGGTCCGACCAGAGAATGGTAAATATGTTAATCTGTCAAAATAACGAATGAAAAATATTGTCTTCAATTTGCCCAAGACAGTAACAATCCCTTCCTACCTGTGTAGCAAATACTTCCACCCTCTCCAGAAGGGAGATAGGACTTATAATGATTCTTAAAAAATTATATTCTTACAAAATAATCATTTCTAATAAATCTTTTTAAAATGAAAAGAAGGGATAATACCCATAGAAACCAATCAGAATCTGTCTATCATTTTCTAAGAGGCCATAGAGAAATGATAGACAGGATCTGGTTGCTATTGACAACATCATGTCAATTGATTTTCAGAAGTTTTAGTAAGTTTTCTCCTTGAAGAGGACGTCTGCCTGAAATTGCCTGCTGACGACTCGGAGATAGCTGTTGCCATATGAAAGAAAAGACTCACTTTACCAAACTCTACACCCACGGAAACAATCAGTGCAGTGTACAGTTTCTGTCTATGGTTACAGATGTTGCTAAGTCAATTCTTTACATCTTATATGGCCACAAGAGACTAAAGTGTGTTCAGGGGTTTTTAACAGCGTTGTATCAGGGTAGCAGCATCATCAATAAATAGCATCATTTTAGGGCAAAGTTGGGAAAGGGTTTGACGTTCAGGTGGCGATTCTGATTTACTCGGTCCCCCGCATGTCAGCTGATCCCCTTGTTCCCATACAGGAAACACACAAAACTATGGCGCCTGAGAGTGACTTTGTTTTGCCTGTACGCTCCAAATCCTTTGATGGTCGGGGAATGATTTGATCCTCGCACCGAGAGAACATTTACAGCCGTGCGGGGCACATGGGGCCTTATTCTAGTTCACTCTTTCTGACAAAATCCTTCTTAGATGGACAAAACCATGTGCACTGCAGGTGGGGCAGATGTAACTTGTGCAGAGAGAATTAGATTTGGGTGGGGTTTTACTTCCAAGGGAGATCTATATTGCAGTGTAAAAATAAAGCAGCCAGTATTTACCCTGCACAGAAACAAAATAACTCACCCAAATCTAATTCTCTCTGCACATTTTACATATGCCCCACCTGCAGTGCACATGGTTTTGTCCATCTAAGAAGGATTTTGTCAGAAAGAGTGAACTAGAATAAGGCCCAGGGTGAGAGGGGGAAGCAGTGCTGCTTGCGAACCAGAATTACCTCCTTAGTTTGCACAATTCTATGAATGTATACGATGACACTACCTTAATCCGTCCATGTTGCAGGACACCGACAGCTTTGGCTTCCAAGGGATAGCGCCCACACTTTGCCTGCATGTTGCAGGCGTCCTCTGGTTTATGTGCTGAGGAGAGACTGTGGCTGGTCCTATTTATCATGTTCCCATAGGACAGGCTTCTGGTTTCGTCTTCACTCACCAGTCAGCGTTACCCACAATGGGAACTCCTAGTATTTCAGGTTTTACACCTTCACATCACAGGGAAGCCGAGGAATGCAGCATGTAGGTAATTCCCCTTATACTTCCTAGTGCATTTTCCTAAGGAGCGCAACATAACTGAGCTCCGTACAAAAACGTTTTATCATCGGCATGGCCTACATGTGACATGGGTGCGGCTGTGCACAAGGCGGAGATGGATCCCTGCATGGCAGCCTCAGGAATGTCACAGTAGTAGTAGAGACATTGGACATGAAATTGCCACTTTGGTATTTGATAGATGCTGTTGGGTTTTCAGGGAAGTCTGAACCACTGTAAACACCACGTCGCTAATGCATTTTTATCGGGTTCTGGTCAGGGCCGGATTAACAATGAGCCTGATGGAGCTATAGCTCCAGGCCCACTCTTTAAATAGGCCCATTTTGTAGCTGAGGGCCAGAGATTTCCAACGAGACCAGCCCCTCATCTCTAGCCCCCCGGGAACCGGAGATACCGCCAGGCAAACCTGGAACGTTTCCCCATAGGATAACATGGGACCCGCTAATTCCGACCTCCAGCCGGTTCCAACGGCTGCCATTTCCCCCTACAGCATCACAGAAACTCGAGGTTGATCTCAGTCGAACCCAAATCACTGGGCCTTCAATCTGATACCTGGTCCATATGGGTTCATTGGTTCTAGAGATATTGCAGGTAAAACTATTTTTTTTTTTTTTTTCATTTCTGAAATGTAATTTCATGGCTGTTCATGTTGTTTGAGGGCAGATTTCTCTGGAACCAAACGACCCAGTTTGACGGGACCAAAATCATTCGAAGCCTACATGTAAATGGGTCAGTTGGTTCCGAAGATATAGCTGGTTGTTTAAAGGGGGGCGGGGTGGTTTTCTCTCCCCCTCACAACAGAAAATGCAGGGGGCCAGTCCGAGAATGTCCCTGCATGATCCTGGGACCATATTGCCTGCATTTTCTGGTATGAAAGGGGTATTATTTCAAATAGCCGGGACATGCAGTGCTCTGAATACAGCCGGGCAGCCCCCTGCTCTCTGCCCGGCTGTTAATGGCTGTCATTTCTGCCCGGCGGCGACTGTCCCCCAGTTACCGCGAGCATGTATTCCCCCTTGGCAATGAGCATGCAATCCCACATGGCAATGAGCATGGAACCCCTGGCAATGAGCATGGAACCCCTGGCAATGAACATGGAACCCCTGGCAATGAACATGGAGCCCCTGGCAATGAACATGTAGGTAAGCAACACTTATGTAGCATAATTTTTAATAGGAATTATGGTGTTTGGCATAATACGTAATGGAGATTATGATGTGAGGCTTAACATGTAATGGGCATTATGGTGTAAATTTTTAATGTGCGCTTTTGGAGCGCAATGCCCCTATTTATGAAGCATATTGTGCATTATTGCTCAATCTGTTTGGTATAGTGCAGGCATGTCCAAACTATGGCCCTCCAGCTGTGGAACTACAAGTCCCATCATGCATTGCCACAGTTTTGCAATTAGGGAATGCTTAAACTATGTCAAGGCATGCTGGGACGTGTAGTTCCACAACAGCTGGAGAGCCACTGTTTGGACATGCCTGGTATAGTGTGTATTTTGGCTCAATCCATGTGGCAAAATGTGAATTTTGCCTTAATCTATGTGGCATAACGTGAATTTTGACTCAATCAGTGTGCCATAGTGTGAATTTTGGCTCAGTCGTGTGAATTTTGTCTCATTCCATGTGGCACAATGTGTAAGAGGCAAGTACAGTATAAGGGGTTACTATTGTGTTGCATGATTTGTATAAGGGGTATATGTTGTGGTAAACTTAGGTTACCACATAAAAGGTGCTGACATATTGTCTACCAAGTTTCGGCTTTCAGTATTCTTTTTATGACTGGAATGCCGCCTCACCCCGCAAATATCTTAGGACATTGGCATCCTGCGGGTACACCTTTGGAGTGCACCCGCCAATATATCTCCCTGCATTTTTCCTATGCCAGCCCCCTGCCTTTTCCAGGCATATATAATTAGTTGAAAGTATTTACACAAATAGAGACTCACCCATGAGCAGACCACCCAACCAGAATGTGGGGGGGTCACGCCCCCCCCACATTATTAGGTGCTGGCCACAACCCCTATTATTGCGCATAATAGGCCCTTGATCATTTTCAGCTCCAGGCCCATTTAGACCTTAATCTGGCTCTGGTTCTGGTCGACATTCAGAATGTCAACAGTAGCCATGGCCCGACACATGATATTCGGGTTAAGGAACAATTAGGGAAATGTTGGGTACAAAATGTCGTTTGCAGACATATTGCGTCAGCTGCAGAGGTCGTCGGTGACTGGCAGGGCAGCTAGGCAGGCACATGTAAATGCCAACCCAGGTTTAAGCCAGGCACAGCACATCGGATACACACTTACCGTTCATCAGATAGGTCGCTGGACCGGACAGACAGCCGATCTGACGGCCTAGCTTATGTCAACATGGCTAGGTCGACAGTCAAAAGGTAGACATGGGTTTTTCACTTATTTGTCCTGAATGTCGACATGGACACCACCTAAGCGTACTGCATCCCCTCGCTATGCTCTATTCTCCCTCCACACCCTAGTGGATGGTAGGGCACGAAATACCACCTGTCGGCCTATGTCGGCTAAAAAAATGTGAAAAACCCAATGTCGACCTTTTGACTGTCAACCTAGCCATTGTCAACCTTCCAACCATGATATACCATCCTGGGTCCGCAACCCTGCTAGTACCAGTGTGAACGGCAATACCAGGGTAACAACCTTTAACACCTGGGAGATGGATCCAGGTCTTCTGGCCGACAGTGGACAATTGGAGATGATGTCATCACCATACACTAACACAGAGGAGAGAGAAAAGGCTGTCGTGTGCGTGGTGCACATAATTGCTATTAACAATTTACTTTTATTACATCTTTTATTATAATGAGGACTAGCGAAATATAAAACCAAATAGAATGGAAATGAAAAAAAAAAAGGCAAAAAATGTGTGCGTTCAAAATAGGGCGGCTCGCTGATAATGCACACACGTGATTCTTGTTTTGATGGTTTTAAGGCGTTTGGTTATACGGCACTACACCTTTTTAATTAATAGTAATCTTATTGGTAAATATAGCAATTAGGTGTATTATGTGCCCGTGACGTTAGTTCCTAGAGATTGCATTATTTACCTTAATTCATCACATGACAGTGGAAGTAATGTAATGTCAACAGTTGCCAATAGTAATATATGGGAAAGTCCCGATCAGTGTTTATCTACAATGATCACACTAAAGTTGGCATCCCAGAAATAGTCTCTATGACAGGTTATTACACAATCAAGTGATATTAAATAATTGCTCTTTATAAATACAGCTGTTTACGTACACAGCTATGTTTGTAAGCACCTATAATGATTCTGGCATTTGTGACACAGAGGCATATTCCTTCTTAGCTTGACAAAACCATGTGCACTGCAGGTGGGGCAGATGTAACATGTGCAGAGAGAATTAGATTTGGGTGGGGTTTTTCTGCAAAGTGAGATTTATATTGCAGTGTAAAAATAAAGCAGTCCGTATTTTCCCTGCACAGAAACAAAATAACTCACCCAAATCTAATACCACTTTCACATTGCAAAAACCTGCTTTCAACCCGTTTTTCTAAACGTGTCTTAAAACTGGTCAAAAGCCAGTTAAACCCCTTTCATATTGCATGGTGTAAAGGTATATTGCAGTTTAAATACCGTTTTGTACCTTTCAGATTCAACCCGTTTCACCCATAGAAAGCCATACAATGTCATTTTAAATCTTTTTTTTCCTGCTTGTGGGCGGGGATCAAGTGTGGTTATCATTTGTAGCAAATACCGTTTCTGAGCTGTTCAGACTGCAGGGAAAACGACTCAGAAACGTGTAGGATCCTGCTTTTAACACGTGTCAAAATACCGGTTTTCTGTAACCGGTAAATTGACAATGTAGCTTTCACATTGCAGCTGGAAACGTTTTAAAGCACTAAAAAAACGGCAATATACCGTGTTACAGCTGCAATGTGAAAGGGGTATAAATCTCTCTGCACCTGTTACATCTTCCCCCCTGCAGTGCACATGGTTTTGTCCAGCTAATAAGGAATTTGCCTCAAAGAGTGAACTAGAATAAGGCCCACAGTGTGTTATAAATTAGTAGATATTTAAACCATGTATCTCTGCAAAGGCTTTGTCTGAGTAAAGGAATAATATCCTATTTCATTGACAAGAGAAAAAACATGGAGGGCAGTCACTAGAAACAAATTTGCAGATTTATATTAAATTTCACTGCAACTGTGGTGCTAATAGGCTTAGCCTGATGCTGCTGTGTTCTCTCATTAGGTGGATTTTAACAGTGTTGTTCCCCAGGTATACACAGCAGTTAGTAACCCCTTGATACACAGTGGGCGAAATTTAATAGGGTGCGTTTTATTTTATTTTTTGCGATTTTTTTCGCAAAAACAGCCATTTTCGGCCATTTTCAGAAAATCACATATGTTATAGGGTGTGATTTTCGAAAAAAAACAACGCATTTTTTGCCACGAATTCGCACATTTTAAAGGTGCGATTTTTAGTAAAACTAAAAATCGCATCCAGATGTTTTCCCATTAAAAAGTTTACAAATCGTCTATTTAATGGGTTGCGATTTTTAGTATAGGTTACTAAAAATCGCAAAACAAATAGACCAGGTTCTGACTTGTGAATTTGTCAGAAACATGCACAGATCATTGAGATCTGTGCATGGTTCTGGTGTAAAAAAAAGAGTTAAAACAAAAAAGTGAAAAAAAAACTGCGTAGGGTCCCTCCTCCTGAGCATAACCAGCCCCGGGCTCAAAGAGCAGGTCCTGGTTTCATAAAATCACAGGGACAAACAAGTTGGGGTTCCCTGGATTTTATCAAATCAGCACCAGGCTCAAGGGCCGATCCTGGTTCCCAAAATACGGGGGACAAAATGACTAGGGGTCCCCCGTATTTAAAGAACCAGCACCGGGCCCAATCAGCCAGCACGGTAATGCCACAGCCGTGGGGAGACTTTTTATACAAGCCCCCCCAGGCCAAAGCATTGTCCCCCTGACCGGTCAGCATGGACAGGGGTCCTGGGGAAGTGGGGACCCCCTCAAAGAAGGGGTCCCCCCCCTCCAGAACTTACCTGCCCATGCTGAAGCCCGGGGCTGTCTTCGATGCCCCTGGGCGGTGGGCATTGAGCTGATTATTGGTGTAAAAAGAAAGAAGAACTATTGTATACTGCTGTGGAACTATGAGTCCCAGCAAGCCTGCACCCCATGCTGGGACTTGGAGAACCACAAGTCCCAGCATGCGGGGCAATAAAGGGCCCGCTGGGACTAGTAATGCCCCAGCAGTACAAATAGTTAAATAAAAACACACACACACACTTTATTACATACGGAGCCCATACATCCATACATACCTATGTTGATAGAAGATCCGTCCCCTTGTCCTGTAGAATCCAAAGTGGGGAACCTGTGAAAGCAAAATATACTCACAACGCTGATCTTCAGGGCTTCTCCGGACCAGTAACACAGTAGTATGGGAGACATTTAAAGCCTTTCTCAGAGGTCTTCTCATGAAGGAAATAGCGCAGGGGAAAAGAGACAATGTCGGGACATAGCTAATGTATTAGAGTCGGAAATGATCGGGTCTGAACAGCGATACTTGCTTGATAAAAGCGAGGTCTCTAAAGGAGTATGGCTAAATGACCAGAAAAAATGGCTTGATCATCTACAGATAATGGCTAGCTTTCGAATCCTAAAAAGCTCCCACCAATTTTATTTGAACTGTAACAAAGCAGGTACATTTTTATCATATGTAGTTAAGGCAGACACACCCTCAGGCACCATAACAAAAATCTACACAGATAGCGGTCAGATTGTAACTACCACCCCTGAAATAGCCAAAGTGTTTAGGAAACACTTTAAGGAGATATATAGATCTAGACTGACTACAGAAATGGAAACTCTTAAAACCTTTCTGGATCAGCCCCAAATGCCAATTCTAGCGGAGGAGAGTAAAATAAAACTGGAAGAACCTTTTAGCTTAGAGGAGGTGGAAGAGGCCCTTAGGACAACGCCACAGGGCAAAGCCCCAGGGATTGACGGCCTACCAGGAGAAGTATTTAGATTCGGTACTTGTTTCCTAGCACGGCCACAACGATTTAGATCGTTGTGGTCGTAAGATAAAAAATCGGATCGATCGCATCGCATGCGATTTGGTCGCATACGATGCGACCGATCCGACCGACCGATTTTTCACCCGATTTTTTTTTTTTTTTCACCAGATTTGTTTCAATTGCCCCCCCAAATGTTACTAAGTGGGCTAGACCCCACGATAGACATCAACCCGAAGCGTGGCGAGCGCAGCGAGCCCGCGAGGGGCGGCGGTGCGCGTCCTCCGACCTTTTCATTCCCCTACTATCCACTAGGGCGTGGAGTGAGAATAGAATAGTGTGGCGAGCGCAGCGAGCCACCGAGCCCGAAGCGTGGCGAGCGCAGCGAGCCCCGCGAGGGGACGCGTCTAACTTCACAGGTATACGCGTCCCCTCGCGGGGCTCGCTGCGCTCGCCACGCTTCGGGCTCGGTGGCTCGCTGCGCTCGCCACACTATTCTATTCTCACTCCACGCCCTAGTGGATAGTAGGGGAATGAAAAGGTCGGAGGACGCGCACCGCCGCCCCTCGCGGGCTCGCTGCGCTCGCCACGCTTCGGGTTGACGTCTATCGTGGGGTCATGGCGGGCACATAAAAAATGTGAAATGGGTCATATTGGGCCATTTCACCTTTTTTTATCATTTTACCCTATGTGAGATGGACTTAATCAAGTCCATCTCATCTTGTGCCATTATAATGGCACAAGACCGACGCGATCCTCCCGATTTCAATGTTAAAAGATTTTTTAACATTGAAGTCTATGGAAAAATCGGGTCAATCGGTCGGTCGCATCGCGGCCGATTTTAATTGGTCGCGACCGACCGATTGACCCGATTTCTGTCATTCAAAGTGAAAAAATTGTAAAAAATCGGCCACATCGTGAGGATCGTGTCCCTTAATTAAGAGCCACGATCACTCACGATTGTGGCCGTTCTAGGAAACAAGTACCTTAGATTCTTTGGAAAAAATATGGCTAATCACCTGCTCCAGTCATTTACGGGGATGGAAGCGGAGGGTAGGTTATCCCACTCGATGACTGAGGCGGTCATTAATGTTATCCCTAAAACAGGAAAGGACCCCCTGAGCGTGGACTCATACAGGCCAATTTCCCTGATATCTGCAGATGCTAAGATATATGCCAAAATTATAGCAGCCAGACTGAGTTAAGTAATCCAGGAAATGGTACATCCGGACCAAACCGGCTTTATTGCTGGGAAATCGACCACTATTAACCTCCGGAAAGTGTTCTCGTATATGCAATGGGCTGGGGTTATTTATAGGACCGTAGGGATCGCTTCATTTGACGCCAATAAGGCGTTCGATTCAATAGAATGGCCTTTCTTGCGGCAGGTGTTAAATACCTTTGGCTTTGGACCAAAGTTTATTGAGAGAGTGTTCTTGCTCTATCAAGCACCCACCGCAAGGATACTCATTAACGGTTATGTATCAGAACCCTTTAGCCTCTCTCGGGGTACCAGGCAAGGGTGACCGCTGTTTCCACAGTTATTTGCATTGGCAATTGAGCCCCTTGCCTGTAAACTTAGAGCTGCTTTAGAATCCCGAGGGGGTCCATGTTCTTATAACATCATTTCCCTATACGCCGATGATTTATTGGTTGGATTATCAGATTATCGTAAAGACCTAGACGGGGTGCTTGAAACTATTCAGAGCTACGGGAAATACTCGGGTCTAACAACTAACCTAAGTAAATCACATCTGCTTATTACAGGAGGAGAATCTAATAGGCTAAATTTCCCAGCTCATTATCCACCTAGGGTAGAACAGTTTAAATACTTGGGTATACATGTCACCAAGGACCCAGGGAAATACATTGTAAATAACCTGGAGCCTATAATCAAGGAAATAAAAATTAAATGTAAAAACTGGGCAAAACTACCCCTCACTGTAATAGAGCGGGTTAATCTGGTCAAGATGGTCATCCTCCCAAAGGCTTTATATATACTGCAACATGCACCATGCTATATTGGAGAAGCGGTATTTAAGAAGATCCATGGTATTATTTCATCATTTGTATGGAGAAATAGGAAGCCCAGGGTAAGGATGGCCACATTGACCAGATTGAGGAGAAAGGGGGGAATGGCGCTGCCCAACTTCAGGCTCTACTATTTTGCGGCACAAATGGCGCAATTGAAAGTATGGTTAAACACACAAGACTGTCCCTCAGAGCTGCGGAAGCTATTAGCTTGTGTAGCACCCGGATATACGCCGATACAGGTCCTATTGACCAAACCTAAACCCAAAACCCAGCCCCCAATTGTCATGCAGGCCTAGAAAATATGGCAGTGGGCAAGTAAGATCATGAAGACAGGGAGTATAGACCCAGGAACATACTTGTTCTCATCCGAACATTTTGAAAAGATTAAAAAATATCAAGGGGTGAGAATATGGACCCAATATGGTATATCTTCGTTGGGACAAGTGTATGTAAATAATCAATTTAAATCATTTATTCAGCTGCAGGGAGAATTTGAACTCCCTAATCAAATGTTTTTTAGATACCTGCAATTGAGGAGTGTACTTTCCCACTACGATAAAGAGCAGGGGTTCTGTATTGCAGACTCACCGGTAAAAACATTTATAAATAGGTTAAGAAAGGAGAAAATTGTATCGAAATGTTATCAATTCTTATTAGATAGCACCCAGGGGGAAGACTTAAAAGGCCTTAGGGTAAAATGGGAAAAAGATATACCAGGACTGGACATAGAAACATGGAAAAAAGCTCTTAAATCCCCCACAGAAGCCACAAACTCTTTGAGAATACAGCAAATCCAGTTTAACATCTTACATAGAACATATATGACCCCGGAAAAGATTAGTAAATTTTCACCGAATTCCCCTAATAACTGTCCAAAATGTAAAAAGACGGGATGCGGGTTTTATCATTTGATCTGGGAATGTGAACACATTCAGAGATACTGGCAAGAAATCGAGCTAGTAATGGAGAGAAGTGGCATTCTTGTCCAAAATGCTTTACCTCTAGATTATATCCTAGGGATTTGGCGAAATGACCAGATGACGCAAGGGCAAAGGCAACTGGCAATATACTTGAGTTCAATAGCCAAAGTCATTATTGCTCGCACATGGATGGCAAACACCGGTCCAGAAGTGAGATTATGGATCAATCAGGTGAATCACACTTATGAACATGAAAAATTTGTTAGTAATACACGTAAAAACACAACAAGGTTTCTAGATGTGTGGGATGGGTGGCAGCGGACAGAATATTATAAAAAAGGGAAAAATGCCTGATGGGCTGTATATACAAGCAGGGGGAAATCTGTACTATATCAAAGCACAAAATATAGATTAAAGTATAAAGTATAAAGAAGTATATTAAATAATAAGAAAAAAAAAGGAAATATATAATATTCACTAAACAATAGAACCACGAACACACAGAAAGTTGGAAATGAATATGTATATGATTTGTCATGTTATCTCTTGAACTTTCTTCTTTTTTTTTGTTTTTGTTTTTTGTTTTATTCATTTTCTTATTAGATATTCACAATAGACTTAAATCCACTTAAATCCACTTAAAATAGAAGTAAGAATAAAGTCAACAGAATTTAAAGAAAATAAAAGGGGAAAAGAGAGGGAGGGGGGAGGGATGAAAGGGGGGTATGTACACATATAGACACAAGTAAATGTAATTAAATGTATAGATGAAGTTGCATAATACCGGTACTAAAGTACTAAACATGGTCCTAGCTAAACTGTGACAATGGTCAGCCAAAAAAAAAAAAGAGTATTCTCGGTTGAGAATAAGTACCTCTAAAGGCCCCCATTCATTAGGCCGACTTGTCCTAGGGACAAGTCGGACCCAATTTACCTGCGAGCCGCCCGGCAGCTCCCCGGGAGGCTCACATACAATTTGGCACTTGATGTGCCATTTTTTACATGGGATAAATCGCATGCGATTTATCCCATGTAAAAAAAAACCGGGGAGCTGCAGGGCGGTGAGGACTAGTGGGGGCGGGCAGCGGCGGCGGTGGTGGTGGGGGCGGGCAGCGGCGGCCAGCGGTGGTGGGGGCGGGCGGCGGGTGCGGTGAGCGCTGCTGACCTGGCCGGGCAGTGTACTTACACATAGCAGCAGCGGGGACGGGACGCGCAGTGGCGGCTATTATATTTTTAAAATACTTGTCAAATGACCGGCCGCTCTCTGATTGGCTGAGAGCTCTCCGGCCAATCAGAGAGCGGCCGGTCATTTGACAAGTATTTTAAAAATATAATAGCCGCCACTGCGCTGCCGTCGTCCCCGCTGCTGCTATGTGTAAGTACACTGCCCGGCCAGGTCAGCAGCGCTCACCGCACCCGCCACCCGCCCCTACCACCGCCCGGCCAGGTCAGTCAGCATCACTCGCCGGTGCTCAGGGACCCGCTGCCCCGGTGTCTGCATGCATATGCCTGTCAGGTGGCAGGCATATGCATACAGGGAGGTCGGACGTGATCGTATGTACAGACCGTCCGACCTCCCTGATCTGGTCCGATGCGCACGGGACCGCGCATCGGATCGGATCAGATATCACACACCTACGATTTTGGGCCGATTTCACCCGATTATCGGCACAAAGTGCCGAAATCGGATGAAATCGTCCCAAAATCGCATAGTGTATGGGGGCCTTAACTGTGTTAAGTTTATTTCTTCCCACAAGAGATGCAGAGTAAATGAGAGTAAATAGTGATTGACTTTTTTTTTTGCCATGTATAAAGGATTGAGCGGAGGTGCAGTGTGCGGGTCTCCAATGATAAAGAAAAACAAAATGTTGTAAAATGGTCTTTTTGCAGTTGAACAGGGATTGTAAGTACAGGCTGGTCTTGGGAATAGTATTATGTATAATATTGTAAGGTCAGTCTGGAAAGTTTTAGATGTTTTGTAATGTCTTTTAATGTATGTGATATGGAAAAATTGAATAAATACTATTTAACAAAAAAATGGCAAAAAGCATGGGAGATAATATGGAACCCTGTGGGACACCAGTTCCCAGATAGCTGTGGTCACTGGTTGTATACTGACTGCACGTGTATGATGTCTGATTAGCCTAGCTCCTCCCATTACAATATTGGTATTTATGTCTGATTAGCCTAGCTCCTTCCATTACAATATTGGTATTTATGTCTGATTAGCCTAGCTCCTCCCATTACAATTTGGTATTTATGTCTGATTAACCTAGCTCCTCCCATTACAATATTGTATTTATGTCTGATTAGCCTAGCTCCTCCCATCACAATATTGGTATTTATATCTGATTAGCCTAGCTCCTCCCATCACAATATTGGTATTTATGTCTGATAAGCCTAGCTCCTCCCATTACAATTTGGCAAATATGTCTGATTAACCTAGCTCCTCCCATTACAATATTGGTATTTATGTCTGATTAGCCTAGCTCCTCCCCTTACAATTTGGTAAATATGTCTGATTAGCCTAGCTCCTCCCATCACAATATTGGTATTTATGTCTGATTAACCTAGCTCCTCCCATCACAATATTGGTATTTATGTCTGATTAGCCTAGCTCCTCCCATCACAATATTGGTATTTATGTCTGATTAGCCTAGCTCCTCCCATCACAATATTGGTATTTATGTCTGATAAGCCTAGCTCCTCCCATTACAATTTGGCAAATATGTCTGATTAACCTAGCTCCTCCCATTACAATATTGGTATTTATGTCTGATTAGCCTAGCTCCTCCCATTACAATTTGGTAAATATGTCTGATTAGCCTAGCTCCTCCCATCACAATATTGGTATTTATGTCTGATTAACCTAGCTCCTCCCATCACAATATTGGTATTTATGTCTGATTAGCCTAGCTCCTCCCATCACAATCACAATATTGGTATTTATGTCTGATTAGCCTAGCTCCTCCCATCACAATATTGGTATTTATGTCTGATTAGCCTAGCTCCTCCCATCACAATATTGGTATTTATGTCTGATAAGCCTAGCTCCTCCCATTACAATTTGGCAAATATGTCTGATTAACCTAGCTCCTCCCATTACAATATTGGTATTTATGTCTGATTAGCCTAGCTCCTCCCATTACAATTTGGTAAATATGTCTGATTAGCCTAGCTCCTCCCATTACAATATTTGTATTTATGTCTGATTAGCCTAGCTCCTCCCATCACAATATTGGTAAATATGTCTGATTAGCCTAGCTCCTCCCATCACAATATTGGTATTTATGTCTGATTAGCCTAGCTCCTCCCATTACAATATTGTATTTATGTCTGATTAGCCTAGCTCCTCCCATCACAATATTGGTATTTATGTCTGATTAACCTAGCTCCTCCCATCACAATATTGGTATTTATGTCTGATTAGCCTAGCTCCTCCCATCACAATATTGGTATTTATGTCTGATTAGCCTAGCTCCTCCCATCACAATATTGGTATTTATGTCTGATTAGCCTAGCTCCTCCCATCACAATATTGGTAAATATGTCTGATTAGCCTAGCTCCTCCCATCACAATATTGGTATTTATGTCTGATTAGCCTAGCTCCTCCCATTAAAATATTGGTATTTATGTCTGATTAGCCTAGCTCCTCCCATCACAATATTGGTATTTATGTCTGATTAGCCTAGCTCCTCTCATTACAATTTGGTAAATATGTCTGATTAGCCTAGCTCCTCCCATTACAATATTGGTATTTATGTCTGATTAGCCTAGCTCCTCCCATTACAATTTGGTAAATATGTCTGATTAGCCTAGCTCCTCCCATTACAATATTGGTATTTATGTCTGATTAGTCTAGCTCCTCCCATTACAATTTGGTAAATATGTCTGATTAGCCTAGCTCCTCCCATTACTGTGTTGGTAATCAGTGACGTCATGCGACATCAGCCCCTGCCTTGAACAGCCTGTTCCTGTCGCAGAGTTGTGGAGGGGTCAGGGTTACCCACAGAGTGCACACACTGGAACAATCATTTGCTGGTGATTGAGTCACGAATGGATTTGCAGCTGTGCAATATTTTCACAAGCCAATCGCAGACTTGCGCAGGGTGGGAATCCACTCTGGGGACGGCTATGTGATCTCAGCGATCTGTAAAATTGCACAACAGTGATAATCCCCCAAGTCACCTGTGCATAAGCATTGATATCCTTAAATCTTGGACTGTTGGGGTGCCTCGAGAACCACGTTTGGGCACCACTGCCTTAAATTAATTTTTGGAAGAGTCATGAGGAACTGTATTTATTTTACATATTTTTTATACATTAAAAGCCTGCATAAAATATACATCCCAATACACTATAAAACATAAAACATAATTGGTTTAGTCACAAATCATAAAGAGGCAGAAATGAGCAGTTTATTGGGCCCTAACTCTCAGATGTACACAAACCTGATGGTTTGTGTATAAATGTACTATATTGGCATTTAGTGGCCACTTATGTCAAACCATTTGGAAATGTTCTGCAGGGTAACGACAAGGCAGAACACATCTAAGTATATGGCTCAGCCTTAAAATACTTCAAATATGAGCAAGGACTTGCAGAGACCGAACTATTATTGGTGCGGCAGGTGCCCTGCGGACTAGGGCCCACTGCTGCCCTTGTGACCCTCTTCCTGTCCCCACTGCCTCTCCCTGTCACCCTCTGCTTCTCCCTGTCACCCTCTGCTTCTCCCTGTCACCCTCTGCCTTCCCCTGTCACCCACTGCCTCTCCCTGTCACCCTATGCCCCCCATGCCTCTTCCTGTCACCCTCTGCCTCCCCCTGACACCTACTGCCATGTTGCCTATTGTGAACTTATGCTGGGGTGGAGGATGGGGCCCAAATGTTTGGGGGGCTTCTGGGCCCACCACCCACAAGTTCCGACACTGGAAGGTCAACAATAGGTGAACACCCAAAGGTTGAGAATAGAAAACGTAGACACTGAAAAGGTCAACAAATTTAAGTATGCTTATTCCACCCCCCCCCCCAACCCTTACCATTCCTTGCAGCAGCCTAACCCTAACCATCCCTCCCTGCAGCCTCAGCCTAGCCCTCCCCTCTAGTGCCTAACCTTACCCCTACCTCTGCCTAAACCCTTGACTCCTACAGCCTAACCCTAACCACCCCATGTAGGTTCCTAAACCTATCCTGCCATCCCAGCAACCTATCCTAAACTTCCCCTATCCTAACCGGATCTAATTCGGCATTCAGATGTTTTCAATGTTCCGGGGCCGGTTCTCTGAAGATATTTGTATACTGAAGGCTGATGCTGACCACACTAAGCCAAACCAGATACATAACACGAGTTATCCCCATAATTATGTGCACATAAGCTTTGAGCGTTAAAGATGTCAGATGGAATAAAGTGTACTGTCCTCCTAAAGCTGTGGGACATAGGAGGTCCTGGTTTTGGTCCCTAGCATAGTTTCAGATATTTTGTTGAGGCACATTCTTCCTGGTTATGGTGGTGCATCGAGCGTATATCTCCTGCAGTGAAGGCCTCTGGGGCACAGGAGGTGGTGTGGAGCCATCTGAAGAAACAGAACTTCGTGGCGATGACTGTATGGAATCGAATCCTGAATCCATCCCCTTTTTTATTTCCATGACATCCGCTGTGCCCAATACCCCTTCACCCTTGCTCAAGCCGTGGCTATCATACAGTGCGAACTGCGTGTGCAGGCCAACAGACTTCTCTTCTGCCGAAGAAGATCTCAAATAATAAATGTCTTCCTCACGCCGGTCCTCATAAACCTCGTCTTCCGTGACGGACTTGGGGAAATGCTGAGCAGATAAAGCAGATAAGTCTTCGAGACCAGTCAAAGATCTAGATTTCATTCTGCGTAGTCGGCTCCTAGGTTTGACGACCACCCTGGTCGCATTTTGGTCCAGGGTGAGGGCATTACTGACATCTCCACTGCTTACAGCCTTGAACAGATTGGGTGTGGAGCCAAATCTAACCTGGTTGAAGGCGGCCTGCAGGTTCTGGTGAGGATTTTTGTACGGCTTGAGGAACATTGCTGGTACATAGCCAAATCTTCCATTGTAACTAGAGGGGGCAGAAAATAATACTTTTTAGCAATAAAAATGATTAGGAACTTAACATAAGCTGTGGAACTAGATTTAAGTGAATCCCTGAACCGGCTAATTAAGTCATTATGTTATATCCTATATATTTCGTGCAGGAGGGGTATCTGAATGCACTGAAATAAGATTAATAAATTCATAGGAAATGACCACCAATGGCACAGGAGGTAATTCTGTATACGGTATGACAGGATAATAGCAGTTGGTGGTGATTCCTGGGGTTACTAGGTACTACTAATGCTTAGGGGGTGTCTTTCAAACAGAGGGGTACATCTACTAAGATACTGTAGGAGTTCTATAGAAGATGAGAAGTTGCCCATAGCAACCAATCAGATTCTACTTCTTATTTATTAAGCGCCTATTTGGTTGCTACGGGCAACATCTCATCATAGACAAACAGAGTAAAACCTCTCTGTGGGGGTGCTCTTTGGTATATTTTATGGTACTTCCTCATCTTTGTGATTTGATGGGTATGGGTCGTTGGGTTGACCCAGTAGGAGGGGCTTGATCACACGCTGTGAAACCTGCACCGCCATGACTAATCTTATCTTCCCTGGAGAAAAATATCTCTTATATATACTTTTACCCATAATTCACAGCGTCATTGAATACCTCAGACACCTGAATTGATTCCTCTAAGAAGAGCTGTACCTATGTTAAACGCTTCACCGAGCTTATTTGGAAGAACTCTTTATCTTCCTTATCTAGAATTATTTTGATTACCCTGACAGTTATTTTACAGTATATATAAAAGGCTAACATCCCCTCACCTCTATGAGGTAAAGTACCGCCGGTGACCACTAGAGGCAACTTGGCGGACAAAAGAGAAAGCTATTTTTGCAGGGACACTGATCTGTTTCAAACTTGTTGGATACGGAGAGAGGGAGCTGTGAAGAGAATTTTGAGGTAAGAGCAGATAGGGGCTGTGGGTGGGGTGGGGAGTTTGCGGGCTTAAAACTGTCACAGCTCAAAGTGAAAGTAAAAACTGTCACAGCTCAAAGTGAAAGTAGATAAATATTAAGTTTGTAACTTAAAATATACCAAAGAGCACCCCCAAAAAGACACTCTCTTTGAAAGACACCTGCTTCATGTATATATACCCTCCTTGGGGAGAAGATCACGATTGGACCATATTTGCATCGGGGCAGGTGGTAATATGATGCAATTAGCATAGAACCATGTTATTAGGCCCCACCCCCTCAGCAGGTCAGCGGCTTCACTGTATTTATCTCCCCATTCTCCTCACTTAACTAGGAAGTAGGCCCTACTCTCCTGGGGGTGCGGAAGACTACCGAAAAATCTGGTGTCTGCCACAGGAACTAGGAGAGTAGGAAACTGTGCATGAATATCCCTATATGGGACACCTATGATTATCACAGCTTCTGCGGCAGACTGAAACCAGGTGGCATCAATATTAATGACCCAGGAGCTCCTAGGGATAAATAACACGTCTCCTATATAAATGGATCAGAGGTCATGAGATCCCGCGGCAGCTCTTACCTGATAAGCCACCACCCAATGTCAGACTCCTCAATCACTTCTACAACAACCCCGACAGTCAGAGAGATCTCATCTGAGTTCTGAGCCTCGTAAGCCTTCTCTGCATAGTAAAACGCACCTGGAGAAATGATATGATTGTGTTATTGGGATATACAGTGATAGAGAAAAGAGCCAGATGAGACTGGAGGCTGGGACCAAAAATGATGGGCCTGTTTAACTGTTTGGGACTGTCAGCGCTGACTTCTCTTCCTTCATGTTCCTAAAGGGAGGCATTGGGGGGACTTCAAAGCCTCAAAGGTTGGTTTTCCTAAAAGCAAGCCTCTTGTGCAATCCTATTTTCATCCCTGCTGGCAAAGTTAAGGGATTCTTAAAGGGAATTTGGGTTTTGTGAATAGTCTGTTGATAATAAAGTTACATTTTGTTTTAAGCGCGGTTCCCAGACATAAAAGTGTGGACATAAGCAAAGCCCTCTGCAAGGGCAAACACAGGGTGTTTCTGGGGGGATTATATCACTGGGCCCTGCCCCCTCGCATCAAAAAGGCACAATGTGGGACTATCAGGAGGGGTGGGGCTAAAACATTACAATTCAAATGGAATCTTGTCAAATTGTCTCCGCCCCTTTCCCCATCGACCCGCAAATCATAATTGCTGCGAGGGGGTGGGGCTTTGTAATATCACGCTTGCTTTCTCTCTTCTGCTGAGGGTGGTCACAGTCGATAGATCTATAGTGTCTAGATAGTCAATAGGTTGACTGCAATAGGCCGACATGATAAATGTAGACACGCGAAAAGGTTGACATGAGTTTTTCACATTTTTTTACATTTCTGGGACTTTTTCATACTTTGCCATCCACGCGGACTACAATTGAGAATGAAGCATGCCATGTGAGGGTACACATACTAATTGGGGATCCATGTCGACAGGTGTCAACATTGGCACCAAAAAAGTGAAAAACGAATGTCAACCCTTTCATGTGTCTACTTTTTTCATGTTGACATTTTGACCATGTCGGCCTGTTGACCCTGTCCACCTTCTGTGTGTTGACTCCCCCCCCCCCCCCCGTATGCTATTGCTATATTGCTATCCACCACATAATTGACCCCATACGCCAATCATTTATGCTGCTGCAGTCGGAACTCTTGTGCAGCGAAGCCACACACGACGCCTGAAAAAGGGGTGTGGCCTTGACAAAAAATGAGGTGTGGCTTCACAGAAAAGCTTTTCCTGCAAGCCACACCTCCTGTTTTCAGTACTATGGGGTAGAGATGGGCAAAACAGGTCGATAACGAGAGCTGGGATCCAGCAGATCAGTCCGTGAAAAGATCCGGATCTTTTACGCGGGTCATCACCTCACTTTGGAAGAAGGGGTAATTTGATAATAACGAAGCATAATTCGTTTTATAATAATTTTTTGCCATTTTTTTTTTACTTTTTAAAAAAAAAACAGTGAGCTGAACAAATAAGAACAGACATGACCGACAAAAACACTGATCGATGGCTGGGTGCAGAATCGTCATCGATGGCAACCATCGATGGCGTCTGCACTGATGGCCATCCCTAGCAGCAGCAGCCTTGTTATTCTTTCTTTTACTTGCAGTCACAGCACTCTACTCAGTCTCCAGAGTCAGTACATCTCAGCTGCCACAGGTGGCAGTGCTGAGATCAGGCAAATGAATTGCAATAAAAAACTAAACGGAAAGTAAAAGAACAACGGTTCACCTTTTTGGGATCCGCGGCTCCCTCATTCTTTTATGGGATCCGTCCAAAAGAACAGCTTCGTTCGTGAACGACCCATCTCTACTATGGGGGCATGGCCAGCACTCGGTGAGCTGCTGGCCATACCCCCAGCCCCTCTGTCTTCTATGAAAAAAACATCTATTCACCGGTATACCTTGTGTGAGATTATTGTGTTTTGCACGCTCACTACGGAGGCTGACTGCAGCTCTTATTAAACTCACCATGGCTGTTTGACGTCCTCCTCGAGTCGCTGTTGACAGGTTTTGACTTTATCAGGTAAGGAGCCGGAAACCACGCCAAGCATTTCTCTTCATTCTCCACCAGCCACCAGCCTACAAGGAAGTGATAGACAAATACCATGATGAATTGATCATGAATACATCCATCCACACTTGCCTACTCTCCCCTGAAATCTGCGGGAGACTCGTGATTTGTCAACCACAAACTCCTGGAAGATTGGGTGGCAGGATTGGGCAGGAGGAGGAGGACAGTACAAAGAATATGAGGCCCCAACTCTTATTTAAATATGCTCAATTTTACTGTAAGGGGGTGGGGCTTATTGACGCAAATGTTTCCGCATCACTGCTTACCTGCAACTCCTCCCCGGCTTCTCCTGCAGAGGACACTAGAATAGTAGGCGAGTATGCAATTAGCCACACATTTTATCCCCACATCAGTACTATAGCACTTACCAGTCGTATCTTTGATGAGCACATCGAGGCTTTCGTTCTTCTTGACCTTGAACGACCTGTTCTTGGTGTCTTTGGTTTCAAAGGTGTCAATGCAGTGGTATGTCTCAGATATGATGGGCTGTGATGTGGGCTGGTATTCCGGAGGGCAGGTCGCCTTTGTCTGCCCCTGGTCATTCTCTGGGGGCAATATCACCAGGCTGCAAAGTCAAACGTGAGAGGTCATTACACCAAATAGAGTCACCCGCTATTCTTCTACATTGACCGCCATTGGATGCAGCTGGTGTCAACTGCGCCAAACCTGTCCAAGTTGCTTTAAATAATCCACCTTTTTAACAATATGCATTGCCGATGACCAATTAGGCTTATAAAAAAAAAATCTTAAATTCCCCTCCAAAAAATCAAACACCATTTTCCACCTCGTGGACAAAATGTAAAATTTGTCCAAAAAAAAAAGGGAACATGACCTAAGAATATGTCAGCATCTGCGGCGCTTCCGCCATCAGCCAATCAGAGCAGGCAGCACGGGTGGTGTAATGGCTAGCATGACTTCTGCCGCACAGCGCTGGAGGTGGTGAAAAGATGTGATGCTGCCCAAACCGACAAATCAGATTCTGTCTCTCATTTCGATATTGCATCCTAGAGAATGATAGACAGAATCTGATTGGTCACTATAAACAGCATCAACTATTTTTATTTTTAGAAGCTTTAGTAGATTTTGTGGGGCAGCACGGCCTGTACACTAGTGAACAGGTGTGAATCAGGCCCTCAGTGATTTACTAAGCTTGGTGAAGTGATAATGTCACTGGTAAATCAGCTCTCAACTGTGTAGTTACAGGCTTGGTTTGAAAAATGACAGGTAGGAGCTGATTGGCTGGTGATAAAAGTACAAGCCACTTTATCACTTCACCAAGATTAATAAATCTGCCCATAATTACCTGACAAACAACATGTATGTCATGCATTGCAAACAGTTGTTATTCCAGTGCCATAGAGGAAGAGGAGACGCATGGAGAGAGGCCGAAAGTCGCTGATTTGGAATGTGGTGTTACACTGCTGCTACGCGTGCATGCAATCTATCTCCATAGTACAACTATGCTGTAGGACATCAGTATATATAGGCTGGAGAACTCTGTGTACATCAGGGCACCCGGGATGCGGTCATCTATTAGAATGAACTTAGGTCTACAGTCATTAGGTCGACCCCACTAGGTCGACTGGCAGGAAGGTCGACCTGACTTAAGGTCGACATGGGCCAAGGTCGACATGACTTAAGGTCGAATTTGCATAAAGGTCGACATGAGGAAGGTCGACTGGTCATAAGGTCGACATGGGTTTTTCACTGTTTTTTGAGCCGACATGTGCCGACAGGCGGTATTTCATGCCCTACCATCCACTAGGGCGTGGTGGGAGAATAAAATAGTGTGCCGAGCGCAGCGAGGCACCGTGCCCGAAGCATTGCGAGCGAAGCGAGCGATGCGAGGGTCCGATTCTCATTGCCAACTGTGTCCATGTCGACTGTGTCGACATTCGGATCAAAAAACAGTGAAAAACCCATGTCGACCTTATGACCAGTCGACCTTCCTCATGTCGACCTTTATGCAAATTCGACCTTAAGTCATGTCGACCTTGGCCCATGTCGACCTTAAGTCAGGTCGACCTTCCTGCCAGTCGACCTAGTGGGGTCGACCTAATGACTGTAGACCTATATGCAGTCTGACGAATGATCCCATTCCGGGCACCCCTATCATCGCCGATGGGCTGGTTTCAGATTCTACTGTGATCTTCCTTATGTTTTGCAACACGTTCAGAATTTCCAACATGTTATATGGAAATAATCGGTCGTCATCAGTTGATATTGCGCCATCAGACCTCGAGCGTCACCTATAATGGACCTTATTCACACAGGACATTTGTTCACACGGGGACCAATGTTTTGTTACTGCACATACACGCCCCCAGGACATCGGGCGGGGGGCGGAGAGGGGCGTGGGGCGGCAGGCAGCACCATTAGCATATGTGAACGCACAGTGTTTTATGGGCGTTTCCATGAGAACACTGGGTATTATCATGCCAATGAGGCCGTGACGTGGGTGCCAGGGGCGACCAGCTGATGTCCGCTGCCCGTCCACTTCCTTATAAACGTGCACGCATATGTAAGGGTGCCTCAGAGCGGCTGTAGCTGAGAAGAGATGGAGGCTTTTTCAAACACCCAAATTCTGGGAAAATCCCAGAATCTGGGAAACTGAAAAAGCCTCCTTGAGGGTTGCCACCGGATCCGGGAGAATCCCGGAAATCTAGAAGAGGTGGCAACCCTACCCAGCAGACCTCTGCAATGGGTTAATACGTTGCTGCCGGTAATGTCTCACTAGATGTAGTGCACACAAACCTGTTCTCGGGGAAGGAATGCGTCAGGTCCTGATTGTTCGGAGAGAAAAACTGGATGACGTCCTCACACTGGGAAATCTTTGCGTCCGTCTGAAGAAGCTCCTGGGCGTATTCCTCTAACAGGCGGAGCCTGTCCAGGTAACGTGCTGAGAATCTGCTCCGGAACAGAATCAGGACGTCTTAAAGAAACAAGCAGAAGCGGTTCCTCTGTTATCAGTTGGTCACGGCTACACTTCTTCCTGAGATATATTCTTATGTGTTAGTGATATTATACCGCATATTCTAGTTACAGACATAGTTTATACTAATGTTGTAGGCTTGGGCCTCACTTTGACGCACATTGGGTTTTAGCCGGATGCCGCAAAACAGGTTCTGTTGTGTCCGGCCAGTGTCGCAATGTGTAAGTAGCAGGGATTGCGGTACAGTGTGTGAACACGACATTACAATGTATGTGTTATAGATGAAATCTGCTTGTCCTGTTATCCTGTTCAACCGGTTGCATTCAGTGGATTGGGCACCACCGCTTATGTGTAGATGGGCAAACTCATGGGCCAACTCCTTCCTGTTAAATGCAATGTGTGGCACAAGTCTTACTGAACATTGTTATATACAAATAATAACATTTCCTGCTCGTGACGCCAAAGGCACTGAATACTATTAAGTTAAATATTAACAGTTCATTTTACCAACTTATTACTTATTATGTGCAATTTATAGTTATGTTAGGTAGGCGGGTTTACTCTGTGAAGGGAAGATCAAACCTTCCAGACAGATTGCCCATAATGACCAATCTTATATATATGTATTGTGTCAGAGGCAGAACTCTGGGAGGCAATGGAGTCATCTGCCGCCGGGCTCCTGCTCTCAAGGGGGCACCTCTCCACCACTGCCAGTTTAAATCCATTAATTGAAAGCCATCAAAATTGCTTCTGTGGCTGAGTTCTGAAATATACAGTATATGTATTCTCCCTCTCTTTCTGTATATACATACAGCATATAATATATATTTCATAACAGACTATATACATTTTAAATAACGTTGTGTGTGTGTGTGCACCAATATTCATCTTGCCTCCGGGCAACTGGGACAAACTTACGCCACTGTATTGTGTATATATAATATTGTGACAAGGAGGCAAATACACTGGATAAGAAGAAGTCTTGGGGCCAGATGGATCAAGTTTCAAAAAGTGATCGAATGGAGAGTGATAAACAGCCAGCCAATCAGCTCCTTAATTCCAAATTACAGGCTGGGTTTGAAAATGACAGGTAGGCACTGATTGGCTGTTTGTTTATCACTCTCCAATGTATCACTTTTTGAAGCTTGATACATCTGGCCCTTGGTCTTTATGTTGTAGCAGGTAAACAGCATACCAGGTAATCAGCATAGGCAAGGATGGTTACAGCATCACAGCATACAGGTGTCACAGCATAGAGGAGTATTCAATGTGTTTTTTCACCATGTGCAGCGAATCCTGTTTAGGATTCGCTGCACATTCGCAGGGATCCGGAGGGCTGCAGCATTCGCTGTCGGCCCTCCCTGTCACCCTAGTCAAAGTTGCAGGGGCTCGCTGCCCCTGAATGCAAATTTTAACCCCTGTGGCGAGCAGGGGGACGGCGGTAGGCTCCAGGGGACACAGGCAGCAGAAGCTGCCCCACCCCTTGAAGAGCTGGCAGGGGACAAGGGTAGGGAGCCGCTTCACTGGTCCCACCTGGACCAGTGTGAACTGAATATATGAATATTTAATGAGTGGCTCTCAGCTCCCGACCCCCTGCTGACAAAGTGTAAAAAGAAACCAAAAAATTTGGTACTGTTTACCTAGCACGGCGCCCATCGCGTTGATCGCATGTACATTGCATGCCATTATAGTGGCATGCGATGGGTGCGATTGTAGCGATTTTACATAGGGAACAATGTTAAATTCCCTTCCAATCAACCAGATCAACCCAATGGACACAATTTTACATAGAGAATGTTGTATGTTACTAGATTGTAAGCTCCTCCGAGTAGGGCCCTCTTCCCTCCTGTTGTCAAAGCCCACTTCTCTTCACATTTCACTCACAGCTCTCCTTTACTCCAACACTCAGTGACCCTCTTCGTCTGCATACTCACCTCCATCATTGGTCTCAAGCCTCTAGTTGTATGTTGATTGGGTCCTCACTACTTACATTTAAGCTGTAATGTGTATTGAACTGTGGTGCTCTTTATTTGTACTGTATTTTTGTTATTCAATGTTATGCCAAGTTTTGTCTCCCTGTATTGTTCCTTTGTACGGCGCTGCGAAACACTTGTGGCGCCTTTTAAATAAAATTATAATAATAATAATAGAGAACAATGTTAAATAGCCCCCAGACCACAAATTGAATAGAATAACCACCCTGAAGAGTGAAATGCCCCCCCCCCCCATTGTTAATGTCACCCCACGGTCAACGTCCTCCCGAAGTGTGGCGAGCGCAGCGAGCCCGCAAGGGGCGGTGGTACGCGTCCTCCGACCTTTTCATACCCCCACTATCCACGTCGGCGTGGAGTTAAGAATAGAAAGTGTGGCGAGCGCAGCGAGCCACCGAGCCCGAAGAGTGTCGAGCGCAGCTAGCCCCGCGAGGGGACGCGGATACCTTCACAGGTATCCACGTCCCCTCGCGGGCTTCACAGGTATCCGCGTCCAATCGCGGGGCTCGCTACACTCGCCACGCTTCGGGCTCAGTGGCTCGCTGCGCTCGCCACACTTTCTATTCTCAACTCCACGCTGACGTGGATAGTGGGGGTATGAAAAGGTCGGAGGACGCGTACCGCCGCCCCTCGCGGGCTCGCTGCGCTCGCCACGCTTCGGGGTGACGTTGCCCGCGGGGTGACGTTAACAATGGGGGGGGGGCATTTCACACTTCAGGGTGGTTATTCAATTCAATTTGTGGTCTGGGGGCTATTTAACATTGTTCCTTATGTAAAATCGTGTCCATTGGGTTGATCTGGTTGATTGGAAGGGAATTTAACATTACAAACACATAAGATGCATGCGATGCCTGCGATTTGCGGCAAGATACCCACGATATAGATCGTGGGCGCCGTTCTAGGTAAACAGTACCAAAAATTTAAATTAAATATATATTAATATGCTTCAAGCACATGAATAAAAATAGTATGCCCCTTCACAGAATTAAAAAAAAAAAAAATCACTTTCCAGTTCACCTTAAAAAGATGTTGAATGCAAAACGGTGCATCATGGGGAAAATCATGCTGAAAGCAGTTCCCCATCCTAGCATTAAATACATTCTCAGCGAATCCCAGTGCAAACCCCATTGAAATACACCAGCGAATTGCAGCGAGCATGAAACGGAGAACTGGCCGGCATTCGCTTTCAACGAACAGTGAACATTGAATAGGGTGAATCAGATTTTCAGTGAAAAAGATTCACCGCAGGGAGTGAAAACAGCTCGATTCGCCGGAAAAAAACGGTGAATCGGGAGCATTGAATACCGGCCATAGTACAAACTCTTCAGAAAGCTCCAGTGGTCCCTACCGCAGCCCACACCCGGGCCCGACCTATCAGTGAGTGTAATGTGGAGGATCCAGATCAGGTTTTGGAGCAGTTGCAGCAACAAGCTTGTGTAATTAGCAGCACATGTGCACTCTTGACTCAAGTGTTTCCAGGGAAGAAGGAAAATGCTCTTGATGGTGGATTACCTGCCCAAGTGCTAGGCCGGAGTGTGGACTACGGAAGGGACCAATGTAGATTCCTGAAATGCTTGTGTTATGCTGTGACCTGTATGCTGCAATGCTGTAACCATCATTACTGTGCTGATCACCTGCTATGAAAAATAAAAACCAAGACTTTATATGATCCAGTGTATGGGCTCAATTCATCCCAATTATATGCAGCACGAATCTGCTCAAGTTAGCAAGAGGCTTATTGTTCCTAAAAACAGGGATTTTTTTCATCTCATATAAAACATTTTGGTGAATAATCTTGCCAGCTTGGTCTCTGGCTGACCTCCTGGGACGCCCCGTGCACAGTCCCACATTGCGTAACACGAGCGCTGTTCCGTAATTGCAACGGAAGATTTCCTGCTGGTAAAAGCCGTCACGCAGCCTAAACCTTCCAATAAAGGTATAAATACATAATAGTAAAAAGCTACAGTAAACAGAACGCAGGACGTGGGGAAGGGTGTTACCTGCAAATCCCCAATAAATGTCCAGATTAAAAAAGAGATTCCATGGGGCGAATAGTTCATATAAAGGTGAAAAAACTCTCAAAACAAATGAAAACTTTTGCCACTATGGACGCCCAGTGGCCATGTGGCTAGTATAAGAAACACACGTTACCAACTGTGGCCAGCTAGTAGATCCAGGCTAGTAGACTTGCCTGGCAATTAGAATGAAGCACCTGGCAATGAGCATGAAGCATCTGGCAATGAGCATGAAGTGCCTGGCAACAAGCATGAAATCCCTGGCGATGAGCATTTACATTAAAAAATTATAATTAATGTAAGGGGGCACCCAACATTTTTTGGCAGCGGCGTCCAAAATTTTTAGTTATGGTCAACGTGCATTAAGTTGACAGGTGCACATAGGCGACATGGTCAAAAGGTCAACATGGCAATTGTCGACATAAATCCCTCCAGTGTCCTGTGAGTAATGGCTCCCGGATCACTGCGGGGGCCACTTTTATAGAATCCAGAACGCACGAGATGTGACGCCGGGAAACTGACGGTTTTCCTCATATTCGGGTAATTCCGGGCCCTGGCTCAGAAATGGTACATTCTGGTGGCTTCAATTTTCAGAAATCCGAGCCCGCATCTCTACTTATAAACAGGACCAACAGTCAGTGCCCGGAGTGGGTGTGCTATGGCGGCCCGACAGTTGGGAATCCGGCGGTCAGGACGCCGACATCGAAATTGTGCAACGGTACTCTGACCCCGGTACTCCGCTCCTTCTATGCGGCTAGTGGACCCCCATGAGGGAGAATAGTTATGTCAGTCGGGATCACAACTGTCGGGCATTTAAACAGTCGGAATTGCGTTGTCGGACTGATGACTGTCAGAATCCCGACTGCCGGCCCGTCATCCGGCGCCCGCCGATGTCTAAGGAGTGAAACCTTACCCACCCTATATCTCCCCCCGACCCAATCAGAACCCTGACATGAGTGACCAGTGATGGTTACAGCCCACCTCTCACTGCTGAATGTTTATATAATGGCATTTCTCAGATGCATCCGGCCGTGGCGGCGCGGTCACGCACTCTGCAGCACAACCTGTATTTTGTGTCTCCACAGATAATCCGCCACTTACTTTTGAGTACGGGAAGAACTCTCTCTGCCTTATTCACCAGCCCCGCCTCCAGAGGAAACTTTATTGTAAGCAACTTCTAAATGAACAAAGGAGAACAGAGAATGCATCAGAGAGGTCCTCGGCCAATAATTACTAGGGGGATGTATTACACCCTTGTCGCTGTCCAGACAATTGTCTCTTATACTACAAGGAAACATTATTCCTCTCATGTATGAACTCCAATTTATTGGAAAAGGGGGCCCTGTATCTTGTCCTGGGGCCCATTTATTTACTAAAATCTATTGAAGATGAGATGTTTCCCATACCAGCCAATCAGATTGTACTTCTTATTTAGTTAGCACCTTCTATAAAATAATAGATAGAATCTGATTGGTTGCTACGGGCAACATCCCGTCTTCAATAGGACTCCCATCTTAGTAAATTTACCCCTTTAGGGCCATATTTCAGACTGGATTCACGCACTCTTACCTGCTCCAGGGAGCCATCCAGCCAATCAACAGAGCAAGAGTAGGAAAATTAGCATTCACAATCCTCCCCCCCCCCCCCCCCCCCGCTGTAGGATGCCCTCAGCCAATCAGCAGAGCAAGAGTGATAGAATGTGCATTCCCATTATCTTCCCTGCTTCAGGAGGTCCTCAGCCAATCAGCAGAGCAAGAGTAGGATTTTGTGCATTCCCACTCTCTCCCTCCCCCCAGGGCGGGATGTATTAATATACATCGCCGCCCTTCGCCTGACAGCCGCTGCGATGCTACCGCATATGTACTAACATATGCGGCTAGCATCGGGTTGCGGTGATGGAGACCCCCGCGATACCTGTGATGTGGTCTGCGGGGGTCTCCGTCACATCTCGGTGGCTGCCAGTGTCCCCCTGCGTCTCCTCCTCCCCCCTGCAGCCGGATGTCCTCCCGGCTGTGACACCTGCTGGGAGTGGAGGAGATCAAAGGAGGACGGGAGGGGGGGCGCGCGGACGGCGGGCGGTGATAGAAGCCCATAGGCTTCTATAGGGTATGTTAGAACATAGGCGGGGGGCATCCCCAGAAAAATCTGGCGATGCCCCATAGAAGCCAATGGGCTTCCAACGTGAACCCACCGCCGCCCTGCACGGACCCCCGCCGCCCCGCATCGCCCCCTCACCTGTGTCCGGGCAGCACAGAGCTGTGCTGCCCAGACCTGCTGTGACCTCCTTCCTGCACTGATCCTCTTCCGGGTGCAGGGAGAAGGAGAGCCCGGTGCAGCTGCAGCAGCGCCGGGTGTGGGAGGGAGGGGGGAGCCGCCGGGACCTGCTGGGACCCGGCGACTCTCACCGCAAAGGACAGCTCTTAACGCAAGAGCTGTCCTTTGCTATAATTATCGCATATGTTAGAACATATGCGATAATTATAATTGCGAAGGGGGGCGGAGAGTTTTAGAGAATCTCCCCCCCCCTAATCAGCAGAAAAAGAGTAGGAAAATTAGCATTCCCACTCTCCCCCCTGCTCTTGGATGCCCTCAGCCAATCAGCAGAGCAAGAGTATTAGAATGTGCATTCCCATTCTGTTCTCTGCTTCAGGACGTACTCAGGCAACCAGCAGAGCAAGAGTAGGATTATGTAGATTCCCGCTTTGCCCTGGTTAAAAATTCACGAACGTTGAAGCTTATACTGCTCTCTGCTGTGCAATTACAGATATATAATAGTGTTAATATTACCAAACATTGTGATAGAGTTACAAAATGCTGCAACAAGCATTGTTAATATCACCAGCATTGGCTCATATTTGTACCCCCGTTCCCAGCAACTCATCAGTGGTACTTCTTGGAGAATAAGTTATTTTTTTTTTTTGAGTGCTGACTGCAAATGATAAAAAACTCTAAAGGTGCCCATACACATTACAATTATTGTATACAATAGTGTATACAATATCGCATCTCATCCGATCTCGGTTTTGCAATAAGATTAGATGAGATGAGATCTAGTACAAAAAAGTATGTGCAGCACATACTTTTTGTACTAGATCTCATCTAATCTGATGTCATTGCAAAACCGAGATGCGATGAGATGCGATATTGTATACAATATTGTATACAATAATTGTAACGTGTATGGGCACCTTTAGAGGTGAGTGAGTGAGCTTCTGTCTTACATTTTATAGGCTGTCAGTTTTGGTGCTTCAGGCCCCCATTTATCATTGATCGAATATTACCGCCCAGGATCGCATTGTAAAATGCGATCCTATCACCTGAATTTATTACCTGCTAGGCGCAGAGACAGGGCTCCGAAAGGAGCCCGTCCCTGCGATGCCTGGAGCCGGAAGCCGGGGGGTCTGCACATGCACGGTTACACGCTGACGCTGACCCCCACCCCACCCCCCCCCCCCCCGCGCGACCCTGGTGACCGCACTGCCGCTCGGGCAGTGCGATATGTAACCATAGGCTACAATGGGCTACCGCCATATCAGAATGGCGATAGCCCAGGGGTGCGATGCCGGCTGCCCGATATTAATACATCGGGCAGCTTCGCATCCCCCATAGAAACCTATGGGGGATGTGGGCGGCAGCGTTGCAGGGGGGGATCGCAGCGGGGATCGGAGGTTCCTGCTGCGGTCCCCTGTGATACATTAGAGGATACCTAATATTTGCGGTTAACCCCCGAAAACGGGTGTTTTCGGGGATTTAGCCGCAAATATTAGTTGATAAATGGGGCCCTAAATGTACACTTTGATCTGCTGTCACAGATTCCGAGCCTCTTCAGCTCAAGTTGGTGTCAAAGGGGACTTGTGTGCATGGACAGCAATCAGCAGCCAGTGACTGTAGAAAATCTGCAAATGAGTGGAGAGAGATCAGCACTAGTTCAGCAGCACCCTCAGTCTTTCTTACTTGGGCCTCTTTGACAGTTTGAGCCCACAAGCCAGTGCTGCCACTGTGCACCCAAACGCCCAGTAAAATCTAATTTGATATATCCCATACTAAAATAACCCCCACGCATTGCAGCCAGTGAGTTAGTGTTACTTACAGAAAGATCCTTAAAATTTTCATAAGTTCTGTATATACGGATATTGTTTCGATCAGACCACAGAATGCAGAACATGTACAGCTGAAAATACAGGAAACATTATTTCAGTTATAAACTATGACGTTTTATATAAAAAATGTTAACCTGACATACAGATGTTTTCACTTACACCTTTCCTTTTATGCTGCTTTGGCACAATATACATAGCATAAGGGCACTTCTAAGTTGTGGCATAGTGTATAATGGCACTACTAATGTGTGGCACAATGTATATAAGGGCACTAGTAATGTGAGGAATAATGTATATAAGGGCACTACTAATGTGAGGCATAATGTATATAAGGGAACTACCAATGCGTGGCATAATGTATATAAGGGCACTACTAATGTGTGGCATAATGTATATAAGGGCACTACTAATGTGTGGCATAATGTAAATAAGGGAACTACTAATGTGTGGCCTAAAGTGTATTAGGGCACTACTAATGTGTGGCACAATGTATATAAGGGCACTACTAATGTGTGGCATAATGTAAACAAGGGAACTACTAATGTGTGGCATAAAGTGTATTAGGGCACTACTAATGTGTGGCATAATGGATAATATTATCTGTGGCATTATGTATATAAAGGGCACTACTATTGTGTGGCATTATGTGCATAAGGTTCATTACTACTGTGTGGTATAACATGTATAAGTGGTACTACTGTGTATCATAATCTGTATAAGTGGTACTACTGTGTGGTGAAGAATAAATAAGGGGCACTATTGTGTGGCATAGCATGTATAAGGGTTCTGCTGTGTAATGTGAATAAAAATGGACTGTGTGTCATAAATGGAATTGTGTATGTGTGTAGAGGTGCCAATTTTTAACCTTGCCCCGGGTAGCAAAAATCCTATTTTCAGCCTTGGCCTTATTGCTATGTACACTATGTTTAGTAATTGGACTCAAATTTTCAATAGAACTACCATCTTAGTATTATTTATTTATTACCAGTTTCTTATTCCGCAGCGCTTTACAGAGAATATTTGAACATTCACGTCAGTCCCTGCCCCAGTGGAGCTTACACTCTATATTCCCTACCACATGTACTGCATGTAGGGTTAATTTTTGTTGGGAGCCAATTAGCCTACCAGTATATTTTTGGATTGTGGGAGGAAATCGGAGTACCCGGAGGAAACCCACGCAAGTATGGGGAGAATATACAAACTCTGCAGGGCCATGGTGGGGATCGAACCCATGACCTCAGCGCTGTGAGGCGGTAATTCTAACCATTACACCATCCGTACTGCCCTAGTAAATTTTCCCTGTGTTCCTAGGTACCCTCAGGGGCTGACAGAGTCTTGCACGGGCCCCTCTACTTGGTGGTCCAGAACCAAATCAAATTATTTCTGGTGAAGTGATATTCAAAACCAGTGCTTGCCGCTGCCAATCATTACACGTATGACCAATCAGAAGCACAGCTGTGCACCACCACGTAACTGACCCTCAATGACAGCTACACATAATATACTTCAATTAATATCTTGTCCAAATTCATCAATAAAATGCTGATACTTTGGGACATTGTGATTCAGGAATGTTTGGGAACCACTGAAATAGGGGTATGGGAGATTGACATGAATCAGGTCAATCACTGAAGGCCGACACCTAAAATAGCAACATCCTATGGGAAACAGAACCCATATCTTAGTAAATGTCCCTCTGTGTGTGCTGCATGCAGAATCAGCCAGTATTTACCCTGCATGCAAACAAAATACATTTGTTTGCTAACTTTGGATCGTAATGTGCTTTGTCTGGGTACAAAATGACTTATCCCTACTACTGAAAGTGTATATTGCTTAAGTTTACCAGCAGGCAGGAGGAACATAGGGGGAGAATAGAGGGTGAGCAATGGCAACTGTACTGCAATAAAATCTTACCTTTTGCCTGCTATGCTGGACTAGTCCAAGAGCTTTAGCTTCCACTGGGTATCGACTCATGTTCCTCGTGTGCTGTCACCTGTGACTGAACTGTTCACCTGTACAGGCCTGGGTTTCATATATAGAGGAGGAGGGCTGGGGGCTGAGCCTGAACAGTCAAGGAGTGCACTGTGCACAACCCCATCTATTGTTTTCTTTGCAGCTTCCATAGAATTCTCTATTATGCAAGTAAAGATGAGGCGATGTCAGTAAGTCTGGTGCCAATTGAAACACTTTCCGGAAACCAAACATGCCATAAATTCCACATTAAGTAATCCATTGGTTCCAAGCTGGCACTTCAGAAGGACCGCTGTATGGGGATAATTCAGTCGGCCAGGCACAATATAACAAATCGCAAATTAACATTGTTTTGCTAATGTGCCCATGCGCCTGTATGTAAGGCCGTGAACTGCAGAAGCACTGCGAAAAATGCAACCGCAGTTTCACGCAGCGGCACTGCCCGGACCAAGGGAGGCAGTGGTCGGAGGCGGTGATAAGGTGGTGATTGGCTATTGTGGGGGCAGAAGCGATGGGCTGCAGGGGCGTGGTTCGGACAACACAGCCGTATCTGAACCATTTTTTGGAGAGAGCTCAAAAGCCCAAAAATTTCCACTAATTACCCCTTTACTGCACAGATGGTGGGAGATGAGGTGGGAGAAGGGGGCATTGGGCTGAATGAAGGGGCCCTGATACATAACTTCCAGGGTGGTAGAAGATGTTTAATACGCAGAGGAGGGGTGTATAGTGGAGTGGGCTTATTATTCTTAATTTTCTGGTGGGAGGACACTTGCTTGACTGCAGATATCTCCAGTTCCCAGAAATAGATTTTTTAGATTTTAATGGAATTAAAAACTAAAGGATCCCACCTACCAAATGGTATTGGGGACTAGGGGATCAGAGTTCAGGAGACAGAGCAATCTGCCAACGAGACTATAAAACTACATACCAGGAGTGTGGAGCTGGAGCAGTAACCAGCTGCTGGAAGGCTGATATCTCTGGTTCTGGGAACAGTAGAGACAAGCTACTAGTGTCCATCAAAGGGGGGGGGGGGGGGGGGAGTCCCAGCTTTTGGAATATACCCTCAGAAAAGCTCTAAGTCAGAAAGAACCTGAAATATCTGACTTGGAAGAGCAATTAACAGGCTTGGATGGGGACCACTTCTTTGAAGTCAGATATCTCCGGTTCCCAAGGGCCGATTTTTAAAATTCTTGTACTCATGGAAATAGGGGACCCTCAGTTTTTAGCCGAGGACCCGTAGACTCCTTGGGGTTTTCTGGGTACTCAGAACCCCCCCCCTGCGTGCGCCACTGGGTATCGTGTGTAGAATTTTGAGGGGGGGGGGGGGGGGGGAATTAATTTATTCCATTGTAGAAAATGGCTGTAACATAACAAAATGTGGAAAAAGTGAAGCGCTGTGAATACTTTCCAGATGCACTGTGTACAGTTAAGGTTCTTTTGACCTGACATTCATGGGGCAGTAAAGAAATATTGTCAGGAATGTCCAGTGTATCAGAGGACCACACCCTGGCCAGAATTCAGGACGCCCTTGGTTCCTCTACCTGTCATCACCGTGCCCTTTGAGCAAATTGGGATGGATTTGATTGGACCAGTGGAGAGATCTGCTTGTGGGCATCAGTACATATTAGTAGGGGTTTACTATGCCGCCAGATACCCGGAGGTCATACTACTGCATAATATGAAGTCAAGCCGTATTGCCCAAAAATTTCTAGTTCTATGGACTGTTTGTTATGGACCAGGGTACCCCTTTTGTCTCAAAACTGATGAAAGATGTTTGTCATCTGTTAAGGGGCGAATCGTATTACTACTGTACTTAAGATTACCATCAGACAGTTGGTTTGCAGAGCCAGATTAAGGTATAAATGGGCCTGGAGCTGAAAATGATCAAGGGCCTATTATGCGCAATAATAGGGGTTGCGGCCAGCACCTAATAATGTGGGAGGTGTGACCACTGTTCTGTTTGGGTGGTCTGCTCATGGGTGTGTCTCTCTTTGTGATAATACTTTCAACTAATTATATATGCCTGGAAAATGCAGGGGGCTGGCATAGGAAAAATGCAGGGAGATATATTGGCGGGTGCACTCCAAAGGTGCACCCACAGGATGCCGATGTCCTAAGATGCGGGGTGAGGCGGCACTCCAGTCATAAAAAAAATACTGAAAGCCGAAACTTGGTAGACAACATTTCAGCACCTTTTATGTGGTCACCTAATTTTACCACACAATATACCCCTTAAACAAATCATGCAGCACAATAGTAACCCCTTATACTGTACTTGCCTCTTACACATTATGCCACATGGAATGAGCCAAAATCCACACCGACTGAGCCAAAATCCACACCGACTGAGCCAAAATTCACATTATGGCACACAGATTGAGCAATAATGCACAATATGCTTCATAAACAGGGGCATTGGTGCGCATTAAAAATTTACACCATAATGCCACATGTTAAGCTACACACACTAATGTCCATTACTTATTATGCCATACACCATAATGCCTATTAAAAATTATGCTACATAAGTGCTGCTTACCTGCATGCTCATTGCCAGGCGTTCCATGCTCATTGCAATGTGGGATTACTTGATCATTGCCAGGGTTTCCATGCTAGTTGCCATGTGGGATTACATGCTCATCGCCAAGAGGAAATACATGCTCACAGTAACTCGGGGACAGCCGCCGCTGGGCAGAAATGACAGCCAGTGACAGCTGGGCAGAGAGCAGGGGGCTGCCCGGCTGTATTCAGAGCACTGCAGGTCCCAGCTATTTGAAATAATACCCCTTTCAAACCAGAAAATGCAGGGACTGGCCCCTTTTACACCAGCCTAGTCCCTGCATTTTCTGGTGTGAGAGGGAGAGAATCAACACCCCCTCCTCCCCCCCCCCCCCTTTAAACAGCCAGCTATATCTTCAGAACCAACTGACCCATTTACATGTGGGCTTCGAATGATTTTGGTCCCGTGAAACTGGGCCGTTTGGTTCCAGAGAAATCTGTCCTCAAACAACATGAACAGCCATGAAATTATAACAATACATGAAAATACTGTACTATATGTTCAACATCTTTGAAACCTTTTATTATTGAATCAATTGATTTTATTTTTCTAAACATTAGATGTATTTGTTTATTACATCATAATACACTTTAACTTATTTAATTGTTAATATATTGGCTAATCTTTTGCATAATTATATGCTGTAATGCAGCCCAATCATGTTCCCAGCATAGGGGATGCAAAACTGTTTTTCTGTCAATAAACAGAAGCGATTTGTAAAATGATACTTTAGATTAGAGAAGTTTACACTGTTACTTGAAATACTTATTGTAACAGTTACTGTTTTTCAATAACAGACTGCAACAGTTATTTCTTATTAATGTATGCAGGATTGTCTATCTTTGTATATGCACTGCAAAGAGAGCAGCATACATCCAATTACCTCCTCACTGGGATGGAATTAGCAAGATCTAACAACCAGACACTGTTATTGATAAGACAAAACATACCGCACTCACAGTGCTCCAAAACATGCTAAATAGTATGTTGTTGTTTTTTAGAATTCATACATTTGAAAAACAGTGAAGGTTTTTTTTTTTATACTTTATTGGCAATACAATCACAAAACATTCCTAAATTCACATAAGGTTGCGAAAAATATAATCAGCTTTACTCCATATGTGCTATTGTCCTGTTATATAGAAGGTTGGTAGGACATTACTAGTGAAAAGGTAATGAGGCTTTTCTGTGAACTGTTGTATCACTGCTTTTTGGTCCTTATTCAGACCTGATCGCAGTACAAATTTGTTCTCAAAATGGGCAAAAAAATGCTGCACTGCAGCTGGGGCAGATGTAACATGTGCAGAGAGAGTTAAATTTGGGTGGGGTGTGTTGAAACTCAAATCTAAATTGCAGTGTAAAAATAATTCAGCCAGTATTTACCCTGCACAGAAAAAAAATAACTCACACAAATCTAACTCTCTCTGCACATGTTACATCTGCCCAACCTGCAGTGCAGCCTTTCTGTGCCCATTTTGAGAACAAATTTGTACTGCGATCAGGTCTGATTAAGGGGCAAAAGGCAGTGTTATATTTCACACAGTGTCACTGAAATCCCATTTAGAGTAATTGTGCTTCTTCTATTATAAACACGGAATCGGTACATCTGTCAGAATGAACTTAGGTCTACAGTCATTAGGTCGACCCCACTAGGTCGACTGGCAGGAAGGTCGACCTGATTTAAGGTCGACATGGGCCAAGGTCAACATGACTTAAGGTCGAATTTGCATAAAGGTCGACATGAGGAAGGTCGACTGGTCCACATGGGTTTTTCACTGTTTTTTTATCCGAATGTCGACACAGTCAACATGGACACAGTTGGCAATGAGAATCGGACCCTCGCATCGCTCGCTTCGCTCGCAATGCTTCGGGCACGGTGGCTCGCTTCGCTCGCCACAACTTTAATAACCTCCTCCATGCCCTAGTGGATGGTAGGGCATGAAATACCGCCTGTCGGCACATGTCGGCTCAAAAAACAGTGAAAAACCCCATGTCGACCTTATGACCAGTCGACCTTCCTCATGTCGACCTTTATGCAAATTTGACCTTAAGTCATGTCGACCTTGGCCCATGTCGACCTTAAGTCAGGTCGACCTTCCTGCCAGTCGACCTAGTGGGGTCGACCTAATGACTGTAGACCTAAGTTCATTCTAATAGATGACCGCTTCCCATAAACACATTCAGGAGAAAAAACACAACATTCACAATTGTGACCATGAAAATGGGTCAATTATCAGGGATTTTTTTCTCCCGCCAAAGTCAGTCCCTTTGCACTAGGACAAGCTCGTACTCTCTTTACTATGCTAAAGTATATTAATAAACCACTCTAAGACATCCTGACATAATATAACTAGATCGGAGCATCTTCATAGGTTTCGTTATTTTCACCTAAAAAGTGAAACTTTAGGCCTCTTGCCAGAACAGAAGATGTTGACTCAGATCAAAAACTTTTGCGCGTTTCTTATTCAGGTCAATTTCAATTTTTTCACTCCGCCCTACTGTGGGTACCTGCTACAGAAGCAGCTTTTGGAGGGGTAAGGTGAAACTTGTAGTTACACCACTGTCCGTTAGGACCCCCTTCGGTATTCCCAAATGGGTATATAGTACAGGGTTAGTAGCTCTCTGGCAATAGTGCCATATTTCATATTTTGTAGGGGTATAGGGGCACATTTATCAAAATCGCATTTACAATGCGATCTGGGCGGTATATTACCGCCCAGGATTGCATTGTAAAATGCGATCATATCACCTTAATGTATGTAGTTTGAGGGCGCAGGGACAGGACTCCGAAAGAAGCCCGTCCCTGCGATGCCCGGAGCCGGAAGCTGGGCAGTGCGATGTGCAGCCATAGGCTACAATGGGCTATCGCAATATCAGAATGGAGATAGCCCAGGGATGCGAAGCCGGGCTGCCCGATGTTGATACATCGGGCAGCTTCGCATCCCTCATAGAAACCTATCGGGGATGCGGCCGGCGGCGCTGCAGGGGGGATCGCAGCAGGGATCAGAGATTCCTGCTGGAGTCCCCCTTTAATACATTTAGGTGATACTTAATATTTGCGGTTAACCCCCGAAAACGGGTGTTTTCGGGGATTTAGCCGCAAATATTACTTGATAAATGGGGCCCATAGCCTCCTGGTATCTGGAACCATAATCCACTATCACTAGTATGTATTGGTGCCCTGAGCAGATTTTTCTAAAGGAATATATAACAACACTGTATATACCCAGAGCTGCAGCCACCCCCTCCGGTGCAGAATGATGTGGTTCTACCACTTCTGCCATCCCCGCCCCCTCCTTCATCGCCTGGAGAGGCAGGATGGGGGCACTGACATCGGTTAAGTACACTAGCCTGTTCTGCTATATTTACTAAGACAGTCAGACCTGTCAGCTTATGTCTAGATGTATTTCCAGACCAGGGCTGGGAACATTTACTGAATGACTTATTGTCAGTAAGGGATTCTGCTAAATGTTCAAATATGTGACATTTTAGGTGTATTTCATTCTACTGTCAAAAGAAAACATTTTTAGGTCACTAATAGCATCTACTTTAGAGGATTAGAGGATCCGCGTGATGCCTGAGCTGGTCATACATAGTTATGTAAGACCAGGAGAGAGAATGAAAAATGAATGAGAATCAGAGGCCAGTGCTCAGCCACACAGAGGGAGAGATGTACTAAAGCCTTCAAAAGTGATAAAACTCCAATCAGATCATACCTGTCATTTTTTAAACACAGCTTGTGACATGGCAGGTAGGAGCTGATTGGCTGGTTTTTTTATCTCTCTCCATTTTATCACTTTTCAAGCTTAGTACATCTGGTCCATAGGGAGATGAATGAAACCTTAAGGTGGCCATACATCAGAAAGATCTGCTTACAGTCATGATTGTGTACAATTTCCCTTCACCTTCCCGGCAGTCCATGGTGGTTTTTGGACACACACTGTACTCACAATCCGTCATACAATCCAGCTGCTGCATGATTGTATGATTGAAGCTTCATTTAAATAGGGGGCTGGCCTACTAGGATCAAAATGATAGGAGTACCAAAATCCAGTTTTTTTTTTTTTTTAATTTACAGGTTGCCAGCAACTACCAATCTGCTCACATCTGCTGTGTTATGCCCAGGGCAGCCGAGAGGGGGGGAGGGAGCGGGTACTAATTACCCAGGCCCAGGCTTTCTGGAGGGGCCCTGCAGGGGCCCTGGTCTGACCCCTCCCTCCCTCTCAGGTAGCAACAGCAGCACACACTTCTACAACATGTGCTGTGCTGATAGCAGGCTCAGCATGAGCATCTCACTGACAGCGTGTGAGCTCATGCTGAGCCTACTGTCAGCACAGAACATGCTGTAGGTGTGTGCTGCTGCTGCTACTGCTGAGTTTAGAGTTTTCTTTCACCCCCCCCCCCTCTAAACATTTTGGGGGCGTGGCCTAAGTGCTGAAGATGGCCACAACTCCCACAAAATTTCCTCTCGGCTGCCCTGGTTACATACCTCCCAACAGTCCCGATTTTATTGGGACAGTCCCGATTGTCAGGGGCTGTCCCACCCGCGGGCGGCAGTGTCCCGCGGTGTGGGGGGGCTGTTGGGAGTCCCCCCTGTCAGCTGCTAAGCAGCGGGGAATAAACGCACAGCGTCTATTCCTGCAGCCAGGGGGCTGGGGGCATGGCTAGAGGCTCACAGAGCCTCTGGGTCATGCCCCCATAGCGGCAAAATGGGGGCGTGGCCTCACGGAAGAGCCGCAAATATAGGCCACGCCCCCAAATTAGGCCGCGCCCCCTCCGGCGCGCAGCAGCAGCGTCCCGACTACTGAAGTGACAGAGTTGGGAGGTATGGAGTGTCACATGACTCTGGTTGTATGAGCCATCTAATGACAGATTGTATGTGCCCAATCCCAACTGATCTGAGGTGCAGCACGTCAGATCAGAGAAACAATCCTCCAATCCGAGAGCTTGTGTGATTGTATGATTATGTACACACCAGTGGCGTAACTACTTATTTTGCGCCCCCCCACCACACATTTTTTTTCACCCCCCCACTCCTACATCCCTCGGCGCCCCCCCATGCACATACTTGCCCGCCGCTGCATCTGCGGTCACAGTCCCGTCTCTCCCAGCGCTGGCTCCTGCTGCTATAACGAAAAGGGACTCTTAGAAAATGGCTGCCCCCATACTGCAGACAGAAAACTGTCTGCAGTATGGGGGCAGCCATTTTCTAAGTGTCCGTTTCCATTATAGAAGCAGGAGCCAGCGCTAGGAGAGACGGGACTGTGACGGCGCGGCAGGCAGGTACCCGCAGACAGCAGCGGGTAACTATAGCCCCGCAGACCCCCGGCGCCATAACTTTCTCTGCGCCTCCCGCCACCGCGGGGGCTGCGGAGCTATAGTTACGCCACTGGTACACACAAAGTGCACACAATCTGCATACAATCCATTTAACAATCCATTGAGATTGTATGATTGTGTGCAATGTCTTTCTGATGTATGGCCACCTTTAGAGAGGGATAAAATACCAACCAATCCGCTTCTAGCTGCTATTTTACTGGCTGTATTGATATCCTGTAAAATTACAGAAGCTGATTAGTTGGTATTGTATATGTCGCTAAGGTTTCATTTATCTCCAAGCTCTGTCCCTGGGACGGTTCTCTGCAGTATTATCAGGGTATTTCTCGTAAAAAATGCCCAATCATGTGCTGTCATCAGAATTGCACCACTTCCTCTGCCGTCGGGACACTTCTCCGCGTCATGGCGACCCCTTTTTTTGTTTACGGAAATGTGGCCAGATCATATTTCCCATTGTAGGTATGGGAACTGCGACCTGGTTACTAAAAATTTCCAAATTAAAGGTTTTGGAGCTGCTTTTTTTTAAATGAAAAACCCACCCCAGATTAGCAGATGTCTGCTGCAGTGTCACAGCATCAATAGGCCCCACACACAAGTCCCGGGCCTACAGATAGGAATTATTTGTCTAAATGCAATATTGCACTTGCCAATTTAACAATTTATTCTGAACCACTGCCTCATGAATATTGCTCATGAGCTTCCCATGAATTGACACGGATGGATTTTTATGAATGTTTATGTTCATACAAAATGGCCGTCACCATTGCCAATAGGTGACTGAGGTACTTTACTTGTGTAGGGTGCACTAAACTAAAATTTAGTTTATCATTCTGGTCAGGTATAATTGAGATTCTTTGACTGATCCCCGTGACATATTAACTGTATTTTGCCATTTACACATTCTTTTACTGACACACCTTTATATTAGTATGGTAAGATGGAGACTTCTCTGAGGGGAGCTTATATCTGTTGTTTATAAATAGAGGAACTGAACATATCTAGGTGGATCAGGGCATTCCATGCAAGCTAATGACTGTTGTGCATCTATTTCTGTACAAAGATGTTGTGTAACTGGACAAATTTTAGTAATAAACTGAGAGGAGTGGAGAGCAAATGTTTATAGAGGGCGTGAGCAGGGGCTGGCTGGCAACTTTTAAACTGGGGGGGCAAATTCAAGCAAGGGGCCCTGTCTTTCCACAAACACACGACAATGGAAAAGTGGGCATGAATTGGACATTCATTCAAGCATACTTTTCGAAGTCTACATACCATAGGATGTATACAACATAGTGAAGAATATACACCGTTTTCCAATAATTGTAAACCATGACGGATCGCATGATCAATGTTTTTGCCCCCCACAGATGTACACTAAAAATAGGGACAGTGCACGTGGTAGGTGCGGAGCAATAATTTACGCTGTAATGCCCATTACATAATATGCCACAAACTGTAATTCCTATTACATATTATACCACATGCCGTGATGCCTATTACACATTAGGCATCACACTGTGATGCCTATTACATATTATACCACACACACCATAATGCCCAATACACATTATGCCACAAAGCATAATGCCCATTACACATTATGCTACACGTCAAAATGCCTGTTACATATTATACCACACGCCAAAATGCCTATTACACATTATACCACACCCCATAATGCCTATTACACATTATACCCCACGCCGTTATGCCTATTACATATTACACCAAACACTGTAATGCCTATTACATATTATGCCACATAAGTGCCACTTACCTACATGCTTGTTGCCCGGAGTTACATGCTTGTTGCCAGAGATTACATTCTCATTGCCAGGGGTTTTACATGTTCCTTGCCAGGAGTTTACATGTTCCTTGCCAGGGGGTCACATTCTCCTTGCCATGGGAGGTTTACATGCTCGTTGCCATGGGGGATTACATGCTTTTTTCCCAGCGGTATTACTGCGATGCAGAGGGAACAGGCTGCAAGTGCCATCTTAATGCAAGGACTTACTGGGCAGCTGCCCTAGGGCCTCACAGTCCTAGGGGCCTTCGAGCAGGGGTTTGCTGGTGCCTTGGGAGTTCCATGTAAAGCTAGTAGAGATTGCTGTCAGGCTTCTTTGGTTGTGAATTACACAAAATCAGAACTGCCGGGAAACATTCTCTACCGGCTGCAGCCAAACAGTTACCGGGTACAAGCTGCTAATTGCTGGTTGGCAGATAGCAGGAAGTTGTGACTTTTTAAACTTTAGTAGGGGCTCCAGTGCATTGCTTTATCTAGGGTCCAAAATCCCTCATGCTGCATGCACAGTGTGGTACCAGGAACATGTTGCAGGCATGGCCGCCGAGAGGGGGGGGGGCGTGTACTAATTACCCGGGCCCAGGCTTGCTGGAGGGGCCCGGCGGGGGCCTGGTCCCTGGTCTGACCCCCTCCTCCTCCATCCCTCCCGGGCAGCAGCAGCACACACATACAGCATGTGCTGTGCTGACAGCAGGCTCAGCATGAGCGTCTCACCGACAGTGTGAGAGCTCATGCTGATCCTGCTGTCAGCACAGCACATGCTGTACTTGTGTTCTGCTGCTTGGGGGCGAATGACAATAACACTTCCCCTCGGCTTTAGATGGTTTTTTCACTCCCCCCAGAAAGTTTGGGGGCATGGCCACACCTCCCGTGATTAGGCCACATCCCAAAATGTTACCGGGGCCTGGCATACCTCTCGGTGGTCCTGATTGCATGCACGAGTACTGGCTTGCACTGTGTCCCCCTTCCTGCTTTCCCACCCTGCAGTTTGCACTGTGCCCCCCTCCCCATTCTCCCACCTGTGCTTTGCACTGCCCCCCGCCCCCCCCCACTCTCCAACACATGCTTTGCAATGTCACCCACACACACACACACACACACACTCCCACTTGGCAGCTTGTACTGTGTCCCTCCCCCTCAGCACTCTCTCACCTGGTGGGTTGCCCTGTGACTCTCTACCCTCTCCCACCCAATCAATTGCACCGTGTTCACCACCTCAACCACCACCCCCTGCTCCCTTCCGTCAGCACAGAGTCATGGGGGGGTATTCAATGTCAGGGGCACGGCTGTCGAGCTAGCGCGACAGCCGTGCCCCTGTCCCGTTCTCGGTTAGCTCGCCTGGAGCTCGGCAGTCGGGATTCAATGTCCCGGCCGCCGAGCGGCGAGAAGGGGGCGTGGCCGCGAGTTGCGGCCGGGAAGTGACGAGCTGCAGCCGGCAGCTCGTCACTTCCCGGCTGTTCTCGGCAGAACGAGCCCGACAGCTAGAGATGTCGGGCTCGTTCTGCAGTGAAACCCTGTTCAATGCTGTCGGGAAAGACAGCATTGAATAGGGCCCGTCGAGCATCTCCCCCACGGGAGATGCTCGACGGAGATTGCATACCCCCCATTGTCTCCCCCAGGTTGGCAGCACAAAGACCTGGGTTACTGTGACCTGCTGGCAGCATTCAGGGAGGCAAAATGCACAGATCAAGGGAAGGCAAAATGGTCAGGGTTAGTGCTTGTGTGTCAGCATCCGTTTTTCTGTGTCAGCATCTGTCTGCATTCCGTGTGTATCAGTGTCCTTGTGTCAACATCACTTTGTCAGCATGTGTCAGTATTATATGTGTGTCAATGTCAGCATTCTTGTGTCAGCTTCAGTCAATGGGGGAAATTTACTAATATGAATTCGTAGAAAAAAATCATATTTTCCTAGGAAAATACAAATTTTTGGGGTGTATTCGTATTTTTGGTAGTCCTGGTCTTCTGTCAACTTCTGAAGACCCGGACTACGTCGGATCAAGACTACAGATCTTCACAGGAGGACCTGGGTGAGTAGGATTTCCTTCCACAGGTCCCCCATGGATTTCTTCGGACCCGGATGGACGCCGACAGACGCCGCCGACATGGACATCGACATGGAGCCAGGAAAAGGCACCGGACCAAGACCCAGGGACCTACCTACGGGCTCAAGATAGGTAAGTATCAGTATGTATGGGCTTTGGATGTATTAAAGTTTTATTTTTTATTGTGTGTCAGTGTGTGTGTTTATTTCACTATTTTTTTTACTGTGGAACTACAAGTGCCAGCGGGCCCTTTAATGCCCCGCAGGCTGGGACTTGTGGTTCTCCAAGTCCCAGCTTGCGGGGGAGGCTTGCTGGGACTCATAGTTCCACAGTTAAAAACAATAGTTTTTTATTCTATTTTTTTACACTCAAAAAGCCCGGTGGCCACCGCTCTAGGGCCACCGGGGACAGCACCAGGCTTTAGCCTGGTTAGGTAAGTCCTGGAGGGGGGGACATCTTTATTGGGGTGGTCCCCACTCCCCCAGGGCCCCTGGCCAGGCTGACTGGTCAGTAGGGTGATGTTTTGGCCGCCGGGACTTATATAATAAGTGTCCCCCGGCTGTGACATTACCCTGCTGGCTGGTTTGGCCTGGGGCTGGTTCTTAAAATACGGGGGACCCCTAGTCATTTTGTCCCCCGTATTTTGGGAACCAGTCCCAGACCTGGAGCCTGGGGCTGGTTTTAAAAAATCGGGGAACCCCTATTTGTCGGGTTTCCTGATATTTTATTAACGGCCGCGGCTCCTACAGCCTGGTGCTGGTTACAGCTGTGGGGGGGGACCCCACGCTGTTTTGTTTTTATTTTTATTATTTATTGTACAATTTTTTTTACACTCTGCAGCCTGCACGGATCTGAGTGATCCGTGCAGACCATGGACGTGCGGTGAGGTAAATGGCTCAAGAGTCCCTGGCAAGTACCAGAGCCAGATATGCACACACTATGGCCCTTATTCTGATCGGTGCGGAAATTCCCGCATGCGGACGGACCGCCGATGTTGATCGTCTGCGCATGTGCAGAGGTCACTCTGCGCATGTGCAGGCGATTTCGCCGCACGGATTCTTTATACGCCGCACAGGGGGCGTAGAGGGGCGTGAGGGGCTACTTAGCCTCATTACCCTATGCATACGCCCCCCGTTTCATGGGCGTTCCCATGCAAACGCGGGGCGTATGCATGGTAATGAGGCCGTGACGCGCGGGTACGGGGCGGGCATCTGACATCGCCGGATGTCAGCTGCCCGCCCCCATACATGATTTCACACGGACAAGTGTCCGTGTGGTCTTGTGTTGCGGGACCTGGTGGAGCGTGCGGCCCTGCATTCGATGTTCGGCGACCATCGAATGCAGGGGCTGCTCCCACCATGGAGGAGGCGTATCCCCGTCCACATTCATGCGGACCGCCACATATCCGCATACGGACGGCAGGTGGCGATCCGTATGGAAGGCGGGGATTCGCCTGCACGGTTGCGGCCGCATATTCTGATCGGGCCGCACCGATCAGAATAAGGGCCTATATGAGCCTTTGGGTACATACCAGCATTATACACATGTGCAGCAGTATACACTGCTGGAGATTCGCTGAGTTTTGATGAGAGATGCACAGAAAAGGCAGCCAGGTGAGCCACTGCATCACCTGCCACAGACTTTTTACTCCACAGTTTTGACTGTAAAAATGATTAGAATAATAAAAATAAGATTTTTTTTATAAATTATTAGTATTTTTGACATAATTTATCAATTCAAAATGCCGGCATATGTGCTAGTATGACAGGAAAGGCTGTGCATCACCTGCCTCACCCCACCGCACGACACTGGTGCAGACTGCCTCCACTAATTCGTATTAGCGGACGTATATACAGCCAGCTAATATGAATTACTACGACATTGGAGGGTTACAAAGCAGTCTATGTGACTGCTTTGTAAATTCCCCTCCGGAACAGCCTGTGCAGTCGTAGGAAGAATACCAATACGATTTTTTAGGATTTCAATATTAGTAAATTTCCCCCAATGTGTCTGCATCTGTGTGTCAGCATCTATCAGTGTATTAGCATCAGTGTATCAGCACCTGTGTATCAGCATCTATATGTCAGTATGTCAGCATAAGTGTGTCAGCTTTTATGTTTCCGAGTCTCAGTATGTCAGTTTCTGTCACTGTCTGCGCTTGTCAGTGTGCCAGCATCTGTGCGTCAGCATCCATGTGTCATTGTGTCAGTGTCTGTGTGTGCGCATCAGTCAGAGTGTCAGTATTATTTGTGTGTCAGTATCTGTGTGTCGGGATCTGTCTATCAGTGTCAGGGTCCGTCTGCACATAAGGCTTCTCTCCTCCTGATCAATCTCCCCTCCACTAGCAGTCCGACTACAAGGCTCAGTGACCAGACCTACGCCACCTTACTTCAGACAATGGCAGCCTCCTCCTCAGCTGGTAACACAAGATTCCATGGTTTCCATGGTTAGTTTTCGTACCAACTATCCCTCCCCACTCTGCCTCATCCGCCCCTGTTACCTTAAGGACAACCCCCTTTTTGTGACCACACCCCTTTTTCTGACACACGGTACACCCTCAGATAAACACGAAACCCCTTTTAATGATCGGGGACAACTGTATCGCCGCAGGGCTATTGTATAAACTTCGGTAAGTCGGTGCCTGCCAGGGCTTATCAGGGATTTTGTTTCACCTGCCTTCGACAGGTGAAGCACAATCGCAGAAAAATGGCGGAACATCGGGAAAATGCACCAAATGATTTTTTTTACCAGTATTCAAATATCAGCTAATGAGCATGAATAAGGTAGAACACTGACAAAAAGAGGTACTTGTGTACTATCACGGCGGCCATTGCATCGCAGACCATAAGGCATGTGATGGTATGCGATGCAACAAGATTTCCCCCGATGTCATACAATGTTAAAATTGTATAGCATTGTATATGGCATACAATGCCATACAATGCGATGCGATTTTAAATTGTATAAGCACCCTAATTGTATAAGCACCCTAATTGTATAAGCACCCTAATTGTATAAGCACCCTAATGCACCCCCACGCCACCCCCACTATGAATGTGAACCCGAAGCCTGGTGAGCGTAGCGAGCCCGCAAGGGGTGGCGGTCTTCGTCCTCCGACCTTTTCATACCCCCACTATCCACGTCGGCGTGAAGTTGATTTTATATAGTGTGGCGAGCGCAGCGAGACACCGAGCCTGAAGCGTGGCGAGGGGACGCAGAATACATGTAAAGTAATACGCGTCCGCTCGCCACGCTTCCGGCTCGCTGCGCTCGCCACACTATATAAAATCAACTCCACGCCGACATGGATAGTGGGGGTATGAAAAGGTCGGAGGACGGGTACCGCCGCCCCTCGCGGGCTCGCTGCGCTCGCCACGCTTCGGGTTGGCGTTCATACTGGGGATGGCGTGGGGGTGCATTTATCATTGTAAGCACCCATTAGGGTGCTTATACAATTTAAAATCGTATAGGGGCTTAAATCGCATCACATCGCTGTGCATCGGATGTATGGCATGCGATGGCATGCGATGCAATGTCATTAAAAATCGTGCAACCTAATATCGGGGGCGCCGTGATAATACACAAGTACCCAAAAAGATTATGTCTCCGTGGTGTATAAACTGGGTGAACAAGTCTCCGAGTTGTGCTGTGTGCCCCATTATCAGCTTCTCATTGTTCCTACAATTCACTTAAAAGTGATCAAATGTTTCCTATACAAACAATGTGAAGAAATGATGGAAGAATGCAGCACAGAGACACCGCTGAGTCACCGGATACCTGATCAATGTGGCACAGAGACACCGCTGAGTCACCGGATACCTGATCAATGTGGCACAGAGACACCGCTGAGTCACCGGCTACCTGATCCAGGTGCTTCTGGTTCATAGATCTACAGGTTATATACACACAGCCAATAGGTCTGCCCCAAAAGGTCGACTTGCAGTAGGTTGACATGGTCAAAAGTTCGAGAGGGGCAAAAGGTTGACATGAATAAGGTCAACATGCAATAGGTCAAGTGTCAAAATGTCCAAAATGTCGAAAAAGGTCAGTATCGCCCGCCTCCCCGCAGAACAACCACACCCCCAGCCACCAGCGCCGCCCACATCCTCTCGGTAGCATGCAGCCGAAGGGGGGAGAAATCATTTGGTGGTCATCGATCATCGAATGATTTTTCTACCCTTCAGTCTAAACTGACTTTTATTTCCGCCACTGATCGACGAATAGGGGGCGGGCGCTGATGTCATGTGATGTCAGCCGCCCACCCTGCGCAGGCAACGCCACATCTGCTTTCCATGGGGAACGTCCAGCATTTTCATGGGGATGCCCATAAAACGCTGGGCTTTCCCGTGATGCCACCCCCTGTCCGTGCGCAGACCCCCCCACCATTGAAAACGTGTCCAAATTCGGGCCCTTACGAACGGGTGTGAATCAGCCCCACAGTCTTTGTTTCCAGAGTGTTGGTAAGATGAGTGATATTTGCCACCATATACGTGAGGCTGGAACAGGGCTGGTTTGTCAGTAACTCATGAGCCAGAGCGCGCATCCACCAGAAATACTCAGCGCGAGCGTGTGTGCGCGGCTTCCAGCTGGTTAGCACTCCAATCGCCTTATCAGAAGTCCTTTTCCTTTGGGGTTGCAAAGCAGGGACGTGCAGTCAGGGGAGGCAGGGGAGGCAGAGCCTCCCCTGTCATTAATGAATAACCATAATTAAAATAATACAAAGTGAATACTTATGACACATATTATGTGTCATAAGTATATGCTTTATATTATAATCATTTTTACCCCTTTAAAAAAAAAAATATATATATATTGGTCTAGGAGGCACCAAGTGCGGTGCCTCCCGCTACTAATGATAAATGTCTAGACTCAGGGGGCGGGTAGTGGGCGAAGCCGAGCACTGGGCTGTAAAAGCCCATTCAAAAAAGCTGTAGAAACGGCACCTGTGGCAGTGCCTCAGTGACGGGGACGTGCTTTTCTGCCTATATGAAAGTACGCCTCTGTCACTGAGGTAGATGTGATTGGGCAGGCACATCTGCCTCTGTGACAGGGGCGTGCTTTCATAACGGAGAAAGCACGTCCCTGAAGTCTGTCACCGAGGCACTTCCAGTGGAGTATCTACAGGCTGGCATCCAAGGCTGCTCAACTGCCTTTGGATGACTGCTCCTCACCGCCTGCGCCGCCCGCTCCTTGTCACCGCCACCGGCTCAAGCGGCTCTGACTGTGTGGATTGCAGGCACCGACGCAGATGGGTGCCAGACGCCGGCTAGGCGCCTGCAGCAATACATATTGCACTAACCCAGCGTCACTAGTCCTGGCTAGGCTCCCATTAATTTTATTATCACCCGTCTGGCTCCGCCTCCTGCCCTTTAGGGAGAGAGCAGAGCAGCCACATCATGCGGAGTGCTGAAAACTAAAAGTAGAAGGTGCGTGGTATATGGGGTAAGGTGAAAGTTACTGTATATTGTACAAAAGGGGCACAGTGGTGGAGGGGTTAGAGGTATATATTATATAAATTAGTGTGTGGGCGAGTGATAGTGATAGCTATACAGTATTTGAGATGTTTTTTGGGGGGGATAGGTATCTAGGATACAAGGGGTGTGTAGGGGTGATATAAATGTAGTATAAACTTAATGGAGGGGTCATATATACTGTATGTTGTGTTGGGTGAAATATATGTAGTATTTAAGTATACAGTATGTAGTATTTGTTAGGGGTGATTGTTATGTATTATATAAGGGGCTGTAGCCCACAGAGGTGGCATTCTGGTTGCCCAGAAACCCTCTCACAGCCCAAGTTTTTTTGTGAGCTGCTGACGTTCTGCTGCTGTTGCTGAGGGGTGGTAGGTTTCTAGTTTATAAGGGTTATATAATATGTAAGTGGTACTACTAGTGGTTTAGCTTGTGAGGATAGTGTGAGAACATGGGGCCTAATTATTATAGGTAACATACTGTATTAAGTGCAATATAGTGGCGGCTTGGTGGAGCCAGCGCTGACGGGGTCTGCGGAGAGCACTGGGTCCAAGTTGCTTCTGCGCTGACAGGCAAGAGCTGTTTTGCCTGTCTCTGCTGCTTATGCAGGTGGCAGCTCCTACACCTGCCTGTCAGCGCAGAAGCAACCAGGACCCAAGCGTTCCCCACAGAGTCCGTCGGTGCTGGCTCCACCAAGACAGTGCCTCACTGACCAGTAACCTCACCGCACGTCACTGTTGCAAAGTGAGTGCGGATGATGCCGACGGTGAAAGGGATCCCGGGCACTAACGTGTTTCTCAGCCTTTTTAACACCATCGGCTTCCACAGAGAGCAAGAGGAAGGAAGCCTTTGACGTTAAAAAGGTGGAGAAACGCGTTGGTTCTGGGACTCCTGTGGGAGAAAAATGACCACAAACATGCAAAAACTAATACAATTTCACCTGAAGGCGCAGTACAGAATTGGACACAGGGGGCGCACCTGAGTGGTAACCCAGGCATGTCGCAGAAAGCAGCTTGTACAGTCACTAACACTGGAGGCCATACTGAGACGCAGAAGCTGCTCATGCAGGAGGGATGGGGTTTGTTTCAATGGCGCTACTGATGAAACCGTGTTTCTATCATTCCCTTATTGCAGCCTAGCAAAAGATAGAATCTGATTGGTTGCTATGGCAACCTCACCTCTTTTCATTTTTAGAAGCTTTTGTAAATTTAGCCCGAACTCTCTCGCACGTGCACCTTCTTGTGAACACGTTACGCAGCGCATGAGCACACTGAAACAGGCTCACAATGTGGCGATACGGCTCCAATGTACGCATATACCAACAGCTGCGGTGCATTAGAAATGAGCCAATCAGAAACGTCTTGGTGTTAGCTTCAATGACTGTCCTCATTGGAGCATATGTGTGCAATGTCCAACAATGACGCAGCTTGGAAGGCATACGTGGAACCTGTGTCGACCTACGTCTGCTCTCAGTTATGGCGACCCAATTATCGGTGTAAGCTCAGCTCACTATCAGCCATAGACATCTCACATAGCGGAACACAACTGTACTGGATGATGTAGGACATGGATGAGAGAAAACCGAACATTGTGATATATTGTCTTTATTGGAATATACAGTATTACAGTGTTAATAGGAAACTCTTTTTTATAATACACAATTAATAATGAGATTTGTACATATATCACTACATACTGCAATGTGTTCATATCAATGCACCCCTCCATATGCCAGTATTATATCACGCATTATCATGTATGGCAGAAAAGGTCTGTTTTTGGGACACCCTTGTCTGCAACAACTGTTAACACCTGGCATAAGAGAGACGGGACATTGAAAGAAGTCTTAAAAGAAGGACCATTGAAATGGTAAAGTGAAGTTTTGGACCACAGAAAAGTCTACATTGATGATGGTGCTATCACTGTCTATATCGCACTGGCCACCATTTAAAAACATGCCTGTAGCAAGCCGCACTTACACCAGAAATGACCCTCTGATTCAGAACTTCATGTACAATTTTCACGAAAACCGTACCACATATACACGAGAAATGTTACAATGTTATACACTTCATACCTATGAAGAAACACCCTACAAGGGTATAATGTTACTATATTTGGGGCTGATGCTTAGTCGCATGCTGTTGCCATTGCCTTATCGTAATTGGGCGTAGTTGCTTCTGGGATTTTATGCTGGTATCAGTTCTTCCCCTTGTGTACATCTATGGGAGTATTCAATATGAGATTCTGACAGTCGAAACGTCACAACAGTCCGAATCACAGGTATTTTTGGTTTGATCCAACAGTACATCGACAGTCGGTATTCAATGTACGGAAGCCCTCAAATTGTCGGAAATGGATGCGGATTGTCGGAAAAAGGCTGTGAATTCGACAATCCGGGGCTGTTTCCGACATATCCGATCCAACTTTAAAAAAAAGTCGGATCTAACCCCCTTCAATGCTGTCGTTAACGACAGCATGGAATAGGTGAGTGATGATATTTCCCCTGTCACTCAAGTTCGTAACCAGTTCAGCAACACGCCCATGATATACCCAGAGGACCGTGACATCAATGTGCATCTAAAAAAGTCACCTCCAAGTCACCGTCGGCATCGATTGCGACTGGCAATCAGGCCCTATGTCTCACCTAACATTTTTGGTAGATAAAATTCTACTACAACTAGTAGCGTTACCGCTATGTATATACTCTTCTGGCAAACTTTGCCAAAATAACTAATGACGTATAGATGGAATATGGTAACCTGTAAATACAGGATGTACTCTACTTCATATAATGCCCTGCAAATACAGTTGTGTATATTCTAGAGGTCTTTTATATTTGGATAAAAGAAGCAATAATCACTTAAATAGTGAATTACATAATCTTATCCAATGTCTTTAAATACATTCTTCTGTTAAGGTTGAATCATTTTATGTAATAAAGTCTGCCTCTTTACTTTCCAATCCCTATGTGTGTGGTGTGTGGGATTCTTGCCTCTCTGTCAGGGTGTAGAAGAAAAAAAAGAAGAAAGAAGAAGTTCAGTGTATGAGAATAGTCTACACCTAATAACCATCTGATCCACCATTCAGTGGGTACTCTCCACAGAAAGAAAAGTCCATGGGGGACAGAAGATTGAACAGTGGCAATCTCATCTTTCCATCCCCAAAGTTTGGGGACCAGAGACTTCAATTGTCCCACCACCCACTGGACACCTTTGCAGTTTCTTCTTGGTGATTGTGCTGCACCTCTGAAGGATCTCATCAGGGTTGGGTCTCGGAGGAACTTTGGGCATATGAGATGTAGATGTCTTTGCTGACAGCGATGGGCTGGAGTTGGCCAATGAAGAGCTCTCGCTGTAAGTGAAATTTGATCCACCGCTACTCCCTGTTGTGCTGTCTAAGTCTGAATCCTGATCAAAGCTGGCTTTGGAGCAGACTGATGCAGTCTCCAAAGATTGGGACCTCTCTCTGCTCCCTCCTAAAGGGTTTTCCAACTCTCTCTGGTCACCTAAGGATGTCCTGGAATGTAGAAACAAATCAACATCTCTGTAGCATTTCCCTTCACGCAGGCTGGGGGTAGACACATATTGTTTCATGTTGAGGATGCTCAGGATCTTCTCACATGGGTTTGTGTAAGGTTTCAGGTAGAGAGATGGGATGTAACCAGTCCTTCTGTTGTAGCTATGGCAAAACAAAAGCAGACAAACATTGGAGGCAATTAGATATGATATACTCAATTTTACAGCATGTCTAGCTAACCTCCACAATGCTATTGTGTGGAGCCATGCACCAACAAGGCCACCAACGGAGACACTACCCCTGAGAACAGAGAGTTTGATCAGGCAAAATATGTCCTCACCTGATCAGCCACCATCCACAGTCTGATTTCTTCAAAACTTCCACCACAGCCCCGATAGTGACAGAAATGTCATCAATGTGCTGTTCTTCGTAGCTTTTTACTACTATCCACAAAGTACCTGGAAGAAAAGACACAGAGTCAGTGCAAGATCTGAGGTCGGAAATGTGATGGCTGACATTCTAATGCAGGGATGGCCATCCTGGAGAACTAACAACAGTTCATGTTTTCCAGGCCAACGGTGGATCTGTAGAATGTAGTCAGTTAAGAATGAATGCACCATGATTGAACATGTGACAGTTAGTAATGACTGCACCTGTGCACCAGCTAGGTGGTCTGGAAAACGTGGACTTTTTGGAAGATCTTGAGGACCAGTTCAGCCAGCCCTGTTATTTAGCATTTGGTGGAACATCTCTACTGGCATCACTGGACAAGGGCCTAAAGCGTAGTAGGGGGATTGGTTGCCTCCGTGGGTCACAGAAGGTATCTAAAAATGTGGTAGAGCTACTGCGAATGTGGCCAATTGGGGCCCAGAATTGAGGGGTTACCATTATATCCAAGGCCCCTGATCCCCATTATCTTCTGGGCTAGAGCAGCATTAATAGGCTCCTATCAGGGGCGTTGATGCATTTCTCCACCCATGGATGCAACCATAGCAGAGTTAGATACCCACATGGAAAGAAGTGTATCAAACCACCTATAACAGATACGCAGGGAGTTCCAATGGGGCAAAATAACCCTCAGAGCCTAGTTGAGTAAAGTAAATTAAATAAGCTAGGAATGGAAAACGTATGTAGACACCACATTTGGGCCACAGATATATTTATAGGTCCCCTCATACCCTCTTCTTGGCGTTCCTCAGAAGTGTCACTCTTCTCTGTATTCCTGTGGTCCTGGAGGTAAGGAGCTGGAAACCATGCCAGTTGTTTCTCGTGGTTCTCCACCAGCCACCAGCCTGCAGGTACAAGTAAGAGGAGTTAAAGGAGATTATGGCCTACGTGACACATCCAGCCATCGATGTCAATAAACTATGTGATGGGTGACCATCGATAGTTTTAGCTATCGATGGTCATCCATTTTCTTTCACTGGCTGGTCCGTGGGCTAATCAAAATGTGGGGGCGTGGCTTAATGGTTGTCGGGGGGTGGGGCTATGATCATTGGATTGCCCTTCATACAATCTGCCAATATCCTGCAGTGGAATTAACAGCGCTTGCATCTTCCAGTGTATGGTAACTTATACCGATAGCCCAGCCTGTCGTACCCGTCGTTAGCTGGTGATGCTCCTCACAGTGCCACTTACCAGTGCTCTGCTTCAGCAGCACATCTAGAAGCTCGTGACGCTTCACCGTAAACGTCCTGTTCTTCAGATCGACTGTTTCATAGTCTGCTGTACACAGGTAACTGTGTGAGATCATAGGTCCAGATATGTCAGGGATATATGCTGAGGCAATGCGGCTTTCCTCTCTCTTCTCAGATGGCATGATGAAAAGACTGTGGGCAAAGACACAGAACATGGACTCTGATGGTATCACCACGTCTTATGACTAGAATATGTGGCATTATAATGCACTACCACGTCACCATGAGCAGGCCTGAGAAGCATAGTTACATAGCTCTGGGTCCCATAGCAGCTGCACCTGCTGCACCTATGGTAGCTACACCCCTGTATATAATACATGTAACTGTGACAGGGAAGGTGGCCCCTCTCAGCTCTGGGCCCCATAGCAGCTGCACTCCCTGCACCTATGGTAGCTACACCCTGTATATAACACATGTAACTGTGACAGGGAAGGTGGCCCCTCTCAGCTCTGGCCCCATAGCAGCTGCACTTCCTGCACCTATGGTAGCTACACCCTGTATATAACACATGTAACTGTGACAGGGAAGGTGGCCCCTCTCAGCTCTGGCCCCATAGCAGCTTCACTCCCTGCACCTATGGTAGCTACACCCTGTATATAACACATGTAACTGTGACAGGAAAGGTGGCTCCTCTCAGCTCTGGCCCCATAGCAGCTTCACTCCCTGCACCTATGGTAGCTACACCCTGTATATAACACATGTAACTGTGACAGGGAAGGTGGCCCCTCTCAGCTCTGGCCCCATAGCAGCTGCACTCCCTGCACCTATGGTAGCTACACCCTGTATATAACACATGTAACTGTGACAGGGAAGGTGGCCCCTCTCAGCTCTGGCCCCATAGCAGCTTCACTCCCTGCACCTATGGTAGCTACACCCTGTATATAACACATGTAACTGTGACAGGGAAGGTGGCCCCTCTCAGCTCTGGCCCCATAGCAGCTTCACTCCCTGCACCTATGGTAGCTACACCCTGTATATAACACATGTAACTGTGACAGGGAAGGTGGCCCCTCTCAGCTCTGGGCCCCATAGCAGCTGCACTCCCTGCACCTATGGTAGCTACACCCTGCATATAACACATGTAACTGTGACAGGAAAGGTGGCTCCTCTCAGCTCTGGCCCCATAGCAGCTTCACTCCCTGCACCTATGGTAGCTACACCCCTGTATATAACACATGTAACTGTGACAGGAAAGGTGGCTCCTCTCAGCTCTGGCCCCATAGCAGCTTCACTCCCTGCACCTATGGTAGCTACACCCTGTATATAACACATGTAACTGTGACAGGGAAGGTGGCCCCTCTCAGCTCTGGCCCCATAGCAGCTTCACTCCCTGCACCTATGGTAGCTACACCCTGCATATAAAACATGTAACTGTGACAGGGAAGGTGGCCCCTCTCAGCTCTGGCCCCATAGCAGCTTCACTCCCTGCACCTATGGTAGCTACACCCCTGTATATAACACATGTAACTGTGACAGGGAAGGTGGCTCCTCTCAGCTCTGGCCCCATAGCAGCTTCACTCCCTGCACCTATGGTAGCTACACCCTGTATATAACACATGTAACTGTGACAGGGAAGGTGGCCCCTCTCAGCTCTGGCCCCATAGCAGCTTCACTCCCTGCACCTATGGTAGCTACACCCTGCATATAAAACATGTAACTGTGACAAGGAAGGTGGCCCCTCTCAGCTCTGGCCCCATAGCAGCTGCACCCCCTGCACCTATGGTAGCTACACCCCTGTATATAACACATGTAACTGTGACAGGGAAGGTGGCCCCTCTCAGCTCTGGCCCCATAGCAGCTTCACTCCCTGCACCTATGGTAGCTACACCCTGTATATAACACATGTAACTGTGACAGGTAAGGTGGCCCCTCTCAGCTCTGGGCCCATAGCAGCTGCACTCCCTGCACCTATGGTAGCTACACCCTGTATATAACACATGTAACTGTGACAGGTAAGGTGGCCCCTCTCAGCTCTGGCCCCATAGCAGCTTCACTCCCTGCACCTATGGTAGCTGCACCCTGTATATAATACATGTAACTGTGACAGGGAAGGTGGCCCCTCTCAGCTCTGGGCCCATAGCAGCTGCACTCCCTGCACCTATGGTAGCTACACCCTGTATATAACACATGTAACTGTGACAGGGAAGGTGGCCCCTTTCAGCTCTGGGCCCCATAGCAGCTGCACCCCCTGCACCTATGGTAGCTACACCCTGTATATAGCACATGTAACTGTGACAGGGAAGGTGGCCCCTCTCAGCTCTGGGCCCCATAGCAGCTGCACCCCCTGCAATTTTTCAACTAAATTCCACCAGTTCAATGGCAAGCGTTCTATATTTATGTGCAAACTCTCTTGAACCTGTTTCATTTTCTCAGATTCAGTTGTTTTTATTATTATTATTATTGTTGTTACTACACTGGAAATATTCAAGAGGAGAGGTTTGCTCAGAACGTCACCTCACCTGTCTTCTGCAATGGCTGGGTTGAGGTCTTGGTTGTTCAAAGTGAAAAACTGCACCACAAAGTCACTCTGCGAGATCTTGGCGTCCAGCTTCAGCAGCGTCTGTGAATACGTCTCCAGCTTATTTAGTGTTTCTAGTGACGTCCTGTTATTCTTTTTCTTCACAAGTTTTTTAGGAGCGGCTGGAAAAAAAATACTTTTAGTTGATGAAGTAAGTGAAGAGCACATCTGCTTACCCAGGCATAGAACTATAATCGGTACTTGTGGAGTATCACGGCTCCCACGATGTCCATCGTATGCAAAAAAATCGCATCGCATGCGATTTGATCGCATCGCATACGATTTTGCACTGAAAAGCATCCAAATGCATTGGAATTAGTATTAAACATGTTCAATGGCCCCCAACTGGCATTTTTGAGGCTGTACCACCCCCACTATCAACGCGAACCCGAAGCGTGGCGAGCGCAGCGAGCCCGCGAGGGGCGGCGGTAAGCGTCCTACGACCTTTTCATACTCCCACTATCCACGTTGGCGTGGAGTTGAGAATAGAAAGTGTGGCAAGCCCGAAGCGTGGCGAGCGCAGCGGATACCTTCACAGGTATCCGTGTCCCCTCACGGGCTTCACAGGTGTCCGCGTCCCCTCGCGGGGCTCGCGTTGATAGTGGGGGTGGTACAGCCTCAAAAATGCCAGTTGGGGGCCATTGAACATGTTTAATACTAATTCCAATGCATTTGGATGCTTTTCAGTGCAAAATCGTATGCGATCAAATCGCATGCGATGCGATTTCATACGATTTTGTCAAAAAAACGGCCAAAATCGGTAAAAATCGCATCGCATGCCACTATATATGGCATGCGATGGGAGCCGTGATACTCCACAAGTACCCTATAATCCAATGGAACTCCATTGCCATCTAGTGGTGGTGTTTGATCATTGCAACTATACTTTTCAAACTACAATATTCAAATAAATCCATACATGTTTGACAAGTCAGTGTATCCCTGTATGATCTAACAAGATAGCTAGACTTGGTAAGAACTACTAAATATGTCTGAAATAAAGTAGCAGCTAATTGCTAGGAGTAATACAGTCCAGTTTCGCTGGAGGTGCAGAACTCGGGCGATTTTTAAAGCAGCAATCACTTAGAAGTCAAAGCCAGAGCAGCCGATGATCGCTGAAGAGATGTCGTGAGGCTACGCACGGAATCTCTTTAGTGTAGGGAGGGGAGGAGTGCATTGAGGGAGCCGAACTCTGCAGAGCTGCTAGGGGAGCGCCCCCCAAAATGAAGAGAACGGGGGTAGCGGCGATGGGCCACGTCCCCTCTTCACAAGGCTCCGCCCACCCATCCGTTCTGATGCAACACCTCTTGCCAACCAAGAAAAGAATGGTCTAGGCCTCTGCTTTCAATGAACTTTAACTTTTCATTAGTCATTTATTGTGTCAGAGAAATCTTTTTTTTTATCTCACTTCCTTCACAGTCTGCAAAATACTGTTGTGTAATATGTTCTGTTGTATTCTATTGCATTTTATGGTGTCGCATCCTGTATTGATCTGGCTGCAACTTAATTGGACGCGAAAGTGAAACCGCCTTTGTGGACCCTGCAGCACGTACTGAACAAGGGAACTTTGGGCAAGGGCATTTGTTGCCCTCAGCTATCTTGTAGTCATTCGGTAAATTATACGCCGGACATACAGGAAGTAGCAGCCAATGTGGTGTTTGCTCTCATTTTGTAAATGCCGTTGACAGATGGCTGTTATTGGATTGGTATGGATTGGTATGTGGGCTAACGGCTGGGTAAATAAGACTTGACACCTAGGGTGACATTTAATAGAATGCGAGTTTTAAAATCACATTTTTTTGCAGCGAATTCGCATATTTAATGAGGTGCGTATTCCGGGTAAAAAAGTGCGAATAAGTGCGATATTTAGGCATGAAAATGTGCGAATTTGAGGAAATGTGCGAATTTGTGTAAAAAAAAAAAAAAAACTTTTGCACATTTTTTAAGACAGGACCATGCACAGATCTCGATGATCTGTGCAGGGTTCTGGCCAGTTACCCTGTCAGAACCTGGTCTACATATGTGGCGAATTTTTGACACATTTTCCCGATTTCGCATCTCATTAAATATGCGAATTGTATATTTTTCAATGGGAAAACATCTGGATGCGAGTTCCGGCGCGACTAAAAATCGCACTTTCAGAATGTGCGAATTCGGGAAAAAGTGCGATTTCGGACGTTTTTCTCATTAAATGTCACCCCTAAGATCTATACATCAAAGTATTTCCGCATATCTCTGTCGCTGCTCATGCCTGGGCTGTCACTCAAGAGGTCCAACGAATTATCCTAAGGGACTATTCAATTTTGAATAAAACCAAAGAGTACGCTTCATCGCGTTATCCACAGTATGCGTCAATTGGCCGACAGACTGGTCAACACATGAAAAATGTGGACATGCATTAGACTGACGTGGTCAAAAGGTCGACCTAAGCAGGTCGATATGGGAAAAAAGTCGACATGAGTTTTTCATGACAGAGACAAAAAAACTGAAATGTTGATTGTTTTCCGTGACCTTTTCCACGTGTGACCTTTTGACCAACCTAATGCATGTTGATGTTTTTTATGTGTCGACCAATAGCGGTCAGCATGATGACCTTCGACCTTATCATTGTGGAACTAATGGTCGACACCCATTATCCCCATCGGTAACTGTTCTCACCTCTCAGTTTGGGCAGAGTTCTCTCGGATTTGTTCAGGAGCCCGGCTTCCAACGGGAATGTCCTCTTCAGACCTGTCTGTGCAGGGGAGACAAAACCATCCGTCAGTCTGAGGACAAACCACTAAGGAGGGTCATAGGGACCGCAGTGATAGCTCAGCAGTGTGTGGCCATGCGATCCCCCGCTAGCCTGTGGGCCGTTCACATGTGACTCATGTTCCCCACCGCCAAGAGGGGAGTCCGAGTCGGTGGTCGGACCTGCATGGGACATCAACACGCACATCGGACCCGATGGGACATCAAACGCATTTGATTTCGCCTGATTCCGACGGACCGGGCAGAGAAATCAGCCCAAATCGGATGTTTGACATCCCCTCCGACCTGATGCGCATCGGGTCAGAGTGGAGAGGTCGGACGGGCTGCACATTAAATTTATCAGATCGGACCCTTCACTGACACATCGCGGGTCATTTTTTGCACCCACAATGTTTTGGTTCCGATCCTAGGTGTGTGCCAGCAGTGAAGTACCGTTGGCACACACCTATGTGCAGCGGCGGGGTCCATGGGGTGGGTAGCACAGGGCGGGCAGCGGGGTCCCTGCGGTGCTGGGCAGTCAGTCAGTGGGGTCCGTGCGGCAGCTGGGAACTAAGTTTTATTGCATGTAAATTTGGCACGTCAAGTGCCAAATCGTAAGTGAGCCTTCCGGGGAGCTGCCGGGGGGGGGGGGGGGGGGGGCTCGGCTAGTGTATGGGGGCCTTTATATTGCACTGTAGGAATTCCGGGACCCTCTTTAAGCCACCAGCACCCGTACTGCCAACATACTCGCATGCAGGTTCTATAGGATGGCCGGCATCCTGCACCATCGTACGTGGATGTTCCGAAGACAACCTTACCTGGAACTTCTTGAACTCGCCGAACGTTCTGTAGATAAGGACCTTGTTATGGTCAGACCACGCAACCGAAAACATGTACATCTAGGAAGCAATTATGAAGACCAGTATTAATGTAGCATTAGCAATAACAAAGAAACGCCCACTAAAATATATCTACAGTCTCCAACAGTATGTAGCTTCCCTGAAATAATACAATGTTTGTCCATTACTAAAAGACACAAGGACAAATCTCGACTTTTCGTTTAGGGGTCGCGGGGGGGGGGGGGGGGGAAGGCTCATGGGCAGCTCGGCACTCTATAAATCTAGACTGTGGCAGACAGCATAATCAATGCAAGATCTTTGAATCTGGCAAAGCTGTCATACAGGGAATACAGCAGGGGATAGTGATCCCAGCCACTCATTGCTAGTGGGGGGATCGTCGGCATCTTATCAGAGCAACAAAATTAGCAGGGTGTAGATATTTAATATCCAATACAGGCTAACATACAGGACATCCCTCAACACACAAATGGGCAAGTGCAATTCATGCAGGAGAAGCGAAGCCACTGTCCAGCTGGACATAGGAAATACTCAGTCTCACCTTATATCTGCCGTTCTGCATTAATCCAATGGCTTCCACCTCCACAGGATGCCGCCTGGTGCTGTGTCCCATGTCTGCAGTGATGCTGCTCTCTTCTCCCATTAATGCTGGGGCAGATCTGACAGGTTAGTTATCTGCAATGCTGGGGGTGTGGCTTCCACTGTTCAGGCCAATCAGGACTCAGCTATTCTTCTTACCTGCACTCCAGGCTCTGGTCCTTATTGGGGGGGAGGCAGATGAAAGGGAAATTGATTCTGCTCTTCCTTAATTACACCACAGTTACATGGCAGATAGTGATCTGTGTGACACATTCCTGGCCAGTAGCTGAGGGGCAATAGGTTCAGCCACAAGTCTCTGTTCTCATCCATTTCCTTAACAGCTTATTTACATTTACAGATCATTAACATTTGCATTTCTATTTATTTTTCTAACACTATTAAATGGATCATACTATGATACTATATTATACATCATACACCTGTGGCTTGGCTGGAAAGTACTTATTGTGGCCAGGAGACATTTCCCAGGTCACCCGGTAGGTGCACAGGTGTACTTACTACTCACTGACACATTTCCCAGGTCACCCAGCAGGAGCACAGGTGCACTCATTACTCACTGACACATTTCCCAGGTCACCCAGCAGGTGCACAGGTGTACTCATTACTCACTGACACATTTCCCAGGTTACCCAGCAGGTGCACAGGTGTACTCATTACTCAGTGACACATTTCCCAGGTCACCCAGCAGGAGCACAGGCGTACTCATTACTCACTGACACATTTCCCAGGTTACCTGGCAGATGCACAGATGTACTCATTACGCACTGACACATTTCCCAGGTCACCCATCAGGTGCACAGGTGCACTCATTACTCACTGACATTTCCCAGGTCACCCGGCAGGTGCACAGGTGCACTCATTACTCACTGACATTTCCCAGGTCACCCGGCAGGTGCACAGGTGCACTCATTACTCACTGACACATTTCCCAGGTCACCCAGCAGGTGCACAGGTGCACTCATTACTCACTGACATTTCCCAGGTCACCCGGCAGGTGCACAGGTGCACTCATTACTCACTGACACATTTTCTAGGTCACCCGGCAGGTGCACAGGTGCACTCATTACTCACTGACACATTTCACAGGTCACCCAGCAGGTGCACTCATTACTCAGTGACACATTTCCCAGGTCACACAGCAGGTGCACAGGTGTACTCATTACTCACTGACACATTTCCCAGGTTACCCGGCAGGTGCACAGGTGCACTCATTACTCAGTGACACATTTCCCAGGTCACCCAGCAGGTGCACTCATTACTCAGTGACACATTTCCCAGGTTACCCGGCAGGTGCACAGGTGCACTCATTACTCAGTGACACATTTCCCAGGTCACACAGCAGGTGCACAGGTGCACTCATTACTCAGTGACACATTTCCCAGGTCACACAGCAGGTGCACAGGTGCACGCATTACTCACTGACACATTTCCCAGGTCACCCAGCAGGTGCACAGATATACTCATTACTCACTGACACATTTCCCAGGTCACCCGGCAGGTGCACCGATGTACTTATTACTCACTGACACATTTCACAGGTCACCCGGCAGGTGCACAGGTGTACTCATTACTCACCGACATTTCCCAGGTCACCCCGGCAGGTGCACAGGTGCACTCATTACTCACTGACACATTTCCCAGGTCACCTGGCAGGTGCACAGATGTACTCATTACTCACTGACACATTTCACAGGTCACCCGGCAGGTGCACAGGTGTACTCATTACTCACTGACATTTCCCAGGTGACCCCGGCAGGTGCACAGGTGCACTCATTACTCACTGACACATTTTCTAGGTTACCCAGCAGGTGCACAGGACCACTCATTACTCACTGACACATTTCCCAGGTCACCCGGCAGGTGCACAGGTGTACTCATTACTCACTGACATTTCCCAGGTAACCCGTTAGGTGCACAGGTGTACTCGTTACTCACTGACACATGTCCCAGGTCTCCATAGCGGCTGTTTAGGACCTGAAGGGCTTAGCTTTTCTTACATATATCTTTTCCTATAAAATCTGGACTGTTGTCGGCTCCTGTATGTTGAAGACTAATAATATAACATCTGAGGCGAATTCTACCTAAAATGTGACCACCCCCCCCCCCATTTGTTATTCTTGTACTACCTCCATTATCACCTTATATTTCTGATCTTAGCGTTCGCCATTCAGGGAATGAACACTCTGCTGAAAAGATTATACAGGTCATTTATTAACGAGCTAATAGGTAGCGCAGTTCAGGTATAACACTCACTGGTATTTTCCAGCGACTAGAAAAACAGGAGCTTACGGTGCACCCTGACAGCTGCCGGGAATCAGCAATGACCAATGAAATCAGGAGGAAGAGGAAAAATACAGACTTTGCAAAATTTATTCAATGCTGAAAAGACTTTGGTAATACACAAACACACACACAGACAGACACAGACACACACACAGACACACACAGACACAGATGCGATGTACACACAGTGCGATCTGGACTATCTGAATCCAAATAGAACGGTTTTCAGCCGCATCTGATATCAATTATATCCCAATATCGCTCCAGTAAAGATCTGCACGAGCACGACAGGCCAGCCAGACCCCGGTAAAAAGGAAGGGCGTGGCCAATGGGCAGGGCCTCTGAGTGGGGGTGTATGCCACACACTGTAATGCCCCTGACCAGGGGCGTAACTAACTATTTAGCGCCCCCCCCGCCGCACGTGTATTCGGCTCCCCCCCCCCACACACCTAACCTGCCCCCACTTCTTACCCGCAGTCTGCATCTCGCCCGGCTCTCTGTCGGGACCTTCCTGACGTCACGGTCCCGGCCGACTCCTGCTGCTACAATGAAAACGGACTCTTAGAAAATGGCTGCCCCTATGCTGCAGACAGAAAACTGTCTGCAGTATGGGGGCAGCCATTTTCTAATTGTCAGTTTTCATTGCAGCAGGAGCCGGCCAGGACCGTGACGGTCAGGCAGGTCCTGGCAGAGAGCCGGGCGAGACGCAGACCGCGGGTAACTATAGCCCCGCAGCCCCCCCGGCGGCGCCCCCAATTTCTCTGCACCCCTGCCACCGCGGGGGCTGCGGAGCTATAGTTACGCCACTGCCCCTGACACATTATGCCACACAGTGCAATGTCCAATATGCCGCATACATACCTCCCAACACTGGAGTCAGAGGAGAAGGCCAAAATTAGGGGGCATAACCTACTATTATGGTACTCCTGCAAGGCCACGTACCCCATTTTTTTCTGCTATGGGGCATGGCCAGCGCTCTAAGAGCCTCTCTGAATAGATGCTGTGCGCATGTGCACACCATCCATTCACCACTGCAGGACACTGCCGGCCCCGGGTGGGAGGCAGGACAGCAGCCCAAATATGGGACTCTCCTGTGAAAATCAGGACAGTTGGGAGGGATTGCACACATTGTGTCCCATAAGGCTTCTAATTAATTTTAAAGTACTTGCTCGTTGCTAGGGGTCAATACATATTGCCAGGGCTTAATGCTTGTTGCCAGGGGTTAATGCTTGTTGCCAGGGGTTAACAATCTCCGCCCACCTTCCTGCCTGTTGCCGCCTTCCCTCGCTGCTACATTTGGTGTAAAAGTCATTATGTCGACAATAGCTAGGTCTACAGTCAAAAGGTTGACATGGGTTTTTCACTTTTTTTTTGAGCCGACATGTGCAGACAGGTGGTATTTCATGCCCTACCATCCACTAGGGCGTGGACAGAGAATATAATAGTTTGCCGAGTGCAGTGAGCACCATGCCCGGTGCAACGAGCCATGTGTGGGGACGCGGTGCACCGATATGGTGTCCATGTCGATCATGTCAACATTCTGGACAAAAAAAGGTTAACTGCATTTCGATTTTGGGTTGGTTTCTTCCCTTATCACTGCTTCATACATCTACCCCTCTGTTCTCTATCCTGCAGCCAGTTTTTTACCCAGCTACAGATTTTTACCCCTAGACCCAAATCCTCCATTTTGTAATCAACCTCTCATGTGACACACTATCAAAGGCTTCTGCAGAGTCCGGGTACACCCCGCCTACAGCCAAGCCCATTACCAGGTTCTTGCCGACTTCCTTGTAAAAAAACTTATTAGGTTTGGCAAGAACAATTTTTTACAAACCCATTCTGGTTCTACTGATTAAATTATACTATGCCCCTCTAAACAATTCAGGATCCTATCCCTTAAAATTAAGAAAAACGCACTCTAATTTCCCCCAGCACTCTGAATGATGCCAGTAACAAGATAGAAATCCTATATGGTAACAGAATTCAGAGATCTTGGTTACATATACATATGTTTAAGCTTCTCTGTGCAGTGACGTAGCTACATATGTAGCAGACCCAGCGGCGGCTTGGGGGAGCGGCGTCAGCTGGGTCTATGGTGGGCGTCGCTAGCTGAACTGACAGGCGACCCAGACAGCAGTGAGCGCTGAGCTGGTCCCGCCCTGTGCATATCTAATGAACAGGGACCCAGCGCAGTGCATATTGAATGAACGGGTCACCGCCCTGTGCATATGTAATGAGCGGGTTCCCCTAATTCAATACGCACTGCGCTGGGTCCCCGCTCATTAGATATGCACGGAGCAGGACCAGCTCAGCACTCACTTCTGCCTGGGTCGCCTATCAGCGGCGCCCATAGTCCATCGCCTCGCCCCTTCTTGGGGGGGGGGGGGGGGGGGGGTCGCCGGAATATTTTTGGGCAGGGGTGAGAAAAATTTCTAGCAACGCCACTGTCTCTGTGTATTGGGGGTCCATAGTGCAATTTCGAGGTGTAGCCCCCCCCCCAAAAAAATATAACATAGAAAGCCCAGGGTAGCACACCAGTGAAAAAACTATTGTTAGTAAATATTAGTGTAAGAAGCCGAAGCTATATATAGTAAGTGAAACAAAAATAATTAATAATTACATTGTATTATTTTTGTTTCACTTACTATATATAGCTTCGGCTTCCTAACACTAATATTTACTAACAACAGTTTTTTAGCTGGTGTGCTACCCTGGGCTTTCTAGCTTATGCTGTTTTTTGGGGGTGCCGCATCCTGCACCTAGATATAATATAGTAGAGCTCACGCTGCCCCCCCTAACCTAAAGACAGAGCTGCACAATCTAATCATTGCGCAATAGCAACAGTTGGTTATCACAACATCTCTGATCTATGGAGATGTATAATGGTTAATGGATGACTTCACTGCTAAAAATAGAAAACAAATATATATATAAACCACAGGCGCTGAGCTAATGCTTTTGTTTATGCAGAATAGAAACATTTAGGCCCTTATTCTGATTGACGCGGACTTTACCGCGTACTTACGGATCGCGTCTTTATGGCGTCTGCGCATGCGTGGAGAACGCTACGCGCATGTGCCACGCCTTGACTCGGTACCAGTTCGGCCAAATCCCGTCCAAAACTGTTCACCGCTATCTGTCGGGAAATAGGGGCGTATTATGGGCGTCATGCGGAATGACACATGGGCGTAGTTTCAAAGTGGGCAAAACGGGGCGGAAACATGGGCGGACACGGGGGAGTACACTTATGTTGGGGGGCGTACATTCGGAAACCACTCCGAATGCACGCGATCAAAAAGGGCAGAAATGTGCGGTGTCCACAAGTGTACTATTGCTTTGCGGACACCACTCGTTCATGCGCTAGGCGAACGTACGCCTAATGACTACAACCATTAACACCTGAACCCAATAGAATCTACTCCTTTACTCATTACTCACTAATAGGACGCTTGTCAGTGCTTTAATTGAAACCATTGCTGCTTCAAGGAAACCTTACTAGTCCCCCACATATGCTGTACTTGTCAGACACTTTAAAACTGCTAACAATGGACATGACAGAATATTAATACTAGCAATACACATGTGTATTCGACATGTTCCAAATAAGCAGTTTTTTATGAGGATAGGTAATTGAATAAGTGGGTCATGTGATGTATTGCAGAAGATACTTCATAGTGGGTTGTTTGGCGTAAATACTCCGCTTACGTGCGGTAGCACCGCTTGGCTCCCGTTCGGATGCGGTATTCCCGAGCATACCTGTAATACTCTGTAATACCGTGCCGAATCGGAGTGTTTCTCCCGCACACGCATGCTTTGTATGTCGTCCGTAAACACGCCCTGTTCTTAAAGAGTGAGTCCGTCCGAATGCGGAGGACACGTGGGCGTTTCGACGGACGATGGCCGCATGCGGCAAAACGCCGTGGCGTGCGGACCGCTCCGTAAGAATGCGGGAATTTCCGCACAGATCAGAATAAGGGCCCAAGTGAGGGTACAAGCTGCCGAAAGAGGAAATAGAGTCAAATAAATGTAGCAAGTCAGGAATGTCCCGCGGGAGGTAAAGTATGGCCACGGGTTATGTTCTATTGGTAGACATGAAAATAAATTCCAGCTCTAATGAGAGATCCTTGAGATGGGCAATGACATTATAATACCGCACCTGGCTGGTTCCATACCTACACTACAGGTGTATGGGACCTGGCTGGTTCCATACCTACACTACAGGTGTATAGGACCTGGCTGGTTCCATACCTACACTACAGGTGTATGGGACCTGGCTGGTTCCATACCTACACTACAGGTGTATAGGACCTGGCTGGTTCCATACCTACACTACAGGTGTATGGGACCTGGCTGGTTCCATACCTACACTACAGGTGTATGGGACCTGGCTGGTTCCATACCTACACTACAGGTGTATAGGACCTGGCTGATTCCATACCTACACTACAGGTGTATGGGACCTGGCTGGTTCCATACCTACACTACAGGTGTATAGGACCTGGCTGGTTCTATACCTGCACTACAGGAGCATAGGACCTGGCTGGTTCCATACCTACACTACAGGTGTATAGGACCTGGCTGGTTCTATACCTGCACTACAGGAGCATAGGACCTGGCTGGTTCTATACCTGCACTACAGGAGCATAGGACCTGGCTGGTTCCATACCTACACTACAGGTGTATAGGACCTGGCTGGTTCCATACCTGCACTACAGGTGTATAGGACCTGGCTGGTTCCATACCTGCACTACTGGTGTATAGGACCTGGCTGGTTCCATACCTACACTACTGGTGTATAGGACCTGGCTGGTGCCATACCTACACTACTGGTGTATAGGACCTGGCTGGTGCCATACATAGGCGTGCGCACATTGAGCGTTAGGGGTGCACAGGCACCCCCCCCCCCCATGCTGTGCCCACCCTTATGAACACATCCCTGCCGCTAGCAATACCTTTTGCAAAACACTTTAGAACTGTATTCCATTAAAAGATGCACCCATCCATCAATCAATTATGTGTGTTTTGCATTGTTACTTGTACTAGACCATTGTCATATCACTACATTCCTGCATCATCCATATATGTTTTTGAGCCTTTTTGCATCTACTGTTACGCAGTGTAATTAGAAGATTAAAACTGAAATAGGCCGGAGATTATGGTGTGGCTGAGACGTTTTATATTGTAGCGAGTGCCAATAGATGATGGTAGACACATTTGATTGGCGGTGTTAGACACACCTAATGGGCCCGATAGGTTATACTACACACACCCCTTTGATGGTGCACCCCCTAATAAAATGTGCTGCGCACGCCTATGGTGCCATACCTGCACTACAGGTGTATAGGACCTGGCTGGTTCCATACCTATGGAAAGAGGGGGGCCCTAGACTGCACACCCTGTAATGAGAGGTGCTACCTTGCTGAGATTTTTAGTTATATGCAAAACAGAGGGGGTTTGCAGGTGCACTAAGCAATCATTACTGCTAACATATATTCCTTTTATAATTCATTTCTGAGGATGTTAGCATACATTTGGCCAAATATATCTACCTGCTCACCACGTTAAGGTTTCCTCAATAGAGCAGGTCCCTAGCACTATGGGGTTCATGCCTGGGGTGCAGGGCACCCCCAAGTCAGCCCAGCAAAACCAACCCAAGGCATCACATAAATAAAATCTAGCTGTGAAGTGTAATGGAGAGAAGAGTGTCATAGAATGTAGGGTATGTGTAAGCAACTAATAGTGATAAAGGGTGTGTCAAAAAAGAAAAATGTGAAAAAATGTGAAAGAATACATATAAAAAAGACATACATAGAAAAATGATATGTTTATGTGTATGTCTTTTTTTATATGTATTATTTCAAATTTTTTCACATTTTTCTTTTTTGACACACCCTTTATCACTATTAGTTGCTTACACATACCCTACATTCTATGACACTCTTCTCTCCATTACACTTCACAGCTAGATTTTATTTATGTGATGCCTTGGGTTGGTTTTGCTGGGCTGTTTGGGGGTGCCCTGCACCCCAGGCATGAACCCCATAGTGCTAGGGACCTGCTCTATTGAGGAGACCTTAACGTGGTGAGCAGGTAGATATATTTGGCCAAATGTATGCTAACATCCTCAGAAATGAATTATAAAAGTAATATATGTTAGCAGTAATGATTGCTTAGTGCACCTGCAAACCCCCTCTGTTTTGCATGGTTCCATACCTACACTACAGGAGCATAGGACCTGGCTGGTTCCATACCTGCACTACAGGAGCATAGGACCTGGCTGGTTCCATACCTGCACTACAGGAGCATAGGACCTGGCTGGTTCCATACTTGCACTACAGGTGTATGGGACCTGGCTGGCTCCATTCCGACACTACAGGTGTATGGGACCTGGCTGGTTTCATGCCTACACTACAGTTGTATGGGACCTGGCTGGTTCCATGCCTACACTAATGGTCTATAGGACCTGGCTGGTACTATACCTACACTACAGGTGTATAGGAACTGGCTGGTTCCATACCTGCACTACAGGTGTATGGGACCTGGTTGGTTCCATACCTGCACTACAGGTGTATGGGACCTGGCTGGTTCCATACCTACACTACAGGTGTATGGGACCTGGCTGGTTCCATATCTACACTACAGGTGTATAGGACCTGGCTGGTTCCATACCCGCACTACAGGTGTATAGGACCTGGCTGGTTCCATGCCCACACTACAGGTGTATAGGACTTGGCTGGTTCCATACCCACACTACAGGAGTATAGGACCTGGCTGGTTCCATGCCTACCCTACATGTGTATAGGACCTGGCTGGTTCCATACCCGCACTACTGGTGTATAGGACCTGGCTGGTTCCATATCTACACTACAGGTGTATAGGACCTGGCTGGTTCCATACCCGCACTACAGGTGTATAGGACCTGGCTGGTTCCATGCCCACACTACAGGTGTATAGGACTTGGCTGGTTCCATACCCGCACTACAGGAGTATAGGACCTGGCTGGTTCCATGCCTACCCTACATGTGTATAGGACCTGGCTGGTTCCATACCCGCACTACTGGTGTATAGGACCTGGCTGGTTCCATACCTACACTACTGGTGTATAGGACCTGGCTGGTTCCATACCCGCACTATTGGTGTATAGGACCTGGCTCGTTCCATACCTGCACTACTGGTGTATAGGACCTGGCTCGTTCCATACCCACACTACTGGTGTATAGGACCTGGCTGGTTCCATACCCGCACTACTGGTGTATAGGACCTGGCTGGTTCCATACCTACACTACAGGTGTATAGGACCTGGCTGGTTCCATACCTGCACTACTGGTGTATAGGACCTGGCTGGTTCCATACCTACACTACTGGTGTATAGGACCTGGCTGGTGCCATACCTACACTACTGGTGTATAGGACCTGGCTGGTTCCATACCTGCACTACTGGTGTATAGGACCTGGCTGGTGCCATACCTGCACTACTGGTGTATAGGACCTGGCTGGTTCCATACCTGCACTACTGGTGTATAGGACCTGGCTGGTTCCATACCTATGGAAAGAGGGGGGCCCTAGACTGCACACCCTGTAATGAGAGGTGCTACCTTGCTGAGATTTTTAGTTATATGCAAAACAGAGGGGGTTTGCAGGTGCACTAAGCAATCATTACTGCTAACATATATTCCTTTTATAATTCATTTCTGAGGATGTTAGCATACATTTGGCCAAATATATCTACCTGCTCACCACGTTAAGGTTTCCTCAATAAAGCAGGTCCCTAGCACTATGGGGTTCATGCCTGGGGTGCAGGGCACCCCCAAGTCAGCCCAGCAAAACCAACCCAAGGCATCACATAAATAAAATCTAGCTGTGAAGTGTAATGGAGAGAAGAGTGTCATAGAATGTAGGGTATGTGTAAGCAACTAATAGTGATAAAGGGTGTGTCAAAAAAGAAAAATGTGAAAAAATGTGAAAGAATACATATAAAAAAGACATACATAGAAAAATGATATGTTTATGTGTATGTCTTTTTTTATATGTATTATTTCACATTTTTTCACATTTTTCTTTTTTGACACACCCTTTATCACTATTAGTTGCTTACACATACCCTACATTCTATGACACTCTTCTCTCCATTACACTTCACGGCTATATTTTATTTATGTGATGCCTTGGGTTGGTTTTGCTGGGCTGTTTGGGGGTGCCCTGCACCCCAGGCATGAACCCCATAGTGCTAGGGACCTGCTCTATTGAGGAGACCTTAACGTGGTGAGCAGGTAGATATATTTGGCCAAATGTATGCTAACATCCTCAGAAATGAATTATAAAAGTAATATATGTTAGCAGTAATGATTGCTTAGTGCACCTGCAAACCCCCTCTGTTTTGCATGGTTCCATACCTACACTACAGGAGCATAGGACCTGGCTGGTTCCATACCTGCACTACAGGAGCATAGGACCTGGCTGGTTCCATACCTGCACTACAGGAGCATAGGACCTGGCTGGTTACATACCTGCACTACAGGAGCATAGGACCTGGCTGGTTCCATACCTGCACTACAGGTGTATGGGACCTGGCTGGCTCCATTCCGACACTACAGGTGTATGGGACCTGGCTGGTTTCATGCCTACACTACAGTTGTATGGGACCTGGCTGGTTCCATGCCTACACTACTGGTCTATAGGACCTGGCTGGTACTATACCTACACTACAGGTGTATAGGAACTGGCTGGTTCCATACCTGCACTACAGGTGTATGGGACCTGGTTGGTTCCATACCTGCACTACAGATGTATGGGACCTGGCTGGTTCCATACCTACACTACAGGTGTATGGGACCTGGCTGGTTCCATATCTACACTACAGGTGTATAGGACCTGGCTGGTTCCATACCCGCACTACAGGTGTATAGGACCTGGCTGGTTCCATGCCCACACTACAGGTGTATAGGACTTGGCTGGTTCCATACCCGCACTACAGGAGTATAGGACCTGGCTGGTTCCATGCCTACCCTACATGTGTATAGGACCTGGCTGGTTCCATACCCGCACTACTGGTGTATAGGACCTGGCTGGTTCCATACCTACACTACTGGTGTATAGGACCTGGCTGGTTCCATACCCGCACTATTGGTGTATAGGACCTGGCTCGTTCCATACCTGCACTACTGGTGTATAGGACCTGGCTCGTTCCATACCCACACTACTGGTGTATAGGACCTGGCTGGTTCCATACCCGCACTACTGGTGTATAGGACCTGGCTGGTTCCATACCTACACTACAGGTGTATAGGACCTGGCTGGTTCCATACCTGCACTACTGGTGTATAGGACCTGGCTGGTTCCATACCTACACTACTGGTGTATAGGACCTGGCTGGTGCCATACCTACACTACTGGTGTATAGGACCTGGCTGGTTCCATACCTGCACTACTGGTGTATAGGACCTGGCTGGTGCCATACCTGCACTACTGGTGTATAGGACCTGGCTGGTTCCATACCTGCACTACTGGTGTATAGGACCTGGCTGGTTCCATACCTGCACTACTGGTGTATAGGACCTGGCTGGTTCCATACCTACACTACAGGTGTATGGGACCTGGCTGGCTCCATACCTACACTACAGGTGTATGGGACCTGGCTGGTTCCATACCTACACTACAGGTGTATGGGACCTGGCTGGCTCCATACCTACACTACAGGTGTATGGGACCTGGCTGGTTCCATACCTGCACTACAGGTGTATGGGACCTGGTTGGCTCCATACCTGCACTACAGGTGTATGGGACCTGGCTGGTTCCATACCTGCACTACAGGTGTATAGGACCTGGTTGGCTCCATACCTGCACTACAGGTGTATAGGACCTGGCTGGTTCCATACCTGCACTACAGGTGTATAGGACCTGGCTGGTTCCATACCTGCACTACTGGTGTATAGGACCTGGCTGGTTCCATACCTGCACTACAGGTGTATAGGACCTGGCTGGTTCCATACCTGCACTACTGGTGTATAGGACCTGGCTGGTTCCATACCTGCACTACTGGTGTATAGGACCTGGCTGGTTCCATACCTGCACTACTGGTGTATAGGACCTGGCTGGTTCCATACCTGCACTACTGGTGTATAGGACCTGGCTGGTTCCATACCTGCACTACTGGTGTATAGGACCTGGCTGGTTCCATACCTGCACTACTGGTGTATAGGACCTGGCTGGTTCCATACCTACACTACTGGTGTATAGGACCTGGCTGGTTCCATACCTGCACTACTGGTGTATAGAACCTGGCTGGTTCCATACCTACACTACAGGTGTATAGGACCTGGCTGGTTCCATACCTGCACTACTGGTGTATAGGACCTGGCTGGTTCCATACCTACACTACTGGTGTATAGGACCTGGCTGGTGCCATACCTGCACTACTGGTGTATAGGACCTGGCTGGTTCCATACCTGCACTACTGGTGTATAGGACCTGGCTGGTTCCATACCTGCACTACTGGTGTATAGGACCTGGCTGGTTCCATACCTGCACTACTGGTGTATAGGACCTGGCTGGTTCCATACCTGCACTACTGGTGTATAGGACCTGGCTGGTTCCATACCTGCACTACTGGTGTATAGGACCTGGCTGGTTCCATACCTGCACTACTGGTGTATAGGACCTGGCTGGTTCCATACCTACACTACTGGTGTATAGGACCTGGCTGGTTCCATACCTGCACTACTGGTGTATGGGACCTGGCTGGTTCCATACCTACACTACAGGTGTATGGGACCTGGCTGGTTCCATACCTGCACTACTGGTGTATGGGACCTGGCTGGTTCCATACCTACACTACTGGTGTATGGGACCTGGCTGGTGCCATACCTACACTACTGGTGTATGGGACCTGGCTGGTTCCATACCTGCACTACTGGTGTATGGGACCTGGCTGGTTCCATACCTGCACTTCTGGTGTATGGGACCTGGCTGGTTCCATACCTGCACTACTGGTGTATGGGACCTGGCTGGTTCCATACCTACACTACAGGTGTATGGGACCTGGCTGGCTCCATACCTACACTACTGGTGTATGGGACCTGGCTGGTTCCATACCTGCACTACAGGTGTATAGGACCTGGCTGGTTCCATACCTGCACTACAGGTGTATGGGACCTGGCTGGTTCCATACCTGCACTACAGGTGTATAGGACCTGGCTGGTGCCATACCTACACTACTGGTGTATAGGACCTGGCTGGTTCCATACCTGCACTACTGGTGTATAGGACCTGGCTGGTTCCATACCTGCACTACTGGTGTATAGGACCTGGCTGGTTCCATACCTGCACTACAGGTGTATAGGACCTGGCTGGTGCCATACCTACACTACTGGTGTATAGGACCTGGCTGGTTCCATACCTGCACTACTGGTGTATAGGACCTGGCTGGTTCCATACCTGCACTACTGGTGTATAGGACCTGGCTGGTTCCATACCTGCACTACTGGTGTACAGGACCTGGCTGGCTCCATACCTGCACTACTGGTGTATAGGACCTGGCTGGCTCCATACCTACACTACTGGTGTATAGGACCTGGCTGGCTCCATACCTACACTATCGGTGTATAAGTGGGCAAACAATCAGGATCTACTTTTTCATTTATTTAGCACCTCCTCGAAGATAATAAATAGAATCTGATTGGTTGCCCATAGCAACGGCCAAACTAAAATAGAACTCCCATCTTAGTAAACTTCCACTATACCTCTTGAATCCAGAAAAAAAGCCATTGTAAGGACCATAGCTAAAACCAGGTCCGTCCCTGTGGTCCTTAATCTAGACCTAAAGCTTTACAAATGAAGGAGGCATAGTGAAAACCATATACAATAGAAATAAGTGTTCATTGATTATCTCATTCATACACTGTATGGCTGATGACACATCTGGGTTGGAAAGAACATATAAAATACGGAATGGGATCATTCGTCAGACTGCATTCAGGCCTACAAGCATTAGGTCTACACCATTAGGTCGACTTGCATTTAGGTCGACCTGACTGAAGGTCGACATGGGTTAGGTCAACAGGGTCATTAGGACGACATGTGTTCGGTCGACAGGGTCATTTTTTTTGCTGTTTTTTTTTAAGTGCTGTAGACAATATGACCGCATCCCATAAAATACGGCCAACACAAAAACTGTTTGAAATGTCTTGTTGTTAACAATTAAGACTTTTATGGTCTCTCAGAGGTAGAAGGTGACCTGCCCATCCCTATATCTCCATATCTCTGATTACTCACCACCAGTTCCTTATTATGTTACTCAAATATGCCAGTAAATATATGAGTTATCACACAATAGGTAATATTGAAGACGTTCTCCAATATTGCACCACACACAGGGCAGTCGTCCCATTGTTGTAACATATTAGCCACCAATGATCACATTGGGCAATAGGAAGATGCCTGTTATCAATCAGATCATTACCAGACAGGGGCGGATCCAGGATAAAATGACAGGGGGTGCACCATGATAAAAGAGGGTTTAGGTGGGGGAGGGGCGGTGTTAGTGGTTCCAATGTACATGCTAAGAGATCAGCGAGAGAGAGGGTGGGAATGGGATTAAAAATAGGCCCTGTCATTTAAAGTACGCAGGCCCACCATGGCAACAAAAGTGAAGGATGTAGTTGTGCGCACGCCGAAGGCACGCTCCGGGAAAGGGTGTGTGGCCACTCAACAGGGGGCGTGTCATTGAGTGTAGTGTACAACACCATATACAACTTCTACACATTATGCAACAAAATACTAGACCCTTACACATGATGCCAAATGGAATGAGCCAAAATTCACATAATGCCACACGGATTGAGCCAAAATTCACATAATGCCAAATGGATTAAGCCAAAATTCACAATACACTTCATAAACAGGGACATTGTCCACCAAAGGCGTGCATTAAACATTTACACCATAATGTCCATTACACGTTAAGTCACACGGCAATATGTCCATTATTTATTATGCCAAACACCATAATGCCTATTAAAAATTATGCTACATAAGTGCTTCTTATCTACATGCTCATTGCCAAGGGTTCCATGCTCATTGCCAGAGGTTACATGCTTGTTGCAATGTGGGATTACATGCTCATTGCCAAGGGGGAATACATGCTCGCGGTAAATGGGGGACAGCCGCCAGGCAGAAGTGATAGCCACTGACAGTGGCAGAGCCTGGCTGTATTCAGAACACCAGAAAATGCATTCCCAGGTTGGCCCCTTTTACACCAGCCTAGTCCCTGCATTTTCTGGTGTGAGGGGGAGAGAAAACCACCCCTCCCCCCTTTAACCAGTTATCTCATTTAACCGGTTATATCTTCGGAACCAACTGACCCATTTACATGAGACAAGTATCATATTGAAGAACTTTTGAGTGGGCTTTGAATGATTTTGGTCCAGTGAAACTGGAACGTTTGGTTCCAGAGTAATCTGCCCTCAAAGAACATGAACAGCCATGAAATTACATTTAAAAAATAAAACAATCGGTTTACACGCAATATCTCTGGAACCGATTGACCGATATGGACCAGCCTGGTATCATATTGATGGCCCAGCGTTATGGAATTGAAAAAGATCAACCACAAGCTTCTGTGATGCCAGGGGGGAACTGGCAGCCGTCGGAACCGGGTGGGGGTCGGAATGGATGGGTCCCATATTATCCTATGGGGAAAAAACGTTACAGCTTTACCAGGCGATATGTCCGGTTCCCGGGGGGCTAGAGACACGGGGCTGGGCTCGTTGGAAAGCCCTGGTCCTCAGCTACAAAATGAAATGACAGGGGTGGCACGTGCCCGGGTGCCCCCCCCTCCCTAAATCCACCACTGTTACCAGACATGGGGCCAGATGTACTAAGCTTCAAAAGTGATAAAATGGAGAGTGATAAACAGCCAGCCAATCAGCTCCTACCTGCCATGTCACAGGCTGTGTTTGAAAAATGTCAGTCAGGAGCTGATTGGCTGGTTATTTATCACTCTCCATTTTATCACTGTTGAAGCTTAGTGCATCTGACCTATGGTGATGTCATCTTCTGGCAGCACTATCGGTTCTCCCCTGTGCTGGTCCCGCCCCAAAACATGTAGAATCAAGGCATCAAACCAAGGGGGCGGGGCTTTCAGCAGCAGCAAGTAAAAGCACTGACCAGAGTGTTCTTTGAGTCGACATCCATAAGCTTGACAGTCAATAGGTTGACGCAAGGTCAAAATGGAAATGGTCAATACATAAAAATATTTCTTTACTTACTGCATCATTAGCTGGTTCCTTCAGTACCTCCCCAGAAGTACCCGCTGTGCAGCGTGGTCAGCGCTGACCGCACATGTACAGGACCCCCAAAAGCCAGCAGCGCACATGAAAGGGCCGTGCTCATTTCAGAGCCCGCCCAGATCTCATTACATATGTGATCCGTCACAAATGGGCCCCGATGGTGTTTATTTACTAAGATGGGAGTTCTGTTGAAGATGTTGCTATGGGTAACCAATCAGATTCTATTATCTTCTACAAAGTGCTAACCTAATAAGTAGATTCTGATTGGTTGCTATGGGCAACATCCCATCTTCAATAGTAAAACAGGGTTGCCGACCCTCCGGCATTTAGCCGTGAGTATCCCGTTTTTTGTTCTTTCCTCCCGGTCTCCCGGGAATGTGTGTGAGATGAGAAGTCGGCAAGTATGTAGTAAAAGTGTTCTTTCACACGAGTTGTGCTCTTAGTTCTGTTGTGGATCTTGGCATCTTATATGTATACTTGCGGCTGGCTCAGGGAACTCCCTGCTCTCTACAAAAAACTCACTCACTCACTCACTCACACAGCGGGAATTAGCCGTAAAGTAAGCCATAAGAATGCTAAGCCCTGTCAGCGTGTGGACATGTTTTATTTCTGTAAAGGATAACGAGGTAATGATCAACGTAACATGATAACGCATACAGTAACAAATATACATAGGCAGGGTGGATAAAGGTGGATAAAGGAGGTTATTCTGGCAGGCGAATTCTCACGCGATGCGGAATTAAGCTCATTACGCATGCGCAACTGCCGCAATTCGCTTGTGCAGGTTTCATAGTCCGTGCATGCGCGCAACTTTGCGCACAGAAATACGCTTGTGAACGAGCCCTAAAGTGAAATCGTGATGTGGGTGGACCAAAACCTGGGTGTATACGGGGGGGGGGGGGGGGGGTTGACCACAAGTGCTGGGTGGTGGCTGCGTATCCTTGCGTGTACACTCGCAGTGCTCAGGCTGAAAAACATGCACAAGAAAAAAGTGACTCGCAGGGCTGCAGCTTAGCGGACCAACATTCGCAACACCAATCAGCACACACAATAGCTAAAATACACACACATGCACACAATACTCACCCATGTACCTGAACACAATACTTACCCATGTACCTGAACACAATACTCACCCATGTACCTGAACACAATACTCACCCATGTACCTGAACACAATACTCACCCATAAACCTGAACACAATACTCACCCATGTACCTGAACACAATACTCACTCATGTACCTGAACACAATACTCACCCATGTACCTGAACACAATACTCACCCATGTACCTGAACACAATACTCACCCATGTACCTGAACACAATACTCACCCATGTACCTGAACACAATACTCACCCATGTACCTGAACACAATACTCACCCATAAACCTGAACACAATACTCACTCATGTACCTGAACACAATACTCACCCATGTACCTGAACACAATACTCACTCATGTACCTGAACACAATACTCACCCATGAACCTGAACACAATACTCACGCATGCACCATACAAGTTTTCTCATTAAACAATTAGCTAACCACATCTACCACATTTACTCAATGCAGACCCACGGTAAGTATTAAGTATTGTAGCTTTACCATTTCTACCTTTCATGCTTCATGCTAATATATATATGTGTACATACAGGGCCAGTGCCACCACTAGGCAGGTCTAGGCATTTGCCTAGGGCGCCAGCCACTGGAGGGCGGCAGTTCACCCCTCGCCCCCCGTGCAAAGGGGGTACCTGCTGCACCATCTGGGGAGCGGGCAGGGGGGTCCATGCCGGCTTCTGACAGGAGCCTGCAGTGGTGTCCTTACTGCGCGGGTACCTGCGGCGCTGTGTATAAAGCTGGCGGCGGTGGGGGGTCCCTGCAGTGAATAAGAAATAACTAGCGCTATCCGCCGGGCTATGCAGCAGCGCAGGAAGCCCTGCCGGGTTTGAAAACACTGATTCAGCCAATCAGCGTGCGGCCAGTGTTTTCAAAACAGACACGCTTCCCGCGCCGCCGCGTAGCGCTAGTTATTTCTTATTCCCCCTGCCGCCGCCAGCTTTATACACAACGCCGCAGGTACTCGCGCGGCAAGGACACCACTGCAGGCTCCTGTCAGATGCCAGCATGGACCCCCCTGCCCGCATCCAGACAGCGCAACAGGTACCCCCGGCACCGGGGAGCCCCCACCCTGACTCGCCTAGGGCGCTCCGGTGCCTTGCACCGGCCCTGTGTACATATATATGTACATATATAACATTCACTTTACAAACTGTTGCTGTCTACATGTGGACACTATCATTAGGAAACATGACTACTAAATCACTATAATAACTGACAATCGTTGTGACAAAAACCTATTCACTCTCACAACAACACACATTTATCTTTCATTTATTAAAACCACACTTATTTTGTAATATACACACATTTCATATAATACAGGCAATTATGAGTTTTTTTACAGTCAAATCCAGCAGATTTGTAGGAGACATATATTTATTTTGAGTTTTGGAAGTAATCCATAAACAACAATTTAATCAACGATGTAATAAAGCTTCCTTGCTTTAATGGCCAGTAATTAGTAAATTAGTTCCAATAAACACAATGACATGAGTCAAATAATGTCATTAACTAATGGGTTGAGAATGTGTTGGAACATGAGTCAAATAATGTCACTAACTAATGGGTTGAGAACATGACATGAAAAAAGGACATTCATTTTTCGTGTTTTTTTTAAACGGACTTATTCATACTTTACCATCCCAGTGGGCATAGAGGGAGAATATAAATTGTGTCGATCACACCATGCCCCGAAGGAAGCTATGCATGGGGACACGCCACACTTATATGGAGCCCATGTTGACACGTCCACATAGCACATCGCAACGCCCCCTGTACCTGCATGCAATGGTTCATTCAGATGATCAACATTCAGATGATCTTTCATTCATTACTTCTGCCAATAATAATCACCAATAAGGATTAATAATGATCGGGTCCAGAACCTGATAATAATATGCCTCGATGTATGATACGTGATGAAAGCAGACGGATACAGATCGGCAAAATTGATAAAGTTAGGGTATGTGAGTAATGCAGATAAAGCTTTATATGAGTCTGTTGTACAGTCTTCTGGTTTTTATTTGCTCTTATTACACAAAGGCTGGAGAGAACTGTTTGTTATGATGTCAATACTCGTTAATGATTGAAATAGCGAGAAGACAAATATTGTGTCTTCATCTTGTATTTAATGTAGCAATGATTGCACTGGATCAGTTCAGTGCAGTGCGATACAAGATAGCCAGAGCCGGCCTTAGGCATAGGCCAACTAGGCAATTGCCTAGGGCATTTGGAATGCCTAGGGGCATCAGCAGCTTCTGCTGATTAAAATGATATGCAGCATGCCTATTTTGTGTGTGTGAGTGAGGCTGTTAGCGGCTGTGCGAGTCCTGTCTGCGGGTGGGTGGGTTGTGCAATAGTGTTCGGCATATGTGTAAGGGGCATTATGTGTGTCATGTATAAATGCTTTAATAATGTGTGACATGTGTAAGGGCATAATGTGTGTCGTGTATAAGTGCATTAATAATGTGTGACATGTGTAAGGGCCATTATTTGTGTCATTATGTGTATGAAGGGCATTAATAAAGGTTGGCATAATGTGTAAGGGGCATTATGGTTATAAGGACATTAATAATGTGTGTCATGTGTAAGGGGCATTACTGTGTGGTATTATCAGGGGTGCCTAGAGAATGGGGTAGGGGGTACAAATTACCTAGGCCAAAGTCTGATGAAAGGGCCCAGTGGGGGCCCCGGGCCCCGTCCCCTTAAGTGACAGCAGCAGCTGCAGCTCTTCTCCTCTGCCCAGCACACACTGCTTTGTGCTGGGTTTCAGTGTGGCCATGGAGGTGCTTAAAATACAATATTTTCTCAGGATTTTTTTCGAAGGGTATAATGTGAATAATATGAGGAGTAATGTACATAAAGTAAAGTGGTACTACTGTGTGATGTAACGTGAATAAGGGACACCATCGCATGATATAATGTGAATAAAGTTGCACTACTGTGTGGCATAATTTGAATTGTGGGTACTATTGTGTGGCCATGTCCCTTCCCAGCAAGAACACACCCCTGTTTGGGCTCCGCACCGAATGGGTGCGCTGTTTCTATTTAAAATATTGCGGGTAGGAGCACCAAAATGATGACTGCAATGATGAGGTTTGATGATGCTGGGAAAGGGGAGCAGGGTCAGAGGCGGAACTAGTGGCGGTGCTAGGGGGCAACAGTCCAAATCTTGCCTAGGGCATCATTTAGGCTAGGGCCGGCTCTGAAGATAGCAGAGGCGGGGAGGCGGCGGAGAGCTCCATCGGAAAGGGGCGCGCGAGCATCTCATACGCGTGCACCCCCTTCCGGCGGTGGGTGATTCTATCTATCTCCATCTGTATGATACAGCCGTTGTCATATATATGATTTTACTGGCATACACATATTAGGTGATTCTGTCTATCATTTCTCTATCGCATCCTAGAAAATGAGAGACAGAATCTGATTGGTTGCTAAGGGCAACAGCACCTTTTATTTTATTTTATAGAAGCTTCAGTAAATGTACCCCCTAATTTCATTCATCTATAACTCTGGGGAGAACCATTACCCCATTACATCTAATTCAGAGCCTTTTGGAGGATCCTGTATAGTATTATCGATGTAGTTGGTTTAATCTATGAATATGTACTTGAGAGATACTCCCTGCCCCATACTGTATTGGTGCCCACACAGGGCGCGATGATCGCATGCTCCAGCGCATCGCATATTGCAAGGCAATAAAGTACTTTCTGTACTAGATCGCGATGCACGCTGTTGTAGCACAGTCCTGTGCAGAATAATATAACATATGTATAAGTTCAAGTGCACAATGTAGAACCTGTCTATGCTCTGCCTGATGTGTTTGACCTTTCCTCACCTGACTCTTCCGGGGTCACATCCTGTGCCCCTGATTCATATGTCAGCCATATTGGGAGGTATGCATTTCTCTCCTGGGTGTGCTGCATTAACATGGAACGATATTACCATAGTTATATTATGCCCTTGGTTATGTAGAAGTACGCCCCGGTGCAGTAGCACCGGGAAGGAAGGGGCAGTGCCGCCGCCGGGTGGCGCCGCCCCCTGCAGCCAGGGCCAGTGTACTCATGCGGTCACTGGCCCTGCTGCTGGTTGGCACCGGCTTCCTGGCCTGGGGTGGCCTGGCGCCACCCCAGGGAGCCGGAAGCAGACCCTCCAATGACGCCGGGTGTGGGGGCAGCGGCGAGCCTTCGCCGCTGATCCCCACGAACAAAAGGAATTCAAATGTAGCGCCAAAGAAGAGCAAATCATGGCTCTCTCTCTGGCGCCCCACCCCCTGGCGCTGGTTTGAAGTAACCAGCGCCGGGAGCGAGGAGGAGAGTTCGGCGACGGAGGAGGAAGAACGTGGAGAGCCCAAGCGTGAGGAGAAGCAGCCGCCGGAAGCCCCGGGAGGTGGCAGCTGAGTGCGCAAGACTGCTACACGCTGCCGCCCGCCGGGCGAAGTACACAGTGCCGGGCACAGCCGGCGAAGACGGAGGAAGCCCAGGTGCGGCGGGGTGCAACGCAAAAGAGCTTGCCCCGGTCCCTGCTGCCCCAGTGAAGACTGCAGGAAGCCCGGAGGTGGTGGGAAGCATCCCACCTCCGGCGAAGACGGACCACCCTCGTGGCTGGACCAGGCTTGGTCCAGCGGAAGGCCCTAGGACGGGTAAGTCCACATGCGGGTCCCCTCCCTAGACCACCAGGTGTTCGGGCAATAGGCCCGTGGGCCCAATTCAGGCACCAGGCCTGCGGGACCATAGTCGGGCTCTAGGCCCGTGGGGACCTCAGGTTGGTGGCGTTGGGCATTAGGCCCCTTGTGTGTGTCGGGCATTAGGCCCTGTTGTGCTCTGGGCCTTAGGCCCCTATATAGTCGGCCCTCAGGCCCGATTGTGTTACTGGGCACCAGGCCCGTCTGTGTTGCAGGGCGCGAGGCCCTGATTGTGTACAAGGCCCAGACCCTCCTAGGGCTAAGGCCCCCGAAGAAGTAACAGGCCTGTATCGACAGGCCGCGAATTCAGGTATCGCCACAAGGGTTATTGTGGTATGGCTGGGAGCAGCCAGAGGGAGGTAGGCCCTCGCTAGGTGTTGGTGCAGTTTTGTCTCTTTACATTGTACTGTTTTACTTGACACCATGTACTGTATGCTGTACTTGGGTTCACCAATTGTGGCCCTGTGCAGATTGTGTTCTTTTCAGGTTGCGCGACGCTAGGCCGTGGCATCGGAAGATCCGGCGCTAGGTTGCGGGTTGCGCGGGCGTTAGGCGCCAGGTTGTGTGACGCTAGGCTGTGGCATCGGAAGATCCGGCGCTAGGTCACAGGTTGGGTGGGCGTTAGGCGCCAGGTTGCGTGACGCTAGGCCGTGGCATCGGAAGATCCGGCGCTAGGTCACAGGTTGCGCGACGCTAGGCTGTGGCATCTAAGGATCCAGCGCTAGGTCGCGAGTTACGTAAGACGGCTTCAGGCCGCAGGGTGCGCGGGCGTTAAGCCGCAGGCGCGTTGGTGTATTGCCCTGCCCTAGGGAGCAGGAGGTTACGTGAGTTCATTTTCAGGTGCCGGTATCCGCATTGGAAGCGTGACGGCGGTGAGTAGAAATTGCATTGAATCTGTTGTCGTGTTGTTTGTGCTCCTTCCCCTCCCCGGAGCGTTTCCCCACCCCAGTTACACCTGCCGTGTTCCACAAGCGGGTGTAACCATTCTGGGGCCAATAGTGCCTGTGATGAGCATCCCCTCCCCCCCTTAGGGGGTTTCCCCCTTGTTTCCCTTATAGGTGCAGTCGCTTCCGGAAACTAGTGGAGCAAGAGGAAGGTACCGGGACCGTCGTAGGCCCGAAGGTGAGAGACGGAGCGCAGCGAGGTGAGTCCACGCAGCGAGCGATAGCGCGGGGGCACGACCCCCGACCCCTCCCACAGTTAAGGTGCCCACACACTAGAACGATTTTTGGTCCGATTGGCCGATTTTCGATAAATCGGCCGATATATCGGCCGATATTTACCGATAATCGGTCGAAAATCGGCCGATGCTCGCTCCCGTGGATCTTTTGCTAAATCTTCTGATCTTACGTGCTGCACAAAAGATCAGAAGATTTAACAAAAGATCCATAGGAACGCACACGGGATCTTAAGGTGCCCACACACTAGAACGATTTTTGGGCCGATTGGCCGATTTTCGATAAATCGGCCGATATATCGGTCGATATTTACCGATAATCGGTCGAAAATCGTCCGATGCTCGCTCCCGTGGATCTTTTGCTAAATCTTCTGATCTTACGTGCTGCACAAAAGATCAGAAGATTTAACAAAAGATCCATAGGAACGCACACAGGATCTTAAGAAAAATCTTTGGTAAAGATGTGCGCTTGCCTGAAATCTTTTGTCCAGATCGGACAAAAGATTTGAAGGCTAATTTATGCGCACATCTTATGATCGCAGATCTTTCTAGTGTGTGGGCACCTTTAAGAAAAATCTTTGGTAAAGATGTGCGCTTGAGGGTGGAGGTTACCCCGACCCCACTGGGTGGGTCTGGGTGCAGGTGCGCCTGGCTAGAGCTGTGACTCCCTAGCAGCTGCTCTATGACAGGATAGTGTCCTGTACTGAATAGACAAAAAGAGGGATGTGGGGTGGTGAGCTGCGCTTGGTCAAAAAATTATATTGTATTCTATAAATAGAGATGAAAAAAATGATGGATTGGTTGATCTAGTACAAAGGAATTTATTATCTAAAAATAACACATAGCCAAAATATAATTAGAAATCTTAAAATACATTACATGTAAAATTCATATCTCACCAGACCAAACTGGGGTGTTTGTGTAGCCCGGAGAGTCCCAATGAAGTCCTGTATAGGGCTGTGACGGTAGAGCGTCCTGTATGGTGCTGGGATGATAAACCCGAAATGGGGCAGTAGGGAGGGAGGACCAAATGGGGAAGTAAGGAGTGGCTCAAGTTGACACGATTTGCCGACTCCCTCCGCTTGGTGTTTTTGAAGCGGGATATGATCCTCAACCTCTACCTTCCTGCTGAATTTGTAATCCAAATCGAGCCTGTTGGAGATGGTGATGCCAGCCAGGCCGTGGTATGCGGATGGCCCGATGGGACCCACAGGTGGTGGGGCTTGGTGGGTGTCCTCGGTGCAGCAGATGGTGGGGAGGGTTCGATGTTATTAGGCAGGAGCGGCCCAGAATGGCACAAATAACCGTCTCCCTCCGCTGGATGTAATGAAGCGGGATATGGTCCTCAACCTCGACCTTGCTGCTGCAACTGGGTGGTCCAAATGGACAGACGATGGTAGATGCGCACACCAAACAGCACTTCCGGGCTCTTTAGGGATACCAGTTTGGCGTTTCTGGATAGAAATGAAGAAACCTGTGTCCTGACCGGCTCTGACAAAGCTGCCTGGAGCAGCGAAACCGGTCAGGACACAGGTTTCTTCATTTCTATCCAGAAACGCCAAACTGGTATCCCTAAAGAGCCCGGAAGTGCTGTTTGGTGTGCGCATCTACCATCGTCTGTCCATTTGGACCACCCAGTTGCAGCAGCAAGGTCGAGGTTGAGGACCATATCCCGCTTCATTACATCCAGCGGAGGGAGACGGTTATTTGTGCCATTCTGGGCCGCTCCTGCCTAATAACATCGAACCCTCCCCACCATCTGCTGCACCGAGGACACCCACCAAGCCCCACCACCTGTGGGTCCCATCGGGCCATCCGCATACCACGGCCTGGCTGGCATCACCATCTCCAACAGGCTCGATTTGGATTACAAATTCAGCAGGAAGGTAGAGGTTGAGGATCATATCCCGCTTCAAAAACACCAAGCGGAGGGAGTCGGCAAATCGTGTCAACTTGAGCCACTCCTTACTTCCCCATTTGGTCCTCCCTCCCTACTGCCCCATTTCAGGGTTTATCATCCCAGCACCATACAGGACGCTCTACCGTCACAGCCCTATACAGGACTTCATTGGGACTCTCCGGGCTACACAAACACCCCAGTTTGGTCTGGTGAGATATGAATTTTACATGTAATGTATTTTAAGATTTCTAATTATATTTTGGCTATGTGTTATTTTTAGATAATAAATTCCTTTGTACTAGATCAACCAATCCATCATTTTTTTCATCTCTATTTATAGAATACAATATAATTTTTTGACCAAGCGCAGCTCACCACCCCACATCCCTCTCAAAGATGTGCGCTTGCCTGAAATCTTTGGTCCAGGGCGGACCAAAGATTTGAAGGCTAATTTATGCGCACATCTTATGATCGCAGATCTTTCTAGTGTGTGGGCACCTTTACACACAGTACAGTATATTGATTGGTGTGAACAGAGGCAGAACTCTGGGAAGCAATGGAGTCATCTGCCGCCGGGCTCCTGCTCCCAAGGGGGCACCTCTCCTCCCCCTGGAAGTCATTTAAAAGCCAACGATATTGCTTCTGTGGCTGAGTTCTGAAATATTCTCTATCTATATTTCTGAACAGAAATATATATTTTATATAAGGTTATATAGGAGTGTGTGTGTGTGTGTGTGTGTGTGTGTGGGGGGGGCAATATATGGGGGGGGGGCACCAATATATATCTTGCCTCCGGGCAACTGGAACGAACTTACGCCACTGGGTGTGAAGACAACAAACCTTTGTCTAGCCGGCATGTAAGTGGCAATCCGTCATTCAGGATTTCACAATGTGGCATCCCTGATCAATGAGGTCAATAAAGATTAGACCATTTCAAAATAACGTGAGTAAGCGGTAGGAATACACAGTATAGTTGTGTCATTTGTGCTATAAGCTCTACTGTACTGGTGTTTAAGTGTGATTGTTTTATACCTACAGTAGTTATCCCTGGTTAAACAATGACAGGACTTGTTCCTAGCTGCATCTGGGTGTTAACTGTAAATACTGCAGCGTTGTTATGGTGTGTACACACGGTGAGATTCCCTTGCTATTCGACTTATGGGCTATTGGGAAGACAAGTATGTCTGGACCAATAACCCATATGGGGCAAACCTGGTGTCCTGGCATCGATACATTGATGACATCTTGTTCGTGTGGAACGGAAGTCTGGAAGAACTGAACCTTTTTTGCAATTTTTTAAACGAAAACCCTTTTAATATTAAATTACTTTTTAATATTGACCATCAAACCAAACCAAACCTGGCTGGTTCCATACCTACACTACAGGTGTATAGGACCTGGCTGGTTCTATACCTACACTACAGGTGTATAAGTGGGCAAACAATCAGGATCTACTTTTTCATTTATTTAGCACCTCCTCAAAGATAATACATAGAATCTGATTGGTTGCCCATAGCAACGTCCAAACTAAAATAGAACTCCCATCTTAGTAAACTTCCATGATGCCTCTTGAATCCAGAATAAAAGCCATTGCAAGGACCATAGCTAGCCCCAGGTCCGTCCCTGTGGTCCTTAATCTGGACCTAAAGCTTCACAAATGAAGGAGGCATAGTGAAAACCATATACAATAGAAATAAGTGTTCATTGCTTATCTTATTCATACACTGTATGGCTGATGACACATCTGGGCTGGAAAGAACATATAAAATACGGAATGGGATCATTCGTCAGACTGCATTCAGGCCTACAAGCATTAGGTCTACACCATTAGGTCGACTTGCATTTAGGTCGACCTGACTGAAGGTCGACATGGGTTAGGTCAACAGGGTCATTAGGACGACATGTGTTCGGTCGACAGGGTCATTTTTTTTGCTGTTTTTTTTTAAGTGCTGTAGACAATATGACCGCATCCCATAAAATACGGCCAACACAAAAACTGTTTGAAATGTCTTGTTGTTAACAATTAAGACTTTTATGGTCTCTCAGAGGTAGAAGGTGACCCGCCCATCCCTATATCTCCATATCTCTGTTTACTCACCACCAGTTCCTTATTATGTTACTCAATTATGCCAGTAAATATATGAGTTATCACACAATAGGTAATATTGAAGACGTTCTCCAATATTGCACCACACACCGGGCAGTCGTCCCATTGTTGTAACATATTGGCCACCAATGATCACATTGGGCAATAGGAAGATGCCTGTTATCAATCAGATCATTACCAGACATGTGCCAGATGTACTAAGCTTCAAAAGTGATAAAATGGAGAGTGATAAACAGCCAGCCAATCAGCTCCTACCTGCCATGTCACAGGCTGTGTTTGAAAAATGTCAGGCAGGAGCTGATTGGCTGGTTATTTATCACTCTCCATTTTATCACTTTTGAAGCTTAGTGCATCTGACCTATGGTGATGTCTGAAAGGAAATATCTATAGCCCCTCGACGTGATGTCCTGTCTCGGTACCGGGAGAATAACTCTTAACAAAACTTGGACCAAACACCACAGCTTGCTAAAAGTCACTCTGGTTTAATAGAAGTTTACAACAACTTAAAAAGACAAAAAATACATGGGAGTGTACAAGTGCATATTACATTCTGATTGGTCTGTTAACAGTTGCCGGGCAGATTCAACAGGGGGGGGGCATACAAAATATCATACACAAAGAAATGAGTAACAAGGGGGGGTTTCGATTATACAGGAGTTTATGCAGGTGCACGCTGCATAGCAATTCCAAGAGGGTGAGGGTTGGGAGTAGAAGCTCAGTGTCGAAGTGATAAGGCACACAGGCTTATTATCTGTGACCTTGCAAGTAGCGATGGAAAAACAGTCTAACCATAATGAGAATAGTCTACGTGCAAATTCTTATATGCTACATGGGTTCTAAATTTTAACCCTTCAATCCCCTCTTAGAATCATGAATTTAGATGATGTGATTCTTTTTACTGAATTCCTTATTTCTGTGCTTAGCAAGATATTGCTTGTAGCCTTCAGGGGAATTTGCGAGTGCAGGGGCAATGGATTCATACATAAGAGTATTTTCAATACCTTTGGTAGCAAGTTTTCTACAACATGGTATAATACAAAAAACAACAATACAGATAATAGTAAGAATAATCAATATATAGATGGCTAATTGAACAAGGGCCTGCTTCCAGTTTTCAAACCATCCAAACCATTGGCTCCATGGGTTATCGATGCCTGAGTTCTTCTTCAATTCTATTGATAAATCCTCCAGTTTTTTAATAGCTAGAGTAACTTTACCATTGGGGCCTGTATTGTCAGGGATATATGTACAACATCCTTCAACTTTCCCTATATAAACACAAGCTCCTCCTTTCTCTGCTAATATCATATCTAGAGCCATACAATTTTGAAATGTCATTTGTGATGTGGCTTCTAATTGTTCTGCAATGCCTTTTAAAGCATCTTTTGTATCATTTACAAATCTCTGCTGGTTGTAGTAAATGTAATTAATCCAAGCAACATTTTTGTTTGCAGTGATTATGGGTATGATGGATTCAAAGCCAGCCGCAACTTGATCTCTGGCCTTAAATTCATCTGGGACCCCTCTTGGGACACCAATTGCATCAATATATACATGTGGATCAAAACTCCCTAAAGGTGTTTCCCTTTTCTTTCTATTAATTGTGTCTTCGGGCAAAGGTGCCTCTATTTCTGCAGGTAGTATGTGTAAGGGCATAATAATTTTGGCTAGAGCACACTGTCCCTGCCAAGGAGTATCTAGCTTAGTTCTTATCTTCATATCACCGCAAATATAGTAAATGTCACCAAGGGATTTAGTCTGGTTGACAAGTACAATGTGTCTATATTTACTACAGTATCCATCAGGAAAGGTTCTTAAATTCCTTCCTGTTGTGTCATTGGATACATAACATGTGTAGTTACCTGGGTAAATGGTGATGGTGTTTCCTGGGTTAGAATTCTTTGACAATATGGGATATTTCATTTTCCATAACTCACATTCACTATCATTTGTACGAGTACCATTATATAAATTGAAAAAAACAATTCTCTTGGGATTCTGGGATATTTAAAGGTACAGTGCCTAGATGAGGCCTGGATTTTGCACAGACATAACAATTACTTCTATTATGTGTATCAGCATTGTATTTCATCCATTCCATCCAAAAATTGATATCGGAATACCCTGTTTCTATGGCCATGGTATCTTCAAAGGTGGGGTTGTCTATGGCTAGCATGTCTTTGAAGGTGGATATATGTGATGTGAGGAGCTTACCTATTTTGTCCTTCTGCTTCTGTGCGCTTGGGACATAATTTTTATTATTATACATATCTTGTATACGGAAGGCTTGTTGATGATCCTTGCCTGGGTTTCTGGGGTACCATATTCCAAACACATACAGACCATTATCATGGGGGCCAGGATTTTCTATATTTATTGTAAACTTGCAGGGCCTAAGCTTGGCAGGTCTCCAATACCCGTTGGGCCGGTCTGAGTTAGAGGAGGTGCAGTCGGTAGTGGGCTTAGAGATAGTCATTCTGTCTATGAGGGCTTTACCATGTTTATCCTTCCTATCCAGGGCTTCAGCGGGGCGGTAACCCCATTTATCCCCCGAATTCCAGGCTGCCGCCTTCCAAGAACCACAGTTATTTCCCCAGTTGTGGCCTGTTACACAAATATAAATAGTTTCTGGCCTCCTACCGGATGCTTGGGCCCACCGCATGGCTCGGTCAACAGATTCCCTTCGTTTAGCTAGTTTTGGGAACTGGAAATAATCAAGTACAAATGTGGCAGTATGAGTGTTAGATGAGTTAAACCATAGGGTTAGTAGTTCACCATTTTGGGTTATATCTACTTCAGCTTTAAGGGGAATGCAAAGAGCAAGAACGAGCAAAGTTATTGGGGTCAATATCAGGGGCTGGTCCAGAGTTGGAGTCATCATGGAATGGGTCCTCTTCTCCACGTTGGAGGTCAGGGTTGTCTACCCTCGTTAGTACCTCGTCCTGTTGGAGGTCAGGGCTGTCTACCCTCGTTAGTACCTCGTCCTCGATCTGTTCTCTATCCGGGACGTTACTCGGGATTCTCTTTACCCTGGATGCGTGTATCCACACTGGACTCTCTTCTGTAAGGACAGCCGTCCTTGTTACCGCTACGATCTCTGTTTCTGGACCATAGGTGAAGTCTCCTGGGCTCTTATTTCTGGCGAGGACCTTCACAACGACCTTGTCTTCAACCTGGAAGGGGTGTGTTGGTTCCTGTGGATTAGAAGGGTTTTTACAAACGACATCATGTTCAATTTCACTAAGTCTGGTGATGAGGGACCTAACATACTCTTCTCTAATCTGTTCTAGGTCTCCCTCCTGGACTATCATTGGTTTCTTAGCCCAGGGCGTGGGAAAAGGTCTTCCCATCAGAATTTCAAAGGGTGAGTAGCCTAATGTCTTTTGTGGGGTCATTCTGACCTCCGCAAGTATTATTGGGAGAACTTGTTTCCACTTATTAAACGTTCCTCCTGTGGCTTTCCTAAGTTTGTCTTTTAAAGTCCTATTCATCCTTTCCACAATTCCTGAACTTTGGGGATGATAAGGAATGTGAAATTTCCAATCTATTTGCAGTGCTTTTACTAAGGCTTGTGTGACTTTGGCTGTGAATGCAGCTCCTTTGTCACTATCTATCTGCAGCGGGCATCCCCATCTAGGGATGATTTCTTGTGTCAGTATGCGTGCAACTGTTTTTGCATCTTCTGCTTTTGTGGGAAATGCCTCTGGCCATCTGGAAAACATATCTACTATGACCAGAGCATACTCCTGTTTTGTACCTTTGTTAGGTATGTGTGTAAAATCAATTTGCAAATGTGTGAAAGGGGTGGTAGGATACTCCAAGTGCTGATGCTTTGCTTTCATTGGATTATTGGGATTGTTGCGTAGACAAATAATGCATCTGCTGACATACTGGTCTACCAATGTTTTAACATCTGTGATGTAAAAGTCTTTGTTTAAAAGCATAGCTGTGGTGGTTTTGCTATGGTGTCCTACCCCGTGATAGTGAGCAATGAACAATGGGGCGCTTGATTGTGGTATGCATGGTCTCCCCTCTTTGCAGATCAATCCTGTTTTAGGATTTTTTCTGCAATATAGGGTATACCCAGTCAGCTAAATCCTCTGGGGTTGCTGAACTTTGTAGTTCAGTGATTAGGAATTGGTCATCTATCATGGGGGGAGTTATGACAGGCATCTGGTATTGTGCAATGGGTTGCTGTGCTGCTTCTTTAGCTGCTGCATCAGCAAGGGCATTGCCTTTTGAAACATAATCTTTGTTGCCTGTATGTGCTCTGCAGTGCAAAATTGCAATGTCAGATGGTAATGTGATTGCATGTAGGAGGTTGGTGATAAGGCGTGCATGTGAAATGCCTTTCCCATCAGCTCCTATAAATCCTCTTCTGGCCCAAATTACTCCATGGTCGTGTACAACGCCATGTGCGTACTTTGAGTCTGTGTAAATTGTGACAGGTTTGTCTTTGTACATTTGGCAAGCTCTTGTAAGGGCTATGAGCTCTGCTGCTTGCGCTGATTGGTATGGTATGGGTTTAGCTTCCAGGATGTCATTTGGGAGGCGTACAACAGCGTAGCCCGCCTGGTATGTGGAGTCATTGGGTCTGCTGCATGAGCCGTCCACAAACACTCGGTCAGCGTCTGGAATGGGCACAGGTGACATGTCAAGTCGGGGTGAAGTTTCTGCTTCTATTGTCAATGTACAGTCATGTTCGTCAGGAATGTCATCCTCTGGGCCTTTTAATCCTAAAAGTGCATTGAGAATGGGTGCAGGACCTGCATTGGTATTTGCATATTTAATATCAAGTGATGTGTTGTTGAGCAAGAGGACTTCGTAGCCACTCAGTCTCTGTGCTGACATATGCTGTGTGTGTAGCCCTTTAAGTAATGCTACAACATTATGTGTGGTATGGAGAACAGTGGGTGAGCCTAGCGTGAGTGTGGTTGCCATCTCAGTCACCATTGCACAGGCAGCAAGTGCCCTAAGACAGGCAGGCATACCTTGGACCGACACAGGCATTACTTTGGAAAAAAATGCAACAGGGCGCAGCTTACCTCCATGTTCTTGTGTCAGTACCCCAGCCATGGTTTTACAGTTGTCCCTTGCATATAAATGGAATTTTTGTACATAGTTTGGGAGGCCGAGTGCTGGACTTTTAATCAACATACACTTTAAACTTTCATATGCATTTAACATTTCTTGTGACCATTTTATCTCTCTAGGCATGTCATTGAGTGTGGCTTGTCTCAAGATATTGTCATAATAGGAACAGTCAGAGATCCACTGTCTGCAATAATTGATCATTCCCAGAAAAGATAGCATTTCTTTTTGGGTGTTTGGGCGGACCAGACCCAGTACAGACTGAATGCGTTGTGGACTGACTTTCCTCTCTCCCTTCTCTAAGACAAAACCTAGGTATTCAACATTCTGTTTGCACCATTGCATTTTTGTTTTGGACACTTTGTGCCCACATTCACAGAGCCATTTTAACAGTGATAAACCATCCTCTCGGCACTCCTCTTCACATAAACTACAGAGAAGCAGATCATCTGCATACTGTAGCAGGACGGAACCATGGGGGGGTACCAGGGTTTTAATGTTGATTGGAGCATGATGCTATACACAACAGGTGAGTCAATGAACCCCTGTGGCAGTCTACACCATGTTAGCTGGCGACCCTCAAAAGAGAATGCAAATAACAACTGTGTTTGGGTCTCAACAGGTATACTGAAAAACGCATTTTTAAGATCGATGACTGAGAAAAATGCTGCGTCTGCAGGGATGACTGTGAGAAGCGCTGTTACATCGGGGACAATGGGTGCAATTGGCACTATGAGCTGATTAATAGCTCTGAGGTCTTGGACAAACCTCACGGAGCCATCTGCTTTTGCAACCGGGTTTACTGGTGTGCAGTATGGCGAGACTACTGGTCTAATTACACCTTGTTCTAGAAATTCATGTATGAGTGGTCTAAGACCCTCAATCTTTTCTTTTGACAATGGGTATTGTTTGTGATAAACTACTGGAGCATCTGGCTTGAGTGTAGCTTTATATGGTGTACAAGATATCAGTCCTGTGTCATGTGGACCTGTGGACCATATCTTGGGGTCAACTGTGTCCAGTTCTGGATTTGTATTGGTCAAGTCGGTCATGAGCAGATGGGGAGATGAAACATCAATCCCTTTCCCTGTTTCAGTCGGGCTGATTGTGATTTCTAGTACAGAGAGAAGGTCTCTGCCTAGTAAATTGATTGGGCAGTCAGGTATTACAGTAAATTCATGTCTTCCCATGTAGTGACCCTTCATAGTCTCTACAGGGATTGGTTCAGTCACAAAAGCTTTTGTGGGTATCCCATTGATTCCCATTGAAGGAGCAGTCTGTACCAGGGGACCATCATATAGGTTCCGTTGTAACACACTAGTAGTGGCCCCGCTATCAACCAAAAATGAGATGGGTATTCCATCTATCAGTAGTGGGATGAGCGGTGGTTCTTTCCAGTGATCAGTAACCTGGACATAGACTGGGGTACCCTCCTTCGGGCAACATCAGCGTTGCTGTCCTTGCCAGTCAACCTGAAATCTCGGACTGTCTCTATTATCTCTGTTATCCCTAAGTCGGGGTTGCACTTGGTCATTGGGCTGTGGGCGCTTATTGGGAGGGAAGGGGCAGTCTCTGGCCCAGTGGTTATCCCTCCCGCAATTGAAGCAGCATGTTTGGCCCTTTGAAGGACCCGGGTTGTGCATTTGAGGTGGTCTATTATCTCTAGGGGGGCGGAATGGTTGCCGCGGTCCCCTAGGTTTGGCTTGATTTGCAAAGCGTATGAATGGTGTGTGTGTGACAGTACTTTTCTTCACTTCAAAACAACCTGCTGCTTCCTTTTCATACAAATGTTTTTCAAAATCATTCATTTTGTCAGATGTCCCTTCAATGTCATCTTCTGGCAGCACTATCGCTGCTCCCCTGTGCTGGTCCCGCCCCAAAACATGTGGAATCAAGGCATCAATCCAAGGGGGCGGGGCTTTTTAGCAGCAGCAAGTAAAAGCACTGACCAGAGTGTTCTTTGAGTCGACATCCATAAGCTTGACAGTCAATAGGTCGACGCAAGGTCAAAATGGAAATGGTCAATACATAAAAATATTTATTTACTTACTGCATCATTAGCTGGTTCCTTCAGTGCCTCCCCAGAAGTACCCGCTGTGCAGTGTGGTCAGCGCTGACCGCACATGTACAGGACCCCCAAAAGCCAGCAGCGCACATGAAAGGGCCGTGCTCATTTCAGAGCCCGCCCAGATCTCATTACATATGTGATCCGTCATAAATGGGCCCCGATGGTGTTTATTTACTAAGATGGGAGTTCTGTTGAAGATGTTGCTATGGGTAACCAATCAGATTCTATTATCTTCTAAAAAGTGCTAACCTAATAAGTAGATTCTGATTGATTGCTATGGGCAACATCCTATCTTCAATAGTAAAACAGGGTTGCCGACCCTCCAGCATTTAGCCGTGAGTGTCCCGTTTTTTGTTCCTTCCTCCCGGTCTCCCGGGAATGTGTGGGATCCTCCCGGCTTTTTAGCCTGCCTGACAAAAAAGAAAAAAAAAAGTGACTGCGCATGCCCGGGGCAGACGTCGCGGCTGTCCGGCTGCCGGCCGGGGATCTGTTGGCAGTGGCTACAGCGGCAGCGCAGCAAGGGGCAGCCATGCTAGCGGGAGCAGCAGAGGGAGCGGCACAAGCAGCAGAAGGCAGCGCCGCAGATGAGATGGTAAGATGGTAAGATAGCGCCTAGCTGCTTCGTGCTTCCCTCCTGCTTCTCTCCCTCTGCTCCCTGCTGGTTTTTCTTTAGTAGGGTTCCTTCGTTCTTTTAAAGATAGTTACATAGTTACATAGTTACATAGTTACATAGTAGATAAGGCTGAATAAAGACTTGCGTCCATCTAGTTCAACCTACGTTTTAATAGCTTATCCCTTGTAAAAGACAGAATATGGTTCTTATTAGTACCCCTGGATATTTTTATCCAATAAATGCTTGTCCAACCTTATTTTGAACGTATTTATTGTATCTGCCAACACCACCTCTCCAGGAAGAGAGTTCCACCGGTACTATCTCAAAATGTAATTTGGATAGCTCCACCCATGGCCACACCCCATTTTTGTGCCATAAATGGGGCGGGGCCATGGACTGAGCTATCCAAATTACATTTGAGTGCTCCCACGCCCCCTAATTAGCTGCCCTCTCCCTGGTTTCCCGCAAAGGGGAGATGAGAAGTCGGCAAGTATGTAGTAAATGTTCTGTTGTGGATCTTGGCATCTTCTATGTATACTTGTGGCTGGCTCAGGGAACTCCCTGCTCTCTACAAAAAACTCACTCACTCACTCACACAGCGGGAATAAACCGTAAGCCATAACAATGCTAAGCCCTGTCAGTGTGTGGACATGTTTTATTTCTGTAAAGGTTTTCGAGGTAATGATCAACGTAACATGATAACGCATACAGTAACAAATATACATAGGCAGGGTGGATAAAGGAGGTCATTCTGGCAGGCGAATTCTCACGCGATGCGGAATTAAGCTCATTACGCTCATGCGCAACTGCCGCAATGCGCATGTGGAAGGTTTCACAGTCCGTGCATGCGCGCAACTTTGCCCACAGAAATACGCTTGCGAACGAGCCCTAAAGTGAAATCGTGATGTGGGTGGACCGAAACCTGGGTGTATACAGGGGGGGGGGGGTTGACCACAAGTGCTGGGTGGTGGCTGCGTATCCTTGCGTGTACACTCGCAGTGCTCAGGCTGAAAAACATGCACAAGAAAAAAGGGACTCGCGGGGTTGCTGCTTAGCGGACCAACATTCGCAACACCAATCAGCACGCACAATAGCTAAAATACACACACATGCACACAATACTTACCCATGTACCTGAACACAATACTTACCCATGTACCTGAACACAATACTCACCCATGTACCTGAACACAATACTCACCCATGTACCTGAACACAATACTCACCCATGCACCTGAATACAATACTCACCCATGTACCTGAACACAATACTCACCCATGCACCTGAACACAATACTCACCCATGTACCTGAACACAATACTCACCCATGCACCTGAATACAATACTTACCCATGTACCTGAACACAATACTCACCCATGCACCTAAACACAATACTCGACCCATGCACCTGAACACAATACTCACTCATGTACCTGAACACAATACTCACGCATGCACCATACAAGTTTTCTCATTAAACAATTAGCTAACCACATCTACCACATTTACTCAATGCAGGCCCACGGTAAGTATTGTAGCTTTACCATTTCTACCTTTGATGCTACCACTAGGCAGGTCTAGGCATTTGCCTAGGGCACCAGCCACTGGAGGGCGGCAGTTCACCCCTCGCCTCCCATGCAAAGGGGGTACCTGCTGCACCATCTGGGGAGCGGGCAGGGGGTCCATGCCGGCTTCTGACAGGAGCCTGCAGTGGTGTCCTTGCCGCGCGGGTACCTGCGGCGCTGTGTATAAAGCTGGCGGCGGTGGGGGGTCCCTGCAGTGAATAATAAATAACTAGCGCTATCCGCCAGGCTATGCAGCAGCGCGGGAAGCCCTGCCGGGTTTGAAAACACTGATTCAGCCAATCAGTGTGCGGCCAGTGTTTACAAAACAGATACGCTTCCCGCGCCGCAGCATAGCGCTAGTTATTTCTTATTCCCCGTGCCGCCGCCAGCTTTATACACAGCGCCGAAGGTACTCGCGCGGCATGGACACCACTGCAGGCTCCTGTCACATGCCAGCATGGACCCCCCTGCCCGCTCTCCAGACAGCGCAACAGGTACCCCCGGCACTGGGGCGCCCCCACCCTGACTCGCCTAGGACGCTCCGGTGCCTTGCACCGGCCCTGTGTACATATATATGTACATATATAACATTCACTTTACAAACTGTTGCTGTCTACATGTGGACACTATCATTAGGAATAGCGACTACTAAATCACTATAATAACTGACAATCATTGTGACAAAAACCTATTCACTCTCACAACCCACATTTATCTTTAATTTATTAAAACCACACTTATTTTGTAATATACACACATTTCATATAATACAGGCAATTATGTGTGTTTTTTTACAGTCAAATCCAGCAGATTTGTAGGAGACATATATTTATTTTGAGTTTTGGAAGTAATACAAAAACAACAATTTAATCAATGATGTAATAAAGCTTCCTTGCTTTAATGGCCAGTAATTAGTAAATTAGTTCCAATAAACACAATGACATGAGTCAAATAATGTCATTAACTAATGGGTTGAGAATGTGTTGGAACATGAGTCAAATAATGTCACTAACTAATGGGTTGAGAACGTGACATGGAAAAAGGACATTCATTTTTCGTGTTTTTTTTTAAACGGACTTATTCATACTTTACCATCCCAGTGGGCATAGAGGGAGAATATAAATTGTGTTGATCACACCATGCCCCGAAGGAAGCTATGCATGGGGACACGCCACACTTATATGGAGCCCATGTAGACCTACGTCCACAGAGCACATCGCAACGCCCCCTGTACCTGCATGCAATGGTTCATTCAGATGATCAACATTCAGATGATCTTTCATTCATTACTTCTGCCAATAATAATCACCAATAAGGATTAATAATGATCGGGTCCAGACCCTGATAATAATATGCCCCGATGTATGATACGTGATGGAAGCAGACGGATACAGATCGGCAAAATTGATAAAGTTAGGGTATGTGAGTAATGCAGATAAAGCTTTATATGAGTCTGTTGTACAGTCTTCTGGTTTTTATTTGCTCTTATTACACAAAGGCTGGAGAGAACGGTTTGTTATGATGTTGTCAATACTCGTTAATGATTGAAATAGCAAGAAGACAAATATTGTGTCTTCATCTTGTATTTAATGTAGCAATGATTGCACTGGATCAGTTCAGTGCAGTGCGATACAAGATAGCAGAGACGGGGAGGCGGCGGTGAGCTCCATCGGAAAGGGGCGCGCGAGCATCTCATACGCGTGCACCCCCTTCCGGCGGTGGGTGATTCTATCTATCTCCATCTGTATGATACAGTCGTTGTCATATATATGATTTTACTGGCATACACATATTAGGTGATTCTGTCTATCATTTCTCTATCGCATCCTAGAAAATGAGAGACAGAATCTGATTGATCACCTTTTATTTTATTTTATAGAAGCTTCAGTAAATGTACCCCCTAATTTCATTCATCTATAACTCTGGGGAGAACCATTACCCCATTACATCTAATTCAGAGCCTTTTGGAGGATCCTGTATAGTATTATCGATGTAGTTGGTTTAATCTATGAATATGTACTTGAGAGATACTCCCTGCCCCATACTGTATTGGTGCCCACACACGGCGCGATGATCGCATGCTCCAGCGCATCGCATATTGCAAGTCAATAAAGTACTTTCTGTACTAGATCGCGATGCACGCTGTTGTAGCACAGTCCTGTGCAGAATAATATAACATATGTATAAGTTCAAGTGCACAATATAGAACCTGTCTATGCTCTGCCTGATGTGTTTGACCTTTCCTCACCTGACTCTTCCGGGGTCACATCCTGTGCCCCTGATTCATATGTCAGCCATATTGGGAGGTATGCATGTCTCTCCTGGGTGTGCTGCATTAACATGGAACGATATTACCATAGTTATACTATGCCCTTGGTTATGTAGAAGTACGCCCCGGTGCAGTAGCACCGAGACGGAAGGGGCAGTGCCGCCGCCGGGTGGCGCCGCCCCCTGCAGCCAGGGCCAGTGTACTCGTGCGGTCATTGGCCCTGCTGCTGGTTGGCACCTGCTTCCTGGCCTGGGGTGGCCTGGCGCCACCCCAGGGAGCCGGAAGCAGACCCTCCAATGACGCCGGGTGTGGGGGCAGCGGCGAGCCTTCGCCGCTGATCCCCACGAACAAAAGGAATTCAAATGTGGCGCCAAAGGAGAGCCAATCATGGCTCTCTCTCTGGCGCCCCGCCCCCGGGCGCTGGTTTGAAGTAGCCAGCGCCGGGAGCGAGGAGGAGAGTTCGGCGACGGAGGAGGAAGATCGTGGAGAGCCCAAGCGTGAGGAGAAGCAGCGGTGGAAGCCCCGGGAGGCGGCAGCTGTGTGCGCAAGACTGCTACACGCTGCCGCCCGCCGGGCGAAGTACACAGTGCCGGAGACAGCCGGCGAAGACGGAGGAAGCCCAGGTGCGGCGGGGTGCAACGCAAAAGAGCTTGCCCCGGCCCCTGCTGCCCCAGTGAAGAATGCAGGAAGCCCGGAGGTGGTGGGAAGCATCCCACCTCCGGCGAAGACGGACCACCCTCGTGGCTGGACCATTCTTGGTCCAGCGGAAGGCCCTAGGACGGGTAAGTCCACATGCGGGTCCCCTCCCTAGACCACCAGGTGTTCGGGCAATAGGCCCGTGGGCCCAATTCAGGCACCAGGCCTGCGGGACCATAGTCGGGCTCTAGGCCCGTGGGGACCTCAGGTTGGTGGCGTTGGGCATTAGGCCCCTTGTGTGTGTCGGGCATTAGGCCCAGTTGTGCTCTAGGCCTTAGGCCCCTATATAGTCGGCCCTCAGGCCCGATTGTGTTACTGGGCACTAGGCCTGTCTGTGTTGCAGGGCGCGAGGCCTTGATTGTGTACAAGGCCCAGACCCTCCTAGGGCTAAGGCCCCCGAAGAAGTAACAGGCCTGTATCGACAGGCCGCGAATTCAGGTATCGCCACAAGGGTTATTGTGGTATGGCTGGGAGCAGCCAGAGGGAGGTAGGCCCTCGCTAGGTGTTGGTGCAGTGCTGTCTCTTTACATTGTACTGTTTTACTTGACACCATGTACTGTATGCTGTACTTGGGTTCACCAATTGTGGCCCTGTGCAGATTGTGTTCTTTTCAGGTTGTGCGACGCTAGGCCGTGGCATCGGAAGATCCGGCGCTAGGTCGCGGGTTGCGCGGGCGTTAGGCGCCAGGTTGCGTGACGCTAGGCTGTGGCATCGGAAGATCCGGCGCTAGGTCACAGGTTGGGTGGGCGTTAGGCGCCAGGTTGTGTGACGCTAGGCCGTGGCATCGGAAGATCCGGCGCTAGGTCACAGGTTGCGCGGGCGTTAGGCGCCAGGTTGCGTGACGCTAGGCCGTGGCATCGGAAGATCCGGCGCTAGGTCACAGGTTGCGCGAAGCTAGGCTGTGGCATCTAAGGATCCAGCGCTAGGTCGCGAGTTACGTAAGACGGCTTCAGGCCACAGGGTGCGCGGGCGTTAAGCCGCAGGCGCGTTGGTGTATAGCCCTGCCCTGGGGAGCAGGAGGTTACGTGAGTTCATTTTCAGGTGCCGGTATCCGCATTAGAAGCGTGACGGCGGTGAGTAGAAATTGCATTGAATCTGTTGTCGTGTTGTTTGTGCTCCTTCCCCTCCCCAGAGCGTTTCCCCACCCCAGTTACACCTGCCGTGTTCCACAAGCGGGTGTAACCATTCTGAGGCCAATAGTGCCTGTGATGAGCATCCCCTCCCCCCCTTAGGGGGTTTCCCCCTTGTTTCCCTTATAGGTGCAGTTGCTTCCGGAAACTAGTGGAGCAAGAGAAAGGTACCGGGACCGTCGTAGGCCCGAAGGTGAGAGACGGAGCGCAGCGAGGTGAGTCCACGCAGCGAGCGATAGCGCGGGGGCACGACCCCCGACCCCTCCCACAGTTACACACAGTACAGTATATTGATTGGTGTGAAGACAACAAACCTTTGTCTAGCCTGCATGTAAGTGGCAATCCGTCATTCAGGATTTCACAATGTGGCATTCCTGATCAATGAGGTCAATAAAGATTAGACCATTTTAAAATAACGTGAGTAAGCGGTAGGAATACACAGTATAGTTGTGTCATTTGTGCTATAAGCTCTACTGTACTGGTGTTTAAGTGTGATTGTTTTATACCTACAGTAGTAATCCCTGGTTAAACAATGACAGGACTTGTTCCTAGGAAAACCGCTGCATCTGGGTGTTAACTATAAATACTGCAGCGTTGTTATGGTGTGTACACACGGTGAGATTCCCTTGCTATTCGACTTAAGATTCGAGTGCTATGCAATCTTTGCTATCTCTGTACTTTCTACATACAATTCATGCTATCTACATTCTATTTGCACTACATAGTCATTGCTGCCCTGTCTATCTGGGTTTTGATTTGTGCTGTCCCCGGAGCGCGCATCGGGATCGCAAGGTAAAACACCTGTGCGATCTGCATGCGATTTTGACTATATAGTCAAAATCTGATGTCAAATCTCACCGTGTGTACACAGCATTACTGTCACAAAGTGTCGAAGAGGGGTATGAAGTGCCCACCGGGGAATGCAGTGCTGTGTTTGGGGGTGTGGCCTGTCTTGAGAGGGGCCGCCTAGTAATTCCTGGGCTACGCACAGACTGCACACGCTGGGAAAATCATTAGATGCTGATCGGCTTGCGTATGGATTAGCTGCTGATCACAATCAGCATAATTTTAGCAAGCTGTGCTAAGAGATTTGCAGGCTTGCACTGGGCGGGATTTCACTCTGGATGGGCGGCGTTTACCTGATCACAGCGCTCAGCAAATTAGAAGCCCAGTGATCAGGTCTGACTAACCCCTTATTATCTTATCTTCAAGATGAGAAGCAGCCAATCAGGACCTCTTTAGCCAAAAGGTGTTGATGCTTGGAAATCGGAGGCTATACGCCATACTGTAGCACTCTCTGCCATACTCTGGCACTCCCTCCTGTGTCATCTACGGCTGTCTCATCCTGTGTTCCACAGTACTGCCCTCCGCCATTGCCGCAGGCTGCTGCCACACCGCATACAAACCAAAGTTCCCTCCATTCTCCTGGTATGGGCGTGGCCATCTTGGATTCATTAGCATGATCACTCTCAGCCAATCCCAGACTTCCTGTTACTGACATTACAGACTCCAACCAATCCCCTTGATGCATTCCCTATAAGTATAGTGGGCTGAGTCCTGGGTAATGGCCAGTACAATGATGTTTCCAGAGTAAGCTACATATCTCTACAGCTCCTTTGGTAACCTGCTGTCTCTGTGTGCGCTGCACCATCCTGCTGCACTATCGCTGATCCCATCGACAGCATCGGTAACATTGATTGCCTGTCATCGATTGCATCATCTTGTTTTATTCTTCATTGTTGCAGTTCTACACAAGCTTATAATCATAAGTACCATCTTCTCTCCCAGACATTTCTCAGAGCGATATTGCCGATATCAACCACCATCGGTGCTCTACAGCAGTAACCATCGTCATCAGGAGTACCTGATTCTGTGTCTGCGGTATTAGTATGTAAGGTATTCTGTGACTATCAGCAATACTTACCTGCATAATCCTCTCCAATACTCACCTTTTACCTAATCATTAAAGATCAACATTGGACAATAGTGATGATGTCTCTTCTTCAGCTTCCGCTGATTCCATTTCATACTGGTTCCATTCCGGACTCTACTCCAGGGATGAGAAGCCTTCAGCCCTCCAGATGTTGTTGAACTACACATCCCAGCATGCCCTGCAACAGTTTTAAACAGAGAATAGTGTACCAGCGCAGGCTGAAAAAGTTGCCAATTGTATTGTGATGTTTCGCTACATTGTTTTATATTGAATGTCCAGTATTAATTTTCTATTTTAATATTTATTTAATGTTTAATGGAATTCCATAATTACAGCTATTTAACCTAATAAAATATTATGTAAAGGATACCGTTCTCACTACAACAACTTTTTTCAGCCTGCGCTGGTACACTATTCTCTGTTTTTTACCTGTACACATTTGGGGACCTGACAACCCCAGTACCAGCTGCAGCTAGTAGCGCACCGATCAATTCTGTTTTTCCTGCAACAGTTTTAGTATGGCCAAATAGCAGTTCAACAACAGCTGGAGGACCAAAGGTTCCCCATCCCTGCTCTACTCGGTCACGCCTGAGTTAAAGACTTTATCAGTTATTACCAATTTCCTGCTGAGTCGGGGACTCCTACAGTATTTACGATTATCTGTATACTGTTCAATAAATAACCTTCTCCGTCATTGGTCACACCTTTGGGTGCCGGACTTTGGTGCCACACCTGAGGTTATCCGCACATGTGGACAAAGTTCCTATGGGAACCCAGCGTCCAGTACACACCAGCTGATAAACAAACACATACCTCAGATGTGACACTGACACCCATATTATTCAGCTGTTACTGTTTTGGTTTTATTTTTTTATTTTTGTTTTGGGGGGGGGGGGGATCAAGGATATATACATCAAAGAAGAACCATTTCTCTGTATTTTATTTGTATCCACGGTGCCGCCACAACGCGCCCGCACCAGCAACCATCACTCATTCTGCGCAGAAGATAATATGTGAATTTAGGAGCGTCTCTTCTAGGTCTGCGGATGGATAAAAGCAGAACATGACAGATGTACTAATCAGCTCAGAGCTGCGGGAGATGTCACCGCGCTCATTTCAGCACCTATAATGAAAGCTACAGGTGCCACTGCCCCTATCTGCTTGGTAGAAAGAACCTTATTCATTTATTATAGCAAACAATTGGCTTTTGTAATTAAATACCAGCATACTTGCACACTGCCATCGCCGCGGATCATTTGGCAGTGTGCAGCAGTGTTAATGTTACGCTGTAATTAAAGAGAACTTCTATGATGTTACTGGGGAACAATGTCCCTGTTTCCTGGTAAGCTGAGAGGCGGCAGGCTTTATCTCCCAAACCTCTGCGGCGTGTAATACAGTAAGTAATAGATACAGGTCAACGGTTTCCCTCAAAGCAGATGTTCTAAAACAATACGTATTGTTACATGAAATTCCAAAAAAACAAGGTAAATATAATGTTTTACTTCCAGGTTTGGCTTTTTAGTAGCAGATGCTATATATATATAATATATATATATATATATACCAGTGGAACACAGCGGTTGACTTAAATCAATAAGCAAAAGGAATACACCAAACTCAAATGAGTAGCTGTCAACGTTTTGGGATTTAAGACCTACAGAAAAAGATAAAACATACTTACATATATAGACAATGAAGTGAACAGACACCCAGTGCACCCATCCCGTAGCCAACTCCCCCTGGCGGAGATCCGATGACGTCATTGACGCGACCCAGCGTCGGCGTATCCAGCATCTCCAGGGGGCGTGGTATCACCCTGTGAACCGTCACAAAGGTGATGTGATAAACAAAGAAAAGAGGATTAGAGCTAAGTACGGTAACTGAGTAACGTAAAGAAAAAACATCAATGTACACGGAGAAGGCAATCTAATACATGTAAGGGCAATAAGTGATTGCTGAAAAACATCAGGGTTAAGCAGAACCAACAGACTGCAGCTTATATATATACGAAGGGCATATTAAAGGAAGCATGAAAGCAGTGATATTTTGTTTAATCCATGCGGTTGCATGGTTTGAAGCCGATATATCCACCGTGCCTCTAGTTGCAAGAGTGCACAGTCCCAATTTCCACCTCGAGCATTCTCAGGGATAGAGTCAATCATTTTATAGCGGATGCTAGACATGGAGTGCACTTTTTCTTTCCAGTGTCTCGCCACAGGTTGATCCGATCCCTTGCCAAATAGTGACGCTCTGATACTTGACTTAGCATGGCAATAAGAGGAGTCCGCATGGACATTTGATGTAATATACTAAATATTTACTTGTGCAAGTTAGTGGGGAGTTGATTTTGATTTTAGAGCCAGATCTGGGATGTGAGAATGAATCGCCAGTTTCCAGATTGCTGCACGTTAAACAGCCTAGACACTTGAAGTTGCCATTTTTCCATCTCATGGTTGCGGGATCATTTGTATACTTTGAGATATCGTTATGGACAACATGATCCTTAATATTTTTACCACGTTTGTAAGAGGGCAGTATCTTGCTGTTTCTCAATCCAGGCATATTCTTGTCAGTTGTGACTATTGCCCACTTAGATCTTGCTGCTCTCATAAGGGCATCACTGTGGCTCGAGTAATTTTGTGTCCAGACTATTTTATCATCGTGCTGTTTTTCACGAGATTTGAACAGTGCTGCATCTCTGTCCATATTTAGTACCTTAGCTTTGTTCTGTTTTAGTAATTTCAATGGGTAGCCCCGAAAATATATATAGAGAGAGAGAGAGAGAGAGAGAGAGAGAGAAGAGGGTTTGTTTGGCACTCTCTGCGAATGTCTGGTGTAATCACAGCATAAACAGACTCTTGTAAATGCTCCAGTGGTCCCACACCCCAGCCTATTGCTTGGGCATCTAATCCACCATCAAGAGCAAGATCACTCTGCCCTGGAAACACTTATATCACTGCGCCAAAGCCTGGTCTGGATCATCCACATTACTCTCTCGCTCGCTCTCTCTCTCTATATATATATATATATATATTGTATGTGAGAGGCAGATCAGCACTCACTCCTACTGAATATGTATCCTCGGGTGCCCTCCGTATAAGGTAATGCAGTTTCAGGAAGCAGCAGCACTAGGAGACTGTTCTGAGACTGTTTATCCCATAATGAAGTGCTAGATGATCCCCATGTTTTCGGGGTACACAGACCCCCTTGTCAAGGTGCAGAAAAAGAAATACTGTAAGACTCCTACCTTAAGTAGTGGAGGAGAAGCGTGAAAGGTCCCCACCACCAGTGAAGCGGCATCTGTGCCGGGTACCCGAGTGTGGCTTTCTCACTTCCGGTATAGCCTCCCGGGCGTGACATCGCGTGAACGCTGCAGTGTGTTGCCTAGGAAACAATATATATATAGGCACGCCCATAAAACACCGCGTGTCCACCCCAGAATGCCCCGGAACGCTCCCTGGCTGCCGATCAAGTGAAAAACTTGTTGTTGTTAATGAGGCTACGATATAGTGGGTAGACAATGTCTAGAATGACCACTAATGGTTGCCAGTGACTAGTTTAACACCTGAAAATGGTCGACATACCATAGGTCAGCAATGATTGAAGGCCGACACAAGCTTAAGGTGGACACAGTCAACACTCTCAAGGTCGAAGCGAGTTTTTTCACGTTTTTGTGTCTATGTCGACATACAGTATGTTGACATGGACACAGTATGCACTTTGCACACTATTATATTATCACTCTAGGCCCACTTGGATAGTAAAGTATGAACCATGTTACTCTACACCCCCCAAAAAAATTCAATTCAACATTGTGAGTGTCGACCTTTAGCTTGTGCCGATTGCTGTCAATGACGACCTATGGTGTGTTGACTATTTCCAGGTGTCGCCCTAGTCATTTTCAACCACTAGTGTTGGAACTAGGGACCTAGACATTGTCGGCCCAGGGACCGCATACCTTTTAACCCTTTCAGGTCCAACGTCTAGTCGGGCTCAACAGCCCTAGCGCTAGTAGCTGATCCATTGGTGAAGCTTCTTTAAAATAACAACATTAACATCGTTCAACATTCAATGTAGACCATTTATGAATACAATTTAAAAAAAATAGAATTAATTTAAACATTTAAACCAGACTGTTTGAATTGCAAAAAAAAAATATTGGACTGCAAAGGGTTAATGAGTACCAGAAATGAATGAATACCCGTACAGCAGGTTTACTTGTCCTTCAATGTAACAACTCTTAAACAAATAGTATTTATGGACTTGTTACAGGATTGTGTCATTTTTATATGAATCAATAGTAATCTTCCGTACATATTTGTGATGTCCAGTGAAATGACACAGTTACAGCATCCCCGGGGTTAGGAAACAGAAGTGACTGTAAAATCAGCCCTACCTAAATATATAAATTCCCCTATTGAAATTGCTGAATATTTCCTTGTAATTGTAATACAATGACATCTGTTACTTCATTTGCGTTTTGTGTCCGTGTATCAGTGTGTTGTACTGAGAAACTGAGGACTAGACCCAAAGGGGGAAATTAACTAAAGGAAATTTGTAAATAATAGGTGTACAGTATTTGTATCCAGAAATACACTTATTTTTGACATTTACTATCCCGAAAATACGGCAATTCGTATTTGTATTGATAGCACATCAATACGAATATGAATTGCCATATTTTCGGGAAAGTAAGGGGGAAATTTACTAAAGGAAATTTGTAAAAAAATAGGTGTATTTGTATCCAGAAATACACTTATTTTTGACATTTAGGGGGAAATTTACTAAAGGAAATTTGTAAAAAAATAGGTGGATTTGTATCCAGAAATACACTTATTTTTGACATTTACTATTCCGAAAATACGGCAATTCGTAGTTGTATTGATGTGCTATCAATACGAATACGAATTGCCGTATTTTCGGGATAGTAAATGTCAAAAATAAGTGTATTTCTGGATACAAATACACCTATTTTTTACAAATTTCCTTTAGTAAATTTCCCCCTTACTATCCCGAAAATATGGCAATTCGTAGTCGTATTGAGGTGCTATCAATACGAATACGAATTGCCGTATTTTCGGGATAGTAAATGTCAAAAATAAGTGTATTTCTGGATACAAATACACCTATTTTTTTACAAATTTCCTTTAGTAAATTTCCCCCAATATATGACCCTAACGCATAGTTGCCTACCCTTTTGCATTCTGCAGGAGACTCCCTGACATAGCAGCAATCTCCCTCTCTCCCTCATTAGTCTAGCAATGTCCCTCGTGTCACCTAGCCCACATTACACTTACATCATAGTTACCTCCCCTCCTGCATTCTGCAGGAGACTCCCTGACATAGCAGCAATCTCCCTCTCTCCCTCATTAGTCTAGCAATCTCCCTCATGTCACCTAGCCCACATTACACTGTTACATCATAGTTACCTCCCCTCCTGCATTCTGCAGGAGTCTCCCTGACATAGCAGCAATCTGCCTTTCTCCCTCATTAGTCTAGCAATCTCCCTCATGCCACCTAGCCCACATTACACTGTTACACCATAGTTATCTCCCCTCCTGCATTCTGCAGGAGTCTCCCTGACATAGCAGCAATCTGCCTCTCTCCCTCATTAGTCTAGCAATCTCCCTCATGCCACCTAGCCCACATTACACTGTTACACCATAGTTACCTCCCCTCCTGCATTCTGCAGGATACTACCTGACATAGCAGCAATCTGCCTCTCTCCCTCATTAGTCTAGCAATCTCCTCATGTCACCTAGCCCACATTACACTGTTACATCATAGTTACCTCTCCTCCTGCATTCTGCAGGAGACTCCCTGACATAGCAGCAATCTCCCTCTCTCCCCCATTAGTCTAGCAATCTCCCTCATGTCACCTAGCCCACATTACACTGTTACATCATAGTTACCTCCCCTCCTGCATTCTGCAGGAGACTCCCTGACATAGCAGCAATCTACCTCTCTCCCTCATTAGTCAAGCAATCTCCCTCATGTCACCTAGCCCACATTACACTGTTACATCATAGTTGCATCCCCTCCTGCATTCTGCAGGAGACTCCCTGACATAGCAGCAATCTCCCTCTCTCCCTCATTAGTCTAGCAATCTCCCTCATGTCACCTAGCCCACATTACACTATTACATATTTTGGGGTAAAGGGAATGAGAGACAGATACATTTACACTGAATCACCAGCACCATTTCCCAGCACTCACCACGTATAGTATCTCTTACTAACTGCTTTGGGGCTCATCTACATTTGCATATACTGTAAGTCATTTAAAAAGATTCCTCTCAGATGTAGCAGTACACACACACGCTTTTAGGTGCCTCGTTCACAATATCTTTTCACAATCTCTCCATATTTGGAACTAGACACGCCCTTTGGGTGGAGCAGGACAAGCCCCCTCAAAGGGGCGCTGTGCAAAATTGTACTACCAACTATAATCTCCCTGAAACTAGTTTTCAAAAGTAGGCAAGCATGCCCTAACGTAAGGAAGATGCCATTTATATAAAATGGTTTAGTTTCCATGACTACTATACCCAATCCAAATGCTACCATTTGTATTAACGCCACACAAAATAAGTGGCAGTTTTTACCTATGGGCTGCAGCCCCCCCAGGTAAAATCCACCACTGTCTCTGCCTAAAGTGAAGCCAGATGCAGTCTGTGAGACTGCTCTGGCTTCAATGTAACTGGCAGTGACTTCTTATTGGAAGTAAAAGCAAAGACAGCCCATGGAGGCTTGGGCCAGCACATGTGCAGTAAGTATGAAGTTACTGCGCATGCACTTGCCCCGTGCCGGACAGGTGACCGGGACCGGAAGGTGCAGGGAGCGCGGCGGCAGCTGCGGCAGCAGAGGCGGGTCCCGCAAAAGAGTGAGCCGCCACTGCACATGATATACATATGTTGAGAGCAGCTCTTACCAAATGTATATAAGCCAAACACTGTTTGAACTGCCGCAGCAGCCTCTATCGCTGGGTGGAATTAATTTACCCTGTGCGGAAGATTATGCAATGGCTGCTAATTACAGATATGCTTTGGATTGGTTTGGAGACACTAATTGCTACGTGAATATTGAATAAAAAAAAAATTCACAACAGATTGATTTGGCGGTGTTATTATACTAATATTCTTGCCTGACGACAGATTGTGGCCTCTGCTCTTTGTCTGCACAAAACCTGCTTTTGTTGTATTCTTTTGTTATCTACAACCCAAGAGTAATACTCCCGGCATCCCTTCACTAATGCTTCTCTGATATTTGGCCTCTTGTGCTTCCTTGTATTCATCAGACCCACCTGCTTAATAACCGCATCCACTTCCTTGTGTACAATGCACACACTCTGGGGTTTTGCATGAAGCCATTGAGGGTCAGCTGAAAGGTAGCCGGATAATGACCTTGAATAACCCACCTGCATTTCCTCGTGTCTTAGCCAATTATCTTTTATTAGTCATGAGATAACTATTGCACTTTGTATTGGATGTAAGAAGCCCAAACCTGACATATTACCGCCTGCAGAGACATAATAAAAGTCTGTATACTAGTTAGCAAATGAAAGAACTATTTTATTTATTCTAGAAGCTTCTCCTTCGTCTGACTGCTGTTCCTACACGGAGTCAGGGTCTAGTGATCTCTAGTTTGGATTTGTCTTTATGGATCCCAGGGGCACAGAGATTGGATGGGAGCATTTACCACTCACCCAGGCCCAGACCATTTGGATGGACTTGGCGTGACTGTTATTGGTTGTCCCGTTTTCAAGAACGCTGCCTGTTGCCGCCCCATCAATGCCCCCAAGTGGACACAGCGGATCAATCATGCTGCAATGTATACCACACCCAACTGTTGTAGCATTCACAGACCCTGGATCAAAAATCAGTGGAGATGTGCATGAACATATCATCTAGTCATTGGTGTTAGGAAGTGGGGTGCGGAGTACGCTTGGATGTCACAGTCAGAGAGCAATGACACCAAAATGGCAGCTTCTCTGCAATAACAGGAGCTGGGTGCTGCTCTCTTGCACCACCCGGCTCACGTCCTGGAGGAGAATATGGCAGTACAGCCGCTAGACTCCGAGTCCATCCCAGCATCCCCGGGAAAGCTGGGCTACCCCTGTGTGAGGACACCTGTCAAGGCCACACCCCTTTATATCAGGCCACACCTCCTTTTTAAAGGTGCACGCCCAGAACAGCGCAATTCCGAAGCCAAAATAAAAATACTGGCACTATATAAATGACTAACAATAATGATATTAATAATATTATCTGTATTAGATGCACAGCAATATAAAAATACCATATGGATAATAAAAAAGAACAACTTGTAATTTTTGTCTGCTGTCTGGATTCTTTGAGGCTTAGGTAACATCCCGTGGGGTGCCGGCTGAGCGGGAATTCCGGCATGCTCATATCTTTAAATCAGCAATTACAAGGCAAATCCAGACATTTCGTCACCTATATCTGTTAATCAGCGCATGGTCCGATCAGAGTCAGATGTGCGCACTTACAGCCTGGGCAGTAGGGTGAAATGATGTGGCCAAGTTTTGTGGAGGCGTCACCAAAAAATGAATGACAACTACTTGTTAGCAAAGCAAAAAAGCAAGCAGATGGGCAAAACCATACTGCTCTGCAGGAGGGGCAGATGTACTGCTCATTCTAGCACCCTGCATCTTTCAATCCCTTGCAGTTCCTCTGCCTGGGGAGTCGCTCTCTGCTGTGGTGCTTCTAGCACAGTGTGGTCTGTATTTCAGCACTGATATGCAGAGCAGACCTGTGCTAGAAGAGGAAGGGAAGAGGAACTGCAAGGGTTTGGAAGATGCGGGGGCAGATGTAACAGGTGCAGAGAGAGTTAGATTTGGGTGGGGTATGTTCATACTGAAATATAAATTGAAGTGTCAAAATAAACAGCTACATGCAAAAGCAGCCAGTATTTACCCTGCACAGAAACAATATAAATATATTTGCTCCCCTCGCATAGAAACATGGTGTGTTCCAGACACAAGGGGGTCAATTTACTAAGGGCCCGATTCAGAGCTGCTAGCTAGGCTGCGTATATTCGCTGCCTCGCGAGCAGGAAAATGACCCCACGCTGAATGCACGCACTAGCATGCGAGCGGACGGGTACGCTTACAAACCTGCTCGCATGCAGACGCACGGAGGAGAAATCGTTCGATGGCCACGCACCATCGATGATTTTTCCAGCCTTCGGTCTGAAAAGTAAGTCTAGGCCTATTTTTCAGATGGCTGCATTCTGCCAAATAAGGGGCGGGCACTGACATCAGGTCCTCAGCACCCTCCCCCCCACCTATCATGTTGCATATGTCCCTGGCATGCCGCATGTGTATAACTCGCCGAAGGCGTTCGCTCTGGGGGTTTGCACATAGCCAAAAATTATAACCCAGGGAGGAAGCGTTCCACCGTCGCTCGCCACGCTTCTGGGTGACGTGGAAAGTGTGGGGGTCCTAAAAACCTAATTGCATGTCATACTAGTGTATAGCTAATGGCATGGCATCGCACCCTATAAAATCGCATGCGATCACATGCGATTTTGCGGGAGGTGCGATGCGATGAGATCCCCTGGGGCCATAAGAGCAGTGAATAAATTAATTTTAAAAATCGCATCGCATGCCACTTAAACGGCCCATGCGATGCGATGCGATTTCCCTACACTAGCGTACGTATGTTAATTGGACGCCGTGATAATACACAAGTACCCATACTTGTCTAGGCTTCCGCTCCAGACCATCTGGAAGAGTGGGCAAGTCTCCCGCAACCACCACCACCACCACCACTCCTGCATCCGTCCCCGGGGGGGGATTTGCTAATCATCTATATAAATGTCTAGTGTCCGTGAGTCTCTGAAACACTGCCATCTGCTGGGAGAGAGGGAAACTACATCTCTGTCTCACACATGCACAAACACAGAAGGTAGCAGACTAGCTTTCACAGCTTTTGCTTCGAGCGGGCTTAGTAGTATATAATAATGCAAGAAATAATTCAATATTCCTGCAGTAATTCTGAATGTTTATGAGGAAGGCGTAAACCATACCTCCCAACTTTTAACCTGAAGAAATAGGGGTGGGGCGTATGCAAATGAGGGCGCGGCTTATGCTAATTAGCCGCAGCCTCATTTTCATACATTTTCATACGAGAATAGACGCTGTGCGCATTCTACTAGTTTGGGGGGTCTCCCAACTGCCACCCCCCCCCAGGGACAATGCCTGCCGCGGGTGGGACAGCGGGACAGGACCCGAAAATCGGGACTGTCCCTCTAAAATCGTGACAGTTGGGAGGTATGCGTAAACACAACAAGGAAGAGAGCGCTCATTAATAAAGGATGTAAACATGTGTTATGGATTGTCACACACAGAGGCTGCCAATTGTCATTGTCACCTGTTGAGCACAGTGGGCGGGAAAACACTGCAATACTGTTCATCAATGTCCACACAGCACATTCAAGTACAGTATGTACAGTAGATGTGACTACCTCAGGTAAATTCCCAGGACGCGACACCTGAGAGGACAGAAATTGTGTCATTATCAACAGTTTCCGAGCAGATATTACAGTCCAAATAACATTGTAATCTACATGCTCTGCGACACATACAAACATACATACGTAAGGAATCGATGGCGGCAAAACTGCTACAATGAAAAAAGAAAATTGATCAACAGGGACATTACCGGGTACAGATATTTAAAACCTGATCATTCAGACGTGATCGCAGTACTGCAAAACCGCACAGCGGGCGATTATCGATACACTGCGCATGCATACGGGCGACTCCCCCCCCTTCCCCCGCTAGCCGAACACAAGGAGATTGACAGGAAGTAGGGGGGGGGGATTTACTAAGATGGGAGTTCTGATTGGTTGCCTATAGCAACATCCCATTTGAAATATAACTCCCATCTTAGTAAATTTCCCCGTAGCTGTCTGAGGGTGGTAACTAGCTGTTTAGCGGGAGTGCTAAGCAAAAAAAATGTGAAAAAGGCGTGACAGAAAAAAATGGTGGGAGTGTCCGGCAGTGCTAAGGAAAAGGCAGGTGTGCCGAAGCCTGTTAGGTGAGGGTGCAGGACGTCAGCTCCCGCCTCTATCAGGCTGATTTCATAACGGTCGCCGATTAAGTCCCTGGCTATGTGGTGCTTGCAATGAGTGGTGACCAGTGAAAATAATAATTTGACGGTGAGCGTATTATTAATGGATTGAGACATTTTTGCACAGCAAACACATTAATTTGCAAGGCGGGATTACTACAGTGGGGCGGAGTCTACCTGATTGCATCGTTTGTGTCCATGATATGACCAAGTTGCACATTGTCTTTTCCAAGGGCTGCATGCGATGTCTTGCGGCCATCCGTGCTGCAGGGCCAACCAGAAGATAGCCTGTGCAATGCAGCATTGTGCGTCGCACCGCCTACCTCCACAGGAGGCGGATCTCTTGCAGGGGTATACTCCTGACGCTGGAATGCACAGTGCTGTAGAGAGCTCCGCGGGGCCATGGTAATATACGGTGACACGCCGCCGACAATCGCCAATTCATCACTGCGGTGCAATTTTAATTGCTGCAATAGTTGGGTGTCAATGTAGTCAATATTCCCTGCAATCCCCACTTTGGGGCTGATTCAGATCATTCGGCCCAGTTTTGCGATGGTGGGAGAGTGCGCATGCGTATAGTCGTGCATGTGCGCACCCTCGGAGCGAACGCCTTCGGTGAGTTTTACACTCGCCAGGGTGTCCGCATAATGATGGACGGACGGGGGGATAAGGGCCCTGGGGTCCGCCTGGCGTTTCATGGGCGCGCCCACAAAAATATTGGGTGCGCCCATAAGAATGCTGGCCCGACCCCAGCGAGCATAGGCGTGCCCCTGCCTGCTTGGGGGCGGGTGGATGATGTCACATGACCTCAGCACCCACCCCGGGTTCACAGAAGACCGGGCAGCATAAAGTAAATCCTAACTGACTTTTATATGCGAGCAGAGGAAAAATATATCGATGGTGAGTAACCATTCCATGATGGAGCGGATGTGTAAGCGTAGACGTCTGCTTGCAGTGTGTCCCAGGGATTCGGACGGTGGGGCAACATTTACCTGCTTGCTATACGCAGGTCTGAATCAGGCCCCATGTTTTAGCACATACAAGCTTGCAGCTGATGGGAAATACACAATGTGGCACCTTCATGAATGCGCATTAGATTCGCAGCACATCCTTGGTCTGCCGATAATGGCTCCCTTGTGCGATAATCGGCCATAGAGTACACATATAAATTAGGGCCATAGTCGAAGTATAGTTACTCGGTGTTATAGATAACACTACTGAGCATGACACTATATACACATGCACATACATCAATTAAAAAACAAAAATATATTGAGCTATTGGAGAAGAAAATAATAGTCCAAATTACCCTGAGAACCCCTGGACTATGGCAGATGGAATTTGTTTTCGGAAATTCCCTTCCAGGAGATCCTGGAGGCTGCAATGATGTTATTTATATCAAAAAAGTGTCTGGAGAGACACTTGACTGGGATGGTGCTGATGAGACACTGGCCTAGGCTGAAGCTGGAAAGGCACTTGCCTGGGATGGAGCTGGAGAGAAACTGGCCTGGGATGGAGCTGGAGAGACACTGGCCTGGGATGGAGCTGAAGAGACACTGGCCTGGGCTGGAGCTGGAGAGACACTTGCCTGGAATAGGTCTGGAGAGCCATTTGCCTGGGATGGAGCTGGAGAGACACTGGCCTGGGGCTGGAGAGACACATGCCTGGGATGGAGCTGGAGAGACACTGGCCTGGGTTGAGGCTGGAGAGACAATGGCCTGGGATGGAGCTGGATAGACACTGGCCTGGAATGGAGCTGAAGAGACACTGGCCTGGGATGGAGCTGGAGAGCCATTGCCTGGGATGGAGCTGGAGAGACACTGGCCTGGGGCTGTAGAGACACATGCCTGGGATGGAGCTGGAGAGACACTGACCTGGGCTGAAGCTGGAGAGACACTTGCGCCTGGGTTGAGGCTGGAGAGACACTTTCCTGGGCTGGGGCTGGAGAAACTGTGGCCTGGGCTGAGGCTGGAGAGACACTGGCCTCGGCTGAGGCTTGTGATACATTTGCCTGGGATGTGGCTGGAGAGACACAGGCCTGTGATGGGGCTGGAGAGACACTTGGTAAAGAGTATGTATGACTGCGCTATTCCTTAAGCTGCTCCATATAGAGATGAAGATTTGTGGGCGTATTAGGGAGTGCTTTCAGAAATATTGGCTAAAATATATGTAATGTATAATGGTGTCTAAAACTGTTTTATTGCTGAAGCATGTACCTGTAAAAAATAAAAGCATTGTAAACAATGTTATAGAGCTCTTGTGTTTCCGTGGTATGCTACCTTTGGTCCTTATGTAAAGTGAGGTAGTTCTGGAGCGTCAGGAAGTGTCAGTGCTGCTTAATTCTTACGTGAAAGGTCCACACATAGAAACAATTATAAAATTTCTGGAAGAAGAGATCAGAAAATGACCGTACCAAACGAAACAACACTACAACTTAACGAAACAACAAAAACAAGCCTTAAAAGGAGAATAAATCTCTGGTGATAAAACTGGCCGACAAAGGCGGGGCATTCGTAATAATGAACCAGAAATCTCTCTATTGGATGGGATGTGACAGGTACAAGAAGGGGGCTATGTTCCTGGGACTGGACCTTGTGTCTCGCAAGGTCCAGTCCCAGGAACATACCCCCTTTTTTAATTAAAATCTCATTATGTATTGAACAGTAAAATCCCTGGCAACCGATACATCTGCATACAGCGTTATTCTTTTATCTGTCACATCCCATCCATTAGAGAGATCCATTACATTCTTTGCAATACATTACACTTTGCTCTTCAACATTTCCTAACACCACCCGTGATGTCCATAACACAATGTTCCAGCAACTTCAAACAAATAGAAAGTAACCTATATAAAAGCTGGCATGTTCTACAATTAGACAATGATCTCATCAACATTCTTTGTTTCCGTACAGAGTAAATCCTGGCTGATTTATTCTTACACTGCAATTAGATTACAGTTTGAACACACCCCACCCAAATGTAAAGGCCCCATACACTAGCCGATTTTGGTCAGATTTCGGCCAGATCAGTCGGATCTGCCCAAAATCGGACCAAAATCGGCTAGTTTTGATGTCCCCTCAGATCCGATGCGCGGTCCCGTGCGCATCGGATCTGCGTCGGGTGGTCGGACCTGCTGCACGTCCGACCACCCGACTTGGGACCTAGTGGGGCGGCGCGGTGGTGGAGGGAGCAGGGGGGGCTGGGGACGCTGCGGGGGACACAGGCGGCATAGAGCCGGGCAGGGGGAGCCGGGAGCTGTCAGTACTGAATAAAAAAAAAAAGCCCATACAATGAATGGGCGGCCTGTGATTGGCTGAGCGCTCTCTCAGCCAGTCAGCAATTGGCTGAGAGAGTGCTCAGCCAATCACAGGCTGCCCATTCATTGTATAGGCTTTTTTTTCTAGCACTGACAGCTCCCGGCTCCCTCTGCCCGGCTCTATGCCGCCTGTGTCCCCCGCAGCGTCCCCAGCCCCCCCCTGCTCCCACCAGCAGCCCTGCTCTGTAGCCCTGCCCCCCCCTGCTCCCCGGGTTTTTTACATGTGATAAATCGAGACGATTTATCACATGTAAAAAATGGCACATCAAGTGCCAATCTAATCAAGCTCCCCCGGGGAGCAGCCGGGGAAGCTCAGGGGGAAGTCGGGGGCGACTTGTCCTAAGGACAAGTCGCCCTAGTGTATGGGGCCCTAACTCTCTCTGCACATGTTACATCAGCCCCTCCTGCAGTGCACATGGTTTTGTCCATTAAAGAAGGAATTTGCTTTTGCAAACCAACCAGAATAACCCCCTAAAACAGAAACTCACACAGCTCTTCTGTATATTAATTTTGGTTTGTCTGGTAGAATGTTGATGAGATAATTGTGTAATTGTAGAATATGCTAATACAGGATACGTTCTTGCTTCTTGGGTATTTGTTTGAGCAAAGGTACTTTATGTATTCCTGTGAATTTTCTCTGATACGTTGATTATTGCCTCTTGGTTGTGCCCTTGGCTGCCTTTGAATATTGTATGTTGACTTTTGGAGTGAGATTTAATGGGATGCTATTTTTTTAGTACGCTTCCGAAATCGCACCTTATCACATTTCTCAAAATCGCATATTTTTTTTTAAAGAATTCGATTATTTAATGAGATGCGAATTTGTGGCAAAAAAATGCAATATGGTGCGATTTTTAGACATGAAAATGTGCGAATTGTAGTCATGAAAATGTACAAATTTTAGTTGTGAAAATGTGCGAGTTTGAGGACATGTGCGATTTAGGAGACATGACAATGTGCATTTTGTGTAAAAAAAATGGTTCCTGGTTCCAAAAATATGGGCGACAAAAAGCATAGGGGTTACCCGTATTTCTGAAACCAGTCCCGGACCAGTCCTAGTTCCAAAAATATGGGGGAGAAAAAAAACTCCCCCCCCGCATTTTGGAATCAGCGCCAGGCTCTAACAGCCTGCGGTGTCATTCCACAGCTGGGTGACACTTTTTACATAATGTTCCCTGGCCGTACCATGCTCATTGTGGCTGGTCAGCCCTGGATGGGGTATCTGGGGGAGTGGGGACCCCCCAATAAAGGGGCCCCCCCTGAAAGGCTTCACCCATCCAGAGCTGAAGCCTAGGATTGTCCCTGGTGTCCCTGGCCAGGACACAAGAAGAAATGCTAAAATACAAGCAGAACAAAACAACTGAACAAAATATAAATGTGATGTTCCGAACACAACAAAACGGTGAAGTTGTGTACCGCACAACTTCACGGGTTTACAACCCCAACCAAACTAAATGGAGGAACGATACCCAACCTCCACTAGGGCAAATGACCGATAAACAAGGCAATCTGGCTGTAGCCTCGGGCTACTCACGACACCAGGTGGGAGATGAGAGAAGGTCGTCTCCGGGCATCTGCAAGTATGACAGGCTCCAGCAGAAAGGAGAACTCAGCAGGCTCCTGCAGCAACCCTTCTTAGAAACAGCCAGGACTCATGAGCCGAGCCACCCGGCATCTGCCTTTGCTAGGCAACTGGCCGGGAGCTCCGTCTGCCGGTGGAAGTCGTGCGCCGGACAGGTTGCCTGTAACCCCTGGCGTCCGGTGCACAGACGAAGCAGGAGACGCCGTCGGACCCTGCCTGCTCTTGTCCCCTCGCACGCCCTGCACCACAGGTACAAATACCCGGGGAGTCCGTGCGGTCGCAGGACCTGCACCAGTCCGCGCACCCACGGACCCCCGGGTCCGAACACACAATATTCCAGCAACTATCCTATATAAACATTGGCATATCCTACAATTAGACAATGATCTCATCAACATTCTACCAGACAAACCAAAAGTGACATACAGAAGAACAAGTACACTATAACAGAAACTCACTCAGCTCTTCTGTATATTACTTTCGGTTTGTCTGGTAGAATATTAATGAGATCATTGTCTAATTGTAGAATACTGTATGCCAATGTTTATACAGGATAGTTGCTTGAACATTGTGTTGTGAACGTCACATTTGTGTTTTGTTCAGTTGGTTGTGGTGAGATTCGCAGGTATTGCTTGTATGTACAGAGGTTCTGGGGTACGCTACACTTTGGTCCTCATGTATAGTGGGGAACTCTGAATAGTATACTTTATTTGTTTTTTTTGTTTTATTTTTAAATATGTTTATTCGGACAAGAAATGAATTTACAGTCAGAATAAAACAGCTGCAGCTGAACATTTGCATAAAACTCGCGATTGTCCCATTTCCGAGGGAACCATAACATGTGAAAGGTTAAGCACAACTTACAGATATATGGCTCAAATAGTATACCAGTTGCCACGGAGTTTAAGGAACACTAAGTATATATGAACTATATTTTTCAGCTTTGCAACTGGTGGCATACAACTATACACTTCTTATCCTAATTTTTCTATTTTTCCTTATACATAAATGGTGGAGTGAAGAGGGAAAGAGAGGGGGGGGGAGGGGGGGGTGGAATGCAGTTGCTACCAGTTAAACTCTTCTAGGGTAAACCAAGGAAAGTATATGAGGAATTTCTTATACCTGGTTGAAATTAAGATGAAATTAAGATGATGTCACCGGGATTTCCAAGAGTTTGCATATTTCGTTTTTTTGGTGGTGAGGGCGGGTGTTTATGAATGGGCCCCATGTCGCCAAGAAGTTTGAGGTGGAGGAGGGAGTGGAGTGCCTCTGAAGGTCATATTTGTCATTGTATAAATACTTCAGTAGCAATGTCTCCATATCCGATACCTTGGGCAGATGAGGTTTAATCCAGGCATTAAGTATAATCTTTTTGGCCACAGTGACCATAAGCGTAAGGATGGGGATTAGCCTGGAGGCCGGGGAGGGTATAGGCCATGGATCAAAGTTGGCGAATAGCAGGGGTAGGGGGTCGAGGGTAGCATGAAAGTGGAAGTGTCGTCTAATATATGTCACCATCTTGTTCCAGAACCTGGCTATGTGCCTGCAGGACCAAAAGTTATGAACCAAGGAGGCTTTCGGGGTGCGGCATTTCAGGCAGGTGCCATCCTCGTCAGGGACGAAGAAGCTGCGCTGATGTTGGGATATATATGCCTTGTGAATACATTTTATGTGAACCTCCTGCAGTACAGAAGATTTCAGTATTTTTATAGTTTTGTTGTGGTATTGAAATATGCTGTGCATGTTCTCTAATAAATTAATATCTTTTACCCACGTGTCCTCCATTTGTTTCTGGACTTTAGCTCCTGGCAGGGTCACTAATGGGTCATAAAACATTTTAGATTTGAACTTACCCTTTTGGAGTTTGGCCGTAGCTCCGGTTAACAGCAACATGGCAGGTCCCTTGGTGTTGATTGGGGGAAGGGAGCGAGTAAAGTGGCTGAGCTGGAGGAGTGGGAATGAGGAGGATTGTGGCAAGTTGAATTTGAGTTGTAGCTCAGCAATGGAGTATGGTCGTCCTCCAGGATCGAATACCTGGGATATGCTTTTTAGTCCTTTGTGGAACAATCTTCTAAAGCCTGTGCAGTCTAGGCCTGGGGGTAGCATGGGATTACCCCATAGGGGCATCCAAGGGGATATTGAGGGAGTGTGACCCAACGCTGTGGAGACAGACCACCACGCCGTGTGAATATCCATGAAGAGTGCATTTTGGGAAATATGTTTTGGTAGTTTTGTTTTCGGGGTATGTAGGAGGGCGCTGGGGGAAAAGGGGGCGAGTAGTGCGCAGTCAAGGGTGTAGTCGGAGTAAGTTCCTAATTCAGTCAACCAGCCCAGAGCAAATCTGCATAGCAGTGTTTTAGAGTAGAGTTTAAGATCGGGTATGTTGAGGCCGCCTAGGGCCTTAGGGAGGTGGAGTTTGTGGAGGGCAATTTTAGCTTTTTTCCCGTTCCATAGAAATTTGGAGATACCGGAGTTAATCTTTTTGACATCCGGGTTTGATATTTTCATGGGGAGCATCTGGAGGACGTAAAGCAGTCTTGGAATTATGACTGACTTGGTTACCTCCGCTCTTCCCAGCAGGGAGAGTGGTAAGTTTGCCCATGCCTCCATGGAATTTGTCATGGATGTCATCAGTGGTTCAAAATTACTAGAGTATAGTCGGTCTATACGATTTGGAATTTGTATTCCCAGGTATTTTATCTGGGAGTTTTGCCTTTTAATCGAGTGTAGGTCTGAACCTGCAGGGAAGAGCGGGGGGGGCCTCTTAGCATCATAAGCTCAGATTTTGTAATGTTTATTTTGTACCCTGAAAATGAACTGAAACGCTGAATAATTTCCAAGGCTTCTGGTAGGGAATGTTCCGGGGAGGTAAGGAAAAGGAGCATGTCATCGGCAAAGAGCGAGACACGTAAGTCTTTTTCTCCGTTCTGAATGCCTCTAAAGGTGGGGGTTTGTCGTAAGGCTGTGGCCAGTGGTTCTAGGGCTAGAGCAAAGAGGAGGGGAGATAAGGGGCAGCCTTGTCTAGTACCTCTGGATATGGGGAAGGGTTCAGAAATTGTTCCGTTACACATAATTCGTGAGGATGATTCTTTATATAGGGATCGTATTAAGTTAATAAAAGTTTCTGGGATAGCGAATCTGTGGAGAGTGTCAAATAGGTGGTCCCAGAGGACCATGTCAAACGCCTTTTCCGCATCTAAAGATAAGATTGCAAGAGTGGTGTCCGACATAGTCCCCTGGGAGACTTGAAGAGCGGCGAGCACCTTTCTAATATTCGTTACCGGATTCCTACCTGATATAAATCCAGTTTGGTCTGGGTGTATTAATGTTGGCATTAATATTTTTAATCGCTCGGCTAGAATTTTGGTTAGGATCTTGTAATCTATATCCAATAGGGATATGGGTCTGTATGACCTGGGGTCTGTTAGGTCTCTACCTGCCTTTGGGAGTACCTTAATGGTGGCTAAGTTGAAATGGGTGGGGGACCTTCTTGTATCCATGATTTGGTTATACACTTCTACTAGGATAGGGGAGATTTTTGGGGATAGAAGTTTATAATAGTCTGGGGTGAAGCCATCTGGGCCCGGGGCTTTCCCTGAGTGTAGGCCTGATATAGCCTTTTGAACTTCAACCAGGGTGATTGAGCTGGAGAGGGTGTCTGCTTCATCGTTAGAGAGTTGGGGAATGGTCAGGTTTTCCCAGAAAATTCTGGCTTGTACATTATCTGGTTGTGGGGCTGCATATAGTGTGGAATAGAAGGAACATAGTGTTTTAGCAATTTGCTCGTTTGAAGTGGTAGTGGTACCATCTGGGCATTTTAGAGGGTGTATTATCGAGGGGGCCTGGTGTCCCTTAAGCAGATTTGAGAGAAGCTTACTGGATTTGTTCCCGTATTTGTAAAAACAAGCATTGGAGGCAAACGTGTGGAGAGCTTCTGATTTGATAAAGAGGCCTTCAAATGTTAACTGGGCTTGTTGGTATTCTGATTTGGAATTAGTAGAGGGGCTGTTTTTATATAGTATGTATTTGGCAGAAAGATCAGCTTGTGCTTGAGCAAATTCTCGGGCTATAGATTTTTTTCTGAAAGGAAGTATGTGAAATTATAGCGCCTCTCACTGTGGCTTTAGCAGCCTGCCAATAGAGGGCTGGGTTAGTCTGTGCCACTGAGTGGTTGTGGGAGTCATAATCGTCCCAAGTGTCTTGTATGACTTTCTTTAAGGAGGGGGAAACCGGAAGATGTGATGGGCATCTCCAGGAGACTATAGGGCTTTTCTCAGGGCTTAGGCGGATCTTGATCCATGTAACTGCATGGTCTGACAAGGCTATGGGTTCAATGACCGATGTTTCTATCTTATTGAAAAGGGAGGAGGATAGGAGGATATAGTCTATCCGTCAGAGGGTTCCGGCCGAGGCGGAGAGACAGGTAAATTCCCTGTCCACAGGATGGAAAATTCTCCAAATGTCCATCAGTTGAAGTCTCTCCACCAGGGCCGGGACCCCCAGTTTGGGGAGGGATTTCTTAGTCGGGAATTGTTTGTCCATGTCAGGGTCGGATATTAAATTTAGATCACCACAGAGGATAATCGGGAGATGGAGGTGGGGGGAGAGTGTATGTATGATGTCCAGAAAATTTTTTCTAGAGTAGACATTGGGGGCGTAGACATTGAGTATTATGTATTGGGTTTGGGCCAGTGTTATTTTGCATAGTGTGTATCTACCTTGTGGGTCTGAGAGTAGAGGTTCGGCTGTTATCGGGATCTGTCTCCTCGCGAGAATCACAACACCCCTGGATTTGGAATTGAAGGAGGCTGATGAAAGAACCTGCCAGTTGAGCATCCGGAGCTTGGCCGTTTCTGGTTGTGTAAGATGGGTTTCCTGCAGGCACATAACATCGACATGCAATTTGTTAATATACATTAAAATGCGTTTCCTCTTCTGAGGCGAGTTTATCCCGCCCACATTCCAGCTACCCACCGTCAAAGTAGACATTGGTGCGAGGCTGGAGTGGGCGGAACCAGACGTTGTATATTAGGTACATTTCTAACCAGTGAAGTTTTTACTGTAACACCTTCGCAACTGCAAAATAGTGGGGGGAAGGGGGGAGGAGAGAGAGGGTGAGGGGAGGGGGAACACAGTGTCATATAGACTTCCAGATAAGGGGACCAAGCAGTCCTGTCAAACATCAGGAGGCTCTGGTCAGTAAACGGGGGAAGCTGGAGAGGCACCTCCACCAGGGCGCCGGCCCCACAAACATAACAGTTGGGTAATAACCACAGCTATCATTTTTACATAACTGGTAAACGGTAGCAAATACCACGCCCGCCATAGGCGTAAAAAAGGGGGAGGGGGAGGTCGGGTCAGGTATAAGGGGGGGGTAGTAGTATCTTTGGGGGGTGTCCTCGTATCAATGGGATAATTGGTGGCCCCTTGTAGTTCTGCTTTTAGGGTACATTACTGCAACCTTTCTGTTGATCATTTTCTGTTGCTAGAGGCAACTGATGGTCTTGTCTTGCTTGGGGGGAAGCCTTCCTGCATCAGGTGGAAAGTGTCTGTGAAGACCGGGAGTGGGAGCTGGCGGAGGCGAAAGGGTTGCAGGGAATGGGGTAGAGGCGAGTCACCATCGGTAGTCGTGATTGAGGGCACTTCTGTTTTGGGATATCAGGGGGGGAAGGGGATTGATCAACCAGTGATCATAATGGGAGAAAGGGAGGGGGAAAAAATCACGGCTGTGAAAATGTTGTGAACATAACAGCTTTCAGGGTAACTTGTGGTGGGTGTGTTAAACCGATGAATTCAGGAAACATCGTCAGCCCATGAGTGGGTCGGTCTGGATTCTTCTTCTAAATCAGTGAGGTAGGCTTCAGCGTCCAGGTGGGAATTGAAGTCTTTGAAGGTATTGCCTTGAAAGATACGTAACCTGGCTGGATATATCATGGCGAATTTCACTCCATCTCTTATGAGTTTAGCACAGGTAGGGGCAAAGTCTCTCCGGGCTTTGGAGAGCTCCGCAGAGAAATCTTTGAAAATCAGAATTTTGCGGTCTTGCCACGTGATGTCCCTCTGTTTCCTGGAGGCTGACCAAATCAGTTCTTTGTGGAGAAAGTTTAATGTTTTGAAAATGACTGCACGTGGTTTAGCCCCATCTTGTGGTTTAATGGAGCCTAGCCTGTGAGCCCTTTCTATGACCAGATCCTCGCATTTGTCAGCAATCTGCAGAAGTTCTGGAAGTGTCACTCTAATAAAGTCAAATAGTTCCTGGCCCTGCACTTTCTCAGAGAGTCCAATGATACGCAGATTACATCTGCGGGAGCGATTCTCCAAGTCCTGTACTTTATTGTGCAGGTATGAAATTTCTTTATGGGCGTTTTGCACAGTTTCTTTCAGCTCAGCAATGTCTGCAAAATTAGCTCCAACAGTCTGCTCTGTAATCTGTGCCCTCTGCTGCAGCTGGGAGATCTGCCTGTTAATATCAGCCGTCTGCTCCTTCAGGAGGGGGCCTATGGCTGCTCTTATGACCGTCACCATGTCTCCATAGGTGACTGGGGCTGTTAGCGGGGGCAGCGGGGCGTCAGGGGGAGAGTACTCACTGTGCTGATCATCCATGGCAGCCAGAGGGGAGCAATGATTGCTGCTTGCAGCAGTGGATTTTGCAGCTGTGGAGGGTGAAGCTGGGGGAGCCTTCCGGGGTATGGCGTCCGGCGCCATCTTGGATCCCGGGGCTGCCCGCTCTCTCTCTCTCTTTTGCCGGCCGGAGGTGCTGGGCATGGCGTCCAAATAGCGCTTCATGCGGCGCGACGCTGGGGGAGAAGGTAGGAGGTGGCGGGCGGGCTTTGCGGCACTGTGTAGCCGCGTTTAATCCAGCGTGGGGGCGCCCTGGCAGCGGAGCTCTCCTCTCCCACAACCGCAGCATTCGGGGGCGGAGATACTTTATTTGTTATTAATAATACACTGCGATCAATGCACTGTCAACAAAATTTTCATACAAGTACCTACACAAAAGAACATTAAAATAACAATTCCCATTTTATTTCTTGTCATTTAGCATGCGAACAGCAGTTGGAAAAAAGCTGTTTAGCATGCGCTTTGTGGCATCTGATGCTCTGGTAGCATCAGGAAGTGACAGCGCTGCTTAATTCTTCGGCGGTGTCATGAAATCCGACTCACGTGAAAGGTCCACACATAGCAACATTTAACAAATGAGTGGAAGAAGAGATCAGAAAATTACTAGACCAAACGAAACACTACAACATAACGAAACAACCCTACAACATAACGAAACAACACTACAACATAACGAAACAACACTACAACTTAACGTAACAACACTACAACTTAACGAAACAACACTACAACATAACGAAACAACACTACAACTTAACGAAACAACACTACAACATAACGAAACAACACTACAACATAACGAAACAACACTACAACTTAACGAAACAACCCTACAACATAACGAAACAACACTACAACTTAACGTAACAACACTACAACTTAACGAAACAACACTACAACATAACGAAACAACACTACAACTTAACGAAACAACACTACAACATAACGAAACAACACTACAACTTAACGAAACAACACTACAACATAACGAAACAACACTACAACATAACGAAACAACACTACAACTTAACGAAACAACACTACAACATAACGAAACAACACTACAACTTAATGAAACAACACTACAACTTAACGAAACAACACTACAACTTAACGAAACAACACTACAACATAACGAAACAACACTACAACTTAACGTAACAACACTACAACATAACGAAACAACACTACAACATAACGAAACAACACTACAACTTAACGTAACAACACTACAACATAACGAAACAACACTACAACATAACGAAACAACACTACAACTTAACGTAACAACACTACAACATAACGAAACAACACTACAACTTAACGAAACAACACTACAAGCTGAAGCCGTTAACTCAAGGGGTCTGCACATGCGCAAATATGTGCGTGCGCACGCACATAATCCAGCCTCCCCCCCGTTCCGATCACTATTGAACTAGGCCCTTAATAAAGTTATAGATCTCAATGCAATCCTGTAAATGAACTGATTACTATCTTATTCTTACCATTTCATATCATATACCTTTATTCATTTCATTTTAATCGTGTACACTTTTTCAGCTATACATCGAATATTTGCACGAACCAAAATACAAAAGAGCTGTATAACATTGCCTAAAACGCTTTTATTTTTACAGGTACCTGCTTCAGCAATAAAACAATTTTAGATACCATCTCTTATATATTTAGCCAAATCTGTCACTCATCCCGTGTATATAACGTTCCCGCCTAGCAGGATACACAAACCCGCCCCCCCAAGGGAAAAGTGTTCTATGTGTATAACGTTCTACACACCCCACCCCCTTGATATCACCTCCCCCCCGCCCAGGCAGGGCTACAGTACACGCCCACCATCCACCATTACTCCACAGCCACCATCCACCATTACTCCCGTACCCCCCCTCTGCCAGAAACCCCCCCCCCGACACCCGCGACCCCCCCTTCCGCTATTTGCGGGGCCCCCGTGACCCCCCTCCCACGATTCACGGCGCCCCCCCCGCGTGATTCGCGGCACCCCCCACGACCTCCCCTCCCCCCCGATTGGCGGGACCCCCGTGACCCCCCCCCCCCCGCGATTCGCGGGCCCCCCACGACCCCCCCTCCCACGATTCGCGACCCCCCACTCCCGCGATTCGCAGGGCCCCTGTGACCCCCCTCCTGAGATTCACGGCGCCCCCCACGTGATTCGCGGCACCCCCCACGACCACCCCTCCCCCGATTCGCGGGACCTCCGTGACCCCCCCTCCCGCGATTCGCAGGCCCCCGACGACCCCCCCTCCCGCAATTCGCGTCCCCCCTCCCGCAATTCGCGGCACCCCCTGCGACCCCCCCTCCAGCGATTCACAGTGCCCCCCCCCCCTCCTGTGATTTGCGGACCCAAGCCCCCTCCCGCAATTCGCGGAACCCCCCCTCCCGCTATTCATGGCACCCCCGCGGACTGATTTTCAGGGCAGCGCAATAGTCTTTACCTTTTCCGTGTACAAATTGTCTATTGGTGTGGTAACCTTTGGTAAAGACTGTGCAGCAGCCCAGTTATTTCCATATTCTTTTGCCACAAGTGTCTTTCCAGCAGATGAGCGGCATTGAGGACAGCTTTGCATAGATCTGCGCTATGCAGCGCCGTCCTCCCCCCTCCGTCTGCGCCGGGCAGGGGGAAAGCCGCTCAGTGTGTATGCACTGAGCGTCTTTCTCTGCAGCGATGATTGACATCATCGCTGTCCATACACGCTGGGCATAGTCGCCCAGAGTGTATGGACCTTTACTCTGCAAAAAGAAAAGCGCACCAAAAAATTATTTGACACCTGGTTAAACTATATTATAACACTACCTCCAGAAACTAAAGCACTACTGCGACAAAATTTCCACCTAACAACATGGTATAATACAACCATAGCATAGCAACGGGCCAACCCTTTTAAATAAGTTCTGGGTACATCTGTATTTTCAGGTTACAAGTTAGTTTGTTAATGTACTAAAATTCGTTAAAACAAAATATTTTGAACAATTTTAGAAGAATGTATTAACTACAGTATATGTTTGCAAAAGATTGTACGGTAATTTGTAAGTTATGTTGATATGTGAACCCACTTTTTTCTGTCAATAAAAACTATTTACGAAAAAAAAGAATGCCTCGTTGACAACATCAGGGGCTTAACGTGTGCCGGTATCTGTCAGTCTGTCCAGCCACCCGAAAGCACCATAACAGCGCCACCTGCAAGATATAATAATTATGCAGAATATTATAGTAAAAGTAATGTATAACATGGTTGCCTACCTGACCCTCGCCACTGTTCCTGGACTTCCCTGGTAATGTAGGATTGCCATCACCTGTGGTTAACATCTAATTGATAAGAAAGGTGTTACCACATGTGTTGGCAATCTTAAACTGGCCATACATCAGAAAGATCAATCTTAAGATCGATTGCGCTCATGATTGTGTACTATTTCCCTTGAAATCCCCGGCAGTCCTTGGTGGTTTTTGGACACACAACCTACTCACAATCCATCCTACAATCAGTCATACAATCCATCTGCTGTATGATTGTGTACACAGGATGTGCACTCAATCTGCATACAATCCCTCTAACAATCAATTGAGATTGTATGATTGGGTACAATATCTTTCTGATGTATGGCCACCTTTACATTACCAGGGAAGTCCAGGAACAGAGCATTGTCTACCTGAAGGAGGTCAGGTAGTCAAACCTGGTATAACATGACAGTAAATGATATAATATGCGGATTGTCGGCACATGGAAAAACTTATATGAGCGTTCCCAGTTTATTAGACGCCTATGGGGTATATTCAATGAGTGTCGAAACTACCGTCTTGCCGAAAAGACATCAGTTTTCAACATGAATAGACTGAAACGGGTTCCGATCTATTCAATGCTAGCTGGGGGTTTTTTTCTGGCATGTCGAAATGTTTTGTCCTGCCAAAAAGCCAGATTGATGAAATAGCCGCTAATCCACCTGCTTTTGCCGGAAACACAGCCAAAACGCAAAGGTTTTGGCTGTGTTTCCGTCAATCTCAATCCGACATAAAAAAAATGCCATATTGAGGCAGGGAGGATGGCGCCGGGTGAGCAGCAGCAGTTTACACAGCGCCGTCCTCCTGTCCGCTGCGCGCACCCTCCTGCCCATGCCTGCACCCTCCTGTACACACCCGCTGACTCCCGTACCCACCGCCGCTGGGCCGGGCGAGAGCAGGATGAGATTGATGTGCGGGGACCATGTGAGCGTGGCGGCTCCCAAGCTCACGTGGTCCCCACACATCAATCAGCGGCCAAATCGGACGTCGGATTTGGCTGCTGCATTGAATAATGAATGCCGGATCCATTCCAGCAAAAGAATTTCGGAATTGATCCGGCATCAATTGAATATATATACAGTATGGGCTATTTCACACGCTCCGGCTCCTGCCGGGCGGCGAAATCCCGCACGGCCAGGAAACCGTGCTGCACACAGTAGTTTACAATGGTAGGGATGGCCACAACCCAGCAGCCGTCCCTTCGGGCTATTTCACACACTCCGGCTCCTGCCGGACAGCGAAATCCCGCACGGCCAGGAAGCCGTGCTGCACACAGCAGTTTACAATGGAGGGGATGGCCACAGCCAGGCAGCCGTCCCTTCCAGTGGGGGGATCCGACTGCAACTGGACGGCCGGGCCGTGGCCGTCCTGTGTGAATGGACACAATAGTGTCCATCAACAACTACTGTGCACGGCTTTTGGCCGTGCGGGATTTCGCCACCCGGCAGGAGCCGGAGCGTGTGAAATAGCCCTATATGTGTTATCACAATGTTTTGCAGATCATGCATAATGATATATAGGGGACATTTACTAAGAATACGAATACAAAATTTTTTATTCGTATTCTTGATACGAATGAATACGACTGCATACGTCGGGGGAAATTTACTAAAGGAAATTTGTAAAAAATAGGTGTATTTGTATCCAGGAATACACTTATTTTTGACATTTACTATCCCGAAAATACGGCAATTCGTTTTCGTATTGATAGCACATCAATACAACTACGAATTGCCGTATTTTCGGGATAGTAAATGTCCAAAATAAGTGTATTTCTGGATACAAATACACCTATTTTTTTTAAAATTTCCTTTAGTAAATTTCCCCCGTCGTATGCAAAGTCGTGTTCCGGAGGGGAATTTACAAAGCAGTCAAATACGACTGCTTTGTAACCCTCCGATGTCGTATTAATTTGTATTAGCTGGCTGTATATACGGCTGCTAATACGATTTCCTACAGGCAGTCTGCACGGATGAGTCAGAACCCTGTGTGGTGCCCCAGGACTGTGTAAACTCCGCACTCCCCATTGCAGGGCGCCAAGGGTTAATATTGCCCTGGGGTTTCGTGCCTCAGAAAGTGACTGGCAGGCTCAGACAAGCAGGGATTGGATGGGAAGAGCCCCGAAGGAGAGGAGCGGCGAAGTAGGAGGAGGCCGGAGGCAGAACGTGGGCTGCGGAGAGGAGAGAGACTGACCTGGGGTGAAGACGCCGGAGAGTGCGGCGTGTGTCCTTTCCCCCAGCATTGTACAGCCCGGAGTGGCAGTGACCTGGGCTGGAGGAGAAGGAGAGCGCGGCGCTGAGGACGGAAGGTCCCTGTGAGGTGCGGAGGAAGACGGCGCCGGGTGACGCGTCATCCAGACCCGGCGGCCGGCAGGAAGAGTGGCGGCGCCTGAGAGAGAGCCGGTCCAGCTGGCCAGGCTCAAGAGAGGGGGGCCGGAGGAACCACCGAGTGCGGCAACGCCACGGCTGTGGCTCCCACACTGGTGCATCGCCGTCCTGAAGAGGAGGACACCGGCTGCGCAAGGCAGAGAGTGACGGGCGGGAGCCTGCATCAGTGAGCTGCATACAGGTACCCCCGTTCTGCAAACAGACTTTCCCCCTGCCCATCTGTACCCAGCACCTGCCCCCAAGTTACTACCCCAGGCACTTCCCCGCACCCAGCGCCTGGCATCACAGGCAGCCACCCTGTCAGTTCCCAGGAACTCAGACACCTGACACCTCGGGCAGCTAGCCCAGTTACCCACAGACACCGGCCGGCAGCCATTTCAGGTGCCCACCTGTGCCCGTACCCGGAGGTACTCCATAGCTCAGGCAAGATCGCCTTAACCAGAGGAGAGAGTTACTAGAGAAGAGTTGTAGGATCCAGCCGACTCACAGCTCCCTGTTAACTATCATTCTCCACCAGTGTGACAACGCCGCCACCTTGTGGCCCAACCACGGTATTGCACTACCACAAACTGATTGCTGGGCCCCCAGGTTAGAGGACCAATTACCCCACGTGACAAGTCCCATCAGGAAGACACAGGCCTATCGCAACTCATTGCGCGCACTGGACCCCTCAGGAGGACAGCCATTCCTCAGACCCCTGTGCACAGGTTGACCAGGACTGGGCCCCATGCAAGGTGACGTCACCTCAATTAAGTAATTACCCTGGTGCACCAGTTAGCCAGATTACTGCCTACTGATATGGTTATTGGTGTGGTGTCTGATGTACGGTTTGATATATGTGTACATGTTGAACGTAGCCTTCAGTGTTAACGGTACCGTGTCGACTCGTTAATCCAGTAGTAACGTTAAAGCGGGGGTGTTTTACCCAGAACGCCGTCACGGTACCTTGAACACGTGGAGTCTGTAGGCCCTAGTGGGCATACGCGTAGTGTGACTAGGTCACTTGTGGTTGGTATTACCGAGCCTAATTGACAGTTGAACGCCTTAGTGATAAGTTATCACGCTTTATTGTTTTCTCTAGTAAATACTAATAATTCAAGTTCATATTCATAACTATTGTTTACTGTACCAACTATTGTGCCTTATCCTTGCTCTACTGCTCAGTCGAGGGGGTCAGTGGCCAGAGGTTGCCCGTACTCCAAGAATAAACCTAAGTTACTTTACCAAACAGTGTCCCTTTCATTGAAGTGTAATCTCCTGCCCAACGGACCACGGGAAATCGGAAGAACCTGAAGTGCTCCGAAGATACAAGGTAAGAGGGGAACCCCCCTCCTTCGCACTCCGGTCACCACACCTGCAGGCTGCAAGGTGTAAAAAAAAAAATAGAAAAAATAAATAAAGAAAAATTACAAACGGCGTGGGGTCCCCCCACAGCCGTAACCAGCACCAGGCTAAAAGAGGGCCGGTAATAAAAAAATCAGGAAACCCGACAAATAGGGGTTCCCCGATTTTTTAAAACCAGGTCCGGGGCTGGTTCCCAAAATACGGGGGACAAATGACTAGGGGTCCCCCGTATTTTAAGAACCAGCCCCAAGCCAAACCAGCCAGCAGGTTTCACGAATTTTGTTAGTAAATTTCCCCCATAATCTGGAAACCTGCATATATGTATCAGTCAGGCACTAGAAAGGATAGGCACAGTGGCTAATACATGGCCACACTGATAGCTATGTATGGTATGAGCACCTAATGTAATAATAACAACCACATATTACGGCATGCACACAGAATAGATGATGTGTATCTACTAGTGCCAGCACACCTGCTCCTTCCACCACACCTTCAGTGCATGCACAGCGCCACCTGGTGCCCCAGCGCCTGTCAGTGTGTGCACCGCTCTTCCCAGCATGCATTACTCCGGCAAGATGGCGGCGCCCAGTGATCGGCATCCCCCCAATCCTCTCAGCGGGTTTCCGTTCCCTATTCCCGGGGTGAAGGATGAGGGGGCCGGCCAGGCGGAGAACGGGAAGCCGCGGAAGCCCTGCCGGGCATGTATGGACTTCAAAAGCTGGATAAGAACGCAGAGGAAGCAAAACGCGGCCATTCCGGTAAGAGTCCCCGGGCGTGTATATCACCTGAGGCCCCACTGTCCCCGGGCTTGCGTCACCGTCGGCCTCCCCTGTTTCCGGGCGTGTGTCACTGGAGGGGCCCCCCTCCGGTCTCTGGGCGTGTGTCATCTGAGTGGCCCTCCTCTGGTCTCTAGGCATTTGTCATCTGAGTGGCCCTCTTCTGATCTCTAGGCATGTGTCATCTGAGTGGCCCTTCTCTGGTCTCTTGGCATGTGTCACCTGAGGGGCCTGTCTCTGGACGTGTGTCACCTGAGGGCCCCTCTCCTGTCTCTGGGCATGTGTCACCTGAGGGGCCCCCCTCCTGTCTCTGGGTATGTGTCACCTGAGGAGCCACCCTCCTGTCTCTTGGCATGTGTCACCTGAGGGGCCCCCCTCCTGTCTCTGGGCATGTGTCACCTGAGGGGCCCCCCTCCTGTCTCTGGGCATGTGTCACCTGAGGGGCCCCGATACTGTCTCTGGGTATGTGTCACCTGAGGGGCCCCCCTCCTGTCTCTGGGCATGTGTCACCTGAGGGGCCCCCCTACTGTCTCTGGGTATGTGTCACCTGAGGGGCCCCCCTCCTGTCTCTGGGCATGTGTCACCTGAGGCCCCTCCCTATCTGCTGGCGTGTGTCACCTGAGGGCACCGAATCCCTGGGTGTGTGCACCTGAGGCCCCCTCCCTATCTACGGGCGTGTTGTGAAACCCAAAAGGTTTTTCGAAGAGAATGTATTGCACATAAAATCAAAAAACATAACAATATAAATGGTGACTGCAGCTTTAATGTGACTAAAAGATAATGAACCATGCAGTATGTGATTTGTCTTTAGACTATTGTCTCATGCTCACTGTGCAGTATGTGATTTGTTATTGGGCTGTTTGTGCTGCACTCACTGTGCAGTGTATGATTTGTCTTCAGGCTATTTGTGCTGCGCTCACTGTGCAGTGTGTGATTTGTTATTGGGCTGTTTGTGCTGCGCTCACTGTGCAGTGTGTGATTTGTTATTGGGCTGTTTGTGCTGCGCTCACTGTGCAGTGTGTGATTTGTTATTGGGCTGTTTGTGCTGCGCTCACTGTGCAGTGTGTGATTTGTCTTTAGACTATTGTCTCGTGCTCACTGTGCAGTGTGTGTGATTTGTTATTGGGCTGTTTGTGCTGCACTCACTGTGTAGTGTATGATTTGTTATTAGGCTGTTTGTGCTGTGCTCACTGTGTAGTGTATGATTTGTTATTAGGCTGTTTGTGCTGCGCTCACTGTGCAGTGTGTGATTTGTTATTGGGCTGTTTGTACTGCGCTCACTGTTCAGTGTGTGATTTGTTATTGGGCTGTTTGTGCTGCGCTCACTGTGCAGTGTGTGATGTCTTCAGTCTGTTTGTTCTGCGCTTACTGTGCAGTGTGTGATTTGTCTTCAGGCTATTTGTGCTGCGCTCACTGTGCAGTGTGTGATTTGTCTTCAGGCTATTTGTGCTGCGCTCACTGTGCAGTGTGTGATTTGTCTTCAGGCTATTTGTGCTGCGCTCACTGTGCAGTCTGTGATTTGTCTTCAGGCTATTTGTGCTGCGCTCACTGTGTAGTGTATGATTTGTTATTAGGCTGTTTGTGCTGCGCTCACTGTGCAGTGTGTGATTTGTCTTCAGGCTATTTGTGCTGCGCTCACTGTGTAGTATATGATTTGTTATTAGGCTGTTTGTGCTGCGCTCACTGTGCAGTGTGTGATTTGTTATTAGGCTGTTTGTGCTGCGCTCACTGTGCAGTGTGTGATTTGTTATTAGGCTGTTTGTGCTGCGCTCACTGTGTAGTATATGATTTGTTATTAGGCTGTTTGTGCTGCGCTCACTGTGCAGTGTATGATTTGTTATTGGGCTGTTTGTGCTGCGCTCACTGTGCAGTGTGTGAGTTGTCTTCAGGCTATTTGTGCTGTGCTCACTGTGTAGTATATGATTTGTTATTAGGCTGTTTGTGCTGCGCTCACTGTGCAGTGTGTGATTTGTTATTGGGCTGTTTGTGCTGCGCTCACTGTGCAGTATGCGATTTGTCTTCAGGCTGTTTGTGCTGCGCTCACTGTGCAGTGTGTGATTTGTTATTGGGCTGTTTGTGCTGCGCTCACTGTGCAGTGTATGATTTGTCTTCAGGCTGTTTGTGCTGCGCTCACTGTGCAGTGTGTGACTTGTTATTGGGCTGTTTGTGCTGCGCTCACTGTGCAGTGTATGATTTGTTATTAGGCTGTTTGTGCTGCGCTCACTGTGCAGTGTATGATTTGTTATTGGGCTGTTTGTACTGCGCTCACTGTGCAGTATGTGATTTGTCTCCAGGCTGTTTGTGCTGCGCTCACTGTGCAGTGTGTGATTTGTTATTGGGCTGTTTGTGCTGCGCTCACTGTGCAGTGTGTGATTTGTTATTGGGCTGTTTGTACTGCGCTCACTGTGCAGTATGTGATTTGTCTTCAGGCTGTTTGTGCTGCGCTCACTGTGCAGTGTATGATTTGTTATTGGGCTGTTTGTGCTGCGCTCACTGTGCAGTGTATGATTTGTTATTAGGCTGTTTGTGCTGCGCTCACTGTGCAGTGTATGATTTGTTATTGGGCTGTTTGTACTGCGCTCACTGTGCAGTGTGTGATTTGTCTCCAGGCTGTTTGTGCTGCGCTCACTGTGCAGTATGTGATTTGTCTCCAGGCTGTTTGTGCTGCGCTCACTGTGCAGTGTGTGATTTGTTATTGGGCTGTTTGTACTGCGCTCACTGTGCAGTATGTGATTTGTCTTCAGGCTGTTTGTGCTGCGCTCACTGTGCAGTGTGTGACTTGTTATTGGGCTGTTTGTGCTGCGCTCACTGTGCAGTGTATGATTTGTTATTAGGCTGTTTGTGCTGCGCTCACTGTGCAGTGTATGATTTGTTATTGGGCTGTTTGTACTGCGCTCACTGTGCAGTATGTGATTTGTCTCCAGGCTGTTTGTGCTGCGCTCACTGTGCAGTATGTGATTTGTCTCCAGGCTGTTTGTGCTGCGCTCCCTGTGCAGTATGTGATTTGTTATTAGGCTGTTTGTGCTGCGCTCACTGTGCAGTGTATGATTTGTTATTAGGCTGTTTGTGCTGCACTCACTGTGCAGTGTATGATTTGTTATTAGGCTGTTTGTGCTGCACTCACTGTGCAGTGTATGATTTGTCCTCAGGCTGTTTGTGCTGCGCTCACTGTGCAGTCTGTGATTTGTCCTCAGGCTGTTTGTGCTGCGCTCACTGTGCAGTGTGTGATTTGTCTGTTTCTCCTTTGTTGCCTGCAGGAAGGAGACATTGAGGAAAGAGAGCGTCCCGCGGAGTGTCCCCTAGATCGGGAAGAGCTTGGCCGGAATACATGGTCCTTCCTGCACACAATGGCTGCTTATTACCCAGACAGTCCCAGTACCAAACAGCAGCTGGAGATGAAGAGTTTCATTAACCTATTCTCCAAGTTTTACCCGTGTGAGGAGTGTGCAGAGGACCTGCGCGAGAGGTGTGTGTGGTGTGTTCTATTTGTAGTGCTCACATGACCTCTGGTATAACCATTACAATGATGTCGGATGATTGTGGTTATATATATATACACTATATCTAACTGAGTGTCCTCATAGTAACCCCAGCCAATAATAAGTAAAACATATTCCAATGTATCTTTTGGGTGGCAAGTGATTCAGGGAGCATCGGAGGTTGGTCACCTGTGTTACCGATGCTGGGTCACCTTTCCGAATTGGGGGGGGGAGCACCGGCAAGTGTGTATGGACTTGCCAATGCCGGCCCACCGTGCAGATATTGGTGGCCGTGGGGATTGTAGAGTGTGTACGCACCCTTTACAGTTAGCTTGTGCCATACCCTCCACCCACTTCCACAGGAGGCGCCGTACCAGGTAAGTTACTGATAGACCACCAGGGACATTTTGTCAATGTTTCCTAAGTGTTGACATGCTGCATATGGAGATTCTCATTATAACTATTGAGAAAGTTTACACACTGTAATATTGCCAGCAGGACACAAGGGAGCACGGTAACAGGTGGGATAGATCACTGTATACTAATACACAGCACAATGGGCCTTATTCTAGTTCACTCTTAGAGGCAAATTCCTTCTTAGCTGGACAAAACCATGTGCACTGCAGGGGGGCAGATGTAACAGGTGCAGAGAGATTTAGCTTTGGGTGAGTTATTTTGTTTCTGTGCAGGGTAAATACTGACTGCTTTATTTTTACACTGCAATATAGATCTCACTTTGAAGAAAAACCCCACCCAAATCTAATTCTCTCTGCACAAGTAACATCTGCCCCACCTGTAGTGCACATGGTTTTGTCCAGCTAAGAAGGAATTTGGCCCATAATGAATAACACTGCACAGGAAAGAAACGGGTTAATGCTGTATAAATGCAGTTGGACATGTTTAGTAGTAAGAGAATAAAGCGTCATTACCTGATACTGTATATGGACTTTTAAAAGTAAAAGCCGGAACTGCAGGGAATCTGATATCGGTGTGATCTGTGCGTCCCAAACTGTGGGTGAGCTGCTGAGAAGTGACAGCTCACCGGATACATTACGTTCTACGCCTGCGTCTACTGGCTGCTCACGCTGCATTACCGCTGTCTTCTGTCTACGCTGCCAAATTGTGACTGTGATTGCAGAAGGTGCAGTCTGTATCCTGTACTGGTGTTGGAAGCGGAGGTTAGTATTATCTCAGGGAGACCGACAGAAAAGGGCCTTCTTTTCAAGGGGGATTGGTTGCACCCCTTTCTCTTTCAATGGTCCTGGTGACACAGCTTCACATTGGGATGTAGGAGGGTCCGCAGGAGCCAGGCACCTATCCTAAAGCTTTTGGAGGGTAGGCTCCTCCCCTACTGCATCCCAGATTCCTCAGTTCGTGTTAGGTGCCCACTGGAGTGGGTGCTATTCTAAAGGGCTGCCGGAGCAGCCGAAGGAGTAGAGCTAGTTAGGGTTTTTATTATTTTATTAACTTTTACACTAGCTAGGTAGGCACAGTGTGAGGATTCTCATTAGTGAATCCTCACACTGCTAGCGCAGCAGGAGCTGACAGAAGCGAGTCCTGTCAGCTCACTGTGCACGAGGGAGACGCTGTCTGGCCTCCCTGTGCAGCGCTTACAGCTTCTTTTAAGAAGCTGCCTGGGCTCCGGAGCGCTCTGAAACCGGCTTCACGCTAGGTGGGGATCATGGGGGACAGGCGCTCCGTGATGGCGGCGGCCATTTTCTGCGGAGCTTACACACTGAGCTCCTGATATGAGAGGACAGCAGTGTTGTTACAGGCATGTTCCGAGTGGTCCCCAGCTGAGGGGGAGATACTGGAACAAGGAGATCCTACAATGGGAGCGGCTGTCTGGGGGTAGTTGGCGCCAAAAGTCACAGACCCCGCAGCAGCAGGGACTTGGTCCCTTCCCTCACTCTGTTTTGGCGCCATTCAGAACGCTTGCAGCGGAGCTGAGCTGGCTTACAGATCCTGACAGAGTGATTGGATTTCCTGGGCATCGCTTTCCCCATTCTGAAGACTACAGAAAGCTAAGTGAACTGAGTATATTGGTTCTGTATATAATGTTTGTACATTTAATGCTGGGACTGTGTTAATTGAGAACATCAGGTCTGAGCAACAGCCTGTGGTCTTGGGGGAGGGAGCCTTAAATGCATTGAGCGCTTGCAGTGGTTGTACACTGAGATTTGTCCCTGTGGGGGGCTTATGTATTTATATGCGCTGCTGTGAAACCCATGGGGAGTGAACCCCAGAGGGTAGTACATCGGAACTTGCATGGGCCAAGCCCTAGGCAGGTCTAAAGAAATGCTTTGGTGCATTACTGGACAGGCAGAGTGATGGCTGGTAACTTCCCTAGACCATTGCCATTCTCTCAGCAGTCTTTTAGCTCTTTGCCTCGGACCCAGACAGATCCTGACTGATTACAGGTCATGCAGGATACTGCTATGGGAATCAGCAGGTTTAAATTACTTGTTGCACAAGTTTTATGGTTATTCTGTGGGGACCCCCAAAAAGGTCTTATTCAGGGCCATTATTAGCTGCTGATGAGGTAGGAGAGTACACAGAACAAACCAGGGTGATATTTCTGAAGAGTCCTCAGCCTCAAGAGTAGAGGATTTTATTACTGCTGTTAAACAGGCATTAAATTTGTCTGTGAAGGATAAACTCCTGCAAAGGTTGTTTTTTTTATGAGACAGCGTAAAGAATCTGATATCTCCCTGCAAAGGGGCCTGAAAAACCCCGATAAAAGGCTTCAGATACTTAAAAGATTTCTAAGCCTGTACCCCATGCCTGAGGCGCATGCTGACCTCTGGAAAAAAGTCCCAGTGGTAAATGATTCTGTGGCACGTGTATCAAGACCTCAGGTGGAGCCACTGTGCTACCAGTACAAGGGGGAGCAGCGTTTAAGGACCCCGCAGACAAAAAGCTGGAGGGTAACCTCAAAGCATTATTTTAAGGGGTGGGATACACCCTACGCCCTCTGATGGTTTCAGCCTGGGTCTCTAAGGCCATGATCGTGTGGGCCAGAAATTTGTGCACTATTTTACACGCTGACCCTTGTGTGTTATTGCTTGCAGAGAAGCTTAAAAACGGCTGCAGAGCATGTATTGGAGTCTGAGAGGAAGCTCTCAAAATGGCTGCCAGAGTTTCCACAGTGTCTGTAAATGCCAGGAGAGTGCTCTGGCTTAAGGCTTGGGAGGCAGATAATGTGTCTAAGAAAGCCTTAGAGACAATAGCTTTTAAAGGAAAGCTGTTATTTGCTTCTGAACTGGAAGAGATTATTAAGCAGACCACAGGTGGCAAAAGTACTTTCCTGCCAGTCCCTGCAGCCAAGCAGACATCAAGGTTTTCTGCTTTTAGGCCAGTCTTGCGGCCCTCCCTTAGAGGAGGTGCGTCTTTCCGAGGGCAGCCCTTCAGGGGAAAGGTCCTAAAGTCTAAATTTGGTTCCTTTCATAAGAAACCAAACACAAAGGAGAGGACAAACCATCTGCATGACTGCCAAGGGTTTTGCCCGGCGGTGGTCAAGATGGGGGGACATCTGACACTGTTCAAAGACGCATGGGCATTGTTAGACCGGGATTCTTGGGTGTTAGAAATTATAACCCAGGGTTACAGAATTCCCTTCAAGGGTCTTCTTCCAAGAAGATTCATTCCCACGCCAATACCAAAAGGGGCTCGGCTCCGTACAGCTCCCTTGGGAGCGGCTCATTCTCTTTTAGAGAAGGGTGTGGTGATCCCGGTCCCCAGAGCGGAATGGAAAAAAGGCTTTTATTCCACTCTGTGTCGGGTGTCCAAACCAGACGGGTCTTTCAGACCGATTCTCAATTTAAAGTCGTTAATTATCCATTTGTGGGTAGACCATTTCAAAATGGAGTCTCTACGGTCAGTGCTGTGAAGCCTGGACCAGGGAGAATTTTTGGCGTTCATGGATGTCCAGGACGCATACCTTCATGTTCCTGTTCACCCAGGACATCAGGCTCTATTGAGATAGGAGACCATGCACTTGCAATTCCAGGTGTTGCACTTCGGCCTGGCCACAGCGCCAAGGGTATTCACCAAGATAATGTCTGTAATGGCGGCTGTGCTTCGACTGAGGGGAAACACTGTGATCCCATATTTGGACGACCTGCTGTTCAGAGCGGAGTCAGCAGACATGTTGAAGAGTCACTTGGCAAAAGCCATTGGGTTTTTGGCAGGCTCACGGCTGGTTTTTAAACTTACAAAAGTCTCAGTTGGTGCCGTCACAGAGACTCCAATTCTTGGGGATTGGTCTGGATACCCAGTTGCATTGGGTGTTTCTACCAGAGGCATAGGCCAGGGATCTGGCTGCCTTGGTACAAGAGATCCTAGGGTCTCAGAGCACAGCAGTATGGAGGTGCCTCAAACTGCTGGGGAAGATGATGGCGTCTTTCGAGACGTTACAGTTCGCCAGGTTCCACTCTAGAGTGTCCCAGTGGACAGGGAACACTCAGACCATGAGGTCAGAACAAATGGTGTTGTTTTCAGAAACTCGATCCTTCCTAAAATGGTGGATGGAGGTGGATTCCCTTCGGGGGAGTCGGTCCCTGCAGTCCTGGAGCTGGTTGGTAGTCACTACCGACGCCAGTCTCAGAGGCTGAGGGGCAGTAGTCGTGGACCTGTGTCTGCAGGGCTTGTGGACTTTAGAGCAGAAAGACTGATACTTTACAGTCTGCCTTACTGATCAACATCTTGGAACTGAGGGCTGTGTGGAAGAGGTTTTCTCTGGCGGGAGAAAAGATTACAAGAGCTCCCTTTTAGGCATTCAGACCGACAACGTCACAGCTGTGGCGTATCTGAATCACCAGGGAGGCACACACAGCAATCTGGCCATGTGGGAGGTGTCCCGAATCTTCTTGTGGGCGGAACAGAATGTTCTAGCATTATCAGCAATCTTCATACCAGGAGTGGAGAATATAGAGGCCGACTTCCTGAGCAAGGAGAAACTGATGGAAGGAAAATGGAGGCTGAATCCACAAGTATTCCACTAGATTACAATAAGGGGGAAACCCCGGATAGGGACCTGAAGGCATACAGGTTCATCCATCAGGTACCCAGGTTGTATGACAGGACGTGGGATCCACTGGCAGAAGCAGTGGATGCCATGACTATCCCCTGGGAGGGGAATCTTCTTTATGATTTTCCGCCAGTTCCAATGCTGGCAAGAGAGTTGAAAACAATACAGGCCCAGACAATTCCAGTAATTTTCGTGGCCCCAGATTGGCCAGGGAGATCCTGGTACTCGAGGCTTCAGAGATTCTCTGTGGACTCGTGGCGTCTACCTCTGAGGTCAGACCTTCTAAAACAAGGACCGTTCAACCAGCTGGATTCAGCTCGATTAATTTTGACGGTCTGGCTGTTGAAAACGCCATTTTGAGGAATATAGGATTCTCAGAGGCGGTGGTTAACGCAATGAGGAAAGCCAGAAAGTCAGTGTCTTCGGTAAATTATTTTGGGGCCTGGAAGACCTATATTTGGTGGTGTGTAAGACAGAGGTCACGCACATCGAGATTTAAAATGGCTAAATTGTTGGAGTTTTTTACAGGAGGGCCTTTCCTCTGGGTTAGGCCTTCAGTCACTCAGAGTACATATCTCGACCGTGTCAATTTTTCTTTCCAAAGAAGGATTGCGTTAGAACCAGAAGTACAGACCTTCCTGCAGGGGGTTTATCTATTGAAACCTCCCTACAACCAACCAGTAGCGCCAGGGGAATTATCTCTGGCTCTGGAGTACCTTAAAGAGGCGCCTTTTGAGCCGTTAAGGTCGGTTGACCTTAGTTTCCTTTCAGGGAAGCTGGTATTTTTGTTGGCGGTGGCGTCAGAAAAAAAAAAAAAAAAAAATATCGGAGTTGATTGCTTTGTTCTACAAGTCTTCCTCCCTTATATGTCATGATGATAGGGCTGCCTTTCGGACAGTACCCCTAGATTTTTACCAAAAGTAGTCTCTGCTTTTCTTCTAAATCAGGAGATTGTTCTGCCTGTGTTTCAACCCCCAGAGGGTTGTTAGGAAAAGGGACAAATTGAGGAATTTGGATGTTGTGCGCGTCTTGCGCGTTTATGTGGACAGAGTTAAGAGTGTCAGAAAGACTGGTACTTTACTGGTTTTGTATGACATACACAAACTTAGTTGGCCTGCTTCTAAGCAGACCATTGTTAGGTGGTTGCGCTCTGTTATTGCGTTTGCATATACTAAAGTTGGTAGGCCTGTACCGGCCAGGATTAATGCGCATACCACCAGGTCGGTTGGCACCTCTTGGGCGGTTCGACATGGGGCAACAGCTGAGCAGGTTTGCAGCGCTGCCACTTGGTCATCTGTTCATAATTTTGCCAAATTCGATAGGTTCCATGAGTTCGCGTCGGTGGACGCATCATTCGGGCGAGCAGTGATGAATACTGCAGACCTGAGCGTACCCACCCAAAAGGACCGGCTCTGGAACGTCCCAATGTGAAGCTGTGTCACCAGGACCATTGAAAGAGAAAAAGGGATTTTTGTAAGAACTTACCGTTCGAATCCCTTTCTCTGATATGGTCCTGGTGACACAGCGATCCCTCCCTTACGCTCAGTAAGTATGCCAGTGTTCATGATGTTTCATGTTATAATTGGTTGAAAGGTTAAATTTAAAATTGTGCATATAATATGTGCAGGCGTTGTACTGAGTTAATGTATTCCAGTGGCTTTGAAAGATTGAACTGAGGAATCTGGGATGCAGTAGGGGAGGAGCCTACCCTCCAAAAGCTTTAGGATAGGTGCCTGGCTCCTGCGGACCCTCCTACATCCCAATGTGAAGCTGTGTCACCAGGACCATATCAGAGAAAGGGATTCGAACGGTAAGTTCTTACAAAAATCCCTTTTTCCCTGTAACAGCCCCATGCCACCCAACACCCCTAAACAGTGGATGTTTGGTAATAATTGGTTAAATATTAGTAAAAGATACAAATATTTATTTTTTTAAAAGCCTTTGTAATCCGAATAACAAATCAAGACAAGCGAGTCAGCACGCAAAGGCCGTAAAATGCTAACCGTACACGTGTCACAGGCCCGAGCCGGTGGAAAATGTCATTCATTTGAGCAGGAAGGGTGGATAACAGCCAAAGAAGAGCATGAGAACAGAAGGTACTGTAGGGGTGAGGAGATGAGGAAGGAACTCTGCCTATGTAAAAAATAAAATAAAGGATTGTTACATAAAGAAAAATGAACACCAAAGTAAGGGACCCAGGTCTCCCGAACCTTACTGAAGGAACTCGAGGAATTGTGCACAATACTCGTCAAGTATTCCTTCTGATGCAGTACAAAATTGTAATTGGTTGATTTGTGCAATATCCTCTTACTTCATTTTTTGAAGGATTAGTAAATGTAACCCTATGGGTGAAATGTAATAGGTTGAGAGAATCAGAAAGTGAGAGATATGGTAAGAAATCTCCTCTCTTTTTTTTTAAAGCGGCAATCATTTACACTGCAAAATCAAACTGGGATTGTAGTGTAAATGATTGCCGCTTTAAAAAAAACTGGAGATTTCTTACCATATCTCTCACTTTCTGATTCTCTCATCCTATTACATTTCACCCAATGTGTCAACTTCTTTTGATGATTAGTATCTACAGGAAAATGTCATGGCAGCAAGAGTAACGGAGGGCAAATACCTCCAAGTGGGCATCTATTTAGGACAAGCCAACCAAATACGCTTGTTTCATTATCTTCCTCTTACTGGCGCAGTGTGGGTCAACAACAAGCCCCTCATGCTGGCATTTTGAGAACCACATGTGCCAGCTGTGGTGAACGATCTGTGCCGTACATCCACAGATGATCAGTGTCGTCCTCTGGGCACTTTTAGGAAAGCGTTCATCTGTTACGGGCAGGTTGTAGTGAATGCCCCCCTCTGTTGCCCGTTGCTGATGAGGTGTGTCCAAACTGAAATCTAAATAGCAGTGTAAATATAAAGCAGCCAGTATTTACCCTGCACAGAAACAACTAACTCTCCCACATCTAACTCTCTCTGCACGTGTTACATCTGCCCCACCTGCAGTGCAGCATGTTTTTTGTCCATTAGAGAAAACAACGTGCTTTGAGATCCAGTCTGAATAAGGCCCTGTACTTTTAGCATATGCTGAAATGGAAGCGTTTGAACAGAAATGTTATTGAATGATCTCTGCTTTGCTCTGAGCCAGAGAGTCACCGTATCTGCATGTATTGTGTTCCCAGGCTAACGAGCACCCAGCCTGACACCAGCAGCAGGCACAACCTGTCGCAGTGGATGTGCATGATACACAACGATGTCAACAGAAAGCTCAGCAAGGGGGAATTCGACTGCTCGAAGGTGGATGAGAGGTGGCGCGACGGCTGGAAGAACGGGTCCTGCGACTGATCCATCTTGTCGTTACTTTATATATTGTCAGGTTCTAGGAGAGCAGCCAGCACCTTTGTGGCAGACAGGTCCAGGTAGAAGGGGACAGATTTCTTCTTTACTGTAAAAGTTTGGATATTTTGTATAGTAACAAGTTGCTCTACTGAGCCGGCCTATGTCCTCCTATGTACAGAATAAACCATGTGGGTGACCTCCGCAGCCGCCTCTCTGACATCTCATACTTCATTTCTTATGTTTTATTAACTTGGAACCTAGAAAAGAGGAAAAAACTAATAGTAACGTGCAAGCTCCCTATTACAGTCCTAGCTGGCCTTTCCCCTCAGTGCCCGTTGCTGGTCCCTATTACATAGTCCTAGCTGGCCTTTCCCCTCAGGGCCCGTTGCTGGTCCCTATTACATAGTCCTTGCTGGCCTTTCCCCTCAGTGCCTGTTGCTGCTCCCTATAACATAGTCCTAGCTGGCCTTTCCCCTCAGTGCCCGTTGCTGGTCTCTATTACATAGTCCTTGCTGGCCTTTCCCCTCAGTGCCCGTTGCTGGACCCTATTACATAGTCCTAGCTGGCCTTTCCCCTCAGTGCCTGTTGCTGCTCCCTATAACATAGTCCTAGCTGGCCTTTCCCCTCAGTGCCCGTTGCTGGTCTCTATTACATAGTCCTTGCTGGCCTTTCCCCTCAGTGCCTGTTGCTGGTCCCTGTTACATAGTGCTAGCTGGCCTTTCCCCTCAGTGCCCATTGCTGGTCCCTATTACAGTCCTAGCTGGCCTTTCCCCTCAGTGCCCGTTGCTGGTCCCTATAACATAGTCCTAGCTGGCCTTTCCCCTCAGTGCCCATTGCTGGTCCCTATTACAGTCCTAGCTGGCCTTTCCCCTCAGTGCCCGTTGCTGGTCCCTGTTACATAGTCCTAGCTGGCCTTTCCCCTCAGTGCCCGTTGCTGGTCTCTATTACATAGTCCTTGCTGGCCTTTCCCCTCAGTGCCCATTGCTGGTCCCTATTACAGTCCTAGCTGGCCTTTCCCCTCAGTGCCCGTTGCTGGTCCCTGTTACATAGTCCTAGCTGGCCTTTCCCCTCAGTGCCCGTTGCTGGTCTCTATTACATAGTCCTTGCTGGCCTTTCCCCTCAGTGCCCGTTGCTGGTCCCTGTTACATAGTGCTAGCTGGCCTTTCCCCTCAGTGCCCATTGCTGGTCCCTATTACAGTCCTAGCTGGCCTTTCCCCTCAGTGCCCGTTGCTGGTCCCTGTTACATAGTCCTAGCTGGCCTTTCCCCTCAGTGCCCGTTGCTGGTCTCTATTACATAGTCCTTGCTGGCCTTTCCCCTCAGTGCCTGTTGCTGGTCCCTGTTACATAGTGCTAGCTGGCCTTTCCCCTCAGTGCCCATTGCTGGTCCCTATTACAGTCCTAGCTGGCCTTTCCCCTCAGTGCCCGTTGCTGGTCCCTATTACATAGTCCTAGCTGGCCTTTCCCCTCAGTGCCCATTGCTGCTCCCTATTACATAGTCCTAGCTGGCCTTTCCCCTCAGTGCTTGTTTCTAGTCCCTATTACATAGTCCTAGCTGGCCTTTCCCCTCAGTGCCTGTTGCTGCTCCCTATAACATAGTCCTAGCTGGCCTTTCCCCTCAGTGCCCGTTGCTGGTCCCTATTACATAGTCCTAGCTGGCCTTTCCCCTCAGTGCCCATTGCTGCTCCCTATTACATAGTCCTAGCTGGCCTTTCCCCTCAGTGCTTGTTTCTAGTCCCTATTACATAGTGCTAGCTGGCCTTTCCCCTCAGTGCCTGTTGCTGCTCCCTATAACATAGTCCTAGCTGGCCTTTCCCCTCAGTGCCCGTTGCTGGTCTCTATTACATAGTCCTTGCTGGCCTTTCCCCTCAGTGCCCGTTGCTGGACCCTATTACATAGTCCTAGCTGGCCTTTCCCCTCAGTGCCCGTTGCTGGACCCTATTACATAGTCCTAGCTGGCCTTTCCCCTCAGTGCCCGTTGCTGGACCCTATTACATAGTCCTAGCTGGCCTTTCCCCTCAGTGCTTGTTTCTAGTCCCTATTACATAGTACTAGCTGGCCTTTCCCCTCAGTGCTTGTTTCTAGTCCCTATTACATAGTCCTAGCTGGCCTTTCCCCTCAGTGCCCGTTGCTGGTCCCTATTACATAGTCCTAGCTGGCCTTTCCCCTCAGTGCCCGTTGCTGGTCCCTATTACATAGTCCTTGCTGGCCTTTCCCCTCAGTGCCCGTTGCTGGTCCCTAATACATAGTACTAGCTGGCCTTTCCCCTCAGTGCCCGTTGCTGCTCCCTATTACATAGTCCTAGCTGGCCTTTCCCCTCAGTGCCTGTTGCTGATCCCTATTACATAGTCCTAGCTGGCCTTTCCCTTCAGTGCCTGTTGCTGGTCCCTATTACATAGTGCTAGCTAGCCTTTCCCCTCAGTGCCTGTTGCTGGTCCCTATTACATAGTCCTGCCTGGCCTTTCCCCTCAGAGCCTGTTGCTGATCCCTATTACAGTCCTAGCTGGCCTTTCACCTCCAGGGCCCGTTGCTGGTCCCTGTTACATAGTCCTAGCTGGCCTTTCCCCTCAGTGCCCATTGCTGGTCCCTATTACAGTCCTAGCTGGCCTTTCCCCTCAGTGCCTGTTGCTGGTCCCTATTACATAATACTAGCCGGCCTTTCCCTCAGTGCCTGTTGCTGGTCCCTATTACATAATACTAGCCGGCCTTTCCCTCAGTGCCTGTTGCTGGTCTCTCTTACATAGGCAGTGGTCGGGTAGATTGGATCGGGTAGCTGTAAGGTCCGGCTATGTTATAGTTGCGGCCAGTTGTGATATGACAATGCAGGTTGTCTGTGGTCAGCAGTCGTCCAGATTATCAGGGAACCCAGTAAATGATACAGGTTGGTATGGGAGGTATAGGAATCTCTGCCACCAATTCTGGGCAGCAGACTACTATAGGTCCACGGGCCTCCGCTGGTTCCCTTGTTTGTATTTATGGCCTAGTCTGTAGATTTACTAAGAGGTGGTTTATCACGGCGGCCAATCAGCAACAGCTTGGTCGGATCATTTTATACCAGCAATAGGCATTGATAAACCACTCCTTAGTAAAACGACCTCTTCGGGATCCCGTGGAATAGACAACAGTGTCTTGGTCGACATGGTTTAGGTTCATTTTGCCAAAAGGTCAATTTGAGTTTTTCATGTTTTCCTGCGTCTACCCCCTAGCCGCCCATCAGTGAGCAAACGCTCCGGGGGTTTGCACATGCGAAACCCCAGCAATTGGCCGGGGTAGAGAATTCGGACCTGGAGGATCAGGTCAGCCCCGCCCCGTTAGAATGCTGAACGTTCCTCCTCTCCAGTTATTTATATTATTCTGTATAACGTTATTATTCATCTCTGCTTCTCATGCAGCGTGTTTATTGCGTGGTCATGTTGTATAATGAAGGATATTCTCTCCATCCATACTCCGTATTGCAGCGTGAAGCCTCCTGAGATTACAGATTAGCAAATCCTGACCGTAATATATTGGACATTATCCGGTTCTAGCGCCGTTCTGACATTCCACATGACTGACTTTGGTGAATGTAATGTTTGTATACATTGTTTTGATTACAATAAAACTTGAACTATATTACCGTCCATTTACTAAATGACATCTTTTCTGGGAAGTGAGGTTTTGCCTGCAAACCTACTCCTAACAATATATACATAGGCCCTTATTCTGGTTCACTCGCAAAGGCAAATTCCTTCTTAAATGGACAAAACCATGTGCACTGCAGGTGGGGCAGATGGAACGTGCAGAGAGAATTAGATTTAGGTGAGTTATTTGTTTCTGTGCAGGGTAGATACTGGCTGCTTATTTTTATACTGCAATATAGATCTCACTTTGAAGTAAAACCCCACCCACATCTAATTCTCTCTGCACAAGTTACATCTGCCCCACCTGCAGTGCACCTGGTTTTGTCCATTTGAGAAGGAATTTGCCTTTTCGAGTGAACCAGAATAAGGGGCGTATTGTGAGTTCTGTAGAAATTATTATTATTATCGTTTATTTATATTGCGCCACAAGGGTTCCGCAGCGCCTGACAATACACAGATGAGCAAAGAACAAGATTGTGATTTACAGTACAAATGCAAACTAGGACAAGTACATGGTAAATAAAAGACAGTGGCAGCAGCGAACACACAAAACAGAGGGTTAGGGTGAGAGATGACTATGAAGATGACCCCCACCCTCCTTTATTGTGGTGTCTGCTTTTCCAAAACTCACTGCTGTGTGAAGCTTTCATATGACATTGCTTGTGTGACGACGCCTGTAGACCATTTTCCATGTCGGCAGCAGCTGAAGATGACCTGTGGATGTAACCCAGTCCCCTGACAAGAGAGGCATTGTCCACCTCATTTTGGTTCTGTCGAGCACACGAGATTTGCGCTTCTCTATTGAGGATGGGCTCCAGTTATTAGCCCTAAAATAGGTCGACATGGGTAAGGTCCACAGGGTCAGAGGGTCAACCCAAGCATTAGGTCATAGTGTTCATTCTAGCACCGGCTATCTTTGAAAACCCATGCAGTTCCTCTTCCCTACCTGGGGTGTCGCTGTCTGCTGTGATGTTTTTTAGTGTACAGTTTTTGGGTTGGTCATACGCACAGGACAAACAGATTTTGTAATAAACGTATTAGAGAGGGAGGCCCCCCATTGGGTATAACGATCAAATTTATTATAAAGTCCCTGGGGGTGTGCTACCACTGAACAACTTAGTTTATAAAGTATAGAAAAAAGAAAGGATTGTCACGATAGTGGTGCACCACAGTAAGAAATAAACGCTTAAAACTTAACAACTTTTATTAGTAATGCTGGATAAAAAAAAAGGAGGGGAGCTGCAAAATATAACAATACTACATGTAACATAAAACAAGGACAGTGAAAAAATGTGCAGTTTAAAATTAGGACTCATGCGGCGTCCCTTAGCACACTTATTCCCTTAATTTGCAATTTTATTGGTTCTTTTTAAACAGATATCGTCTTTCCCTGCGTGTCGGCTCTTTTGCCTTGACTACGCCTAGGGGACAATTCTGTATACAATATTAATAACCAGTGATCACCTGTCTGAGCACTGTGATAGATCAAAAGGTTTCTCCACTGTGGTAATGTTTGTATTGATAATTCCTTAATTGGCAATAACCTTGTTTTAATAAAAGGTCACTTAGCACCCAAATATCATGGCTAAAGGGTGTACACACTGATATAAAGAAAAATCTTGGTCACTGTGTAGCGTATGGGTCGCTTGTGCGTGAACCCCCACAGTTATACAAGATTATATTCAAGTTGCTGGCAGATATCGCCTGGTGTGTAGTATGCAGTCCTGGTACCGCAATTATAACAGGCTATATAGCACTACTGAAACCCTTCCTCTAATTACCACTATACCGCGGTATATGGCGTCGGGTAACAGGTTCTAATTGCTCATAAGCTGTTTGTATAGATAAGCATAGGATAATACGGTCATGTATCCGGCAAGTGAGCTGGGCTATATAAGACCCACTCTGCTAGCACGGATTATGTTTTAGGCGGTTGCGTATCCAGGAAGCAAGGTAAATAGATCAATATGCCATTACAATACAATATACACCACAGTTTACGCTAAACATTAGAGTCCTGAAAAGGACTAGAAATGCAATCAGACAGGGATAGGGAAGGCTAAGCGAACGTCCGCACGGCTATGGGGGCCGGCGTACGCTTCGCAGTTCTTCGTCAGGGCAACCTGCATTGACGTCATCCGTCGGTTTAAATAGACGGCATTCGGGTGTTGTTCCAATTGGAGGTGAGTATCCGCCCCGCTACTCGCCGTGCTTGTTAACATATTGGTCAGTGAAATCGCCTAGTGTAGGTGTAACACATAATTGGTGATTGGTTCTCCTCCTTGGATTTATAGATATACATGCGGAGTTGTAACATTTTATGTGTCATGAGATCATCAGTCAGAAATTTTTATCAAGTGCAAGGAAATATCGCACTGTTCATTTAGCTGAAAGCCAAGTATATATTCCCATTTAGAGAGAAAAGTATCCGTCCCATTAATCGCAAAACTAGTTTGCATATGAGATCGCCTAGTATGGATGGAATCAGCAATATGGCGATGGAATTTACTCCTGGAAATTTAAGGTATAGATTAAACCTTGTAATCATACATGTATCACTGAGTCAGGGGTCGGAATATTCCGAGGGGCACGGGAAATACACATTGAAAAAGGTAAGTATCCGTCACATTGTTCGCAACGGTAGTTTGCATATGCAATCGTCTAGTGTAGATGGAATCAGCAATATGGCGATGGAATTTACTACTGGAAATTTAAGGTATAGATTGAACCTTATAATCATACATGTGTCATTAAGTCAGGGATCGGGAATATTCCGAGGTGTAAGAGAAATACACATTTAAAGAGGTGAGTATCCGTCACATTGCTCGCAAAGATAGTTTGCATATGAAGTCGCCTAGTGTGGATGGAGTCAGCAATATGGCGATAGAGTCCAATTCAAGATATTAAGGTATAGATTAAGACTTTGTGATCACACATGTATCATTGGGTCAGGGATCAGAAATCTTTAGAGGTACGAGAGAGATACACGCTGTTCATCTTGGTAGGAGGCATACCGCATACCTCCATTCGGAGCAGACATGTGAGTTAGGTTTATTAATATCCGTGAGCTGGCTTGGCTACAGTATATCGGGTCTCTGTTTGGAGAGGTATACAAAAGATGCTGGTCCATGTGAATAGATAGTAATGTTGCACGGATAGTGTGCCCACTGGTCGGTATGTGTGGATACCGATTTGATGGTGATCTTGCATCTCTAGAGTGTCCACCCGCATTCCGTAGTGTGGTACATATTAAAATAGGGACATATAAGTCCCCCGATTGGATGATCTTTATTTCAGTAGAGAAAATACACTAAATTAATATACTATTTAGAATTAAAATGTGAAGGTATGGATGTGATATTTTTTACCCAAAAAAAAAGGGGGGGGAGAAGAGAACGCAAGGTGAGGGGTTGTGCAGGGGGCATGGTGACAAGGTTGCACAATTATCAGCATCCTTTTTGTGTCATATGGTGTGCCCAAAATGGACAAATTGTAACATTAGTATATTGATCAATCTCGTTGTGTATATATAGACATACTTATATGTGAAAAATCAGAACTGGTAGAGACTGTTAAAGGAGGTATGGGGTGTAGCCATAATTAGAGGCATATCAAAAAGTGAAGGGTGATGTCGAGGGATGTACGTGTTGTCCCACCTTTTACATAGGCAAGAAGGAGGGACAGGGGAGGGAGAGAAATTGGTCATGTAGGCCAGGTGCGAACAAAGGGTGATGCAAAATTGCACTGCAAACATTAAAAAAGTGAAGATGTGAGAAGAAGAGCCAAGGCTGGGTATCAGCCTTGAGTGTGTTGTGATTTGAGTGCTAAATTAGCGTGTTGAGCATCATCTAAATCCTTCCTCCGTCCTGAAATAGCTGGTCGAGGATGAAGGAGGTGGTAATTAATACTAGAGATTGAGAATTGAGTATTCTAAGTAGGTCAAAAAGTTGTGACGTCATAACACTTCTCCGATGTCACTAATACGGGGCAGTAGTGATAGAGGTTCAGGGTATCCTCTGTTCATATCCTCTAGCGAGTGTGATGAATGTGTGTTCTTGAGAGGGAATAGATATCACTATCATGTTGTAGTGTTATAGGTAACATGCATAGCTATTTTCTTCATTAAGTCCCTTGGGGACCATTGTGTCCATCAAGAAGATAAGTCTATTCTCCTGTCTCAGCAAGGTCTTGTCTCTGTCTCCCTTTCTAATGCCTAGATCGACTTCCAACATGCCAAACGCTTGTAATCCCATCGGGTTGCTTTTATGATATTTCAAGAAATGCCTCGCGATTGGTGTAAGTGTCTTCGTGTTGGTTCTGTCTTTTTCGGCATTTTTAATGCTCGACATGTGCTCCAATAGTCTTTGTTTCAGGGGCCTGATAGTCTTCCCTATATAGCTTTTGTTACAGGGGCATTGCAGTTTATAGACAATGTTTTTTAGCACAGGTCTGGTTTGCATGTCAGAGGTGATATACAGACCACACTGTGCTAGAAACACCACAGCAGACAGCGACACCCCAGGCAGGAAAGAGGAATTGCATGGGTTTTCAAAGATAGCGGGTGCTAGAATAAACACTAGGTCATCAATGGGAAGGTTGACAGTCAAAACGACGACATGAGTTTTTTTGGTCCCGAATGTCGACTGAATTACCGTTTTAGAAAATGTATATGGCAGGAGAAAAAAGTCGCGGATTAGTATACGTGGATTACAACAGATTGGATCTAATGAGGGGATGAATTTTCCTAATGTAACTTGGTAGTCCCAAGTAGCACAATTAAGATTTCTTAATGATTGGTCCCATAATCAGGCAGATTATACAATACTGACTTGGAAAGAGAATTCTTACAAGGTGATGATTTGATGAGGCATACAGGCCCTTATTCTAGTTCACTCTTAGAGGCAAATTCCTTCTTATCTGGACAAAACCATGTGCACTGCAGGTGGGGCAGATGTAACATGCGCAGAGAGAATTAGATTTGGGTGAGTTATTTTGTTTCTGTGCAGGGAAAATACAGACTACTTTATTTTTACACTGCAATATAGATCTCACTTTGAAGAAAAACCCCACCCAAATCTAACTCTCTCTGCACATGTTACATCTGCCCCACCTGCAGTGCACATGGTTTTGTCCAGCTAAGAATGAATTTTCCTCTAAGTGAACTAGAATAAGGCCCACAGTGTGCATGACAAGAGGTCCCATCCCACATCAAAGAAAAGCCACTTTAATTGTATTTGGCTAGGGATGGGACGCTCACAAACAGTGATTCCTCCCATTGCTAGATAACATGGAATTCCGGGAAGGTAGAACACACTACCCATATAACAAATGGAGAGCGGGAGAGGTTCTAGGGAACTTAGTTAATACCCAGGCAGGAAACCGCTCAGGTTCCAGCAGGGGGCAGTGGATAGGTACCCAAAGGTGAAATCACACCCGATTGCATTCTTATTAGCCCAACATTATGTCTACAATAAAGTACTTTGGGGGGTATGCCATCCGGGATCAAGGCTGTTGATCCCCGCCAATCGACCGCAAAATTCAATGTCCCGCCTGCTGCTCGGCGCAAAGGGCCATGAAAACAGATGTGGATTGGTGATCTGCAGCCAGGATCGTGATAATCCACGGCCGTTATCAACAGGACGAGCCCGACAGCTTCTAAAGTTGGACCCGTTCTGCTGTGATCCTGCTTCAATGCTGTCGCTAACGACAGCATTAAATAAGGAGCTGCCGCTATTTCCCACATCGGAAATAGCGGCGGCAGATTGCATTCCCCCTCTTCCTCATTAGATTGGCAGAATTTGCAAGAGGAAATGCCTAAAGGGGAACCTTTGATGAAGAAAGCCATTTCCATATCTTACAGACACTTCCAACTGAACTTAGACTTTTCATTAAGATCGGGGGGGTTTAGCTGCCTGGAAAGTCCATTTCCCAGACATAGAGGGGGTTATTCTAATTGGGTCAATGATGTTTTGCATCTGTGCAGATGCAGGGTGCGAGTGGGCACAGTGAACTACATGTTCGCCTTCCCACTCGCACCTAGCAGTGCGGGCGTGGGGCGGCGGCGCGGGACACAGCCCGTGGGAACGTCCAGCGTTTCATGGGCGTTACCATGAAAATGCTGGACGTTCCCATGGTAATGGGCCGGTGACGCATGTGTGGGGGGTGGGCAGTTGACGTCAGTTGTCCGCCCGCTTCCCGCACAGGGTGCTCACAGGTCTGAGACACCAGAGAGGTGTCTCTGGTCTGCGAGCGCTAGAGAAATCAATTGATGGTTATTCAAATCATCGATTCACAGCTGCGTGGAGGATAGTGGCGTGTGAGGGGGGCGTGCGGGCGGTGTTTAGTCCACACGCAACACTGCGAAATTCGCAGCGTCGCGTGTGGACCAGAATAAGGCCCAGAGCTAGAAGTCATTCTAAAGACTCATACCAAAGAATGTGAGGATATTCTTCACAGAACATCTCTCCCAATACAAACGGTTTTTAATCGGCCTCTCGCCTTCCCACAATCGTTGGAAATGTGGTGACGCCCAAGGTGACCTTTACTACTGCCTTTGGGCTATGCCCTTTAATTATATAGGCTTTGGGTACAAATTGGTAGCTACGTTACCGTCATTTAACTCTTTACATCGGTCACCAGAACGGGAACTCTGGTATTTTCCCTGATGATCGAGATATGACAAAGGGCAGGAATAATCCACTTCTGGCAGTGTCGGAGCTCGGAGATCACTTCTGGCTTTATTCAAAACAAAACGGTTTTATCTGGTTAGAGTGGAAACGTTCTATGACCTTGATGGCTAACCTTGGCACTGCAGGTGTTGTTGAACTACACATCCCAGCATGCTCCGCTTCAGTTTTGTTATTTGGCCATGCTAAATCTGATGCAGAGCATGCTGGGATATGTAGTTCAACAACAGCTGGAGTGTCAAGGTTAGCCATCAAGGTTCTATGGCCTGTGGGAAAGCTATGTAGCAACACTACCAAATCCTATACAAATACATGAGCACCCAATGGGGCCGACACACGTAGCGATCTCACTGGATCTCACTAGATTGCTTAGAAAATGCCCCTACATCGCTCTGTGTAGGGGCCACGGCAATAGTGATGTGTGGCCCTGCGTGTCGCTATCACCCTGGTGATTAATATCCAGCATGCTGGATAAATGTATAATGGCAGGGGTCAGGGCCAGTGTTGTCACGGAGAGCACTGGCCCTTACAGATCGCGCAGCGCTGTGTACTGTGCAGCGCTGTGTACTGCGCGATCTGGCATCTCTGGAAACGCTCACCTCCCCGTGTGTGTGGGCCCAATAACCAACTTGCAGTGTATGACTAGGGTGGGATACGGCCATTAGGTTGTGCCCTATTAAGCTTGACATGCATCGTGTCGACACCTGAAATAGGTCGGCATGGCTAAGGTTGGAAGGTTGACACAAGCATTAGGTCAACAATGGCAAGGTTGACAAACGGTCCACATGAGTTTTTCACTTTTTTATAGCTGACGTGTGTCGACAGGGGCTATTTCATGTCGACCTTTTGACCTTCTGATTGTCGACTTAATGCTTGTGTCAACCTTCCGAACCTGTGGACCTTCGCCATGTCAACCAATTTCAGGTGTCAACCTAAGGCCTTCAATGGTCAACCCAATACATGCCAACTTAAATTGGGTCGAACCAATGACCCCTCCCCCCTCCATTCTTTTGTAATGCACCCTTTATGAGTACATTGGGGGTGAGGGGGCGAGCGCAGAAATTATCCATTTATTTTGTATAATGAGAAATATGTTGTTTGATGGATAATTGTATCGTCTCACTCGCACCTGAAATTCTGTAATGGGAAATGTTTTCCTGTGGTTTTTAATGCAAATGTGATCGACGGACGCAGACAAGTGACATTTGTAACGATCCTGCGGTAATTGTACTTCGGTGTGAACATGTGCCCAGGTCATGCATAACAATGATTGTATGACAATAACAGAAGAGGTTCCCAAGATGCGTGTTTGCGGCTGAAAACGCAGTGAGCACGTACGTTGGTGCACCTACCCCCTATTGTCAGAAAAGTACACAGTGGGGGTCCTGTATGGTAACCATGTGCACACTGATTTCCCATAAGGAGGCAGATGTCATTTCCCTGGGGTAGAGGCCCCACTGCTGCCCTCATTTGCATGGACAGTGAGATGGGTAGGACTTGTGATGCAGTAAGTCAGAGAATGGCATTGGCCTCACCATATCGGAGCCAATGTGTGTGGCATTGACATGACGGCCCAGCCGCGCTCAGTGGGACTGCGACTTGCAGCAGCCTGTGCCATAATAACGTCTGCCGTCTGAGATGCTGTGATCCATGACAGCCTGCCTCCCAGCATGCCATCCCTGGCTTCTCTCTCTTCCTGGCTATGTCAGCTCAGTGCCATGAGCAGGGGGCGAGAGGATTGGCTGCAAGAGTCTCCTCTGTAACCCGCTGTGCCACCTGCCTTGTACAGTGTCTGCAGACACAAGCCGCTGTATTATATGCACATGTATATCCTCGTACAGGGGGCCTTATTCTGGTTCACTCTCATAGGCAAATTCCTTCTCAAATGGACAAAACCATGTGCACTGCAGGTGGGGCAGATGTTACTTGTGCAGAGAGAATTAGATTTGGGTGGGGGTTTACTTCAAAGTGAGATCTATATTGCAGTGTAAAAACAAAGCGGTCAGTATTTTCCCTGCACAGAAACAAAATAACTTCCCCTAATCTAACTCTCTCTGCACATGTTACATCTGCCCCACCTGCAGTGCACATGGTTTTGTCCATTTGAGAAGGAATTTGCCTCTAAGAGTGAACCAGAATAAGGCCCAGGGTGCCAGCCTGCGAGCAGGGCCCTCTTACCTGGTTACTGTGTCTGCTCCATATAGCACCATGGACTATGGAAGTGCTATATAAATACATCAGAAAATAAAAATACACATATTCCTCCCAATCCGTGCATGTGCTTAATAATAGCATTTAAATGGCGTTATTCTTTTACCTTTAACCCTTTGAGTGCCATCGTTGCTGTGAGCGATTCCCAACATACAGCTCACGGCGACTTTTAGTATAAATAAATACAGATACGGCCGAGGCAATTAACTGAAGTTTAACTAAATATTAAACCCAAAAAAGAACGGTTGCTGTGAGTGGCGTGGGCATTTAAGCGGCTATTTGACGATCCCTCACAGTAATGTCGGCACTCCGGGTTAGATATAGATTGAATCCCCCATTGGTGGGGGTCCGTTACACAAGTATTTAGGCAGGGTTTTGGCACGGAGTACTCCATCTCTACCAAACTACCCCGTCTCACCTGGGATATGGAATTCAGATCCAACCCTGATCATAACCAGAATTGAACCCTTTCCTCCTGCAGCCCGGACCTGGGTTATTTCCAGTTCAGCTCCGTTTACACTACAAATGGGTGCAGTCTGTTTGATGGAGTCCTAGGCGAGGTGTGGCACAAAAGTACTGTTATTCAGGACCAGATGCCAGGTCGCTGCCTCCTCTAGCATCCTTAATAACCGTTTGCTGTGAGAGGGCAGCCATTTTGCAAGTGACATTCTAACAGGAGGACACCGGGACTGCAGACAGGGGGATCTGATGGTCCCGGCAGGCCGGCAGCATCAGATTCGGTGGTGGCAGTCCCATTAACAATAGCAATAGTTTCTGCAGACCCCGTGGCACCCAAACTTACATAGTGCCTCCAAGGGGTCTGCTATTATTACGCCACTGAGCGCTTCCAATAACCTTTATAGGTAATTTGATATAGGAAGTGTCCTGAGGTGCCTGCACCCGCAGTACTAGCATTGCTCCACTAGGGGGAGTAATGAATTATTGCTGCAGTCACCATTCACTTTGGATGAGTCACAAAACACTCTTTACTTTTGCTTTCACCTTCCTGCTGGCACAAAGCCTTATCTGCCATCGCAATGCAATAAATGAAGGTTATGTCATTGTGGCCTTTCTGGAAAATACGGTGACTCATTTCTCACAACAGGCTGAAAAGTCACCCGCGAGACACAATGACGGTGTGTTCCCACCAGCTGCAAAGCCGTGGATCAGGGGTCTGCGTGCCCCTGCTATATCATACATACATACACATATATATATATATATATATATAGGTCTTGTGTCTGATTGTGTGTCTCCGAAACACTGCCATCTGTTGGCAGCGAGTGAAACTACATCCCTTTGTCTCTCACACATGCAAAAACACAGAGGCAATCACAAGGTAGCCACACCTCACAACATTGAGGAGGGATGTTGCAGTGTGCCTACATTTGGGGGCGTGCACTCATGAGGCCACGCCCCCAATTACGGCACTGTGGGGCATGAATAGACGCTGTGCACTAAAGACAAGAAATGAAATAGTCCCAAGGCCGAAAGTCTGATTCCTGCTGCCTCACAATGGGGATGAGGATCACCAAAAAATCCTCGGTAGGTCAAGAAGAACCAATGTAGGTGCTATTCACAGGTGACAGGGGGGATTCACAACTGCCCAGGACACTGCTGATGCCGGTCGGGATGCGGTAATGTCCCCAAAAAAATTAGATACCCTATAAAAGCCTATGGGCTTCTTATCGCCGCCCGCGGCAGACCGCAGATGCCGACACTCCTCCCCATCCTCCATGAAACTCCTCCCCCTAGCAACAGGTCACAGCCGGAGGTCATTCCGGCTGCAGGTAGAGGAGGCACCGAGGACAGACGCAAGCCACTGAAGCCCAGGGAGGTGCCGGACACCCCCCGCACACCACATCACAGGTATCGCAGGGGCCACCGTCACCGCATTGCGATTCTAGCCGCATATTTTAGTACATATGCACTAGCATCGCTGCGGCGGCGTGGTGAGAGGCGGCGGTGTATTGTAATATATCCCACCCAGAATGCGTTACCCATACATGAAAAGTTTTAAAATATTTTTATCTTAAAAGCGCTACACGAATATTTCCTGCATGGCAACATTTTTTTTTTTTTTTCCTTATTAGCAAAACTGAAAACCGCAAATGTGTGCGCTGGTCACAAGACGCGTAGACACGACGCAGCCCAATCCCTACTGCGCAACGGTCAGGTTCCGGTATGAGGTAGGTGCACACAGGGCTTAATAAACAATAGGTTTTCTCCTTGGAACTTACGGGCTGATTCAGCTTTCTTAGCAAAGCTAAAAAGCATGCAAATGGGCAAAACCTTGCTGCACTGCAGGTGGGGCAGATGTAACAGGTGCAGAGAGAGCGTTAGATTTGAGTGGAGTGTGTTTACGCTGAAATCCTCATTTGCATACGCCCCGTTTTCGCAACACAGAAGTTGGGAGGTATGTGGATATGACAATGTAGTTCTGATGCTGTGTATAGGCCTGAATCCAGACCTACTTGCTGCAAGCCTTTAGGCCATTAAGGCATTGCTAGCAGCAGGCCTGCAGGCCATTCTCTGAGTCAGACCTAAACAGACGAAAAGGAAAGCCAGCATTGATTGTTCACTGAGCTGATGTGTTGCTGTAAACACATTTTTTTGAAGTGGCTTAAATTGGCACAAAAATCCCCTTATGAGCCACAAAACCATCCGCAGCCTTTATATTGCTGAAAAACCACCGTTAGGAACGGAACATGCAAAAGTCATCCATTTGACACCTTTTAGGTATCCGGACTCATCATAGATTGACTCTAGGTCAACAGTCAAAAGGTCAACAAGGTCAAAAGATCGACAGCCAAAAGGTCGAGGTGTTCAAAAGGTGGCAAAATTTAGAGCCGACAGGTGGAATTTCATACCCTACCATCCACTACGGTGTGGAGGGAAAATGTAATAGTGGGCGGAGCGCAGCGAGCCATGCCAGGTGACGCAGTACACGTAGACGGTGTCAGTGGTGACCTATGTCAAGAGAGACACCAAAAAACATGAAAAAATTTATGTCGACATTTTTCTGCGACCTTTTGAATGTCAACCATTAGTGGCCGACCATATGACTGTAGACCTAGACCCCAAATACTGTGGAGTGCCGAAGGTTCCCTATCACAGAGCAGAGCCTGGACCACGGGGGAACCCACTGCCCTTCATCCTCCATGTTATATCAGGGGCTCTCCTCACAGTGCGTGTTTTACAGGTCACCCGGCAGGTGCACTCGTTACTCACTGACATCCACAGGTGGAGCTGATTATTTGGGATATGGTCGGTTGGTGGACCTAAAGATGGTCGACAATCATTAGGTCGGCACCACTAGGTCGACATACTGCAAGGTCAACATGGGTCTGGCTCGACATGGGACAAGGTTGACAGGTCATTAGGTCGACATGGTCTAGGTCAAGTCAAAAGGTCAACATGGGGTTTTTCACAGTTTTTTCACACGACATGTGCGGACAGGCGGTATTTCATGCCCTACCATCCACTAGGGTGTGGTGGGAGAACAAAATAGTGTGCCGGGTGCAGCGAGCCATGCGAGGGGACGTGGAGCACTTAATTCTGTGTCCATGTTGACTGTGTCGACATTCGGGTAAAAAAAACAGTGAAAAACCCCATGTTGACCTTTTGACTGTTGACATTGTCCCATGTCGACCTAGACCCTGTCAACCTTGCAGTATGTCGACCAAGTGGTGTTGACCTAATGACTGTCGACCATCTTTAGGTTGACCATATGATTCATACCCAATTATCTCACTTGCGATTCTGTAAGGAGACCTGCAAACCATGCACCGCGTGGGGTGCTGAGGAGCGAGTTTGAGAACCTGTGCACTATAGGATAGTGAGGAGCAGAGGGCGCCCCCTGCAGGTGATGGTCACGGAGATGCTAGCTGTATCCATGGCTGCGTGTCTACTTACTGACGTAGGTGCAATATGTATGACTATTTGATTATGTATGACGTATGATTTTAAAGGGTACGATGCCGTTACATTAGCTATACACTTGTCTGACATGCAATGAGGTTTTCGGCACCCCCCCCCCCCCCTCCCAACTATCCACGCCACCCCGAAGCGTGGCGAGCGCAGCGAGGGGCAGCGGAATGCGTCCTCCCGACCATTTCATACCCCCTTTTCATACTACTATGATCTCCCCTCTGCCGGTGTCCCTCCTGTGTATACATACGCTGTTCCCTCCCATACAGTATACACTACTATGATCTCCCCTATGCCGGTGTCCCTCCTGTGTATACATACGCTGTTCCCTGCCATACATTATACACTACTATGATCTCCCCTATGCCGGTGTCCCTCCTGTGTATACATACGCTGTTCCCTCCCATACAGTATATACTACTATGATCTCCCCTATGCCTGTGTCCCTCCTGTGTATACATACGCTGTTCCCTGCCATACAGTATATACTACTATGATCTCCCCTATGCCGGTGTCCCTCCTGTGTATACATACGCTGTTCCCTCCCATACAGTATATACTACTATGATCTCCCCTATGCCGGTGTCCCTCCTGTGTATACATACGCTGTTCCCTCCCATACAGTATACACTACTATGATCTCCCCTATGCCGGTGTCCCTCCTGTGTATACATACGCTGTTCCCTGCCATACAGTATACACTACTATGATCTCCCCTATGCCGGTGTCCCTCCTGTGTATACATACGCTGTTCCCTGCCATACAGTATACACTACTATGATCTCCCCTATGCCGGTGTCCCTCCTGTGTATACATACGCTGTTCCCTGCCATACAGTATACACTACTATGATCTCCCCTATGCCGGTGTCCCTCCTGTGTATACATACGCTGTTCCCTGCCATACAGTATACACTACTATGATCTCCCCTATGCCGGTGTCCCTCCTGTGTATACATACGCTGTTCCCTCCCATACAGTATACACTACTATGATCTCCCCTATGCCGGTGTCCCTCCTGTGTATACATACGCTGTTCCCTCCCATACAGTATACACTACTATGATCTCCCCTATGCCGGTGTCCCTCCTGTGTATACATACGCTGTTCCCTGCCATACAGAATATACTACTATGATCTCCCCTATGCCGGTGTCCCTCCTGTGTATACATACGCTGTTCCCTCCCATACAGTATATACTACTATGATCTCCCCTATGCCGGTGTCCCTCCTGTGTATACATACGCTGTTCCCTGCCATACAGTATATACTACTATGATCTCCCCTATGCCGGTGTCCCTCCTGTGTATACATACGCTGTTCCCTCCCATACAGTATACACTACTATGATCTCCCCTATGCCGGTGTCCCTCCTGTGTATACATACGCTGTTCCCTGCCATACAGTATATACTACTATGATCTCCCCTATGCCGGTGTCCCTCCTGTGTATACATACGCTGTTCCCTCCCATACAGTATACACTACTATGATCTCCCCTATGCCGGTGTCCCTCCTGTGTATACATACGCTGTTCCCTGCCATACAGTATACACTACTATGATCTCCCCTATGCCGGTGTCCCTCCTGTGTATACATACGCTGTTCCCTCCCATACAGTATACACTACTATGATCTCCCCTATGCCGGTGTCCCTCCTGTGTATACATACGCTGTTCCCTCCCATACAGTATACACTACTATGATCTCCCCTATGCCGGTGTCCCTCCTGTGTATACATACGCCGTTCCCTCCCATACAGTATACACTACTATGATCTCCCCTATGCCGGTGTCCCTCCTGTGTATACATACGCTGTTCCCTGCCATACAGTATACACTACTATGATCTCCCCTATGCCGGTGTCCCTCCTGTGTATACATACGCTGTTCCCTCCCATACAGTATATACTACTATGATCTCCCCTATGCCGGTGTCCCTCCTGTGTATACATACGCTGTTCCCTGCCATACAGTATACACTACTATGATCTCCCCTATGCCGGTGTCCCTCCTGTGTATACATACGCTGTTCCCTGCCATACAGTATACACTACTATGATCTCCCCTATGCCGGTGTCCCTCCTGTGTATACATACGCTGTTCCCTCCCATACAGTATACACTACTATGATCTCCCCTATGCCGGTGTCCCTCCTGTGTATACATACGCTGTTCCCTCCCATACAGTATACACTACTATGATCTCCCCTATGCCGGTGTCCCTCCTGTGTATACATACGCTGTTCCCTCCCATACAGTATACACTACTATGATCTCCCCTATGCCGGTGTCCCTCCTGTGTATACATACGCTGTTCCCTGCCATACAGTATACACTACTATGATCTCGCATATGCCGGTGTCCCTCCTGTGTATACATACGCTGTTCCCTCCCATACAGTATACACTACTATGATCTCCCCTATGCCGGTGTCCCTCCTGTGTATACATACACTGTTCCCTGCCATACAGTATACACTACTATGATCTCCCCTATGCCGGTGTCCCTCCTGTGTATACATACGCTGTTCCCTCCCATACAGTATACACTACTATGATCTCCCCTATGCCGGTGTCCCTCCTGTGTATACATACACTGTTCCCTGCCATACAGTATACACTACTATGATCTCCCCTATGCCGGTGTCCCTCCTGTGTATACATATGCCGTTCCCTGCCATACAGTATACACTACTATGATCTCACCTATGTGCCGGTGTCCCTCCTGTGTATACATACGTTGTTCCCTCCCATACAGTATACACTACTATGATCTCACCTATGTGCCGGTGTCCCTCCTGTGTATACATACGCTGTTCCCTGCCATACAGTATGTACTACTATGATCTCCCCTATGCCGGTGTCCCTCCTGTGTATACATACGCCGTTCCCTGCCATACAGTATACACTACTATGATCTCCCCTATGCCGGTGTCCCTCCTGTGTATACATACGCTGTTCCCTCCCATACAGTATATACTACTATGATCTCCCCTATGCCGGTGTCCCTCCTGTGTATACATACACTGTTCCCTGCCATACAGAATACACTACTATGATCTCCCCTATGCCGGTGTCCCTCCTGTGTATACATATGCCGTTCCCTGCCATACAGTATACACTACTATGATCTCCCCTATGCCGGTGTCCCTCCTGTGTATACATACGCTGTTCCCTGCCATACAGTATACACTACTATGATCTCCCCTATGCCGGTGTCCCTCCTGTGTATACATACGCTGTTCCCTCCCATACAGTATACACTACTATGATCTCCCCTATGCCGGTGTCCCTCCTGTGTATACATACGCTGTTCCCGGCCATACAGTATACACTACTATGATCTCCCCTATGCCGGTGTCCCTAATGTGTATACATACGCTGTTCCCTGCCATACAGTATACACTACTATGATCTCCCCTATGCCGGTGTCCCTCCTGTGTATACATACGCTGTTCCCTGCCATACAGTATACACTACTATGATCTCCCCTATGCCGGTGTCCCTCCTGTGTATACATACGCTGTTCCCTCCCATACAGTATACACTACTATGATCTCCCCTATGCCGGTGTCCCTCCTGTGTATACATACGCTGTTCCCTCCCATACAGTATACACTACTATGATCTCCCCTATGCCGGTGTCCCTCCTGTGTATACATACGCTGTTCCCTCCCATACAGTATATACTACTATGATCTCCCCTATGCCGGTCTCCCTCCTGTGTATACATACGCTGTTCCCGGCCATACAGTATATACTACTATGATCTCCCCTATGCCGGTGTCCCTCCTGTGTATACATACGCTGTTCCCTCCCATACAGTATACACTACTATGATCTCCCCTATGCCGGTGTCCCTCCTGTGTATACATACACTGTTCCATGCCATACAGTATACACTACTATGATCTCCCCTATGCCGGTGTCCCTCCTGTGTATACATACGCTGTTCCCTCCCATACAGTATACACTACTATGATCTCCCCTATGCCGGTGTCCCTCCTGTGTATACATACGCTGTTCCCTCCCATACAGTATACACTACTATGATCTCCCCTATGCCGGTGTCCCTCCTGTGTATACATACGCTGTTCCCTCCCATACAGTATACACTACTATGATCTCCCCTATGCCGGTGTCCCTCCTGTGTATACATACGCTGTTCCCTCCCATACAGTATACACTACTATGATCTCCCCTATGCCGGTGTCCCTCCTGTGTATACATACGCTGTTCCCTCCCATACAGTATACACTACTATGATCTCCCCTATGCCGGTGTCTCTCCTGTGTATACATACACTGTTCCATGCCATACAGTATATACTACTATGATCTCCCCTATGCCGGTGTCCCTTCTGTGTATACATACGCTGTTCCCTCCCATACAGTATACACTACTATGATCTCCCCTATGCCGGTGTCCCTCCTGTGTATACATACACTGTTCCCTCCCATACAGTATACACTACTATGATCTCCCCTATGCCGGTGTCCCTCCTGTGTACACATACACTGTTCCCTCCCATACAGTATACACTACTATGATCTCCCCTATGCCGGTGTCCCTCCTGTGTATACATACGCTGTTCCCTCCCATACAGTATACACTACTATGATCTCCCCTATGCCGGTGTCCCTCCTGTGTACACATACGCTGTTCCCTGCCATACAGTATATACTACTATGATCTCCCCTATGCCGGTGTCCCTCCTGTGTACACATACGCTGTTCCCTCCCATACAGTATACACTACTATGATCGTCCCTATGCCGGTGTCCCTCCTGTGTATACATGCGCTGTTCCCTCCCATACAATATACACTACTATGATCTCCCCTATGCCGGTGTCCCTCCTGTGTATACATACGCTGTTCCCTGCCATACAGTATACACTACTGTGATCTCCCCTATGCCGGTGTCCCTCCTGTGTATACATACGCTGTTCCCTCCCATACAGTATACACTACTATGATCTCCCCTATGCCGGTGTCCCTCCTGTGTATACATACGCTGTTCCCTCCCATACAGTATACACTACTATGATCTCCCCTATGCCGGTGTCCCTCCTGTGTATACATACGCTGTTCCCTGCCATACAATATACACTACTATGATCTCCCCTATGCCGGTGTCCCTCCTGTGTATACATACGCTGTTCCCTGCCATACAGTATACACTACTATGATCTCCCCTATGCCGGTGTCCCTCCTGTGTATACATACACTGTTCCCTGCCATACAGTATACACTACTATGATCTCCCCTATGCCGGTGTCCCTCCTGTGTACACATACACTGTTCCCTGCCATACAGTATACACTACTATGATCTCCCCTATGCCGGTGTCCCTCCTGTGTATACATACGCTGTTCCCTCCCATACAGTATATACTACTATGATCTCCCCTATGCCGGTGTCCCTCCTGTGTATACATACGCTGTTCCCTCCCATACAGTATACACTACTATGATCTCCCCTATGCCGGTGTCCCTCCTGTGTATACGTACGCTGTTCCCTCCCATACAGTATACACTACTATGATCTCCCCTATGCCGGTGTCCCTCCTGTGTACACATACACTGTTCCCTGCCATACAGTATACACTACTATGATCTCCCCTATGCCGGTGTCCCTCCTGTGTATACATACGCTGTTCCCTGCCATACAGTATACACTACTATGATCTCCCCTATGCCGGTGTCCCTCCTGTGTATACATGCACTGTTCCCTCCCATACAGTATACACTACTATGATCTCCCCTATGCCGGTGTCCCTCCTGTGTACACATACCATGTTCCCGGCCATATTATATACTACTATGATCGAGCAGATGCTGATATATGAGCATGCTGTGATGTGTGTGTTGCCTGCAGCCAGATGGAGTCACCCATTCACGAGTGTGGGCAGCGTGACATTGTAGTGTCCTCTCCCACATGTCTGCTGCGCTGTCTGAGGTGTCTGCCTGCAGCTGGGGAAACCCTGTCCCTCCCTGCCCCAGTATGAGGACATGGAGGGAAGGCTGAGATGCAGGGACGAGTGGGAAGCATTGGGGCGATTCAGACCTCAACGCTGAGGTGCAAATTTGATGGGTTTTGCGCATGCACATGTGTGAATATGCGTATTTGCACACCTGCAGAGTTCCACACTTGCAAGGGAGTTCACTTAATGATAGGGCAGAGGGCGGCCGCTGGGTCAGCGCAGCGTCTTATGGGCATGCACACAAAATGGTGGGTGCTTCCATGGAAACGCAGGGTGGCACCATACCTGCTTGGTGTGGCGGCTGAGCACCCGCCTCCATTTTTTTCAATTACCAAGATAACAGTAAGTATAAATTCACCTGTAATTTGGGCTCTGAAGTATATTGCCGTAATTGCAGGAAAAGAAAGAGCCTTTACTCTCTCTGCACATGCAGGGCCGGCGCCACCACTAGGCAGCTTTAGGCATTTTCCTGGGGCGCTGGCAACTTGAGGGCGGCACTTGGGAGCAGCGCCCCCCCCCCCCCCCCCCCCCTTCCCCTCAGTGGACTGTAATTTGGGCTCTGAAGTATATTGCCGTAATTGCAGGAAAAGAAAGAGCCTTTACTCTCTCTGCACATGCAGGGCCGGCGCCACCACTAGGCAGCTTTAGGCATTTTCCTGGGGCGCTGGCAACTTGAGGGCGGCACTTGGGAGCAGCGCCCCCCCCCCCCCCCTTCCCCTCAGTGGAGCCTGGTGAGCAGCACCCAACTTAACGTGGAGCAGGTTGGCGGCAGGGGAGCGGTGGGGCTGTATAAGCCCCCCACCTCCGTGGAACAGGTCGGCGTGGAGCAGGTCAGGATAATCTGCCCCACCTGAAGTGCAGAATGAATTTTCCCATTTGAGAAAAAAGCAGCTTAGCAATCAGTTCTGAATGCTCCCCTTCACGTTCTGATATTTTTTATCCACTTGTTGTACTTGGTATTGGTCTTGTTTTCAATTTATACTTTCTTATTTATGTATATATATATATTTATATATATATATATATATATATATATATACTGTATACCAGTTTGGTTCCATTCAGTAGATCTGGGACGGTAGCTTTACACTAATTGGAGGTCTATGTTGACAAGTGTCGACATTGCCACCAGGGCCGGTGCATGTCGACATTGCCACCTAACCGCAGCACCCCAGGCAGGGGGGGGGGGGGCGCCCCACCGCTCACCGAATCCAGGTGTGGGCTTGTGAAGCAGGCGCGGGCACTGCCCCCGAGTCAGGGAGTGGGAGCAGCAGTAGGAGCTGAGTCCGGGGGGGGTGATGAGAACCACGCTGGTGGAGGGGGGTGGTTTAGGTTGGCGCGGGGCACCGCTCACCTGGCTCCAATCGAGGGGGGGGGGCTGCTCCCAAATGCCACCCTCCAGTGGCCCTAGGCAAATGCCTAAAGCTGCCTAGTGGTGGCGCCGGCCCTGATTGCCACAAAAATGCATAGGGTAGATCCTGGCAACTCAACAAGCGCCCTGAGTTCTATTGGAGAAATGCCGCGATATAAATAACATTATGATTCATTATTTTATAAAATCTTCAAAACGAAGGTGGTTCAATAAGTAACGTCTGGTATCTGGTATCTCTTCCGTTCTCCCCGCATGCGCGGAATCATTAAAATCAGCAAATAGCAATTTTAGCAATTCAGCGATCATCACATCTGAATGAGGCCCAGTGACTCTTAACCCTTTGAATGCCAAATGAATTTGTCAAAACAGGTGTGAAATTTGCCAAGCAAACATTTGCATTCATCATAATGACCGGTAACGTTACCTTATATAGGAAATCTTTTTTTACACAACATTTTTTTAATTGAATTTATATAAAAAATGTCAGCGACACCGAGAGATATTTTGAACAGCTCTGACAGAGATGTTGGCACTCAAGGGTTAAATAGAAAAAAATGACTATCCTGACAATAATTGAGTTGGGATCTCTGAAGCAGCAGTGATCCTACATTGAACACAGCTAAATAATAAGGGGAAATAAAAGTAACGATAGTGTCGCAAGTATCCGAAAGAGGAACAGGCAGTTAATAATGGCGCTGATTCTGAGTCCTGGGTAATGCTGATGTTCATATTTATCAGCATGCATTACATCTGTGTGTGTGCGCACAAAGGTTCTACTGCAATCGGGATTGAGGGTATTAAGAGATGAGGAAAAGTGATTCGCTGTTACTGGAAGGTTTCTAGTCCGTTCAGTGGGCGTGTCATGGGAGTGTCTGGGGGGGCGTGTCAGTGCAAGTGACTGGACATGTGACCTTGATCAGACTGAGAAACCGCAAATGCCATTAGATGGGGCAAACAATGGTTCAATATGAGGACACACCAACAGGTGTTACAGCGTGCACAGGTGCTGGAGGTGGGGTACTCAGACCTGGCACAGTCGGGCAAACAGATGGGCACAAGGGAAGGAGCTTTTAGGCCGTTTGCAGAAACTCAGACGGACTGTGAGGTAAATTTACTAAGATGGGAGTTCTACTGAAGATGGGATGTTGCCTGTAGCAACCAATCAGATTTGTCTACTTATTTATTTAGCACCTTCTAGAACAGGGCTGGGCAACACCCAGCCCTGTTTCAGCATGACCACATAGCAAAACTAATGCAAAGAATCCTGGGATGTGTAGTTCATCCACATCTGGAGGGCCGGTGTTGCCCAGCCCTCTTCTAGAAGATAATAGAACTCTCATCTTAGTAAATTTACCATTGTGTGTGCATGTGCGTGCGAATACGAATCAGGCCCAATGTAACATTAAATAACCCTCTACCAGTTTCAGCGAATAGCAACAAAAATATTAAAAGGACAATAACCAGGGCCGACTCCACCATTAGGCAGCTGCCCAGGGGATCCGGAATCTGGGGGAACCGCTGAGTCTGATTATCACAAAATGAAGTATGACTATGAGAGAGGCGTCCGACGCCACCTCCACATGTTCACCGTAGGTTCTGGACAGTCGGTATTGGTGTGTGGTGGGGGGGGGGGGGGGGAGTAGTATGCTGAAGTTTTGCCTATGGTGCTGAAAAACTTGTACCGGTCTCTTGCCATTGGTGTGACTAGGGAAGTCTAGATATCAGATCGATATTGAAGATAAATCAAGTGATTAGTTCACAAGCCAATACTCTTTGATGGTGCAAAAAAGCACCGATAGCGTAAACTCACCTAAAATCAGTGAGAGATGTTCACATAAAGGTTTCTTTATGGTTACGATATACATATCCTAGTGTCTGGTTCTGGCCTTCTATAGAGTGACACTCACCAAGACTTTCGTTCTATTCATCCAGAGGTTTCTTTAATATACAGGTACCTCACAGATCTTCTCCAAACACCCTGAGGATGGAGTTTATATGAAGCGCATTGAGGTACTAGGGAGAACTCTGGCACAGACATTTACCATTTCCATATGGTGAAGGTTTTCACCAGAAAATGGTGAAAGTAAAGAATTTATCCCCTGGTGTTTGGAGAAGATCTGTGGGGAACCTGTATATTAAAGAAACTTTTGGATGAACGTGAGACCGAAAGTCTTATTTTATTTATTTATTAACAGTTTCTTATATAGCGCAGCATATTCCGTTGCGCTTTACAAAGTCTTGGTGAATGTCACTCTATAAAAGCCCAGAACCAAACACTAGGATGTGTATATAGTAACTATAAAGAAACCTTTATGTGAACATCTCTCGCTGATTTCAGTGCTTTTTGGAGTATTGGCTGGTGAACTAATTACTTGATTTCTTCACTCGTTATCTCTCTGAGATCCAGAGTTGTCACACAAAGGGCAATAAGTTCAAAGGCGGAGTTGAGGCCCCCATACACTAGCCGATTTTGGTCAGATTTCAGCCAGATCAGTCGGATCTGGCCGAAATCGGACCAAAATCGGCTAGTTTTGATGTCCCCTCAGATCCAATGCGCGGTCCCGTGCGCATCGGATCTGAGTCGGGTGGTCGGACCTGCTGCACGTCCGACCACCCGTCTTGGGACCTAGTGGAGCGGCGGTAGAGGGAGCAGGGGGGGCTGGGGGCGGTAAATTGGGTCCGACTTGTCTCTAGGACCAGGAGATTACGCACAATTTAGGCTATTTTGGTGTTGTTTGGGGGACTGGTATCCCTCATTGTGTATCTAGGCTGCAGTTCCGGGTGCAGGAGGTGTTAATTATTTGTCTCCTGGAGGATCAATGTATGATAAAACTGTAATATTTGTGCATGCCTGGATAATGATACGTTCCATCGTTTAATAAAATCACAAGCAAGATCCCCTCCGCGCACAATAAGGGAACCAGTTCCTACTGTAGTTTACAATCCCTTTGTGATTTCATTCACATGCCTCATTTATTATATCCCATGATGTAGTGTAATGCGCAATACTCCATATGACAAGCCATAAACAAATGTTAATTACAGCAGTGATGTCTGGATTTAGGAGAGAAATAGAAGTGTGCCATTAATAACTTGTAAGACGTCATGTTCATTGATCTCCCGGGAGCTGGTGGTGATGGAGAGGCGGTTTATGCAGCCGGAGATCACCGGAGACTCTTCCCCCGGCCGGAGAGGTGAGTCAGCGCAGTTTGATGATGATGGATGCCGCTTTTGGGTAATGCTGTGACACATTCCTCCTCAGAGCACCGGGCTGTACATCATGCCGGCCTAATGCCCCAAGTGACACCAAGCAGATGCCTCTAGTTCTACTTCCACAATCTCTCTCTCTCCATATTATGCTAATCTGCACTTCTGCTACATCCGCGTACGCCGTGACTTCCCCCAAGTGGGCCGTTTACCAGAGCCGCCTTGTTTTATAGCACTGGGACTCTGCCTATGATGTGGCAATGAGATGGTTAAAGCTGAGTCATAGCAAAATGGCCGCCGTGTCTCGTAATAGGCAGGTGTCCAATCCAAAATGATCCTTTTATTGGTTGGGGGCCATCAAATTATTTCTCTGCCCTTCGGCTGCATGCTAGAGAGGGGAATGTGGGCGGCGGGGGGAGGTTGTTCGTCTGGGCGGTGGGCCGCGCCGACCTGCGCTCATGTCTGTCTGGGAGCTGAGGTTTGCCAAGGAGGGGTAGCCAGGTTCCCGAGATTGTGTACCCATGCCCCTTCATCCTTGCTCATGCCTTCACAAAGTACCATGTAGAGAAGGCCAATCATGGGCCATTGATTAAAAATCTGTCAATCCCAACATCGGAGGATTGACACCCCTAGCCGTTCAGAATGGGCATGCCAGAAGTGTACACTGCGTTGCACCGGAGCTGGCGGCTCACGCATGCCAAGTACTCCACGATGTCCGCAGGAGCTGCTGCGGCTCTTTACTGCTATCGTGGAGTCTGTTCTATGCTCCTCTATTACAGTCTGGTATGGAGGGGCCAATGAATCTAGCAATAGCAACAGGAATAGTGTCCAGGCATTATATAGGTGGGTCTGTGGGTCAGCGCTGGCCTCGATCAGCCTGTGTCTGCCGCAGATGACCGGTAGGATCCGTCTTAGGGCCTGATTCAGCCCTCTCGGCAACAGTAGCGCTGCAGGAACAATGGGGAAAATGGAGTGGCGGCCATTTTCCCAGAGACCTGCTCATGCGCACTAGACTCTGGGTAAGCGTTTTGTCTCCTAGTGACCCTAGGGCCCAGAGCCTATTTATCTGGCAGTGATGGACGGAGACCACGCACAGGCCTCTTCCCCTCTTCATACGCCCCTGGAGGCAATTTCAGGCCAAAATGCCGGCATCCGCCCGATGCCATTTCCGGGACTTATGTCCCTACTCGCGGCCATTCTGGGGTGGTAGCTAAGTGGTTCCAGTTGATAGATCTACAGTGTCTTGATAGACAGTCAATAGGTCTACTTCAAAAGGTCGACATGCAAAAAGGTAGACACAATAAAGGTCGACATGAGTTTTTTTTAAACCGGCTTTTTCTTACTTCACGAGCCCGAAGCATGGAGCGAATAGATAATAGATAAAGGGCGGGATGTTCTAACATCCGCTGCCCATTATCGCCCCCCCTTCGCCGGCCACCGCATTATTAATTACCGCATATGCTGTAACATTTGCGATCATTAACGAAAGGGACAGCTCTTGCGATAAGAGCTGGCCCTTGCGATGCGGCGCCGGTGCTGGACTTCCGGGTCTGTGACTTCTGGGTCTGTGACCTGGGAGTCCATCTGCGCATGTGCAGAGCACGGCACCGGCCGCAGGGCATGCTGGGAGTGATCCGTGACGGATCCCTCACACAGCGCTGCGGTAAGAAGCCCATAGGCTTCTGCAGGGAATCGCCAGCTTTTGCTGGCGATTCCCTCCGCTGCGCTGCCACTGCAGAGGCGCCACAGAGCATACAGAAATGCGGTAAATACCCCGATAACAGGGTTTTTACCGTATTTCTGCTTTAGAGAATCTCCCCCAGAATCTGATTGGTTGCTACGGGCAACATCATATCTTTAATAGAACTCCCATCTTAGTAAATCTACCCCTGTCTTTTTCATGCTCCACACCCGGGTTTGTGTCATTGGGTCGACAGTATGAAGGTCGACATACATTCGGTTGGCCAATAGGTCGACAGGGTCAGAAGGTTGACACAAGCACTAGGTCGACAATGGGAAGGCCGACAGTCAAAAGGTCGACATGAGTTTTTCACAGGTTTTTGTCCTGAATCTCGGTGTAAAGTCAACATGGAGACCCAGGGCCGCCAATAGTAATGTTGGGGCCCGGGACTGGCGCGTGCTGGCACCCCCCCTCGCGTTCACCCCGGCACCCCCCCCCTCACCCCAATTACTTCCCAACAGTGGTGACGGCGGAGCAGCAGCATCTTCTCCCGGGACTCGGGGCTCGGAGCACTCACTGCACAGTGCAGCATGCGGAGCGCCGAGCCCCTCTGTATCTTCGGCGCTCTGCAGGCTGCACTGTTTATTGTGCGAGCCTGCCAGCCGGCGCCGTGCAGGGGCATTTGTGCGGATGCGGGGGGTCGCGCCACTGTGGGCTGGGGGCCCGGGACAGTTGTACCCCTGGCACCCCCCTGTCGGCGGCCCTGTGGAGACCGTATCCAGAGCCGGCCTTAGGCATAGGCAAACTAGGCAATTGCCTAGGGCATTTGGAAAGCCTAGGGGCATCAGCAGCTTCTACTGATTAAAATCATCTGCAGCATGCCTATATTCTGTGTGAGTGAGGCTGTATCTGCATGATAAAGTGTATTCATGGGTGACCTATGACCTAATCACAGAGCCGCACACCGGGGGCGGGAACAGCCTGGCAACTGTCTAATCCATACCGGACATTTTGGGGCCAAATCCTGGGATCACCGCCGATCCCGGGATTGGCCACCCTAGTGTCCACATTTTAACCATGTTGACAATGCTACATCCCATTAATAAACCTCTCTGATACAGCTGTATCATGTGTACAGCACAGAGACCTCTGGAACCCCTACTATCCTCAGTAGCACAGCATCAGAGGGTGACATTCATCCTGTGACTAGTAGTGTCTGAGAGGGAGATGCAGGGAGAGCATCACTAGAACAGGAGGGAGGGGGGCAGAGGGTGATAAGGAGCAGCAGCAGAGTGGAGGAGGAGGGTGAGGGTGAGGGAGGAGCTGCAATGCTCACACAGTACCACAGACAGTGGATGATAGGGAGAGAGAGCCTGGGTGCTGAGACAGGCTCGGTGCTGCTGACAGTGGGAGAGAGGAGGGGAGGGTGCAGGACAGGCGGGCAGAAGACAGCAGCATCCCTGCCAGAGGCATTGAGGGGGTGCTAGGTAAGGAGAAGAAGAGGGCACTGGTAGGCACAGGAGGGTCACCAGTGACATTGCAGACATGGAAGCCGCCTCTTTCGGTGCTGGTCGGGCAGGAGCTGGATTTGACCCGATGGAATTCCTGAAACAGCCACAGACCATCCTGAGGATATTGTCCTGGGTGAGTGATTGCCATCCCTATGCATGTAGAGTTGGCAGACAATGCACCCTGGCTGGCATATGCCACCCATTCCTGATTGCCGGATTATAGATATCACTAATCATTCAGCTGCTGTATAAATCCTGTTACTAGAGGCTGGCACTGCCAGCACACCTGTACTCCTATGTGCCAATCCCTGGGGCGTGCAGGGATTAAATGTCTCCACACCATGCCCGTGTCAGGTACTGGCTGGGGGTAGGAGGGCTCCAAGCCCAGCATAAGCCTAGCACATATTATTATGGCCAGAACCAGCCGGGGAACAATCAGTCTGTGAAAGGAAAATGCATTGTGTCAGAATAATGCCTGGAATAAAGATGGGGGTAGAATAATGGGCATTTAATCCCCCTCCCTCCTTTCTGCTTCATTCTATCAGCTGTGGGGGATCTGATGGTCTGGGAGGAGACCATCTCTCAGTATGCATGGGTCGTACAGTGTGATGGGTGTATATAGTGTGTGTGTATAGTACGTGTCCTAATCACCGTCGTGCTGGTGTTCATATCATGCCAATGCTGAGCATTGTAACATTGCATAGTGCTGCCTACTGCCACCACTGTCTTATTAACCAGAACAACGCTGGCATGGGCACAGCACGGTGCTCTCATGTAGGAGAAAACACTGGCATTCCCCTTATCCTCAGGGTAATAAACATTTATTGCATGAGCTTTCAGTTCTGCAGTCCTGAAATAGACCGCCATCGACATCCGCACGTTGCTTGTGTATTGTATTACCACTCGGACTGGTTGCTCGGTGGATAGTAGAACCGCCAGGACATATATTGTTATGTTGTGTTGTGACTTGGTGGGGGGGGGAGGTTTAACGCACGTGACCGGAGATATTCAGCAAAGGTCTATAATATTACATCCTGTAAGAGAGCTTTGGAACATGAATTACTGGATTTGGATGCGTTTGAGTTACTGTATGTGAATATGCAATGGGTCCATGAGAGGGGAACAGGGCCCTTTCCAAATATACCGCCGCAGCATCCTGTCACTTTTTAAACAACCAGGATGCCTGGTGAATCATTCTCTCTTCCAGTGGCACAGGCTGTGATTGGAAGCACCCGGCGCCGGTCACGGTAGAGGAAAGGTTGGGCGCCAATAATAAATAACAGAAAATGGCTGGTGTAGCGAAATGCACAATACAACATCTAACCACCCACTGAACATGTGTCATCAGGAAACGCTCCTAATGAATGTGGGGCTATTCCGGAAACGCCACCTCTTCTTGTGTTTATAGACATAGGCACTAATTACCGCGCACAGCGACAGACACCACAGAACCCTAACGATGATACTCACGGCTGGTACCGTTATACATCGAGGGGGAATAGTCCTGAAACCAAATAGGGACAATATGGAAGGAAGAAAAGAGGGACATGGGAATTGGGGGGGGGGGGGGGGGGAGTAGTTCCCCGGGGGCCGTGTGTCTGAGACGTCTTGGAGACCTGGATTGGAATCCCAGGGTCATCTTCGCCGGCTGTTATATTATTTATGTCTGAGGAACCATTATTAGGTTTTCCATGCAACGACCTCTGTGTCGAAGCCGGAATCCGGAGGATAGATCGACAATGGGACAAATCTCTGAGGGGAGAAGTCGCATCCAATGCAGCGCACTTAGATGGTCTCCATGACAACATCGATATTCAGTAGAAAAAAACCCTAAAAAACCTTTTAACTGTTGACCTTACCATTATTGACCTAATGTCGACCTTTTGACTGTCGACCTTAGCCATGTTAACCTATTTCATGCATCAACCTTAGCCCTGTCGATCTTTAGTAGTCGACCTTATGTATGTCGACATTCATAGTATCGACCCTATGGCCCATACCAGCAGCGGCGTGGGCCAGGAGATTTAAAAGAAACTTAAATTAATGGACGGCGGCTGATTGGCTAGATTGAGCTCTCTCAGCCAATCAGCAGCCATCCATTCTTTTGAATCTTTTTATTTTTCTGTAAATCTCCTGCCCACGTTTTCCCAACTTCAGCTTGAATTAATCTCCACATGGACTATGGTTCAGAATACTTACCTGTGCCGAGCACATAGCGGAGCGACCACTGCGACAGAAACAGGCTGATCGGGGGCGGAGCTGATGTCACATGACTTCCCCTCACACACCTGGCCACGCCTGCATTTTCCCCTGACACTCCCAGGTAACAGCCGCTCACCATGTAATGATTCCCCAATGTGTGCAGTCTGTGCGTAGCCCAGGACTTACCCAGCGGCTGTGATAGAATCAGGCTGATCAAGGGCGGAGCTGATGTCACATGACTTCCTCTCACTCACCTGGCCACGCCTGCGTATTCCCTGACACTCCCAGATAACAGCCGCTCACCATGTAATGATTCCCCAGTGTGTGCAGTCTGTGCCTAGCCCAGGACTTACTCTGCGGCTGTGATAGAAACAGGCTGCTCGGGGGCGGAGCTGACATCACATGACTTCCCCTCATACACCTGGCCATGCCTGCGTTTTCCCTGACACTCCCAGATAACATCCGGTCACCACTCACAAACGCCGGCTTCCTGTAGGGCACCTTGAGTACGGACAGTGATCAAAGAAGTAGCTGTTTTGTATCGCAGGATGGCGTTGCGCATGCGTACTACAGGCCGAACACATGCACAGTCTATCGATAATCACCCGGCCGGCTAATTCAAAGCCATGTGATCATGTCTGAATATGGCCCAATGTCACATATTGGATAATTCCTAGTATAATTACTGCTAATACTACTACTACTAATAATAATAATAATAAAACATTCAAATGACAGTGACACATTAACGTAGGTGTAGCTGTTGCCCATGGCAACCCATTTGCTATAATTTTCTAAACTATCAGTTAACGGATAGCAGGGTCCTTTAATCAGAGGGGTGGGCCCTTGTACAGACTCCAGGCTTCGTGTCCAGCATCGTGCCAGAATCTACTGCGCCTGTGGAGGTCTCCAGAAACATGGCGCCTGACATGCTCAGGAGACACAGTTGCCACTGCGCATGATCCTTTAGCTGATAGAAATACAAGGTCGTTTCAATGTCGTTGAGCAGATGACCCGAGGAGGGGGGATGTCTGTGCTATTTGTATGCAGAATGAAAAAAATAAATAAAATGTCTGTGATGGCAGAAGTGCTCGGTATGAATACATTCCGCGTAGATATGTGTCCTTTAGGGGGATGCTTGGCTAGAGATAAAGTACCGACCAATCAGGGTCTGTCCTGCTACTGGCTGTGCTTGAATCATGACAGGAGCTGATTGGTCGGTACTTTACCTCTCTCCGCTGTATATTGCTCCAAAAGGGCAATTTGTATGGTCGCCAGGTTACCACCATGATCTTCGACATACATTAGATCGACCACTAAAGATCGACAGGGTCCGAAGGTCGACACAAGCATTAGGTCAACAATTGGGTCGACAGTGAAAATGTCGACTGGATGTTAATAAAGCCCAAAGTTTTCGCAGGTAGAGTTAAATAAGGAAATATGCCCAGGCAGGGGAGAACGGGGGCAGTTGGTTTCCACCGTCCTGATTGAGGACTGCGGCTTCTGTTGCCAGGTGAGACATTTATATCACAGAAGCAGATCACCTGCTGCCCTGTAATTAGCTCAGAATCCGCCCGTCACCAGAACGGAACATGTTACATTGGCTGCATGTGTGGTACAGGTGAGTGTATCTCATCCTGCGGTCAGAATTTACCCGACGGTCCTTTCCTCTGCCTAATGCCACGTCACGCCACTCTCCGCCAAGCTTCACCCATGGTCCAGCGCTGGGTTTATACTGGGTGGTGTGGCGAGGCTGGGGGGTGCTTTAGGAACCATCCAGGAAGGCCTGAAGAGTGCTTTTGGGGGTTACCAGTGAGGGATACGGTCACTAGGTAGACAAGCATTAGGTCGACATGCATGAAGGTCGACTTGACGGAAGGTCGACATGGGGTTAGGTTGACATGGTCACTAGGTCGACACAAGCATTCGGTCGACATGGGGAAGGTCAACAGTCAAAAGGTCAACATGGGGTTTTCACATTTTCTGTGCCGACATGTTTTGAGCTGACATATTTCATGCCCTACCATCCACTAGGGCGTGGTGGGAGAATAAAATAGTGTGCCAAGCGCAGCGAGCCATGCGAGGGGACACAGTGCAATTTTTAAGTTACCATGTTGACTGTGTCGAAATCCGGGACAAAAAAAAAGAAAAAAAAACCCATGTCGACCTTTTGACTGTCGACATCCCCCATGTCGACCTAATGCTTGTGTCGACCTAATGACTATGTCATCTAGTGGTGCAAGTAGAGATATTTTCTTTGTGATACTGAAAAATGGGCTTGGCGTGTCGCGAGAGGGTGTGGTCACATGAAACTAGGGGAGTGGCTACATGGCAATAGGGCGTGGCCAAATTATGCCACGCCGTCATGTCCCTTACACATTATGCCACTCACATACATTCACCATTTTTATTTAATTTGCATCAATTGATTTAGATTTAAAAAAAAAACAAGAGGAAAAAAACCATCAGCTTCTTACTTTTCTGTCTCTGTGATGCTGATAAAGGTGTTAGATTTTAGGAACATAGGCGAATCTAGAATTATGGTAATGGGTGGTCCCAGATCTAGACATAAAAGCAGGTGGAGCTTTGCGTGGCGCAGCTGCGCGCCAAAAGGGGCGTGGCCTCATGGGAAGGAGGCGTGGCATCACAAAAAGGGGTGTGGTATTACACTTTAGACCATACACAGTAATGCCCAGTACACATTTTAGCAAACTCCGTAATACCCATTACACATAAAGCCGCACGCCGTAATGCCAATTACACATAAGGCCACACACCATAATGCCCATTACACATTGTGCCACACATCATGATGCCCCATTACATACTATATAACAAACCGTAATGCCCATTACATATTTGCCACATAAGTGCTGCTTAACTATGTGCTCATTGCTAGGGGGTTCTTGCTTGATGGCACCATAGTACCCATTACACATAATGCCACACACCATAGTACCCATTACACATGATGCCGCACACCATAGTACCCATTACACATGATGCCGCGCACCATAGTACCCATTACACATGATGCTGCACACATAATGTCCCTTACACATGATGCTGCACACTGTAATGCCCCTTACACATTAAGCCACACATTATGCGTAATGCCCCCACATACCGCCACTTGTAGCGTCCCTTAAGCAATGCCCCCAAAAGTGCCACTTACTGTAAATTTTTATATGAGCCTTCGCTGCTGCTGCTGCAGGGAGAGATGGAGAGCGGTGCAGCTGCTTCTATGGGGAGAGGAGCAGAGCGCAGCGCAGAGCATGCTCCCACTCCCCTCCTGGTGTCCCCTCTAGCCGAGTGGACACTTGAAATGTTGTGCACGCTGTTGTTGTACGTGACGTCGGGAGCACACCCGGCACCACATGATTAAAGGGGACGGGCTGAGGTGAAAGCGGGGAGAAGAATTGGAGTGGAAGCTGCAGGGGTGACAGTCATTGACAGCTGGGCAGAGAGCTGGGGGCTGCCCGGCTGTATTCAGAGCACTGCAGGTCACGGCTGTTTGAAATAATACCCCTTTCACAACAGAAAATGCAGGGATTTACCCGGGAATATGGTCACAGGATCATGCAGGGACATTCCTAGGCTGACCCCTTATACACCAGCCTAGTCCCTGCATTTTCAGGTGTGAGGGGGAGAGACAACCACTCCACTCTCCCTACCCCCCTTTAACCAACCAGCTATATCTTCGGAACCAACTGACCCATTTAAATGAGACCAGTTTGATATTGAAGAACTTTTGAGTTGGCTTCAAATGGTCCCGTGAAACTGGGCTGTTTGGTTCCAGAGAAATCTGCCCTCAAAGAACATAAACAGTCATGAAATTACATTTAAGAAATTAAAAAAAAAAAAAACGGTTTAACCTCAATATCCCTGGAACCAATTAACCCATATGGATCCAGCCTGGTATCAGATTGAAGGCCCAGCGATTTGGGTTCGACTGAGATCAACCACCGAGCTTCAGTGATGCCGAAGGGGGAACTGGCAGCCGTTGAACTGGGTGGGGGTCGGAATTAGTTATCCTATAGGGAAAACGTTCCAGCTTTGCCTGGCCGTATCTCCGGTTCCCAGGGGGCTAGAGACATGGGGCTGGGCTCGTTGGAAAGCCCCATCCCTCATCTACAAAATGGGCTAATGGGTGGTCCTGTGCACCCCCGGACCACCCCCTAGATTCGCCTATGTTTAGGAAGGCTGATTTTGTAGAGATGGGAAACTCTGTAAGGGATTCTTTGGCAGAGTGGAGGAACTTGGAAGGAGTGCAGGATAAGTGGGAAAAATTAAAAAGTGCAATTCTAAAAGCAACAGAACTTTGTGTCAAAAGAGTTAGGAAAAACACACGAAAAAGGAAGCCATTGTGGTTTGCAAAAGAAGTAGCAAGTATTGTGAAAGCAAAAAAGTTGGCCTTTAAGAAATTTAAGAAGACGCAGAAGAATGAGGACAAAGAGGTGTATCTTGTTAGACAGAAGGAGGCTAAGAAGGTAATCAGATGTGCAAAAGCACAGGCTGAAGAGAAAATGGCCCAATCAGTGGGTAAAGGGGGGAAAACTTTTTTTAGGTATATAAGTGAAAGGAGAAAAACAAAAAGTGGAATACTAAGACTAAAGACAGAGAGTGGAAGTTTTCTTGAGGGGGACAATGTAATAGCAGATAATATTAATAATTATTTCTGCTCAGTATTCACTGCTGAAAGAGAGGGGAAGGGGCCACAATTAAGTTGCAAGTATAGTCAGAAAACTGAGGGAGAAACAAGTACATTTACAGAGGAGAAAGTCCTCACAGAACTCTCAAAACTGAAAGTGGATAAATCAATGGGGCCAGATGGGATACATCCAATGATACTAAAAGAGCTCAAAGGGGAGCTGGTAAAACCAATAACAGAATTATTCAACCAGTCACTAGCTACTGGAGTAATCCCAGAGGACTGGAAAACAGCGAATGTAGTCCCACTGCACAAAAGTGGAAGCAAAGAAGAGGTAAGCAACTATCGACCAGTGAGCCTTACATCAGTAGTAGGGAAATTGATGGAAACACTCTTAAAAGAAAGAGTTGTAGAATATCTCAAAACCAGCAATTTACAGGATCCAAAACAGCATGGGTTTACTGGGGGAAGATCATTTCAAACAAATCTTATTGACTTTTTTGACTGGGTGACTAAAGTAATAGATCAAGGTGGGGCTGTAGATGTAGCTTATCTAGACTTTAGTAAGGCTTTTGACACTGTCCCACATTGCAGACTGTTAAATAAACTTGAAAGCTTGGGATTGGATTCTAAGATAGTTGAATGGATAAGAGCATGGTTGCAGGACAGAAAACAGAGAGTTGTAGTAAACGGAGTACAGTCAAAGGAGGAAAAGGTTACAAGTGGAGTACCCCAGGGATCTGTACTTGGACCAGTGCTTTTTAATATCTTTATTGGTGATATTGCAAATGGAATTGAGGGTAAAATGTGCCTTTTTTCAGGACACAAAGGTATGCAACAGGGTAGACACACCAGGAGGGGTAAAACAAATGATTGATGATCTAGGTAGATTAGAGGAATGGTCAAGAGCATGGCAACTACAGTTTAATGCCAAAAAATGCAAAATCATGCACTTGGGTTGCAAAAATCCAAAGACTAAATATAGTATAAATGGCACTATAATGGAAACTACTGAGGAAGAGAGGGATCTAGGTGTCACTATTTCAGGGGACTTAAAGGCAGGTAGGCAATGTAACAAAGCAATGAAGAAGGCAAGTCAGATGCTTGGTTGCATAGGGAGAGGTATCAGCAGTAGAAAGAAAGAAGTAATAATGCCACTGTATAGGTCATTGGTACGACCTCATCTAGAGTATTGTGTTCAGTTCTGGAGGCCATATCTCCAGAAGGATATAAATACTTTAGAGACTGTACAAAGAAGGGCAACTAAAATGGTGCATGGCCTACATCACAAAACGTACCAGGAAAGACTAAAAGATCTTAATATGTATACTTTAGAGCAGAGAAGGGAAAGGGGGAACATGATAGAAACTTTCAAATATATCAAGGGTTTTAACAAGGTACAGGTGGAAGACATTCTTCACAGGAAGAGGAGCAGCAGAACACGAGGACATGCACTGAAACTAGAGGGAGGAAGATTCAGGGGAAATTTGAGGAAGAATTACTTCACAGAAAGAGTAGTAGATAAGTGGAATAGCCTCCCATCAGAGGTGGTAGAGGCAAATACAGTACAATTTAAACATGCTTGGGATAGGCATATTGATATCCTTACAAAAAAATAAGGATCAAATATGGTTTGAGGTAACATGTTTAAAAAAGGGGCAGACTAGATGGGCCAAGTGGTTCTTATCTGCCGTCAAATTCTATGTTTCTATAAGAGGCTGATCATCCGATCTGGCTATACCATACTTGCCTACCTGACCCTACATGCAGGAGAAAATGCTCTGTTCCTGGACTTCCCTGGTAATGTATGATTGCCATCACCTGTGGTTAAACACCTTTACCTAGCTCCCCACAGGTGATGGCAATCATACATTACCAGGGAAGTCCAGGAACAGAGTGTTTTCTCCCACATGGAGAGGGTCAGGTAGAAACATCGAATTTGACGGCAGATAAGAACCATTTGGCCCATCTAGTCTGCCCCTTTTTTTACCCTTCACTGGTAATCTCAACCCTTTTTAGGCAAGTATGGGCTATACACAGCATTTCTATACGCTCCTGTTCCTCTCTCATACCTCCCAACATGACCCTCTCCAGGAGGGATAGAATGCTCTGTTTCGGGACTTTCCTCTTAATTAATGACTGCCATCACCTGTTTTAAACAGGTTAATGGACAAGAAAGGCATTTCACCACAGGTGATGGTAATCAAAATTAAGAGGAAAGCCCAGAAACAGAGCAGTGTGTCCCTCCTGGAGAGGATCATGTTGGGAGGTATGCTCTCTGGATATATATGCGCCCACTGCCTCCTGGGAACCTTTCTGAACCAGAGACAGGATGAATGCTGGGGGCTGCAGTGCAGCTGCTCCCCAGCCAGGGAGCCAGCCCCGCGGGGGCACAGGGCCGCGGCACAGAAACCTGCCTGGACTGGAGACGGTGACAGGATGAATGCTGGGGGCTGCAGCTACTCCCCGGCCTCTCTTACTGTGCACTCCCCTGCACAGGTACGTACTGACAGCCGAGTGCTTTGCAGTACAGAGCTGGGCTGTCTGCCTGTGGCTGCGCAGGCCATTCTATTCCACCAACAGCCTGAGCAACTACAGGCTTTCACTTGTCGCCCTCTGACAGCTGCCGGTGCAGACAGCCCAGCTCTGTACTGCCAAGCACTCGGCTGTCAGTACGTACCTGGGCAGGGCCCTCAGCATTCATCCTGTCACTGTCTCCAGTTCAGGCAGGTCTCTGTGCCATGACCCTGTGCCCCCAAGGAGCTGGCTCCCCCCCACCACGGCTGGGGCTGCGGATCCCTAGTTACACCACTGGCAGCGTCACAGGCTTCCCTCACCCCATCGGCAGCTCTCGGCCATTTCAAATACGGCACTGCTTCGTGAGCCAATCGTAGCCAGGAGCTGTGCCGTATTTGAAATGGCCGAGAGCCGCCGGAGGGGTGAGAGAAGCCTGCAGCACTGCGCTCCACTCTTCTACTCGTCTCTCAGTGGCAGCAGTGGAGGTGCCGGAGGGGTGGGGGAAGCCTGTGGCGTTGCTTTGTGCAGCCGCCGGAGGTGTGAGAAAAGAATATGGCAGCGTGCAGCCGGGGGTGCGAGGTGGTACGGCGTCCCGGCAACATAGTTCTTGAAGGTACGATGTACCACTCCGTACCCCCTTACTTGTACCACTGTATATACCGCTCTGTTTCCTAATGTCTGCTGGATATCATACACCTGCTTGTAAATGCCTTGGGGTAGATAAACAGGGGACCTTGCAAAGCCGGTGTTCCGCCCACACCCATAATAGCATCACACCCAAAATGATATACTGTTGTACTGGTTTTAATAGCAACTTGTCAGCGTTCCACACCACAACTTGCTGGTTTCTGTGGGGCAGATGTATTAAGCCTGGTGAAGTGATAAAGTGGAAGGTGATAAAGCAGCAGCCAATCAGCCCCTAACTGTCATTTTGCAAACTTGTCAGCACCTTGGCAGTTGGGAGCTGATTGGTGTGTTATTAACGCACACTTTATCACTTCACCAAGCGCAATAAATCTGACCCTGTGTTACTTACTGATAACAACCAATCAGACGCTTTCATTGTTTCCCTTGTTCTAGATGTATAAAAGCACATTTTTCATTGGTCGTTATGGTTTACTGACATTTTCTTCTTTGTGTTACCTGATGTCCAATTAGAGCAGATAAACGGCATTTATAAATAGGACGTATGTATCATTACACTAATATTTAGCAGAGGAGAAATTCTGGTACTCTTTACCTAGAAGGGCGCCCGTCGCGGGCATCGCGGGTACATTTATGTGCGGCCGCGACGCGACCGACGCGATGCCCGCGATTTCCCATTGAAACCAATGTTAAACTTTGAAATCGTGTCGGTCGCGTCGCGGCCGCACATAAATGTACCCGCGATGCCCGCGACGCGATGCTCCCGATTTCCCATAGGAATCAATGTTAAAAGGCGCGATGGACCCGATTTTACTGTTAAATGGCTCAATCCACCCGATTTGGCCATAGGAATCAATGTTAAATGGGCCACAGAGCCCATAAACCCTTAAATGCCCCCCCAAATTTTTAACGCCACCCCACGATCCACGCCAACCCGAAGCGTGGCGAGCGCAGCGAGCCCGCGAGGGGCGGCGGTACGCGTCCTCCGACCTTTTCATGCCCTACTATCCACTAGGGCGTGGTGTGAGAATATAATAGTGTGGCGAGCGCAGCGAGCCACCGAGCCCGAAGCGTGGCGAGCGGACGCGGATACCTTCACAGTTATGCGCGTCCCCTCGCAGGCTTCACAGGTGTCCGTGGCGACGCGGACACCTGTGAAGCCCGCGAGGGGACGCGTCTACCTGTGAAGGTATCCGCGTCCCCTCGCGGGGCTCGCTGCGCTCGCCACGCTTCGGGCTCGGTGGCTCGCTGCGCTCGCCACACTATTATATTCTCACACCACGCCCTAGTGGATAGTAGGGCATGAAAAGGTCGGAGGACGCGTACTGCCGCCCCTCGCGGGCTCGCTGCGCTCGCCACGCTTCGGGTTGGCGTGGATCGTGGGGTGGCGTTAAACATTTGGGGGGACATTTAAGGGTTAATTTGGCCTATTTGGCCCCAAATCGGGTCCATTGAGGCATTTAACAGTAAAATCGCGGTCAATCAGCCGTTTTAACATTGTTCCCTATGGGAAAATCGCGGTCATCGCGGTCATCCCGATTTACCCGCGATGCCCGCGATCACCGCGATTTTTACCCCCGATCACCGCGATTTCAATCGCTGGCGCCCTTCTAGGTAAAGAGTACCGAAATTCTTATGTCTTAGTTATACACCATGGTAGTGGGGGGGGGGGGAATGGTAGTCCAGCTACTATACTGCATCCACGGGAATTCGGGGGGGGGGGGGGGGGGTTGGATTTATGTGCAGTGAGGTGTGAATACACATATTGCTGAGAATTACAGTACAGCAACATTACACATTGGGGGGGGATTCTGGTTGGTTTGGCTCCTTCTTTAATCCGCAAAACCATGTGCACTGCAGGTGGGGCAGATGTAACAGGTGTAGAGAGAATTACATTTGGGTGGGGTGTGTTCAAACCTTAAAATCTAAATTGCAGTATAAGAATAAAGCAGCCAGTATTTAATCTGCACAGAAATAAAATAACCCCCCCAAATCTAACTCTCTCTCTCTGCACATGTTACATCAGCCCCACCTGCAGTGCATGCATGGTTTTGTCCATTAAAGGAAGAGATTGCATTTTCAAGCCAATGAGAGTCACCCCAATTGTCACGCTGCTTGTGGAGTGGAAAAGGCCTGGATGCCGATTCAACAAACCCAGTAGTTTCCCCCCAAAAATAGTCACTTTGTTCTCATAAGTAATGTATAAGAATAAAAAATGTCACTTGTTTTCAAACCCTTACAGGTTATAAGAACTAGACATTTCCGGCCTTATTCAAAGATGGGTGCACTTCTAAATTGCTGCTACGGCTTTGGAGGTATCCACCAATCAGAGTGCAGCATTCTGTACCTGCCTCCCAGGCTGCATCCATTCAGTGCTAGAACTATCCACCAATCAGTGTACAGCATTCTCTGTCTGACTTCCAGTGTGCAGCTAGATGGTGCTAGAGCTATCCACCAATCAGAGTTCAGCATTCTCTACCTGCCCCCCAGCCTGCAGCCAAACAGTGCTAGCGCTATCAGCCAATCAGAGTTCATCATTCTATACCTGCCCCCAGCCCATAAAAAAAGGTTAACATGATATTTGTACTTTTTTTTTTTTGACACCTGATCATGTGGACCCCTATAAGTGAACCGTTCACCAAGCATAGGTCCAGGTGACACTTTCCTTTTCCCATGTTCAGTCAAAGTGGATGGTAACGTAAAAAAATGGAAAAAATCCCCCAAAACTCATGTTGACCCTTTCATGCGTCAACCTTTTTTTTATATATTTTTAACTTTTTTCTTTACAAGGGAGCAGGTCTCAGGGCACCAGTATGCCTGGCATGGGCTGCACAAAGGATTAATGGCAACATGTGAGGAGAGGAATGGGGGCAGCAGGAGGAGCAGGATCCCCAGCAGCACAGAGTATATCAGGAGATGAGTGATGTGTCAGTGAGGACAGGGCTGCATGTGACAGGGGCAGTGACTTGATGTGAGGAGGGGAATGGGGGCAGCAGGAAGCCACAGACTGAGAGTTATATAGTGGGAGGAGCAGGGTCCCCAGCAACACAGAGTATATCAGGAGATGTGTGATGTGTCAGTGAGGACAGGGCTGCATGTGACAGGGGCAGTGACATGATGTGAGGAGGGGAATGGAGGCAGCAGGAAGCCACAGACTGACAGTTATACAGTGGGAGGAGCAGAGTCCCCAGCAGCACAGAGTATATCAGGAGATGAGTGATGTGTCAGTGAGGACAGGGCTGCATGTTACAGGGGCAGTGACATGATGTGAGGAGGGGAATGGAGGCAGCAGGAAGCCACAGACTGAGAGTTATATAGTGGGAGGAGCAGGGTCCCCAGCAGCACAGAGTATATCAGGAGATGAGTGATGTGTCAGTGAGGACAGGGCTGCATGTGACAGGGGCAGTGACATGATGTGAGGAGGGGAATGGGGGCAGCAGGAAGCCACAGACTGAAAGTTATATAGTGGGAGGAGCAGTGTCCCCAGCAGCACAGAGTATATCAGGAGATGAGTGATGTGTCAGTGAGGACAGGGCTGCATGTGACAGGGGCAGTGACATGATGTGAGGAGGGGAATGGAGGCAGCAGGAAGCCACAGCCTGAGAGTTATATAGTGTGAGGAGCAGGGTCCCCAGCAGCACAGAGTATATCAGGAGATGAGTGATGTGTCGGTGAGGACAGGGCTGCATGTGACAGGGACAGTGACATGATGTGAGGAGGGGAATGGGGGCAGCAGGAAGCCACAGACTGAGAGTTATATAGTGGGAGGAGCAGGGTCCCCAGCAGCACAGAGTATATCAGGAGATGAGTGATGTGTCGGTGAGGACAGGGCTGCATGTGACAGGGGCAGTGACATGATGTGAGGAGGGGAATGGAGGCAGTAGGAAGCCACAGACTGAGAGTTATATAGTGGGAGGAGCAGGGTCCCCAGCAGCACAGAGTATATCAGGAGATGAGTGATGTGTCGGTGAGGACAGGGCTGCATGTGACAGGGGCAGTGACATGATGTGAGGAGGGGAGTGGGGTCAGCAGGAAGCCACAGACTGAGAGTTATATAGTGAGAGGAGCAGAGTCCCCAGCAGCACAGAGTATATCAGGAGATGGGGATGTATCAATGAGGACAGGGCTGCATGTGACATGATGTGAGGAGGGGAATGGAGGCAGCAGGAAGCCACAGACTGAGGAGGAGCAGGGTCCCCAGCAGCACAGAGTATATCAGGAGATGGGCGATGTGTCAGTGAGGACAGGGCTGCATGTGACATGATGTGAGGAGGGGAATGGAAGCAGTGGAAAGCCTCAGACCTATTCTCTTAGCTCTCTCAGCATTAGTCTTAAGCATCTGACATTGGACCACAAACATACACAGCTATATAAGGGAAAGGGAAGCATCGCCACATAAACACAGAATTGAGTTGACTTCTTGTTTCAGTATAGAACACTGCAGACAGACAACTGACTTCCCTCACTCGGGTCCCCACACCACCCGCTCTCAGCATCAGATGATTCCTTCTCAATGACTTCTGGCTCTCTTGGCTAACCGGGTGGGCAGACTGGATGAGCCAGATACTCCACCCATCAAGAGCAAGCGGCCGGGTTCCTTTGTTGGGCCTGTTAGTACGACCTGAGGTAACCAGAACACAGAGACTGACAGTGGTCACTTTCCGACCACCAATGGGATTATTACCTGGCACCATGTTCATGAGCGTGCCACCATTTTATGGTGTTTTGTCAACGGTCACAATATCGGAAATCATTATACAGCCACCAAATTATTGACAGGTACAAAATGTTGACAGACTATCAACATGTTCCGAACAGCCACGACGTCAACTTGCAAAATGTCTGCAGGTTTAAAGGTCAATTGGACAAGGGCCACCATATGAGTAGACAGCAGCCTACTACCGGTCCCCATAGCAGACTTCGGGTAATGACCCCACAATGCACCAGCCAGGGTGGAGCAGTGACGCTCAGAGTGGTAGATCCACCACAGTCTAGGTCACATGTGAAGTGCATCGGTTGCACTCTGCAAAACGCGTCAGTTTACCACAGTGCACCTCAGTGATCTGCTCAGGACACTACAAGATATACGCACACACTCTACTCTCAGTACCCAAAGTAAGACGTGCTCTGTGTAAACGTTACATGAAAAGTCTGACCTCTTACTACCACGCGTTTCCATCCAATAGAATTTACGCTTTAAAAAAACTCAGTTTAGCCCAGGGTTGCCGACCCTCCCGGAATTTCCGGGAGTCTCCCGAAAATCGGGTACCCCCTCCCGCCCCCCGGAAGGGTGGGCAACCCTCCCGGATTCAGGGGGGACCCCCGCTGACCCCCGGATCGCGGCATTAAAATGCCGCAATCCTCGGGTCTCAGAGGAGGGGGCGGAGCTAAAACGGCACAATCGCGTCATTTTAGCCCCGCCCCCTCCACGGAGATACGTGAATTCAATGCTTTACCAGCATGGGCGGGGCTTAGTGATGTCACTCGTAAGCCCCGCCCCCTGAGCGGCTGCTGAAACTCTCCTCTCCGGGCTTCTCCCGGAGAGGAGAATCTTAAAGTCGGCGACCCTGGTTTAGCCTAATATGTGTCTCATCCTTTGCTGCTCTCACAAAATGATTGGGAGATACCAGAATTTAGGGGAGCTCTACCAGACTCTAAAAAAATTGACAATCCTGGGCTTGATGATTTGGGATGATGACATCTGTGATTAATTGGGGCAATTCGGCTTTTTGCGAAGATTGTCCCAATACATTGCCGATGTAAGGGCTTTGCTGATTCGGTTCAATCGGGCTGGAGCTTGCTAGGGTTAGGGTACCAATCAAAAGACCATCTCCAGTAGACGATCAGCCTTCCCGGATCACCAGATCTGTATTTTCTAAAATATTATCTGTATGGGCATTGATTGGTGGATTAGGGAAGCTTAAAATTCCCTAATTAAAATTTAAATCGGTACTTGTTTAGTTTCACGGCGGACAATATATCAGGTGCGATATCGCCCGATATATCGGCCGATCCGATGTGATTTTTTACCTGTTCATAACCCCACTATCCACTACGCATGGAGTTGATTTTATATAGTGTGGCGAGCGCAGTAATCCGCGTCCCCTCGCGGGGCTCGTTACGCTCGCCACGCTTCGGGCTTGGTGGCTCGCCACACTATATAAAGTCAACTCAATGCGTAGTGGATAGTGGGGTTATGAACAGGTAAAAAAAAACGCATTGGATTGGCCGATATATCGGCCGATATTGCATCCGATATATCGGCCGCCGTGAAACTAAACAAGTACCTTTAAATCTGTAAATTGTTTATTTGTGATTGCTTCATGCAGTTTGTTTTTATTATTTTCTTTTTTATTTGATGTCAATTTGCTCCAAGGGGGTTTCCAAACCAAAATGAAAATGCAGAAGTCAAAGTGACAATATAGAGTTATATACAGATCACATTATAATTAGCGGTAATCCCCTTTAGTTTCACAATTTCTTTTTAAATCAAAAATTTCCCTGCTACGGTCAGCACCCGCAGAGTGAGCGCTATAACTTTTATAAAGCAGAAATCCCATGAAAAATTTAGACCATTGCAATTTAGCATTTTTTTCCCTTCGGCCTATTGATGAATGTCAGTTTTGTTCAGTGTAATTGACTATCGTGGCAAACATAGACACATAGTACAAAATGTAGCCATAAGAGTGGCTTTGGAATGGCCCTTTGGCAGCCATATTTGTTTGCCATCCGGAGAGGCACTGAAAAGGAGATATTGGTCTGTTATATAATATTGACTGTCAGATGCATGCCTACAACCAGATGTTAATGAGGGTAAGGGAAAAAAGAGGGAAGGAATTAATTCCGCACTGAAAAAACTTTTGTTCGCCTATATTAGGCTCTATCTGCTTTATCTTTTTTATTCTGTATTTGGTTTCTTTTAAATTAGATTCTCTATTTTATTGAAAAAAGAGAGGTGGTGCTACCCTTCTCTAATATTATGATATGCAAGAAAAAAGGGGAAAGGGAACAGTAGAGATTAAATGGGTGCACACTGCAGATAGCTGTATTAGGCGTCCAACTGATACAGGTTCATTTAAAAATTAACTTTTATTAGGTACATAGTTTAAAAAAGAAGTGTGCTAATTACATCTCCTTATTAGAACAATAGTTTAGAAGTGAACAAAGTTTAGAAAAGTGATTAAAAAGACCGTGATGTAGATGCTCTGTAATGTGTATATATTACTGACTCCTAGTCTCTCCTCTTTCCGTCTGGGAGATGGTGCAATCTGATGACTCTTGTATGCTCAAAGTGCATAGATAATATGCGCTAACCAGTCTTGATTTGTACAATTGATGTTGATCCTCACTGGATCTTAGATAGTACACGCAGACCTTTTCCTCTTAATGCAATATAATTGTTTTTAAGTATTTGGGATGCACTAATGGTACACACTATCCAATCTTTAATTTTGCACTTTACTATGGTGACATTCTTTGTGATGTCTCCACGGATTATTGATAATCTGTTCTATACGTCACTCAGTGCTTTACGCTGTTGATGACATATGCAGTCTAATCTTTTATTAGTGCAGTTTTATGTATAATCACTTTTTGGGGACTTGATGATATGTTGATGGTACACACTATGCAATCTCTCTCTTATGCAATTTACATGTATCCTTTTATAGGTATTTGAAGTACACTAGTTTGACTTCTATTGCATCATATCTCTACGGTGCATTCATTTTATTTTTTACTGTATTTGCGGGTAAGTGACAATCTGCCGTTCACTTCTAAACTATTGTTCTAATAAGGAGATGTAATTAGCACACTTCTTTTTTAAACTATGTACCTAATAAAAGTTAATTTTTAAATGAACCTGTGTCAGTTGGACGCCTAATACAGCTATCTGCAGTCTACAACCAGATGTAGCTGCTGCGAGTTGGAAAGAGGGCGTGGCAGGGCAGAGACAGACTGCCTTGTGGGTGTGTCCAAGGCGGGCACGTCATTTAGCCACGCCCCCCGCCGTGTAATGCCGGTATTCCAGGCATTACACTGTGGTGGGCTGCGCTAAAATGACGCGATTCTCTAAATGGGCAAAACCATGCTGCGCTGCAGGTGGGGCAGACGTAACGTGCAGAGAGAGAGTTGGATTTGGGCGAGTTATTATTATTATTATTGTTTATTTATATGGTGCCACAAGGGTTCTGCTGCGCCTAACAATACATAAATGAGCAAATAAAATAACGAATTAAAGAACGAGGCAATTTAGGACAAGTACATGGTAAATAAAGATAGCCGCATCAGGGGACAGGACACTGACGCAACTATCAGGGTGGCACAGTGATATATGAGGAGAGAGGGCCCTGCTCGTGAGAGCTTACATTCTAAAGTTATTTTGTTTCTGTGCAGGGTAAATGCTGGCTGTCTTATTCTTACACAGCAATTAAGTTTTCAGTTTGAACACACCCCACCCAAATGTAACTCTCTCTGCCCATGTTACATCTGCCCCACCTGCAGCACAGCATGGTTTTGCCCATTATAACCTTCCAGTATATTTTTGGATTGTGGGAGGAAACCCGTGCAAGCATTGGGAGAATATACAGTTAGAGCCATGGTGGGATTGGAACCCATGACCTCAGTACTGTGAGGCAGTAATGCCAACCATTACACTGTCCGATGGTATTAGTGATCAGTGTTTCTGTAGGACCTGACCTCGCCATCTTCAGAGAACGGACATATCATCATAATACTCCGCTCCCCCCCAACCCCCCCAGCGAACCCTTCCACCCTCCTGGTGCCCCTGTACTTTATGACAAGCGTCTGCTTTGCTGACAGCATTGAGAAGCATTGATGCCCTTTACAAATAACACTGGATCATTATATGGGAGCACTCATTAATACAAGGACCATTATGCTGTAACAGGCCCTTGGATTGCATTAATTAACACACTTCATATATGCTCTTAAATACAAGGACAACCTGCCAGGGTTTTATCCTTGACAACTAGCATTGTTCTCAACACCCATATGTCCTCCAAAACCTTATAATGCATTCAGTAAGAAGACACCCACACCCTGCTGATACATGTACACAGTCACAGTGACAATGACATAGGACGACAAGTGACTGGCTTACAGCAACCAGGGAGAATTACTAAGCCAACCAGTAATTAGTCATGTTCATGGTGCAGCCTATGGGACCAGTAATTGGACGCTGCATATGTCAGAACACCTCTGTCCGCCCCACTTTTCCCAGCCACAATGGTTTTTTTTCTGTTTCTCCATGCGCTATGGTCAGGGCCGTCTTAACAATCTACTGGGCCCCTGGGCAAAATAATCTTTAGGGCCCCCCTCCACCCACCTATGTGCAGCAGCAGAGGAGGGCTGGGAGTTGTGTGGCAGGGATCCGGGCAGCAGCTGTCAGCGGCATCTGTCTAGGCGACTCATCGGTGACGGCGGTGATCCAGGCAGCGGGGGGGGGGGGGGCTGGGAGCTTGATGTAGCGGTGTGTGGTGGGGATCCAGGCAGCAGCTGTCAGCGTTGTCCGTCCAGGCAGCTCGCTCAGAACTTGATGTAGCGCTATTTGCTGCCGGGCAGGAAGCGCTGCAGATTTTGAAAAGAATGGCCGGACACTGATTGGCTGAGCGTCCGGCCAATCAACGTCCGGCCAGAATTTTCAGAATCAGCAGCGCTTCCCGCCCGGCGGCAAATAGCGCTACAGCAAGGTCTGAGTCGCCACTGCCTGTATGGACAACGCTGACAGCTGCTGCCCGGAGCATCCCCGACATATGCCGCCCAGATTGCTACATCAAGATCCCAGCCCCCCGCTGCCTGGATCACCGCCGCCACCGCTGAGTCGCCGCTGACAGCCGCTGACCGCATCCCAGCCGCCCACCGCCATTCCCCAGAGCAGTGCCGTCTTCCCCAGTGGGCTGGGCCCCTACAATCCTTGGGCCCCTGGGCAACTGCCCATTCAGCCCAATGGGAAAGACGGCCCTGGCTATGGTGTAAGCCGGTAGCAGGTACGGGTATGCACGCTCCCATTCTGAATGTACACGTCTCCTGGTATGCCATGCTGCATTATTGTATAGAGTTAGTACCACAAACTAGAGAGAGTGCCTTATGACGGCCACACATCCGACCAACTTCCATCAAAACATCCAACTAGTTGGTTGGTCTGAAAATCTGGCACTGTATGGGGGCAAATGCCAATAAGCAATTTGCTCACAAACTCAGGAGAACGGACAAAAACATTCAGTGAAATTGTTTAAATCAAATATGTCCAGCTACAGTACACATTGTCTGAGTGACAGCTGTTGTCCATTTTCCAATTTTGGAAACAAATGACTTAATTACAAATTACATTTGCTCCTATCCAGTACCAGGTTTTTATTCCATCCAACCAACTAGTTGGATGGTTGGAGGAAAGTTGGTCTGATGTGTGGCAGCATTAAGGTGCCCACACACGCTGCTATTTTACCTGCGATGCCAGATTATTTGCCAGGCGCTCGCACACAGCAGTACGGGCGGCAGGCCGGGGGATGCACCCAGGGGAATGCCCAATGTTTCATGGGCCTTACCATGGTAATTCCCTGATGATGCAGGTGCAGGGGGCGGGCAGCTGATGTTAGCCCGACGTGGGGATCCTGACTGACCGGACCCAGACAGCATGGCGAGCGCAACAAAGCCCCTCGCGGACCCCCACGAGGAAGAATAGCCGGTGGTTTAACAGTCAGGATCCCGGAGTCGGGTAAATGACTGTTGGGAACCCGTCCGGCACCCTTTTGAAGAGAGTAGATATTTCAACAATGCTGACATTATCTACCATATATATATTAGCCAAGCCGAGTTCAGCGGCCACACGGGACGCCGGCTGAACCTGGATGTTTTTTTAAAGGGGCAATCATTTACAAGTCAGAACCTCGCCTTATATATCCAGCTCGGAGGCTCTTACATCTGGCCCTATAGCTCCTACTGTAAATGTGAGCATACGGCTTCACCTGATCTAGCAGAAGCTTCTGTACTTGTACACAGCAGAATGTGGGTCTAGGTTGACAGACAAAAAGGTCGACACAGCAGAAAGGTCGACATACATGGTCATAGGGTGGACACAAGTTTTTTATGGGTTTTTTGGTGGCTATGTCGGCAGATGTCGAAATGCGTAATCATTCAATGGTCACGTCCATCGAATGATCTCTCTCTTACCTTCAGAATTAAAAGTCAGGCTAAAGTGGCTTTTATTTCCGCCAAGTCGGCCGGAGAGGGGGCGGGTGCTGATGTCATCAGCCGCCCACCCCGAGCATCAGCTCACCTGCGTTCCCAGAGGAACGCCCTGCGTTTACATGGGGACACCTATAAAACGCTGGGCATTCCTCTGTTCTGAGCCAGTGTCTGCCCCCCACCCTCCTCTACCCTGGCAAACGCCTCGGCCACTGATAGTCACCAGAGGCGTTCACATAATATTCCGTACGCATGCGCAGAGCCGCACTATCGCCCCCCGGAGTGAATACGCTGAATCACCCCTTTTAATCTATAACATACTAATATGTATCATCGCCTTCAGTTCCAGCTGGCTGAGCGCCGGCGTCCCTTTTTTAGGGTCTGTTTCCGATCAGGCAGTAGATGAGAATACTTACACATCTGTAATACTGAGTGACGGCGGAGGTGAGAAGCCTCTGTGATAAATATAGATCTCGGCACAGACACGTTCACAAGTACTCAGCCATCTGTGAAACGGAGACTTTCAAGCATTCGAAGGTAAAAAAAAAAATTGCTGCCTGGCTCCGGAACGCGTTCAAGGTTATTCGTGAGCGTCGCAAAAGCGATGAGCCGCTGTGTTAATGCTCTCCTGTGACATCATGCTGCTCAAGTACGGCCTAGTCTTCTGCCGGTGCAAGTGGATCTGCGGGTCAGGTTGGTGGCTCATTCCTCTTCCTGTAATAGGACATACCTAACAGATTTCTGTTGCAGTATAAAAGGAGAGAAGTTTCAGGGTTAATAAACACCAAAGACATCCTTGACGGTGTTATTTTTTAAAAAGGGCGAATGTTTATAAACACACTCTTGGCTGCAAACTCTGCGGAGAAATGAGAAATGCTCCCAGGTAGGAACCAGAAAAGACAAAACAGATAGGGATTATAGGTTTCGATTTTAACCTGGGGAATATCGGTCAGATGGCCTCAAAATTTAATGCTGCAATCAGGACTAGCCCTATCACGGATTGCCGCTTTAATGTAGAATCAATCTTACCTGAATCCTGCCACTGCCGTGCAATATGACATAACCCCTATAGTGTACATTGTAGTATTATTATCCCTAGCCACAAGGACAGCCTTGCTTCTGGAATGGTAAGACTAGAATCACATCTCCTGAACTATGGGGCTGATTCTGATTTACTCACAACGGGGTGAATTTGGTACAGCTCCCCTTTGCGAGCGGCTTTGGCGACTTGCAAAGGGGCGGTGGCGGGTGGCAGCGGGGACGGGCAGGGACAAACGCAGGATTTTCAGAAGGGGGTTTCCAGAGGGGCGTAGCAAAGCACGGAGATGGACACTTAGGTGACCCAGTATATGCCGGGTCAGTTAAAGTATTATAGATAGACCAAATGTATATGATGATAATAATAATAATAATATATATATATATATATAAATATCCATAACAGCAGTGTAGACCCCTGGGCATAGCAATGTATTGGGGCCCCTACCTATCCTCCAGCGGTAGTGGGTGGGGGGTGCTATGAGCGGAAGCTTTGATGTCCCGCGGGTGGTAGGGGGTATTATATCAACCAATCAGCATGTAGGATACAGAAATGGAGTTTTAGGATATGACCTGTGATGGCGCGCTGCTGCCCGTGAGATGTACTTTCCCTGGTTATCACCCAATAACCATAAATTACCACCAATACAACAAGATGGGATTTCCAAGTCCTTGGCGCAACTCTTGAATCAAATAAATTTGGAGGTCTTTTTTCCAGGAATTTTTCTTATTTTTCAAGGATATTCTCAAAAATACATAAAAGAAGAGGGGAATCACTGATTAGCAAAGTCTCTACCCCAAATTTATGGGAACAACAGTGAAGAGGATATAAGTGTAGGCGTACCCCTACTCACGGTAAGTAAGGTGATGTAAAAGCCCGTAGTGGTTTCTTTGTGATTCTTCTCTGTTTTCTCTGTCGAGGATTTATTTGTTCTCCGTTCAAGACGTAGAAGTGAAAATAAAAAGGAGGGATTAGTGGATGATTCTTATAGTATGATAAACACCCCGTGTGAATTCTGATGCAACAAAGGTGTGACTATCGTACCTTACTCACCCCAAGATAGAGTAAGATACACATATAAAGGTATCTTTATAGGAGGATAAACCAATGGCAACAACAGAAGACGGATATGCGTACCGCACTCACGTAGGTAGGTGCGGGGTATATGCCCGTAGCGTTTTCTTTATTCAAGGTTCTGTTGCTCCATAAAGAGGTGGTGTCTCTCCCGAATGGATAATTGGGAGTAAATATGAAAAAGGGGAAGGATTAGTAAATAGATCAGTAGGTGAATCTTTATTATATGATGAGCACCCTGTGCAGATTCTGACGTGAACAATATGTGGCTATCGTACCTTACTCACCCCAAGACAGAGTAAGATACACATACAAAGGTTTCTTTGTGAGGAAATTCTTAACCGGTGGCTATAATAGAAGGCGGATATGCGTACCGCACTCACGTAAGTTGGTGCGGGGTATATACCCGTAGCGTTTTCTTTATGTAAGGTTATATTGATCCGTGAAGCGTGATATATTCTCCCGAATGGATAATTGGGAGTAAAAAATATGAAAAAAGGAAGGGTCAGTAAATAAATCAATAGATAGATCTTATCATGTGATGAACACCCTGTGCAATCTCAGATGTGGACGGTGTGTGACTGTCGTACCTTACTCACCACAAGACAGAGCAAGATACATATATAAAGGTTTCTTTTGTGAAGAAATTATTGTCCCATGGCTACAATAAAAGACGGATATGCGTACCGCACTCACGTAAGCTGGTGCGGGGTATGTACCCGTAGCGTTTTCTTTGTGTAGGATTCGTGACTCACAAAGGAGTGTATAGGTGGAACACCAAGAACAGGATTCTTTTTATAGGAATGGATACAACTTCACCACGTGATATATTCAAATATATGACAGTGTATACCCAAAGATAGACTGATCCAAAATTTGCGTACCCAAACTTACAATAAGTAAGTTTTTTCACCACCTATAATGGTTTCTTTTATCCTCAGGGTGGAGAACAGTGGGGATGTTTTTCTCTCCCAAGTATGACAAAAGTTTGTATAAAAATTGTGGGTCCTTTATTCCATAATAAAAAAGCAAAAAATACAAAAATCCTCCATCCCAACAATGGTCGGATTATACAAGAGTCCAGAAAAATGTTCACAAGTATTCACAAGATATCCAGCGTAATAGTAGAAAAATACAAAATACAAAAATGGAAAAATAAAAAATAAAAAATAAAATATACCAATAAAAGTACAAGGTTTAAAATACATACGAAATGGAAAGTATGATGGCTGCTCACTCTCCTCAGGACTGGTCAACGCGTTTCGGTGCCCAAAGCACCTTTTTCAAGACATGTCTGCAGAGAGTGAGTAACCATCTTTTATACCTAGAGCAGCCTATCATAGCAAACCGGAAGTGAGGTTACACAATTAACTTCCTTTTGCATGTAAAACTAAAAAAACATAATAAATGGCACAGTGAAAGCAATACATCGTTATATACATATCTTACATCCTTCATCTGTGTGGTTATTTATTTAAACATGCCAAAAACAATCCAACGTGACCCGTATGATCAGGGCCTCATATACACGGTCACCATGACAACCGTCCACTCGTTCCCGGAAGTCTCTTTTATGACCGTATAACGAATGCCAATGGTTTGGGAGATATGTGGGATGTAGATCGAGTTATAGTGGAGCTGTTTGGTTACCGCTTGATAGCTGTGCAGCCCGTGATGCCGCACTCCACTGCTCGCATGTGTGTGATCCTCACTTCCGGCTGCTGGAACGCAAGCTTACGGAAGCCTGGAGCGATCAGGTATTCAAGTTTGCGCGTCTACTTCCTGGATTCTGACCCGCACGTCATACTGGTTTGTAAGCAGGCAGTCCGGGAGCGTGGTCGTTGTCATGGTGACGCGTGACTCTATAACAGAATAAAAATGACATAATTACTGCGGGCAATACCTCATTTGTTAGTATCTGTGATTATATCCTATGTGTATTATGATTATACTTCGTCTGTACATAAACAGTGTGAACATCACAGATGTACTTATGGTCACAGCATTATAGCAGCAGGGTGGACATATAACGAGGCAATAGATTTTTTTCATATGGCCTGTGATCCAGCACTATGTATATTACAAATGTGAGCTGGATGGCAGATTTAATAACACATTTGTATGTGAGCATACCATGAAATTTAAGGCACTTATGGCCACATCATTCTATACTATATTATTCTAGCAGATATGGATTCAGAAACCAATGGATAGTATATCACAGCATGGTATGTGTTATCTATGACCATAATAAAATAAAGATTTCAAATGTACATAACAGTGATAATCAAGCTGGAGTGATGTTTATAAGAACCACTTCAGCTCGAAGTCACTGTTAAGACCTCCTGGTAGTAAAGTTTTGCAATTAAAGATAAGATTCATCTCCGCCTTAGCCAGAGATGGGGTGTTATCATTATGCCTGATGTTTTTGTTAACCACTTTCAAGCCACAGAAAGATGTTATTTCTGCCGGGGAACAGTTATGTACATTTTTAAAATGTGATGATAGGGCATGGCCTTCTAGACCCTTTTTGATATTTCTAATGTGTTCTCCGAGTCTAGTTTTTAGGGCTCTTGTAGTGCGGCCTATATATAGTGCTTATTGCAACTACATTGTATGGTATAAATAACATTTTTCACGTTGCACGTGATAAAGTCCTTAATATCCATTTTGAATCCATTAATCTCATATGTGGTTATTTTATTGGTGCCTTTGCTTTTAATATTTCTGCATCCCATACAGCTACCACATCTAAAAAAACCTTTTGTGGTTATTCTGGACATGTGAGGTTTAGAAGTATAATTACTTCTAACCAGGTTTGTTCTAATATTTGGGGCTTTACGATAGATGTGCTTAGGAACCTCTGGTATAATATTTTTCAGTATTGGGTCACACAATAAAACCTTCCAATGTTTTTTGAGGATCTTTTCTACTTTTTTGTGTTCTTCCGTGTATGTGGATACAAAAGCTAGTGCAAAGGAATTGTCCTTATTTTTTTCCCTGTTTGAGTTCCTATGTTGTATGGTTTCCTTTTTCTTAAGGGACTCAATTTCTCCGTCTAATTTAGTTTCTTCATAGCCACAGGCCTTAAACTTAGTTTTCATGTCTATTGCCTGTTCAAAAAATATTTTGTCATCAGAACAATTTCTTCGCAAACGTTGAAATTGTCCCTTTGGGATTGAATTGAGCCATTGGCTATGATGGCAACTTGAAGTGGGGATGTACGTGCCGGAATCAGTTGGTTTCCGGAAATTTTTGTGTTTTAACGTTCCATCCTCCACATATATGGTAACATCAAGAAAGTTAATACTCTTTTCCTCAATTTCAAAGGATAGTTTTATATTGAGGTCGTTGTTATTAAGGACATCGCAAAAGGTTTTTAAAGACTCCCTGTCTCCCTCCCAAATGAAAAAAATGTCGTCGATGTATCTTGCGTAGGACACCAGATTCGCCCCAAACGGGTTATTAGCCCAGATGGTGTTCAGCTCCCATGCCCCCATAAACAGGTTGGCATAGCTTGGGGCGAATCTGGTGCCCATTGCAGTCCCTGTACGCTGCATATAAAAAACATCGTTGAAAAGGAAAAAATTGTTTTGCAGAATAAATGCTATGCTATCCAGGATAAAGTCTTGAAGACCCTGTGATTTATCTGATAGAGCAAGAAACTGTTTGGAACTTTGTACACCTTTGTCATGCTCTATGATGGTGTACAAGGAGCCTACATCCGCTGTCACAAGGAGGAGATTATCTTTCCATGTGATGGAATCAATAAGTTTAAGGAAGTCCCCTGTGTCTTTAAGATGGGATTTATTTAGGGAGACAAGGGGTTGAAGGTGGTAATCCACAAACATAGACAGATTGCTGGTAATTGACTCCACTCCGGAGATTATGGGTCTTCCGGGTGGGTCTATAAGGCTTTTGTGCACTTTAGGTAGTACATAGATGACTGGGGTGGTAGGTTTGTCATTCAGGAGGAATTTTGCTTCTCCTGAGGAGATGATGTTTTTATCCAGAGCTATATTAATGAGACTTTCTAATTTTTGGATAGTACTGGACGTGGGGTCTCCTCTTAGTTTTTTGTATGTTTGTTTATCTTGTAATTGTCTTAAAATTTCAGCTTCGTATTTTTCTATGTCTAGAATAACAATCCCCCCCCCCTTATCAGCTGGTTTAACTATGATTTTTTTATTTTCTTTTAAACTTTTCATAGCCAGCTTTTCTTTTGCAGAGAGGTTTGATGTGCTTTTGTCAATTTTTATGGATTTGATATCCTCTAAAACTAAGGTCGAGAATGTCTCCACATATGGACCCTTGCAGTGTTGGGGGAAAAAAATTGATTTGGGTTTAAATTTAGATATGGTGTTCTCATTTTCTGGAAGTTGTTCGATTTCATCATTCTTATGATAGAATTTTTTGAGAGCTAGTTTCCTTGAAAATCTCTGTAAATCGATGTATAGATCAAAGTTATTAACATGGTTCGTAGGAGCATATTTTAACCCTTTTTGTAGGAGGGTTATCTCCTCTTGAGGAGAGGAGATAACCCTCCTACAAAAAGGGTTAAAATATGCTCCTACGAACCATGTTAATAACTTTGATCTATACATCGATTTACAGAGATTTTCAAGGAAACTAGCTCTCAAAAAATTCTATCATAAGAATGATGAAATCGAACAACTTCCAGAAAATGAGAACACCATATCTAAATTTAAACCCAAATCAATTTTTTTCCCCCAACACTGCAAGGGTCCATATGTGGAGACATTCTCGACCTTAGTTTTAGAGGATATCAAATCCATAAAAATTGACAAAAGCACATCAAACCTCTCTGCAAAAGAAAAGCTGGCTATGAAAAGTTTAAAAGAAAATAAAAAAATCATAGTTAAACCAGCTGATAAGGGGGGGGGGATTGTTATTCTAGACATAGAAAAATACGAAGCTGAAATTTTAAGACAATTACAAGATAAACAAACATACAAAAAACTAAGAGGAGACCCCACGTCCAGTACTATCCAAAAATTAGAAAGTCTCATTAATATAGCTCTGGATAAAAACATCATCTCCTCAGGAGAAGCAAAATTCCTCCTGAATGACAAACCTACCACCCCAGTCATCTATGTACTACCTAAAGTGCACAAAAGCCTTATAGACCCACCCGGAAGACCCATAATCTCCGGAGTGGAGTCAATTACCAGCAATCTGTCTATGTTTGTGGATTACCACCTTCAACCCCTTGTCTCCCTAAATAAATCCCATCTTAAAGACACAGGGGACTTCCTTAAACTTATTGATTCCATCACATGGAAAGATAATCTCCTCCTTGTGACAGCGGATGTAGGCTCCTTGTACACCATCATAGAGCATGACAAAGGTGTACAAAGTTCCAAACAGTTTCTTGCTCTATCAGATAAATCACAGGGTCTTCAAGACTTTATCCTGGATAGCATAGCATTTATTCTGCAAAACAATTTTTTCCTTTTCAACGATGTTTTTTATATGCAGCGTACAGGGACTGCAATGGGCACCAGATTCGCCCCAAGCTATGCCAACCTGTTTATGGGGGCATGGGAGCTGAACACCATCTGGGCTAATAACCCGTTTGGGGCGAATCTGGTGTCCTACGCAAGATACATCGACGACATTTTTTTCATTTGGGAGGGAGACAGGGAGTCTTTAAAAACCTTTTGCGATGTCCTTAATAACAACGACCTCAATATAAAACTATCCTTTGAAATTGAGGAAAAGAGTATTAACTTTCTTGATGTTACCATATATGTGGAGGATGGAACGTTAAAACACAAAAATTTCCGGAAACCAACTGATTCCGGCACGTACATCCCCACTTCAAGTTGCCATCATAGCCAATGGCTCAATTCAATCCCAAAGGGACAATTTCAACGTTTGCGAAGAAATTGTTCTGATGACAAAATATTTTTTGAACAGGCAATAGACATGAAAACTAAGTTTAAGGCCTGTGGCTATGAAGAAACTAAATTAGACGGAGAAATTGAGTCCCTTAAGAAAAAGGAAACCATACAACATAGGAACTCAAACAGGGAAAAAAATAAGGACAATTCCTTTGCACTAGCTTTTGTATCCACATACACGGAAGAACACAAAAAAGTAGAAAAGATCCTCAAAAAACATTGGAAGGTTTTATTGTGTGACCCAATACTGAAAAATATTATACCAGAGGTTCCTAAGCACATCTATCGTAAAGCCCCAAATATTAGAACAAACCTGGTTAGAAGTAATTATACTTCTAAACCTCACATGTCCAGAATAACCACAAAAGGTTTTTTTAGATGTGGTAGCTGTATGGGATGCAGAAATATTAAAAGCAAAGGCACCAATAAAATAACCACATATGAGATTAATGGATTCAAAATGGATATTAAGGACTTTATCACGTGCAACGTGAAAAATGTTATTTATACCATACAATGTAGTTGCAATAAGCACTATATAGGCCGCACTACAAGAGCCCTAAAAACTAGACTCGGAGAACACATTAGAAATATCAAAAAGGGTCTAGAAGGCCATGCCCTATCATCACATTTTAAAAATGTACATAACTGTTCCCCGGCAGAAATAACATCTTTCTGTGGCTTGAAAGTGGTTAACAAAAACATCAGGCATAATGATAACACCCCATCTCTGGCTAAGGCGGAGATGAATCTTATCTTTAATTGCAAAACTTTACTACCAGGAGGTCTTAACAGTGACTTCGAGCTGAAGTGGTTCTTATAAACATCACTCCAGCTTGATTATCACTGTTATGTACATTTGAAATCTTTATTTTATTATGGTCATAGATAACACATACCATGCTGTGATATACTATCCATTGGTTTCTGAATCCATATCTGCTAGAATAATATAGTATAGAATGATGTGGCCATAAGTGCCTTAAATTTCATGGTATGCTCACATACAAATGTGTTATTAAATCTGCCATCCAGCTCACATTTGTAATATACATAGTGCTGGATCACAGGCCATATGAAAAAAATCTATTGCCTCGTTATATGTCCACCCTGCTGCTATAATGCTGTGACCATAAGTACATCTGTGATGTTCACACTGTTTATGTACAGACGAAGTATAATCATAATACACATAGGATATAATCACAGATACTAACAAATGAGGTATTGCCCGCAGTAATTATGTCATTTTTATTCTGTTATAGAGTCACGCGTCACCATGACAACGACCACGCTCCCGGACTGCCTGCTTACAAACCAGTATGACGTGCGGGTCAGAATCCAGGAAGTAGACGCGCAAACTTGAATACCTGATCGCTCCAGGCTTCCGTAAGCTTGCGTTCCAGCAGCCGGAAGTGAGGATCACACACATGCGAGCAGTGGAGTGCGGCATCACGGGCTGCACAGCTATCAAGCGGTAACCAAACAGCTCCACTATAACTCGATCTACATCCCACATATCTCCCAAACCATTGGCATTCGTTATACGGTCATAAAAGAGACTTCCGGGAACGAGTGGACGGTTGTCATGGTGACCGTGTATATGAGGCCCTGATCATACGGGTCACGTTGGATTGTTTTTGGCATGTTTAAATAAATAACCACACAGATGAAGGATGTAAGATATGTATATAACGATGTATTGCTTTCACTGTGCCATTTATTATGTTTTTTTAGTTTTACATGCAAAAGGAAGTTAATTGTGTAACCTCACTTCCGGTTTGCTATGATAGGCTGCTCTAGGTATAAAAGATGGTTACTCACTCTCTGCAGACATGTCTTGAAAAAGGTGCTTTGGGCACCGAAACGCGTTGACCAGTCCTGAGGAGAGTGAGCAGCCATCATACTTTCCATTTCGTATGTATTTTAAACCTTGTACTTTTATTGGTATATTTTATTTTTTATTTTTTATTTTTCCATTTTTGTATTTTGTATTTTTCTACTATTACGCTGGATATCTTGTGAATACTTGTGAACATTTTTCTGGACTCTTGTATAATCCGACCATTGTTGGGATGGAGGATTTTTGTATTTTTTGCTTTTTTATTATGGAATAAAGGACCCACAATTTTTATACAAACTTTTGTCATACTTGGGAGAGAAAAACATCCCCACTGTTCTCCACCCTGAGGATAAAAGAAACCATTATAGGTGGTGAAAAAACTTACTTATTGTAAGTTTGGGTACGCAAATTTTGGATCAGTCTATCTTTGGGTATACACTGTCATATATTTGAATATATCACGTGGTGAAGTTGTATCCATTCCTATAAAAAGAATCCTGTTCTTGGTGTTCCACCTATACACTCCTTTGTGAGTCACGAATCCTACACAAAGAAAACGCTACGGGTACATACCCCGCACCAGCTTACGTGAGTGCGGTACGCATATCCGTCTTTTATTGTAGCCATGGGACAATAATTTCTTCACAAAAGAAACCTTTATATATGTATCTTGCTCTGTCTTGTGGTGAGTAAGGTACGACAGTCACACACCGTCCACATCTGAGATTGCACAGGGTGTTCATCACATGATAAGATCTATCTATTGATTTATTTACTGACCCTTCCTTTTTTCATATTTTTTACTCCCAATTATCCATTCGGGAGAATATATCACGCTTCACGGATCAATATAACCTTACATAAAGAAAACGCTACGGGTATATACCCCGCACCAACTTACGTGAGTGCGGTACGCATATCCGCCTTCTATTATAGCCACCGGTTAAGAATTTCCTCACAAAGAAACCTTTGTATGTGTATCTTACTCTGTCTTGGGGTGAGTAAGGTACGATAGCCACATATTGTTCACGTCAGAATCTGCACAGGGTGCTCATCATATAATAAAGATTCACCTACTGATCTATTTACTAATCCTTCCCCTTTTTCATATTTACTCCCAATTATCCATTCGGGAGAGACACCACCTCTTTATGGAGCAACAGAACCTTGAATAAAGAAAACGCTACGGGCATATACCCCGCACCTACCTACGTGAGTGCGGTACGCATATCCGTCTTCTGTTGTTGCCATTGGTTTATCCTCCTATAAAGATACCTTTATATGTGTATCTTACTCTATCTTGGGGTGAGTAAGGTACGATAGTCACACCTTTGTTGCATCAGAATTCACACGGGGTGTTTATCATACTATAAGAATCATCCACTAATCCCTCCTTTTTATTTTCACTTCTACGTCTTGAACGGAGAACAAATAAATCCTCGACAGAGAAAACAGAGAAGAATCACAAAGAAACCACTACGGGCTTTTACATCACCTTACTTACCGTGAGTAGGGGTACGCCTACACTTATATCCTCTTCACTGTTGTTCCCATAAATTTGGGGTAGAGACTTTGCTAATCAGTGATTCCCCTCTTCTTTTATGTATTTTTGAGAATATCCTTGAAAAATAAGAAAAATTCCTGGAAAAAAGACCTCCAAATTTATTTGATTCAAGAGTTGCGCCAAGGACTTGGAAATCCCATCTTGTTGTATTGGCAATCAGCATGTAGGGCCTGGATCAGTAACTTCCACTAATTACCCCTTTACTGCACAGATGGTGGGAGATGAGGTGGGAGAAGGGGGCATTGGGCTGAATGAAGGGGCCCTGATACATAACTTCCAGGGTGGTAGAGGATGTTTAATACGCAGAGGAGGGGTGTATAGTGGAGTGGGCTTATTATTCATAATTTTCTGGTGGGAGGACAGCTTGCTTGACTGCAGATATCTCCAGTTCCCGGAAATAGATTTATTAGCTTTTAATGGAATTACAAACTAGAGGATCCCACCTACCAAATGGTATTGGGGACTAGGGAATCAGAGTTCAGGAGGCAGAGCAATCTGCCAACGAGTATATAAAACTACATACCAGGTGTGTGGAGCTGGAGCAGTAACCAGCTGCTTGAAGGCTGATATCTCTGGTACTGGGCACAGTAGAGACAAGCTTCTAGTGTCCCTCAAAGGGGGAGAGTCCCAGCTTTTGGAATATACCCTCAGAAAAACTCTAAGTCAGACAGAAACTGAAATATCTGACTGGGGAGAGCAATTAACAGGCTTGGATGAGGACAACTGCTTTGAAGTCAGATATCTCCGGTCCCCCATGGCCGATTTTTAAAATTCTTGTACCTATGGAAAGAGGGGACCCTCGGCTTTCAAACTCGGGCCCTCAGATTCCTGAGGGGGGTTTCTGGGTACTCAGAACCCCCCCCCTGCGTGCGCTACTGACGGGGGTTGACAAAGGGAATGCCCAGCTTTTTTGTGGGCGCCCCCATGAAAGCATTGGGTGTTCCCATGGCTATGTGGGCAGGATGATGCCTGCTGAGAAGGGGCAGGGGAGAATCACAGGACATCAGCCGCCCTCCCTGTCCTCATCCCGGCTGCGAGTTCCGCAGCTGACTGAGCAAATCCAGTCAGCTGCGGAACGCCAGTCCTCCAGAGCTACCAACAGTTAACGTTTCCCAGGTCTCCTCACAGAGGACCTTATTCTAGTTCACTCTTTCTGACAAAATCCTTCTTAGATGGACAAAACCATGTGCACTGCAGGTGGGGCAGATGTTACTTGTGCAGAGAGAATTAGATTTGGGTGGGGTTTTACTTCACAGTGAGATCTATATTGCAGTGTAAAAATAAAGCAGCCAGTATTTACTCTGCACAGAAACAAAATAGCTCACCCAAATCTAATTCTCTCTGTACATGTTACATCTGCCCCACCTGCAGTGCACATGGTTTTGTCCATCTAAGAAGGCTTTTGTCAGAAAGAGTGAACTAGAATAAGGCCCAGAATCACAAGTGAAGTATTTAGCTCCACCTGTGGATCTTTTAAAATGTGTCAGCCAGTAATAAGTGCACCTGTGAGGTGAGCTGGAAAATGTGAACTGTTGGTAGCTCTCGAGGACTGGAGTTGGCTACCACTGGTCTAGATCCATATATGGAGATATTGTGAAAAGAGATTGTGAACGTGGCACCTGGAAGCGTGGGTGTGCACTGCTACATCTGAGGGGAATTTTTTTAAATGACTTATATCCAAATGTAGATGATACCCAAAGCAGTTAGTAAGAGCTACTATACTTAGTAAAGTGCTGGGAAATGGTGCTGATGGTTCAATGTAAATGTATCTGTCTCTCATTCCTTTTTTCCCAAATATGTAACAGTGTAATGTGGGCTAGGTGACATGAGGGAGATTGCTAGACTAATGAGGGAGAGAGGGAGATTGCTGCTATTTCAGGGAGTCTCCTGCAGATTGCAGGAGGGGAGGTAACTATGATGTAACAGTGTAATGTTGGCTAGGTGACATGAGGGAGATTGCTAGACTAATGAGGGAAAGAGGGAGATTGCTGCTATGTCAGGGAGTCTCCTGCAGAATGCAGGAGGGGAGGTAACTATGGTATAACAGTGTAATGTGGGCTAGGTGACATGAGGGAGATTGGTAGACTAATGAGGGAGAGAGGGAGATTGCTGCTATGTCAGGGAGTCTCCTGCAGAATGCAGGAAGGGAGGTAACCATGGTGTAACAGTGTAATGTGGGCTAGGTGACATGAGGGAGATTGCTAGACTAATGAGGGAGAGAGGGAGATTGCTGCTATGTCAGGGAGTCTCCTGCAGAATGCAGGTGGGGAGGTAACTATGATGTAACAATGTAATGTGGGCTAGGTGACATGAGGGAGATTGGTAGACTAATGAGGGAGAGAGGGAGATTGCTGCTATGTCAGGGAGTCTCCTGCAGAATGCAGGAGGGGAGGTAACTATGATGTAACAGTGTAATGTGGGCTAGGTGACATGAGGGAGATTGCTAGACTAATGAGGGAGAGAGGGAGATTGCTGCTATGTCAGGGAGTCTCCTGCAGAATGCAGGAGGGGAGGTAAATATGATGTAACAGTGTAATGTTGGCTAGGTGACATGAGGGAGATTGCTAGACTAATGAGGGAGAGAGGGAGATTGCTGCTATTTCAGGGAGTCTCCTGCAGAATGCAGGAGGGGAGGTAACTATGATGTAACAGTGTAATGTGGGCTAGGTGACATGAGGGAGATTGCTAGACTAATGAGGGAGAGAGGGAGATTGCTGCTATGTCAGGGAGTCTCCTGCAGAATGCAGGAGGGGAGGGAACTATGGTATAACAGTGTAATGTGGGCTAGGTGACATGAGGGAGATTGGTAGACTAATGAGGGAGAGAGGGAGATTGCTGCTATGTCAGGGAGTCTCCTGCAGAATGCAGGTGGGGAGGTAACTATGATGTAACAATGTAATGTGGGCTAGGTGACATGAGGGAGATTGGTAGACTAATGAGGGAGAGAGGGAGATTGCTGCTATGTCAGGGAGTCTCCTGCAGAATGCAGGAGGGGAGGTAACTATGATGTAACAGTGTAATGTGGGCTAGGTGACATGAGGGAGATTGCTAGACTAATGAGGGAGAGAGGGAGAATGCTGCTATTTCAGGGAGTCTCCTGCAGAATGCAGGAGGGGAGGTAACTAGTATGTAACAGTGTAATGTGGGCTAGGTGACATGAGGGAGATTGCTAGACTAATGAGGGAGAGAGGGAGATTGCTGCTATGTCAGGGAGTCTCCTGCAGAATGCAGGAGGGGAGGTAAATATGATGTAACAGTGTAATGTTGGCTAGGTGACATGAGGGAGATTGCTAGACTAATGAGGGAGAGAGGGAGATTGCTGCTATTTCAGGGAGTCTCCTGCAGAATGCAGGAGGGGAGGTAACTATGATGTAACAGTGTAATGTGGGCTAGGTGACATGAGGGAGATTGCTAGACTAATGAGGGAGAGAGGGAGATTGCTGCTATGTCAGGGAGTCTCCTGCAGAATGCCATAGTTATACCCCCGTGTAACTATGGTATAACAGTGTAATGTGGGCTAGGTGACATGAGGGAGATTGGTAGACTAATGAGGGAGAGAGGGAGATTGCTGCTATGTCAGGGAGTCTCCTGCAGAATGCAGGTGGGGAGGTAACTATGATGTAACAATGTAATGTGGGCTTGGTGACATGAGGGAGATTTGTAGACTAATGAGGGAGAGAGGGAGATTGCTGCTATGTCAGGGAGTCTCCTGCAGAATGCAGGAGGGGAGGTAACTATGATGTAACAGTGTAATGTGGGCTAGGTGACATGAGGGAGATTGCTAGACTAATGAGGGAGAGAGGGAGATTGCTGCTATGTCAGGGAGTCTCCTGCAGAATGCCATAGTTATACCCCCGTGTAACTATGGTATAACAGTGTAATGTGGGCTAGGTGACATGAGGGAGATTGGTAGACTAATGAGGGAGAGAGGGAGATTGCTGCTATGTCAGGGAGTCTCCTGCAGAATGCAGGTGGGGAGGTAACTATGATGTAACAATGTAATGTGGGCTAGGTGACATGAGGGAGATTTGTAGACTAATGAGGGAGAGAGGGAGATTGCTGCTATGTCAGGGAGTCTCCTGCAGAATGCAGGAGGGGAGGTAACTATGATGTAACAGTGTAATGTGGGCTAGGTGACATGAGGCAGATTGCTAGACTAATGAGGGAGAGAGGGAGATTGCTGCTATGTCAGGGAGTCTCCTGCAGAATGTAGGAGGGGGGGTAACTATGATGTAACAGTGTAATGTGGGCTAGGTGACATGAGGGAGATTGCTAGACTAATGAGGGAGAGAGGGAGATTGCTGCTATGTCAGGGAGTCTCCTGCAAAATAAAGGAGGGGAGGTAACTATGATGTAACAGTGTAAAGTGGGCTAGGTGACATGAGGGAGATTGCTAGACTAATGAGGGAGAGAGGGAGATTGCTGCTATGTCAGGGAGTCTCCTGCAAAATAAAGGAGGGGAGGTAACTATGATGTAACAGTGTAAAGTGGGCTAGGTGACATGAGGGAGATTGCTAGACTAATGAGGGAGAGAGGGAGATTGCTGCTATGTCAGGGAGTCTCCTGCAGAATGCAGGAGGGGAGGTAACTACCTGGAACAAACCACTTATTATGTATGTATGCAGGGTAAATACTGACTGCTCTTACGTGTAGCCAACCCACAGTTAAGCAGGCCAATATCATCATCATCTTTTTGGCTATTACCATTCTGTTCTCTTCAAGGAAAGATATTTGAGACTACCACTTCCTCCTGGCTGCAAAGTGGGGACTTTTATGGCCACACATGAACCCTGCCCAGCAGCCTGGCACTCCTTTACCAATGTTTGAGTAATGATTTGGCTTTTGTCCATGCAATACACCCTTCCGTATCAGTTCCTACTGATCGCTGGTACCTGGCAATCAGCTCCTAATTGTTATGTTACAGAATAGGTTTGAAAAATGACAGTTAGTAGCTGTTTATCTGCTGCTTTATCATCTTCCACTGTATCACTTCTTCAGGCTTAATACATCTGCCCCGATGTAACAAGTAATCAATAAGCTCCTAACTGTCACAGTACAGATTGGGTTGACAAAATGACAGTGGAGACCCTCAGGCTGCAGGCTGTGTAGAACATGGCAGCTGCAGCCTCCGAGAGCCTGGGAGGGCTGAACATAGAGGGGGCTGTAGCTGTCAGCTCCTAACAAGTACTGCCCAGCAAGTGCGCTCCACTGCTGCCTCCCACATCGTCCCACCTATCCCCCACATACCACAAGAACAAGAGAACATTCTGCTGTGGTGATGCACCTCTCTATCTCCCCATGTCCCCCCCTCTCTCCCTCCATGTCCCCCCTCTCTCCATGTCCCCCTCTCTCTCTCCATGTCCCCCCTCTCTTTCCATGCCTCCCACCCCATGTCTCTCTCTCCCCATGTCTCTGTCTCTCTCCCTCCCCATGTCTCTCTCCATCCCCATGTCTCTCTCTCCCTCCCCATGCCTCTCCCTCCCCATGCCTCTCTCTCCCTTCTCATGTTTCTCTTTCCCTTTCCATGTCTCTCTCCCTCCCCATGTCTCTCTCTCCCTCCCCATGTCTCTCCCTCCCCATGCCTCTCTCTCCCTTCTCATGTTTCTCTTTCCCTTTCCATGTCTCTCTTCCTCCTCATGTATCTCTCTCCCACCCCATGTCTCTCTTGCTTCCCATGTCTCTGTCTCTCTCCCTCCCCATGTCTCTCCCTCTCCATGTCTCTCCCTCCCTCCCCATGTCTTTCTCTCCCTCCCCATGTCTCTCTCCCTCCCCATGTCTCTCCCTCCCCATGTCTCTCTTTCCCTCCCCATTTCTCTTTCTCCCTCATGTATCTCTCTCCCACCCATGTCTCTCCCTCCCTCTCCATGCCTCTCTCTTCCTCCCCATGTCTCTCTTTCCCTCCCCATGTCTCTCTTTCCCTCCCCATTTCTCTCTCTCCCACCCCATGTCTCTCTCGCTCCCTCCCCATGTCTCTCCCTCTCTCCCTCCCCATGTCTCTCTCTCCCTCCCCATGGGCCTTATTCTGGTTGGTGCGGGCGGGCCGTACGCGTACGTTCCGGGGTTTTTAACGATCTGCGCATGCGTACCATCTCCAATGCGCAGGCGCGAACACTCCACAACGCTTACGGACGGGTCTCTCCGTGCGAAAAACCTGTACGCGAGAGTACGGTCATTGAGGGCGGCATAGGGGCGTGTTGAGGGGAGCGGCCGAAATAATGAGGGAAAATGGGCGTAAACATGGGCGTACACGGGGGTGTGCACCAAAAATGAACGGTGATACTACCGCTCGATCGGCGAAAGCACCGTTCATTTCGGACACAAAACAGGCGGCCGCCAACCGCCACCTCAGACCACCCCTACAGATACCGCATGCCAGCGTGCGCCTGGGTTTGCTAATTTACGCTGATTACTACTCAAACACATACACCTGAATGTAATAAGCAATGCTGCAGTCTATTAAGTCCAAACCATGATTTCACTACCTGCAAGCCTACACACAGCACTCAAACACATTGGAAGCTTATCTTTCTATACTTCTCGACATTTAAAGGTTTGTTTAATTTAAGGTAAGAATCTTTTGTCAACGTGTTCACTCTAATACAAACATAGGTTTCGTATTTATGATACAATAACATAAACCACATCTAACACCTACAAAGGATGTTTCAGCAATGTTTTAAGCCCATGCCCACTATTTTGCACACAATTAGAATAATTAATTAATTGTCTTCATTATAGTTGAAAGGCAAGATTTGCAGGTCCATATATGTGAAGGGTATGCCAGCGTACACGGACGTACGCTCACTCTCATGAGCGGTGACATACGCTGAGTTTTCCATTGAAAACAATAGAGACCCGTCCGTGCACGGTGGCGTACGCTCAGATAGCCGCAAGAAGTCGGTGGGAAGACGGACGAGAGACGTCCGTAAACGGTGGCGTACGCTCTGTTGTACGCCAGTTGTCGGAGTCTAAGGGCTGATCCGTCCGTGTACGTTGGCGTATGCTCAATTGTACGCCACTCCCCTTCGACGTTGTTTCTGGCCGTACGTATGCGGCTGATTTGTGGGTGGACTTAACCTCAACGGCCGCGTACGGAGAGCGTACGTTAATATGGAACGTACGCACGTTTGGCCGCACCGATCAGAATAACCCCCCATGTCTCTCCCTCCTCATGTCTCTCTATCTCCCTCCCCATGTGTCTTCCTCCCTCCCTATGTCTCTCTCTCTCTACCTCCCCACATCTCCCTTGGCTGTGTGTGGGGGTGTGTGTGTGCGCGGCCATCGCTCCGTGCGGGGGGGGGGGGGTTGCGGCCGTCGCTCCATGCGGGGAGGGAACGGACGGTGCCGGGAGAGGTGCTGAAAAAGCCCGGGCATTGCTCCACAGGGTGGGGAGGGGGGAGATCGACGCTCACCTCCATCTAGGCCCGGCGCACATCCGCTCCATCAGGGGGGATGGTGCCGGGTGATGCTAGACGGGCCCCACCGCATCGCTAGGGGGGGGAGAGTTGCTCACCTCCATGGGGGGGACCTCCTGCTCCTTTCTTCCGCCCTCCAGTGACCGGCGCCCTAGGCAAATGCCTAAGGCTGCCTAGTGGTGGCGCCGGCCCTGTGGAAACCCCTACTGCTTAGGGAGACGTTTGTAAAGGATAAAAGTAATTCAATTAAGTTGGTCTCAATACAAGATATCCTAGGGACGGGGATCCCACAACCCGGATACAATAGGTTGGTGCTTATGTTTTAAGGCTAAAAGGCCGGCTTCCAAATATCAACATATTGGGCCTTATTCTAGTTCCCTCTTTCTGACACAATCCTTCTTAGATGGACAAAACCATGTGCACTGCAGGGGGGCAGATGTAAAATGTGCAGAGAGAATTAGATTTGGGTGAGTTATTTTGTTTCTGTGCAGGGTAAATACTGGCTGCTTTATTTTACACTGCAATATAGATCTCACTTTGAAGTAAAACCCCACCCAAATCTAACTCTCTCTGCACAAGTTACATCTGCCCCACCCGCAGTGCACATGGTTTTGTCCATCTAAGAAGGATTTTGTCAGAAAGAGTGAACTAGAATAAGGCCCCATGTGCCTATAATGTCTATAATAGAACGATATTGTGCATACACACTGAAAGATATCATTAACCATATCGTCCAGTGACATCACCGTAACCCCCCAATGAATATGAGGGTCATTGGCCAAAATGAACTGCAAGTTCAGCCGATGGTGTGTCGCATCATTACCGATATTGAGCATACAAACTTTTAAAAGGGCCGTTCTGAGCAATTTCTGCACAAACATCTGGGAGTGTGTATGGGGCTTTACCAGTTCCGGATTAACCAATAGGCTGCAACCATAGGGCGCCAGGTCTGGGGGGGGGGTTCGCATGCTTGTTAGCGCTCACCCGTCCTGATGTACTGGGGGGGGGGGGGGGTGACTGCCAGATGGCTGTACAATGTAACTTACTAATGGAACCATTACTTAATGTACATGTGCCACGGAACCAGCTGTGCATTCTAACGCCATAGTAATTAAGGCTGAAAATAATACATTAGTCCGTCAAGTTCAACCTATCTGACTTGTAACTACGGACTTGAGTAAGTCATATCTATAGCATTCCCTTAGTGGCCAATAATGAATCCAGTTTTGATTTAAATTCATTATCAGTAGTTGCTGTAATCACCCCACCAGCAATGAGTTCCAGGATGTTACTGCTCTAATGGTGAAGAATCCTCTTAATTCAGTACGGAATTTCTTTTCCCCGAGCCTCAGTACATGCCCGCGTGTCCTAAGTATAGGCCTGTTAGTGACCAATCATCTCCCAGTTCCATATGATTCCGAATCCTGTATGTGAACATACTAATCATATCACCTCTCAGCCTCCGTTTCTCCAGTGAAAACATATTCAGCCTGGTTAACCTATCTTTGTATTCTAGTGATTCAATACCTTTTACTAGCTTAGTCGCCCTTCTCTGTACCTGTTCCAATTCATTTATGTCCTTTTTAAGGTGCGGTGCCCAGAACTGAGCACAATATTCCAAGTGTGGTCTCACCAATGCATTGTAAAGAGGCACTATCACATTGGCATCCCTTGAATCCACTCCCCTTTTAATGCATGCCAGTGTCTGGATTGCTTTTGCTGCTGCACTTGAGCACTGTGCAATATTTAATCTATGATGACCCCCAAGTCCTTCTCTACAGCAGAATTTCCTATAATAACTACATATAGCCTATAAGTAGCTTGTTTATTTTTGTTACCATAATGAATTACTTTACATTTATCAATGTTAAACTGCATTTTCCTCCTTTCCGCCCACCTTTCCAGTTTATTTAAGTCACTTTGTAGTGTTTCCACATCCTCTCCTGAGTTAATTTCCTTACTCAATTTCGTGTCGTCTGCAAATATTGCAATTTTACTCACTATGTCAATTCCAATATCATTAATGAATATATCAAACAAGGTGGGTCCCAATATTGAACCTTGCGGGACTCCACTTTGGACCTTACCCCAGCTGGAATGTATGCCATTTACCACCACTCTCTGCCCCCGATTGTGCAACAGTTTTTAATCCAATTACAAATTTTATATCCTAACCCTAAATGACCTAGTTTTATTAATAACCTTTTATGAGACACCGTGTCAAAAAGCTTTAGCGAAATCAAGCAGTATGACATCAACAGATTTCCCTAAGTCCAGCCCCCTACCGACTTCCTCATAGAACCTAATTAAATTAGTCTGACATGATCTATTTTTGACGAACCCATGCTGAGCCGGAATGGGATAATTGGATTGACCATAAGTTGGTCGACAGTGATTAGGTCGACATACTGGAAGGTCGATAGGGTTCTAGGTCGACTTGGGTTTAGGTCGACAGGGATCTAGGTCAACATGGGACATGGTCGACTGGAGTCTAGGTTGACACATGCATTGGGTCAGCATGGGTTAGGTCGACAGTCAAAAGGTCGACATGGTTTTTTTTACCCTAATGTTGACACAGTCGACATGGACACAGTTTTAGGTGCACCACAGCCCCTCGCATCGATCGCTGCACTCGCGATGCTTCGACACGGTGCCTCGCTACACTCGGCACACTATTTTATTCTCCCACCATGCCCTAGTGCATGGGTCCTCAAACTGCAGCCCGCCCGGTGTTATCAAACTACAAATCCCAGCATGCCTTGCCACAGTTTTAACACTCCCTTATAGCAAAACTGTGGCAAGGCATGCTGGGATTTGTAGTTTCACAACATCTGGAGGGCCGCAGTTTGAGGACCCATGTCCTAGGGTGTATTTCATCCGGGCCAGGAGATTTGTTACTATTTAGGTTCTGTAATCTATTTTTGACTATTTCCTCACTCAAACATACAGTTTGGGAGCCATCAAGAGCCGAGCATTTCATCTGTGGGAGATCTTCTGCAGATTCTTCCCTTGTAAATACCGAAGCAAAATATTCATTGAATAATTCCGCTTTCTCCTTTCCTTCTATTACCAGGGTATCCTGCTTATTTTTTAGTGGGCCAATATTTTCCTTCCTTGACCGTTTCCCGTTTATATAACTGTAGAATTTTTTGGGGATTAGATTTGCTATCTGCGGTTTTTTTACGTTCAGTCTCTAATTTAGCCATCTTGATTGTATGTTTACATTGCTTATTGCATTCTTTATATGCGGCAAATGATTTGGGTGTGCCATCTTATTTAAACGTTATGAATGCCCTCCTTTTTTTAGCTATTTCAAATTTGACTTTGCTGTTAAGCCACATAGGTTTCCTTTTGACATTTGTTCATCTATTCACCCTAGGAATACATTTATCAGTGCTCTCCTGCAGTACTTTTTTTGCCACCTTTTAGTAGCATCCATACCTCTAAAGAATTCCTTACAGTTTATATACTTTAAGGACTCCTCAAACTTACCAAAGTTAGCTTTTCTGAAATTCAAGGACCTAGTTGCTCTAATATAATTATCTTTGTTAAAATAAGTCTCCTCCCCATGCCACAAGCGTTAGATCCTACATACCAGTTGTATAACCTTCCTTTCCTGCACATGGGCAGTATCACTGGCGAGTCCCTGAGCGCCCATACACGTGTGTATAACAGCATTACATGCACATGGGCAGTATGACTGGTGAGTACCTGAGCGCCCATACACGTGTGTATAGCAGCATTACATGCACATGGGAAGTATGACTGGCGGATCCCTGAGCGCCCATACACGTGTGTTTAGCAGCATTACATGCACATGGGCAGTATGACTGGTGAGTCCCTGAGCGCCCATACACGTGTGTATAGCAGCATTACATGCACATGGGCAGTATGACTGGCGAGTCCCTCAGCGCCCATACACGTGTGTATAGCAGCAGTACATGCACATGGGCAGTATGACTGGCGAGTCCCTGAGCGCCCATACACGTGTGTATAGCAGCATTACATGCACATGGACAGTATGACTGGCGAGTACCTGAGCGCCCATACACGTGTGTATAGCAGCATTACATGCACATGGGCAGTATGACTGGCGAGTCCCTGAGCGCCCATACACGTGTGTATAGCAGCATTACATGCACATGGGCAGTATGACTGGCGAGTACCTGAGCGCCCATACACCTGTGTATAGCAGCATTACATGCACATGGGCAGTATGACTGGCGGGTCCCTGAGCGCCCATACACCTGTGTATAGCAGCATTACATGCACATGGGCAGTATGACTGGCGAGTCCCTGAGCGCCCATACACGTGTGTATAACAGCATTACATGCACATGGGCAGTATGACTGGTGAGTCCCTGAGCGCCCATACACGTGTGTATAGCAGCATTACATGCACATGGGCAGTATGACTGGCGAGTCCCTGAGCACCCATACACGTGTGTATAGCAGCATTACATGCACATGGGCAGTATGACTGGCGAGTCCCTGAGCACCCATACACGTGTGTATAGCAGCAATACATGCACATGGGCAGTATGACTGGTGAGTCCCTGAGCGCCCATACACATGTGTATAGAAGCATTACATGCACATGGGCAGTGTGACTGGTGAGTCCCTGAGCACCCATACACGTGTGTTTAGCAGCATTACATGCACATGGGCAGTATGACTGGCGAGTCCCTGAGCGCCCATACACGTGTGTATAGCAGCATTACATGCACATGGGCAGTATGACTGGCGAGTCCCTGAGCGCCCATACACGTGTGTTTAGCAGCATTACATGCACATGGGCAGTATGACTGGCGAGTCCCTGAGCGCCCATACACGTGTGTTTAGCAGCATTACATGCACATGGGCAGTATGACTGGCGAGTCCCTGAGCGCCCATACACGTGTGTATAGCAGCATTACATGCACATGGGCAGTATGATTGGCGAGTCCCTGAGCGCCCATACACGTGTGTATAGCAGCATTACATGCACATGGGCAGTATGACTGGCGAGTCCCTGAGCGCCCATACACGTGTATATAGCAGCATTACAAGGGGAGCTACATGTGTATTAGCCTAGGGCACCTGGAACCTTTAATCAATCCCTGAGTTTTACAAAGTGTAGCATTCATCCCCGTGGCTGGTAAGCCCGGGCAGGGACCCTGGAGGAGTGGGGACCCCCCCCCCCCCCCCCAAAAAAAAAAAAGGGGTCCCCCCCTCAAGAGGGACCCCTGCCCAGACTGAAGCCCAGGGCTGTCCCTGGGGAGTTGGGAATCGGCTGATAAATGGTTAATATTAGATGAAACTATTGTGTACTGTTGTGGAACCACTAGTCCCAGCATGCGGGGCATGAAAGGGCCCGCTGGGTAGTTCCACAACATGACAAATAGTGAAATAAAACACACACACACACAGGAACAGTATAACTTTATTACACACTACATTCATTCACACATACATTACCTATGGATTCCCTCGAAGGCCTGTCCGCTTGTCCATGTAGAATACAAACGAGTAACTGTTGAGGGAAATTATACTCCCCGCACAACTCCCGTAACGTTGGATGTCTTCTCTGCGGCTCCTCCCACATGCCGGGAGTTAGTCCCGCACCACATCGCACCATATGGTATTTTTCAAAATTCGCATCCCATTAAATAGTCAAATTATTATTATTTTTTAAATGCGATGAGGTCCGATTTCAGAACCTCACTAATTACACTATTAAATGAAGTGCAACATTTATGTTTGTTAAGGGATATTAGTGAACAGTTATCCTCCACTCTGGCGATAGTGTACTATAGTGTAATGGAAGTGCGGAGGGATGGGGAGAGGGGTTAGAGGTGAAAAGAAGAAAGTCCTGTAGCTATGACAACTATGTTGGCATTTACTAACTCCTTGCACCTTTTCAGGTGTTCTCCATTGTGGTCTTTGGCTCCATAGTGAATGAAGGTTACATCAACATCGATAGCCCAGAGCTGCACTGTGTATATAACAGAAACGAGGGCGCCTGTAACTACGCCATCTCCATAGGGCTCATCGCCTTCTTCGCCTGCGTCTTCTTCATTGCCCTGGACGTGAAATTCCCTCAGATCAGCAGCGTGAAGGACAGGAAACGAGCGGTCCTGTTCGACATGGGCTTCTCAGGTGAGTGACCGATATCTACGCATAGCCACAAGTCATGTTCCTAGCCCCGGACAGGGTAACACCATGGGTGGCAGAAGCGGAACTCTGTTTTATCCCTGTCAGTTTCCATGGTTACCACTGACACATGCTTCTTCTTGCCAATAGTGTGGTTGCCATGGCTGTGTGCACTAGGTAGGGCTGCTGGGGCAAACGCAGGATTTTCAGAAGGGGGTTTCCAGAGGGGCGGAGCAAAGCGCGGAGATGGACACTTAGGTGACCCAGTATAAGCCAGGTCAGTTAAAGTATTATAGATAGACCAAATGTAAATAAATAATAATAATAAAATATATATATATATACATATATATATATACATACAGGGGCATCAACAGCAGTGTAGGCCCCTGGGCATAACAATGTATTGGGGCCCCTACAGATCCTCCAGCGGTAGGGGTGGGGGAAGCTTTGATGTCCCGCGGGTGGTAGGGGGTATTATATCAACCGCTCAGCATGTAGGGCCTGGATTAGTATTTTCCACTAATTACCCCTTTACTGCACAGATGGTGGGAGATGAGGTGGGAGAAGGGGGCATTGGGCTGAATGAAGGGGCCCTGATACATAACTTCCAGGGTGGTAGAGGATGTTTAATATGCAGAGGAGGTAGGTGTGTATAGTGGAGTGGGCTTATTATTCATAATTTTCTGGTGGGAGGACAGCTTGCTTGACTGCAGATATCTCCAGTTCCTGGAAATAGATTTCTTAAATTTTAATGGAATTAAAAACTAGAGAATCCCACCTACCAAATGGTATTGGGGGACTAGGGGATCAGAGTTCAGGAGGCAGAGCAATCTGCCATAGGGTTACCACCTTTTTGTTGAGAGATTCCCGGACAGTGGCCCGCCCCTTGACACACCCACTGCCCCGCCCATGTCCCGCCCCCAGCTCCGCCCTTTGGCCCGCCTTATGTTGATTTTTTTTTTAACATTTGCTTCAATTTCATTCTTGATTTTGCATACCATAATGCCAGTTACATGTTACGACATACACCGCAATGCCCATTACACGATATGCCAGGATTGAAAAAGTTTTAAGGGAAGGAGGAACAATACAGACAGTGCGCGCCGAAGGCGCGCGGCCAAAATTTTCAACATAATGCCGATTACACGTCACACACCCATTACATAGTGTACAAAATGCCATAGTATACCACCTGCCATAATGCCTATTACACGTTATGCCACACAGCGTGATGCCCATTACACATTATGCTTATTACTTGTTATGCCAGGACTCAATTTTATTCTAAAATAGGGACAACACGGACACCGTAATGCTGATTACACATCACACACCCATTACATAGTATACCACATTCCATAATGCCCATTCCAAAATCTTCACTGACACACTGGTGACTACACTATTATTTGCTTTCAAAAGCTTGCTTGAAAAATAGTGATCGTCATCATCATACAACAACAACATACTATTGTATTGGGCCAGGCCCAGGCCAGCCACAGTTGTAAATCTGGCCACAGTTGTAAATCTAGAGAGAGAGAGTAGCTCCTGTGGCTGTGCTAAGTGCTGGCAGTGCTGGCTGGGCCTGGCTGGGAGGTTGGCTGGAGCAGGCCTGGCTGGGTGGTTGCGGCGGGCACAACTCAACATCGCCCAGGTGACTTGGGTGCGGCGCAGACGGGGACAGGGGACTGCCTGCCTGGACTGCGGTGACAGTATGGTGACAGTGTGGCCCTCTGCCCTCACAACACAGAAACACAGCGAGAGGGAAATAAGTAAACTCAACTTACAGTAGTATACTGAACTGAATAATATACAATATAAATGCTGATCCTGTGCCCACACACAGCCCGCTGCCCGCCCACCCACCACACTGCGGAACTTACAGTACTGGTACTGCTGAATAATATACTGCAGTGGCTGCGGATGCAATCATCATGCCACAGCGCTCACCGCCGGCACGTCCGTCGCGTCAGGCAGCCGCACTCTGTCTCACGTGGTGTCACTGCTGTCAGGCGGGCGGGCGTGTGTCATGCGGCAGCGCCGCAGCCGCTGCCCGCAGGAGGAGTCGGACACCACGTCACACACAGTGACACACACAACTGTGTCCCGCCTCCCTCCTCCTCCAAGCGAGCGTCGCGGCGGAGTGACCGTGTCACTCAAGATCAGGGGTGGGCAACTATATCGGCTGGGGGGCCGCTTTACACTTCAAGTAAATATTCGAGGGCCGTGTGTGTGTGTGTGTGTGTGTGTGTGTATATATATATATACACACACAGTGTTACACACACGTATGTATGTGTGTATATATATATATATATATATACATACACACACACACACACACACACAGTGTTACAGTGTGTGTGTGTATGTATATATGTATATACATACACACACAGTGTTACACACATGTATGTATGTGTGTATATATATATATGTATGTATATATATATATATATACACACACACACACACACACAGTGTGTGTGTGTGTGTGTGTGTGTGTGTATATATATATATATACATACACACACAGTGTTACACATGTGCATATGTATATATATTATTTACATAGCTCTGCAGCAACAAATTACTTGTAAAAGAGTAGCCTTCTTTGGTGGTGGATTCGGAGCCTGCCAGAGGGGAGCCAGGACAGGAGACAGTGCCCGCCGCTGAAGCATGACCGCGCCATCCCCCCCACAGCATTACTGGGAGTGTGGGAGGGGACGCGGTCACGCAGCAGCCACCTCCCCGCCATTGGTTGGTGCGGCCGCCGCGTGACCGCGTCCCCTCCTACAATCCCAGTACTGCTGTGCGTGCGGGGATGGCGCGGCTCGGGACCCTTCTGATGTCTGCCACTCACACACAGTCTCTGATGGCTGCCCGCACCGCAGTAATGTAATCTGCGGTGCCGGCGCAGCGGGCGGGGGGGGGGGTTGGAGATCAATTCCCGGACTATGTATAGTCCGGGACAGCCACCCTTCCGGACTCCGGACGCCGGTGTCAATTACCGGACTGTCCGGAGTAATCCCGGACGGGTGGTAACCCTAATCTGCCAACGAGTATATAAAACTACATACCAGGTGTGTGGAGCTGGAGCAGTAACCAGCTGCTGGAAGGCTGATATCTCTGGTTCTGGGAGAAGTAGAGACAAGCTTCAAGTGTCCATCAAAGGGGGAGAGTCCCAGCTTTTGGAATATACTGTATCCTCAGAAAAACTCTAGGTCAGACAGAACCTAAAATATCTGACTGGGAAGAGCAATTAACAGGCTTGGATGGGGACCACTGCTTTGAAGTCAGATATCTCTGGTTCCCAGGGGCCGATTTTTAAAATTCTTGTACCCATGGAAAGAGGGGACCCTCAGCTTTCAGCATAGGGCCCTTAGACTCCTGGGGGGGTTTCTGGGTACTCAGACCCCCCCCCCCCCCCCCCCCTGCGTGCGCTACTGGGCTGCACCTAGTTATTGCTTGCTAAGTGGTCTATGTACTAAGCATTGTAGAGCGATAAAGTGGACGGAGATAAAGTACCAGCCAAACAGCCCCTAACTGCCATGTTACAGGCTGTGTTGAGAGAAATGCCAGGTAGGAGCTGGTTGGTACTCTTATTTCTCTCCAAGGCCTGAAATAAGACTTTAGCTTTATACATATTACCTGGTTGGGAAGGGTGGGGACAGGCACAGCATTCTTACATTGGGGGTTATTCAGACCTGATTGCTGCTCTGTTAAATTTCTGAGCCCTGCGATCAGGTAATTGCCATCCCACCAGAGTGAAATCCTGCCCCGTACAAGCCTGTGAATTGCTTTGCACCGCTTGCAAAAATATCACAGCCGATCACCACTGAATGATCCTCCAGTGTGCGCAGTCTGTGCGTAGCCCAGGACTTACTCAGCGGCTGCCATAGAAACAGGCTCATCGGGGCGGAGCTGACAACACATGACTTCCCCTAGAACACCCGGGCATGCCTGCCTTTTCCCTGACACTCCCAGGTAACGTCTGGTTACCACCCGTAAATAACTTCCTGTCAATCACCTTGCCTACGGCCAGCGATAAGAAAGTAGCAGGATTTTATCACAGGATGGCCTCGTACTTTGAGCTGTACGCCTGTGCCATCTGTTTTTAATTGCCTGGTCTGCGAATTACCAGCCATCCGATCGAGTTTGAATAACCCCCTCCCCCGCCATAGTGGGAGTAGGCCAGCACAGACAAACTTGGCTCGTGACACAATAATTATTGTCACCTTTGCCTCATTGTTTTCATTTAGGAAAATATTAGAGCAACTCCGTTAATTGTCTTGTAACCCAGACTCTTGCTGCTGAGTGTTTATATATCTGGCTTCTCACCCAATGCATGCTGTAATTATGTATTGTTATCCTAATAGCCTAATATAGGCCCAGAGCCGTAGCCAGCATTAAGTAGTGTATGTGCTCCGCTGCGACGTGTTTGGAACAGAGATTTATAGCTAATTCTGCCCTGTTCCATTTACCTGCACACTCCTTGGATATCTGAAACATCACATTTACCCTACAGACTATGGAGACATCCCCATTAGCAGAGGTAGACCTGCCAACCTTCTTCGTTTAGAAATCAGGATTTTGAAATCATCCACCCAAATTCACTGAAACCAAGTGCCTGATTCTGTACCGCTCACTTAACACCGCCCGACCATAGGCCCCCACCCCCCCTGCATCCTCTCAGTAATATTCAAGGAGATGTACGCGAATACATCCCCTCACATGCGGCCAGTGGTGATTTCTCAAATGATCCTGCGAATACATCCCCTCACATGCGGCCAGTGGTGATTTCTCCAATGATCCTGCGAATACATCCCCTCACATGCGGCCAGTGGTGATTTCTCCAATGATCCTGCGAATACATCCCCTCACATGCGGCCAGTGGTGATTTCTCAAATAATCCTGCGAATACATCCCCACACATTCGACAATCAAATGATTTCTCTCCCCTTTGGAAATAAAAGTGAGTCTAAACTGACGGAGTCTGCTGAAGAGGGAGCGGGCACTTACATCATGTGATGTCAGCCGCCCGCCCCTGGCAGGCATCGACCACACACACGTTCCCAGGGGGATGGCCATAAAATGCTGAGCGTTCCTATGATGTCACCCCCGTTCCTCCCCTGCCCGTATGAACACATGTGATACTCGCCGAACGCGGTCACGCATGGGGGCTGCATATCACATAACCGAGCAGTCCCAATGTGCCACCAAGTGTTGAAGCTTCAGCTTTACATCATGAAGCCCAGGGGCGTAACTATATATTCCTAGGCCCCATAGCAAAAGTTTTTAAGGGCCCCCTAGTTAGCAAGTGATGGTGATACATGTATGTAAAACATATTACTTAGACAGTAAAGATGGGCCCCCTTCAGCTCTGGGCCACATAGCAGCTGCACCTCTGTCACCTATGGTAGTTACGCCCTTGATGAAGCCTCACCTTCTTTTTGACGATTGATGTTGGCCAAACTTCCAGCCAACATTACAGGTGTATTACTATATTATATCAATGCTTCCTAAATACTGCTTGGGAATGAATCTGGAGTAAGAACCCCACTGAGGTCACATCTTTATTTACAGCTCTATTTGTCAGCGACATTACTAGGTTCTCAGAAGACTTGGGGTCAGACTTTTTGCCAACAAAGACCAAGCCTCGGGGGACTTCTGCTCATTTAATATACATATGTTTATTATTTTTTCACCTCCTCCTATTCATACTCATTATAAACAACTGTGATTTCACCTTTGACAGAATTATTTAAATGGGAAGCTTCTGTGAGCGGAGTCAGGGGTGGGTGGTGGCTGAGAAGAACGAGAGTCGCCATAGCTCAGGCCTTTACAGATGACAATGCATCCAAAGCATTTGTATCATTCCATAGATAACCAAGGCCCTTATTCTGATCGGTGCGGCCGGAGCCGCATATGCGGCTCCGACCGCACAGACGAATCCCCGCCTTGCGTACGGATCGCCACCTCCGTCCGTACGTGGATATGTGGCGATCCGTATGAAAGTGGACGGGGATACGCCTCCTCCACCTTGGGAGCAGCCCCTGCATTCGATGGTCGCCGAACATCGAATGCAGGGCCGCACGCTCCACCAGGTCCCGCAACACAAGACCACACGGACACTTGTCCGTGTGAAATCTTGTATTGGGGCGGGCAGCTGACATCCGGCGATGTCAGCTGCCCGCCCCCTACACGCGCGTCATGGCCTCATTACCATGCATACGCCCCGCGTTTGCATGGGAACGCCCATGAAACGCGGGGCGTATGCATAGGGAAATGAGGCTAAGTAGCCCCTCACGCCCCTATCCGCCCCCTTTGCGGCGGTCAAAAAAAGTGTGCGGTGATTTCGCCTGCACATGCGCAGAGTGCCCTCTGCACATGCGCAGAGCGAAAACATCGGCGGAACGGCCGCATGCGGCCGTTTCCGAACCGATCAGAATAAGGGCCCAAGAGATGGTCCGACTTCTGCAATCCTTGACATTCTCTGACCAATCATCTTCTTGCCTTCTACATCACAAGTCTTCTCACCTTCGGGCAATATGAACATACAACCCTCGATTCATCTAGTACAGTGGTTCCCAACTATAGTCCTCAAGAACCCCCAAAAGGCCATGTTTTCAGGATTGTAGAAGCAAGTGGGATCATTTCTGATCCAGCAAAATAGATTAACGCACCCGTGCATGATTAAATAGATCCCCCAAACCTGACCTGTAGGGCATATATAAGAACTCCAGTTGGGAACCACAAATCTAGTAAACTGGGCCGCAGGAAAACAGACAGGTCTAGGCCCATGGGGTTCTCACATTATCAGCACTGGAGGCTTTTAGTTTCTACAGGACCTTTGTCGCCATAAATGGAATTACAGGTGGATACACCCATTCCCCTGTGTTATTCTTCTTCATATGTCTTTACTCATAATAACTAGTAATAAAGGGGTTTATTCTAGTTCATTCTTTCTGACAAAATCCTTCTTAGATGGACAAAACCATGTGCACTGCAGGGGGGCAGATGTAACATGTGCAGTTAGAATTAGATTTGGGTGAGTTATTTTGTTTCTGTGCAGGGAAAATACTGACTGCTTTATTTTACACTGCAATATAGATCTCACTTTGAAGTAAAACCCCACCCAAATCTAATTCTCTCTGCACAAGTTACATCTGCCCCACCCGCAGTGCACATGGTTTTGTCCATCTAAGAAGGATTTTGTCAGAAAGGATGAACTAGAATAACCCCCAAAGTCCCAGGAATAACAGAACAGGTGGAAGATGAGAGGTAGGTACAAATGTGTGGGCTGTTATGGGGCCTCAGCTGGAGTGCTGCACATATTTGGATTTGTATACGGCTGATTCTGCTTGTGGGCACCTGCTGGTTATGGAACTTGTGTACACACACACGTACACACACACAACACACACACACAACACACACAAACAAACAGTTTTCAAACAAACTTCTCTTTTGACAGTTACACAGGAAGTTGTGGCTATTGTCACATTATGGCATTTCCTCATGTAATTATATTGCATTAGAATTGAAGGGAACATGCTATTATGAAATTCCTCCCAGATTGATGTGTGTGTCTGTCTACCTACCTGTATACTGTAAGCAGAGCAGCAGTAAGCTGAGTAGGAGGGACAAGGGCCTAGCAGTAAGTGCAGAGAAACAGTAAGCTGAGTAGCAAAGATGAGGGCCTAGCATTAAGTGCAGAGCAGCAGTAAGCTGAGTAGGAGGGATGAGGGCCGAGCAGTAAGTGCAGAGAAGCAGTAAGCTGAGTAGGAGGGATGAGGGCCTAGCAGTAAGTGCAGAGCAGCAGTAAGCTGAGTGAGGGTTGAGGGCCTAGCAGTAAGTGCAGAGCAGCAGTAAGCTGAGTGAGGGTTGAGGTCCTAGCAGTAAGTGCAGAGCAGCAGTAAGCTGAGTAGGAGGGGTGAGGGCCTAGCCGTAAGTGCAGAGCAGCAGTAAGCTGAGTAGGAGGGATGAGGGCCTAGCATTAAGTGCAGAGAAGCAGTAAGCTGAGTAGCAAAGATGAGGGCCTAGCATTAAGTGCAGAGAAGCAGTAAGCTGAGTAGGAGGGACGAGGGCCTAGCAGTATGTGCAGAGCAGCAGTAAGCTGAGTATGAGTGATGCAGTCCTAGCAGTAAGTGCAGAGGGGCAGTAAGCTGAGTAGGAGGGATGAGGGCCTAGCATTAAGTGCAGAGCAGCAGAAAGCTGAGTAGCAAAGATGAGGGCCTAGCATTAAGTGCAGAGAAGCAGTAAGCTGAGTAGGAGGGACGAGGGCCTAGCAGTAAGTGCAGAGCGGCAGTAAGCTGAGTGTGAGGGTTGAGGGCCTAGCAGTAAGTGCAGAGCAGCAGTAAGCTGAGTGTGAGGGTTGAGGGCCTAGCAGTAAGTGCAGAGCAGCAGTAAGCTGAGTAGGAGGGACGAGGGCCTAGCAGTAAGTGCAGAGCGGCAGTAAGCTGAGTGTGAGGGTTGAGGGCCTAGCAGTAAGTGCAGAGCAGCAGTAAGCTGAGTAGGAGGGACGAGGGCCTAGCAGTAAGTGCAGAGCGGCAGTAAGCTGAGTGTGAGGGTGGAGGGCCTAGCAGTAAGTGCAGAGCAGCAGTAAGTTGAGTGTGAGGGTTGAGGGCCTAGCAGTAAGTGCAGAGCAGCAGTAAGCGGAGTGTGAGGGTTGAGGGCCTAGCAGTAAGTGCAGAGCGGCAGTAAGCTGAGTGTGAGGGTGGAGGGCCTAGCAGTAAGTGCAGAGCAGCAGTAAGTTGAGTGTGAGGGTTGAGGGACTAGCAGTAAGTGCAGAGCAGCAGTAAGCTGAGTGTGAGGGTGGAGGGCCTAGCAGTAAGTGCAGAGCAGCAGTAAGTTGAGTGTGAGGGTTGAGGGCCTAGCAGTAAGTACAGAGCAGCAGTAAATCAGACTTTTATTGACTCTGTTTCTGTCTCTCTCTTGGATCCAGGGCTCTGGTCCTTTATGTGGTTTGTGTGCTTCTGTTTCCTGGCGAACCAATGGCAACGGACGGAAAAGACAAAAGAGGTGGACCAAGCCGCCGACGCTGCCAGGGCGGCCATTGCCTTCTCCTTCTTCTCTATCATCTCCTGGGTAAGTGGCTGGTTATGTAGGCCAGACTTCACTGGAATATAAAGTCCCTGCCACAGTGGAGCTTACACCCTGTATTCCCCACCACACGCACACACATTCATTGTAGGGGTGATTTTGTTGTCATGAGTATTTCAAATTATTTTGGTGTCACCTGTCGACATGCTTCAGGTAGTGTAACGCGTACCCTTGCATGGCGGCTCAGTGTCTCGCTACGGTCGTGCAATATTATATAATCCCTCTATACCGACATGGATGATGAAGTAAGACTAAGACGGTTAAAAAAACAAAAGGCATGAAAAACTCATGTCGTCCTTGTCATATGCCTACTTTTTTCATGCCATACTTTTTGATCATGTCGACCTATATATGTATGTTGACCTTTTGGGGTAGACTCATTGACTCTCAATCTAGAGAATGTAGATCTATCAGCCGGAACCAGATTTATCAAGGCTTCGAGAGAGATAAAGTGGAGACAAAAAACAATCAATCAGTTACTTACTTTGTTTTAAAAATGACAGGAGCTGGTTGGTTAGTACTTTAGCTCTCTCCAACCTTTGATAAAGCTCCCACCCAACATTACCTTCCAACCACCCGGCCTAGAATCCGCTACAAGATAAGGGGGCAGATGTATTAAACCTAGCAAAGAGATAAACTGGAGATAAAGCGGATGTAGATAACGCACCGGCCAATCAGCTCCAAACTGTCATATTTCAAACACAGCTGATTGGCTGGTGCGTTATCTCCCTCCACTTTATCTCCAGGCTTAATACATCTGCCCCAAGTGCCTAATATATACAAAGCGGTGAACGTGGTGCGCGCCATCGTCACAGAATAAGGTCACCGCTAGTGGCGGCTCCAGAGGACCCGCAGGTTCTAATTGAACTCTCAAATTGAGTCTCCTCTGGACCACACATCAGGAGCCTACATTTGTTTCCATAGCAACCTGTTTCTAATACAGAAATAAACGTTCGAATATGAAATCACGGTATTTATTGGGCTGACTTTTTAGGACGTGACTCGAAATCCAATAAATATGAAGAATGAAAACAAACAAGTAAAATGTTCAATAGTGGCACCTGTGTAGTGTATGCTGGTGCGGCGGTCGCTAGGCTGGTGCTAAGTCTTCTGGGTAATGTCTGTGGCTGGGGTGCATGGTGGACGCTGAGGGTGGGGGGAGCTAGTGTATAACACCGTACAATGCACCTTAATCATGTCAAAGGCTCAGTGGCGTAACTAGGCATTTTGCGCCTCACTGCCAAAGAAGTTTCTGGCACCCCCCATGCATTAATTATAAATGCTCATTGGGGTATGGGTCACAGAGTCGACACACTAAAGGTCGACAGGGCTAAGGTTGAACATGAAATAGGTCGACATAACAATAGGAAGGTCGACATGAATTTTTTATGTTTTTATTTTGTCCCCAGCGGCGCCGGCGCCCCCCACACCACCGCTTGGACTGCAGTATACGGTCTCTAGATAGACAAGCATTAGGTCGACAAGAATTAGGTTGACACCACTAGGTCAACATGCATGAAGGTTGACATGATGGAAGGTCGACAGGGTCATTAGGTTGACACAAGCATTTGGTAGACATGGGCATGGTCGACAGTCACTTTTTTTGAGCCGAAAACAGGCGATATTTCATGCCCTACCATCAGGGCCGGTGCTAGGGTGTTCGGCGCCCTCCTGCAATCTATAAATTTGCGCCCTCCCTGCACATCAGAGGCACGCACTGAAAAAAGGGCGTAGTCTCACAAGAAATAGATGTAGACACACAATAGTATCCCCATTACAAATTATGCCGCACGGTAGCACAATCTTATTCACATTACACAACACGTAGTGCCCCTGATTCTTATGACACCACAGTTTCCCTGCAGTGCAGCATGGTTTTGTCCATTAGAAAGAGAATTTGCTTTTGCAAATGAACCAGAATCAGGCCCAATGTCCACAGGAGCAGCACTGCTTACAAACCATGCCCCTAGTAGCATCGGTGTCACTAACACACATATTGTCTGCAGTAGCAGCACCGTTTAATGCATAATGCCCCTAGTAACAGCGCTGTTTACCCACATAATGCCCATAGTAGCATCGGTGTCACTTATTGTCTGCAGTAGCAGGACCGTTTAAATGCATAATGCCCCTAGTAACAGCGCTGTTTACACACATAATGCCCCTAGTAACAGCGCTGTTTACACACATAATGCCCATAGTAGCAGCGCTGTTTACCCACATAATGCCCATAATCGCAGTGCTGTTTACACACATAATACCAATAGTAGCAGCTCCCTTTACACACATAATGCCCATAATAGCAGCACCGTTTACACAAAAAATGCCCTCAGTAGCAGCGCTGTTTACACACATAATGCCCATAGTAGCAGTGATTTTTAGAGAGTGCGTACGCGTGTAAGAATTTATGTGCATGTGCAGCCTCTGTGAGCGAGCGGGCATGGCAAATTGATTATTTGCCGACCACTCACAGGGGGGGTGGCAGGCCATCGTCGTGCCCATGGGAACGCCCTGCGTTTCATGGCCATTCCCATGGAAATTCACCCATGAAGTGGGCGTGTGGAGTGGGCAGCTGATGCCAGTCGCTTCCTGAACTGGGCGCTCGCAGATGTAAGACACCAGAGAGGTGCCCTACATCTGCGAGCACTTGGTCAGCGACCATCGAATGATTTTGCTCCCGCCCCCACAAGGCTGCGAAATGGATGTTTATGCAAAACATCCATTCGCATGCCTGCGGGGAAATTCGGCGTGCAAGGGCGGGCAGACGTTCGTGCGGGTTCTGGGCGGCGCTTAGAGGATCCACAAAGCTGCAAATTGCAGCTTTGCTGGTCAATTAGAATCAGGCCCAATGTTCCCAATAGCTGCACCACTTCTATAAATAATGACACACACACACACACACACACACACACTCCTTCTCTCACTGATTGTCCCCACTTACTTAATAAAGTTGCTTGGCTGCCAGTGTGACACAGGAAATGCTCTCCCGATTTTCCCGTTTAGCCACGCCCCCTATGTCCCATGTAGCTCCGCCCCTTTTCGGGACCAGCGGCGCTGACTTTCTAATGCATTTGAAGGAAGTGGGAGTCTGGGACGGACTGGTGGGAGGATTTCCTAGCTGCCGGCGCTGCTGCCTGCCTGTCCTACGCTTTGACAGGCAGCAGCAACCAGCAGAACCACTGAGCAGAGCAGAAATCAGCGGGGATGCAGAGCGGGGAGGGACAGCGCCTCTTTAGCCTGGCGCCTCCCTGCTTTGCATCTCTCGCTGAGTGGGTAGCGCCGGCCCTGCCTACCATCCACTACTAGGGCGTGGTGGGAGAATAAAGTAGTGTGCCGGGCGTAGCAAGCCATGCGCGGGGAACCGGTTCGGTGTCCGTGTCAACTGTGTCGACATTCGGGTAAAAAAACAGTGAAAAACCCCATGTCGACCTAATGACCATGTCGACCTAACCCCATGTTGACCTTCAGTTATGACGTCTATGACACAGCTGGAGCTCTATGCCATTCCGAACTGATTCACTGGCGGTGGGTGTGGCTCCCCTATTTGAATTTTGAACTGTGCTGCAGCCCAACCTCTGGAGCCTCCACTGGTTACAATGGTTCATGTATTGTCAATTGTGGACTCCCCCATTTGTACAAGCCGCCCATGCCCGAGTCTGTATGTGTGCTTTTGGAGGGCTACTTCAAGAAGACAGTGCTATGGGGCCCACAGAGTTCTTATCCTGCCCCTGCATTCATCTCTTATTTATTATTCTCATATAACTAAGAGCTGCCCTACTTGTTCTGCTACAGTGAGCGGGAAGATACGCCCTCGGCAGTGGCACAATCCATTGGCAGGACACATGCTAGCCATTGCCAACAAAGGGAGTATCCTCGCTGTACTCAGAAGACATAATAAAGGGAGACGAGGAGGGGAAACATGAAATAGCACCCCCCAGTGGTCATGCTTTATAAGTTCACATTTATTTTCTGCTCTGTGCTTTATTTACTACTGCTGCCCTGTGTAATTAGATTGTGAATGTTGCCAGGATCATCTTAACAGCACTGTAGGCCCTGGGCAAAGCATATCATAGGGAACCATTTAAAAAATGTCATAAAATGCCCCTCCTGTGGTCCTGCGCAATCTCTCCACATGCTTCCAGACAGAGACTGGCTGCCAGCATGCTGATTGGAGGATAGCTCCAGTCATCCACCAATGAGGATGCTAGCAGCCATTCACTGTCTGGCTGCAGGAAAGGAGACAACTAGGGGATGCCGCGTGGCTGCTCTGATTGTTGACCACCTCTGCTTGAAGAATCCTGGGCAGCTGCCATCAGGGGAACGCCCAGCGATGTATGGGCATCTGCATGAAAGTATTCAACGTTCCCCTGGATGCGCAAGTGGGGCGTCCCTTTCCGACGATCGTCAATGGAAATAAAAGTCAGTTTAGACTTTTATTATGGAACAGGAGAGAAATCATTCGATGGTCGGCTTATAGCGAATGATTTCACTCCCCTTCTGCCACATGTGAGGGTCTGAATTTGAAGTTGGTGTTGCTGTTCCCATAACTTTCCCTCTCCTGGCCAATCAGCAAGGAGCTTTCAGAAGGTCAGAAACGTAGCAGAGGCTGAACAATGAGGTTTATTAGAGGCCTGATTTATATTAGAGCAGGCATGTCCAAACGATGGCCCTCCAGCTATTATGAAACTACACGTCCCATCATGCCTTGCCACAGTTTTGCTATTAGGGAATGCTATAACTGTGGCAAAGCATGCTGGGATGTGTAGTTTCACAACAGCTGGACGGCCACAGTTTGGACATGCCTGGGTTAGAGGCTTACGCTGTCAGAGGCCCTGACTCCTTATCTGATTATCTTGAGACGTCTGCAAAAATGCTGAAACCCCCCTTCCCCCAATGTGCTTCTCATGTCCTGCCATGTATGAACCCTAATGTCTCAGTCTGTCCCCCCTTTTATTTCAGGGGTACCTGTCACTCTGCTCCCTGAAGAAATGTAAACAGTTAGCCTTTGTCGAAGAAGAGTCAACATCTCTCCCAATCCTCTGATACCCCCCTCTCCCCTCTCTGGGGCTCCAATTAACAATGACTCATCATATTAACATAGATTAATAAACTCAGATGAATTGCTTTGCTCTCTCCCCACTTGGACATGTTGGTGTATAATACTGCTTTCACATTGCAGAAATGGGTAATGACACGGTATTCTTAAATGGGACTTTAAAACGGGTCTGAGCCTTGAGACCTTTCACATTGCAGGTGAAAACCGTTTTAAAAATCATTTAATACCATTCAAACATTCAACCCGTTTAACCCCCAAGGGACACGTTTCAAGCCATTGAAATAGAGCTGTTCAAACTGCCCAAAAAACGGCTTTAAAACGTGTAGGACTCTGCTTTTTAACCGTGTTGAAATACCGGTTAACTTTAACCGGTAAATCAACTCTGGCACTTTCACATTGCAGCCTTAAACGTTTTAAAATGAAAAAAAAACGGCAATATACAGTTTTAAAAGTGCAGTGTGAAAGGGGTATTAGTGATACGCAGAACTGGCACTGAAACATCAGTGTTAATAATAAAAGGATAGCCACTAATAGCAAAAAAAAAAACATTCTTATTCATTAAAAAAATATTGACAATACTAAGTTTAAAAACATATATTAAAAAAAAATTCATGCATACATCATATAATAGATGTAACTTTAAGCCACAATCCCAAATCCTAGTTAATTCAGTTTATAAACCTCACGAGTTGGTCCAATATAAACTAAAGCAGCCCAGTACTTAGCAGTAGTCATGGGTACCAGAAAGGTGGAACGGTTTGTCCATGCAGGCCTTTAGCAAATGTCCTTGCAGAAGAGAGTGGGCCATCCATCATGAACCAAATGAACTGGTCCAATTCAACGTTTGGGAACCCATTGGTGTGGTAGAAGGCTTGACGCGTTTCGCTTTAGCATTGCGTAATCTCCTCAGTTTATAGGAGAATGATCAATTGGCATCCAGTCCGTCACACCCAATCCATTCCATCAGTTATAAACCTATTAACCAATCAAATTCACTCTGAACTGTTGTTAAGGCATTCTTTGACCGCTCTGCTAATCCTTTATTAACCCTTTAACCCGACCTCTCATACAGGTTCTAATGACTTTGAAAGCCTTCCAGAGATTCCAACTAGGAACCGATATGTCTCTGTTTGCAACGGACCAGTTTGGCACCGGAACCAACGCAGGATATCCGGATCACCCCACGGGCAGTGGCATTGAAAGCACGGAAGCCTATCAAAGCCCTCCTTTCACTGAAAATGCAGACATCAGCCCCAAGGGGTACCAGGCACCGTCTTACTGATGGAGAAGAGGACCACGGATGGTTGTACGCAGACATATAACGAGTGCACTGATGAAGTGCAGAGAATCCAATGACTACCGCGTTCTGCCGTACATTCTAGATGTGATTATCAGTGCTGGAATTATCCTTGTAGTTAGATGTACAGTGCACTATGTACTGTGATATTGAATGCTTGTGTGTGATTTCTTCAAAAAGGTTTTTTTATTTTAATTTTTGGTAAGTGTTCCCTCTAAGGTAGGGATGTCCCACTACTAATCTCCAGCTATTATTGTATTAAAATGACCTGGAAAGGACGGTAGGTTCGTTAAATCTACCTTTTACATGTAGGGATTATTAAATTGAAGACTCCTAGCAAACCCCCATCAACTGGTCAACAATTAAAAATCCATTTTTCGGCAGTTTTAAAAACCCACAGTGGTATAGGTCATTTTTAGCTACGTTTAGACTATTTTACGTAATACCGATCTACATGATCAATAATGGGCGAAAAAGGCCACAATTTTAGGATAGCTTTAGCATTTTCTACACAATTCATGCACTCAGGCTTATTGCCCTCGTTCGGTCAGATTAACGTTCAACTTTTGAAATGACCAGGTTGAGGAATAGGAACGAGGAAGTCCAGGAGGCAAAAGAAATTGGCGCTCCCGGCAGGAACAACAGAAGATTCTAGCGATCACTAAAAGTGATTATTTTCCATAGTATGGAAGTATACTCCGCATGGCTGAAATACCATATAAATATCAAAATTCACTTCTACTGTAATGTGTAAAAATGAAAGAAACTGTGGGGCAATAACAGCTGCCTCAGTACAGTCATGGGGTAGCCATAAGTAATGGGGTCTCTGTCAGCAATAATAATCTTTTTAGCCCTTTACTTTAAATATTAAGGACTAATGACTCCTAGCCGGTAACAAGAACTATAATGTAGCTCTGTAAAGCCAGTATAAAGCCATTAATAAAAAAATAAGTAGAATAGATGACTCAAGCATAAACTTTTAAGTGTAGGTATAATTTTATGGGCTGAACAAAAGATTTTTCTTTTGGAAATTGTAGGAGGTACGCAGCAGGATAAGACCTTTTCATATCCCTTAATTAAATGTGTTGCATTGCGAAGATACAATTATAAATAGGCCTGTTAATGTTCCCCGAAGTCTGAGCTGGAGCAACTCAGATTTCCATGGCAACCAAGCATCTTCCTAAGCAACAACAGCACCACTCGCTGGCTAAAGGTGAGAACGAACATTTTCAAACATAAATTAGCCAATCGTGCAGCTCCCAACACTAATTATAGCCAATTTAGTATAGATTCAATAAACAGTGCATTTACAGTACAAGGGATGCTACTTTGAATGCAGAGAACACACAAGCAATTGATTATTTTCCTCAGCAACATGTCATAGAGGCACAAAATGGCTGCCTCAGGCAGCCATTTTGTGCCTCCATGACATGTTGCTGAGGAAAACAATTCATAGGAAGAATAGTCCGGCATACAACATGGCTGCCTCCGGCATTTCACCAGGACCACTTCCATGAGAGACCTATGTAGTATTTCCCAGAATCCTACTGTGATGGACAGAGACTTTAATGGACAATTTCAAAACAGGAGTTATGGACAATAAAATAACAGTACACTTTCTTCCTGGTCCCAGGCAGCCTTCCAGCAACATGTAGCAAACCCGTCGTAGCTAGGAATATACCATATGCTGTACATTTTGGGGTTCTTAGAGGGAACACTGGAGGTGGAATTTGCTCTTATTATGAGAAATGTTCTGTTGACATTCAGTTTATGTGCCTGTCAGATAATGTGCGTCCAGTGCACCGTGTCGACTTCTCTACCTATATGTATAATCGTGTCACTGATGGTGTTTGTGGCTGCAGCTCCCCCTGCTGTGGTAGTTTGTGAATTTAATGCGCACAAATGGTCACTTTTATAAATACGAACATTGGGCCTAATTCGACATGGATCCCTAATCAGAAAATTTGTGGATTGAGGGACATTTGTACGACCGCGCATGCCGACCAAATGCACTGGGCATGCGTGAGGATAATTAGCGACTAAAAATGCATAAACGCAATGTGGCCAGAGATTGGCTGACAGGAAACCGGGGTTTAGGGGTGGAAACCGGACCTTTTCTGAACTAGACCCCAAGGCTTTAGATCAGGCATGTCCAAACTGTGGCCTTCCAGCTGTTGTGAAACATCCCAGAATGCCTTGCCATAGTTTTAGCATTCCCCAATAGAAAAACTGTGGCAAGGCATGATGGGACTTGTAGTTTCACAACAGCTGGAGGGCCATAGTTTGGATATTCCTGCTTTATATCCTGTAACGAATTGATAAATTCCTTGCTATGTCTTTCAGTAACCGTCTAGTGTAAGCCGCAGCAGGGGGTGACCTACTTATGAACAGTACGGGAGAATATTATGGTTTCAGTTCTTTCAATATTGGTACTTGTTTCCTAGAACGGCCACAATCGTGAGTGATCGTGGCTCTTAATTAAGGGACACGATCCTCACGATGTGGCCGATTTTTTACAATTTTTTCCCTTTGATTGACAGAAATCGGGTCAATCGGTCGGTCGCGACCAATTAAAATCGGCCGCGATGCGACCGACCGATTGACCCGATTTTTCCATAGACTTCAATGTTAAAAAATCTTTTAACATTGAAATCGGGAGGATCTTGTCGGTCTTGTGCCATTATAATGGCACAAGATGAGATGGACTTGATTAAGTCCATCTCACATAGGGAAAAATGATAAAAAAGGTGAAATGGGCCAATATGACCCATTTCACATTTTTTATGTGCCCGCCATGACCCCACGATAGACGTCAACCCGAAGCGTGGCGAGCGCAGCGAGCCCGCGAGGGGCGGCGGTGCGCGTCCTCCGACCTTTTCATTCCCCTACTATCCACTAGGGCGTGGAGTGAGAATAGAATAGTGTGGCGAGCGCAGCGAGCCACCGAGCCCGAAGCGTGGCGAGCGCAGCGAGCCCCGCGAGGGGACGCGTATACCTGTGAAGTTATACGCTGCGCTCGCCACGCTTCGGGCTCGGTGGCTCGCTGCGCTCGCCACACTATTCTATTCTCACTCCACGCCCTAGTGGATAGTAGGGGAATGAAAAGGTCGGAGGACGCGCACCGCCGCCCCTCGCGGGCTCGCTGCGCTCGCCACGCTTCGGGTTGACGTCTATCGTGGGGTCTAGCCCACTTAGTAACATTTGGGGGGGCAATTGAAAATAATCAGGTGAAAAAAAAAAAAATCGGGTGAAAAATCGGTCGGTCGGATCGGTCGCATCGCATGCGACCAAATCGCATGCGATGCGATCGATCCGATTTTTTATCTTACGACCACAACGATCTAAATCGTTGTGGCCGTGCTAGGAAACAAGTACCTCAATATTTAATATACAACTTACAAATATTAGCCTTTGTATTCAAATACCAGTAGGGAAATGGGGGGATGACTACAGAGATAGCCATGGTCCTCTTATCTGTTCCAATGTAGCAGGGAGGAGAGTACATACAGCTTTCTGTATTGAAGCAAAGCTTGTTTTGTAAATGCTAATACTACACCTGCCACTGGGGGGAGCTCTGCAGCCCTTGATATAAACCTCATTCCGAATCACAGCTGCCATAACTTTTGCTACACACTGAAATGTTTGACATAAGAATGCATTTTTACTAGCTTTTTAATGGTAGCCTTAGGGAAACGTTTTACATTTCAACAAAGACACCAAAATAAGACCATGGAACCTAATGATAGAAAGGATGGTTAGAAGACACTTTATAACCTGTGTAGTATAAGGATTATTATTGGCATATGTTTTTTACAAGACTATATTTCATGGATTATCGAATTGCACCAGTTCCTGCAAGGTGTAAACCTTGTTAGGCAACTTATATTGAGATGATATACAATTTTGGTAATACCTGCGCACTGAAAAGGGTTGGGGGTGATGAGCTGCGAGAGCACTTTGGGATCTGACTGTATCCCAAGGGTTAAATTCTATAGAGTGGAGGGTAGTGCTGCGCTCAATCTATGGCTAAACTCTATGTGATACACTTTGCTCTGATTTGTAATTCAATTATATCTGACACAATGTTTATTGTAACAAATTTTACTTAAAATGTTGCCAGGTATTGAAATTGACAAGCATGCAGTACTGTGGTCTTAACACTTCAAAAAGATGCACTAGTTGTAAACCACTGTGCAAGATCTGCAGTATTATCTCCCAGTCTGTATGTCCGTTAGAAAGTCTCAATGTCCCAATTTGCACTTATTTCAAAACAAACTGCATAAACTGCAGGATAATGAATCTCAGTTTTTTACTAGACTCTGTCTGAGGCGTCCCAACAAACAGTGGTCTAGTTTGCAAGTTTGCACAAGTCTTCGGGTACCCCTTTTACGTGTTGATTTTCTCAAATGGGTTTTCGGAGGGGGGGGGGGGACCGGTGCAGCTTAGGGTGCCGGTGTCAGGCTCGCTGCTGTACGGGATTGTGACAGTGATGTAGCGCTACAGCACTCGTACATCACTGTCACAATCCCGTACAGCAGCGAGCCTGACACCGGCACCCTAAGCTGCACCGGTCCCCCCCCCCCCTCCGAAAACCCATTTGAGAAAATCAACACGTAAAAGGGGTACCCGAAGACTTGTGCAAACTTGCAAACTAGACCACTGTTTGTTGGGACGCCTCAGACAGAGTCTAGTAAAAAACTGAGATTCATTATCCTGCAGTTTATGCAGTTTGTTTTGAAATAAGTGCAAATTGGGACATTGAGACTTTCTAACGGACATACAGACTGGGAGATAATACTGCAGATCTTGCACAGTGGTTTACAACTAGTGCATCTTTTTGAAGTGTTAAGACCACAGTACTGCATGCTTGTCAATTTCAATACCTGGCAACATTTTAAGTAAAATTTGTTACAATAAACATTGTGTCAGATATAATTGAATTACAAATCAGAGCAAAGTGTATCACATAGAGTTTAGCCATAGATTGAGCGCAGCACTACCCTCCACTCTATATTATATTGAGATGAGCAGCTATCCTAAATCCGGTATCAGGTCAGAGAGTCCATAGGGCAGCCAATCAGAGCACTAGACCGTGCAGAGCTAGACCAAACTGGCAGATGATTAGATAGAACACCCCCCAACTTGCAACCAATGAGAGCCTTACATTATTTGCATGACCAACCTGTAACCAATCAGGGCATTAGAATGTGCACTGTGCTAGACCAAAAAGCAGCTAGAACATTGGAAAGCCCACAGGGCTATACCAAACCAGAGGATTAGACCATTCACCTACCTGCAGCCAATGAGAACCTTAGCCCAGCCTTTCAACCAATCAGAGAATTAGAAGGCATACAGGGCTAGATCAAACTGCATCCAATCAGAGCATTAAAAGGTGTACAGGGCTATATTAAACTTTAACCAATCAGAGCTTTAGAAGTTTCAGTATGTTAGATCATTCTGTAGACTGGGTGAGGACATTTACCAACCAGTGTGAGCCCTATGGCATTCACAGGGCCACACCCCCTCTCAACCGACAGTGTTAGAACATGCATAAAGATAGGCTAGGGCTGGCCAAAAACGGTCCTCCAGATCTACCAACAGTCCACTTTTTCCAGACCACCTAGCTGGTGCACAGGTACAGTCATTACTCACTGTCACATTCCCCAGACCACCTAGCTCAGTGATAGCCTTGACACTCCAGCTGTTGTTGAACAACACATCCCAGCATGCCCTGCTACAGTTTTACTATTAGGCCATGCTAAAACTGATGCAGGGCATGCTGGGATGTGTAGTTCAACAACAGTTGGAGTGTCAATGTTAGCCATCACTGACCCAGCTGGTGCACAGGTGCAGTGTCATTATTGATAATAATGTTGCATTCTTAATGCACCAAAAATATTGTGCCATCATTGTAATATTTCTGTACTAATTTTCTGCTGGCGCAGTGGATTTTCCCAGTATACATTTGATTACCGGGGGACACAAATGAAAAAATTCACCAACTGAGGAAAAATTCCTCTCATGTTCTCAGTCGGCCCCTCACTGTAACCTACGCAGTGCACCATTCTTCAAGGGACTCTGCCCAGTCACTCTCAGAGGTGGCAGCCATGAACCAGTATGGACGACAAAGCATTGTTATCTCTGATAGGCTAATAATTACCCCACAAAATGGCTGCCTCCTTTTCTGAAACTCCCAACTGATGGCCTCATCTATAGCAATTCTCAATCACTCACCCATTACTCATGGGCCCCTCCAATAGATTTATCTTGCTGCCCTGCACACGATGTACCGCGTCAGCAGCCATGTTGTCACAGAGCCCCTCACGTCGGACTCCGAGGCCGCTCACAAATTGTCAGTTCTATGGTGTGGTGTGTGTGTGTCTGGACAAAGTAATATGTTTACAATTATCTGTATATATTGTATCTCCTGAAAGAACAATCTGTGATTGTGCGTTTTCAGTAGCGTCTTGTGTTCAAAACATATATCTTGTTTTTCTGTACATTATGAATTAAAAAAGTTAATGGAACAAGACTGTCGTCTGACTATCACCTAGTTACCAACCAAACCGTCTGAGGCAGCTATTACCTAGCGCTAATGGGTGTATTTACAAAAGTAAATGAACCGGGCACTTGTGAGCTGTTTTTCTTAAAGAAGTAAAGCAGCTGCCAGGGTGTGGTAAATAGTAAACTACAGGGTAAATATAGCAAGAAACACAAAGAAATAGGCAGCGCTGTATACAATTAACACATGGGATTGCCTGTATTTTAAATGTATATTAGATATTTATTATTACAATGATAAAAAATAAAGAATTGTAAAAAATGAATTAAAATTAAACATTAAAAATTGTAAATTACACATGTACCCTCCCCTGGCCTCTGCTATAATTGGTCCCTATTAGGGAAGGACAGTTCTGGCAACAAAGTGGCAGATTGGGCAAATTGGGACAAGATTTGAGATGTACAGTCAATTTTAAGATTATGAGGTCTCACCACTTGTAATTTAGGATTTTTCCGGGCTTGGGTCCGTTGTCCTCACTATTTCTGCGGAGATGTTTTCCTTTTTTGTAGGAGCAGCCACTGGAGGAATATCAAGGGCCTTGTGGAGCTTCCCTGGTGGTATCCTTGTTTGTTTCTCGCTTGAGTGGTACTCAGATTGGTTGGTGCCCAAATGAATGGTCTTTTAGAATCGCCAGATGAATTCACCAGGTGAAAAGAGTAGCGTTTCGCTGTTGAATCAGCTTTTTCAAGGTGACCTAGCGCTATACAGAGAACCTTGGTCCAGATTCAGTAAAGGAAACTCTCTGCATATGTTACATATGTGTGGGATGAAAAGGCGCCAGGTCAGAGTGAAGGAAGAGACCAAAGTCCCTGCTACAGTGGGGTCTGAGGCTTTTTGGTACCTGTTTTCCCCCTGTGAGCCGCTCCTATAGAATGTTTCCTGTGTCTCCCCTTGAATGGGGGTAACATGTTGTGATCTCTGCAGAGTTCAGCCTGTAAACCCTTCGAAATGGCGGCCGCCATCACGGGGTGCACGTCACCCATGATCCCCCCCCCCTATGCAGGGAGCCGGCTCCGGGATCCCCCAGGGTCCAGGAAACCTCACTTGTGAGGTTTAAGCGCTGTGCTGAGACCAGACCGCGTCTCTCAGCACACAGGGAGCGGACGCTTCTGTCAGCCCCTGCTGCACTGTCAGTGTGAGGAAGTTCCCCTGGAAGCCTCATAGTGTGCCGGCACTAACTAAGATGTAATATTAATAAAAAACAAACACCCTAGCTACTCTATCATATGGCTGCGGCAGCAGCCCTTCATCATAGCAACCACTCCAGTGGGCACCTAAAACGAACTAAGGAATGCTGGGATGCAGAAGGGAGGAGCCTGCTTCTCAAAGCTTTAGCATAGGTATCTGACTCCTTTGGCCCCTCCTACATCCCAAGGTTAGCTGTGTCACCAGGATGGATGAAAGAAAAAAAAATCTGCAATTTTTTTTTTTATCCGCAATCCCCTCGAAACATGACTGAGCCCCCAATTTGAGGGTGGTAACCGGACATTTCTGGGAGTGTCCGAAAAACCCAGATGTGCCCATGTGTTTTCAGGGAGAGGGTGCGACGTCAGCTCCAGCCCTGATCAACCTGTTACGGACTTGTGGAAGGGTCAGAGGGGGGGGACAGCATTAATTCCCATGGAAATTACTGCTGTTGAATTTAAATTGATGTTTAAATGTTTTATACGAAGTAAATTTGGTCTGCGCTATAGATCATAGTACGGTTAGGAATCTCTTACGCTTGGCACACACTCTGATAAACGCACCGATCCTTGGCGTATTCTGGGTACTTCGATTTCCTCCCACATGCCAAATTTATACCGGCAGGCTTATTGGGTCCTAACAAAATTAACCCTAGAATGTCTGTGTGTGTGTGTGCGCGCATGTGGTAGGGAATATAGATTGTAAGCTCCACTGGGGCAGGGACTGATGTGAATGTTCAACTATTCTCTGTACAGCGCTGCAGAATATGTGTGCGCTATATAAGAAACTGGTAAAAAAAATCAAAAACTGCTGAAGTAAAGATCACAGTACACAGGCAGCCTCTTCTAGGAGGGGTATGGATCATTAGGTTACCAGCAAGTAGGTCGGCATGACTAAAGGTCGACAGTGAAAAAGTCTACACATTTTTTTTACTTTTTTTTTTTTAAGTTACATTTTTTTCACCCGTCAACAGTCACCATAAACACTAAAACGTAGCACCGTGTGCCCTTGCATGGCTCACTACACTCACCATGCTTCGGGCACACTATTTTATTCTCCCACCACGCCCTAGTGGATGGTATTAGATTATTTATTTCTTATATAGCGCAGCATATTCCGTTGCTATGAAATACCGCCTGTCCGCACATGTCGGCTCAAAAACCAGTATAAAAAAAACCCCACATCGACCTACTTGGTGGTAACCTAATGACCGTATCCCTCTAGGAGCATGTCAAGTCAATAGTAAGCCATGCGAAAGTCTGACCACAGCGCCACCTTGTGACCGCAGCCATGCACAACTTCAAATAAAACAACAGAAACGAAACAAGCAAATCAAAGGGTTCTTTTTTATTTCCTTCTGGTTCTTTTTGATGTGGCCAACGCGAATCCTGCCATGCATTATTAATACGTCTTGTTCTCATCCGGACAGAAATTCAAGAACGAGGACAGGAGAGTACAGCATATTAACCCCTCACTCACCACATAATACCAAATGAGTCACCATAATCACACGCTGCTCATAACATTGAACGGAATTGTCAACGGAATTAGAAAAATGGTATAATACATCATGCAATACTGTAGGAGAATAACATGGTCACTTCCAGCATGTCCTTTATAAAACCACACGGCAAGCGGGCAGATATCCGCGTGCACTGCTCGCCTCCACAAACCAGCCCGTTCCTCTGTGAGGTCACTGGTGCGCACTGCACACCTGTAGGGATTGGCCAACGGCTGCCCTTCCTAGTAACCAGACAGGCTGCAGTCGCACGAATGCTTCCTCAGCCATTGGAATATAACCGCTGCCTTTCTCTAGTGAGGTGACCTTTTCATACTGGACACATCGTAAACAGACGCCTTAATGATATACTCAGGATACGCAAGGGACATGATCACTGTACCGGAGCTGGAGTGAAAAACATCTCAATACTGTGTGTGTTGTACATGTACAGGCTCAGCAAGTTATATTGCGCTAGAGCGGACCTATCCAACCAGTGCCTCTCCAGCTGTTGTGAAACAACAAATCCCAGCATGCCTTGCCAGTTTTGGTGTTCGGGAAAGCTAAAGCTGTAGCTGGGCATGCTGGGACTTGTAGTTTCACAACAGCTGCAGAGGCACTGGTAGACAAACTTCTATTTTGCTTTCTGGAAGGCGGAGGTGAAGTTACGCTGACAAATATAAATAGGATTTTACCCATAGAGCATTACGCTCAGTGCTGCAACAAATAGCAGTGTCTAAGAACAGTGCTATATTTATAAGAGGCTGGAAGGAAGCCCATACACCAGGGGTAGCCAACTCCAGTCCTCGAGAGCTACCAACAGTTAACTGTTTTCCAGGTCTCCTCACAAAATCACAAGTGAAGTAATTATCTCCACCTGTGGATCTTTTAAAATGTGTCAGTCGGTAATGAGTGCACCTACGAGGTGAGCTGGAAAATGTGAACAGTTGGTAGATATCGAGGACTGGAGTTGGCTCCCCCTGCCATATACTTTCTCTCTGACATTACAGTGCGATGTTATACAGGTTTTGTGACTGTAAATCTCAGCAACAGGTTTTGGACATGATGCAGGCTAACGACTTTATAAGGTATCATTGTATCTTGGTGCAGCTGGAAGCGCTGCCAAAACGATAACGGATGTACAAACAAGATGTGGGGATAACTACCGACAGTGTAAATGTACAGGAATCATACTCAGCTTGCTGGATCAGTAATGTCTCACACAGCACTGACACCTGAACAGCTTTTAGGTCACGCCGCATACATGGCCTGGTCAGGAAACACTACCCTCCGCAGACATCGCCAGCAGCATGGCATGGGACATTGGATATGGTCTGTTCAAGAATATCCTCACCTATTTAGGAATGTCTTCCATCGGTTTCCTCCTCTGGAAGAAATAAGTCACCACCACAGCACAGGCTGATAAGGGAGAGGGCCCAGGACACACGCAGTACCATAGGCTGCCTCCTAGCTGCAGAGGGAGTGGAGGAGAACAAGGAAACACTCCTAGACAGTTGATGGTTCTCATAGAAGCAAGGGGCGGATGAGCTAACCCCGAAAATGCAATCGCATTAGTTCGCAGTTTCAGTGCTGGTTATGGGCAGCGACAATGAAACATTGTAACGGGTCCGGTAAATGCAGGCGCTCGGGGGATGGTTGCAGAAACTACATGAAGCCAGGAAGCAATCGATGGTGTGCGTGCGCGGGCTTTGCGGTGTAGTGAAACGCGCACTTTTAGAGACGTGCCTGCTAATTTTAGCAGACACATCGCCGGGCAGTCGTCAGCGTGTGGGGGGCTCCCCGTGTGCTAAGCGCCCCCTGCAGGCTCGTGCCAGGAGTTGTAGCTTAGCGACAATTTACTGAGTCAGGCCGAGGGGCAGCAGCTGTTACAAATTAGGAAATTGAACAGATCCAATAAAATATACTACTAAAAAGGAAAGACAAAGCATTCTGCATTCTTAGTATAATCTCATCTGGTTAACAGGCTGAACATAGGGGGTGAGACAGGCAGGACATCGGTGTAACCATCCTGGGGATAGAAGGAAGACAAAAAGGGGTTTATATTACATCCTTAATCTGATATTATTTTGGCTCCAAAGGATGACCCCGTATCACCAACATCCTGAGACACGGAACACTGTACTGAGCCTTCCGTCACCAATGGGCTGTATACAATGAACAACCGATAAAGGGCTACGTGCTGTCTGTATACTGCCTTACTGGAGGACGTCAGCTGCACGCCCAAACTGGCACAGGGAGAATGCCCGCACTGTGGTTAGACAAGCTTGGCACCTTAGGAGACGGACGATGGATTTGGGGAAACGCAGGACCCGTATGGCTTGCTTTGGAAGCACAATGACTATAAAGCAGCCTCTCTGTAGGAGCGTAAAATAATCTAATTTAGTATGAAATGACGTAACGCACTCTCTACGGACACTGGGACTGTAAAACCATTTAAAAACCGGAGTATTCAGAAGAAACAGAAAGCCAGGACTACTGATCATTATTACTAAAGCCAGCCAAATTAACCCTCGCCCGCATCAGAATCCTTGTGCCAATACCTGGTGGGCTCCGCCACGCTCTGAGATGAGGGTGCGGTAAAACAGGCAATTCAGAAAATCTCTCAGGCGGTCGGAGAAGAGATTCTAAGACATACAGACAGCACCAGCGAGGCGCACCTATACCCTATAGGTATCTTGTTTGTTTTATTTGGCGTCTCAAAGCTCTGTAATAATTTACTTCAATAGCACCAGGCAGCGAATGCAGCCTTGGATCTTCTCAATTTACTATTACTGACATTTTCTTGTGGTTTTTCTCTTTCCGTCTAAGTGCAACCCCAAGAACTGGGCAACGTTCGGCAGAGCCTAACTGATGAACCTGCTGATCGCCTGGAGCGAAGGGAAGTCATTGTCCTCTATGTGCAACGTCTTGTGGTGAGCAATGTCCCTGGGGGCCAGCACTTGGCGGCAGGTGGGGCAGGTGGAATAGTCCAATTCAGGGGAACTAGAGTCCGTTTTCCAGGCTGCCTTCTTGCTCTTTTTGGACTTGTTTGAGCTGGTTCTCTCTTCTGGGGGGAGTTTTTGGTGAGCTGCCAGCAGTTCCTGCTGCTTGGCGTTGTCAGGCAGAAGCACCAGGAGCTCCTTGAAGATGAGACTGAAGTTCTCCCCGAGAAGTTCTCTGCAACTTTTATAATACTCTGATGCTGATATCAAACCCTTTAGTGACACAATGAGAAATAACACAGCGTAAGGATATCATTTAAAAAAAAAAAAAAATCACTAAAACAGCACCGACTATTGCCGGCTCAGTAATTATTCCAACAAATCTGTAAAATCCTGAAAACATGACTTGCGAGGCAACTTGAGGACTGCAGATAGAAAGCCCTTAATCTTGCCGTTTCCCTTCACAAATAAAATAAATAGATCCAGAGACTACCATAGGTCCAAAATCAGAGGTGTTGGGAGTACAACTAAAAGTTGTACACGGGAGGTACAGCAGGTGGCGCTGTGTCTTAAGTTGTCTCAGTGAAGTCTTTCCTTATTGTAGTGTTCACTCTCAATATGGTATATTCAATGCGGCCGGCAATGATGGCTTGCTTCAAGCCATCCTCGCCGTTTAAACCCTTCGCTGGTCGCTCACCCTATTCTATGTTCCCTGGTAGCTAGCGGCGAGCTGCGCTGTTTGGGGAAAACAACATCCGGCGCGGTTCGCCGCTAATGCAGCATACCCGCTGCATATAGCCGCGAGCCTTGCCATTTTGACGGCCGCACTCGCCTTTCTCCACCTCGCTTTTAAGAAACCGCAAGGTGGAAACGGCGAGTGCAGGAGGTGGGTTGAATACTGAGGGCAGGCCTAACAGTGAGCAATAGGCACTGCTCACCGTCATAGTATGCCTGTTTGGCATTGAATATACCCCATTATCTGCCTTGCAATACTCTGTTAAGTTATGAAACGCCACATTCTGGACATGGAAAAGCTTATCCAAAACGTTCTCCGCAGCAAGACTCCTAGTCCATCAGCATTTATCTACCACAAAGAAGATTCTAGGAAAAATGATACAATGATCTACAAGGTGATATTTTAACTTTTCTTCCTTCAAGTGACTGAGATTATTGGAAGAGGGGGCTAAGATTATGCAGCAAATAGACCCATAACAGGAAGATGGATTATTATAAATGAACTCCGTGACCAGCACCACCATATTTACCTGTCTGAATTTTCCAGAGTGGGATTTAAATTCATTGAACTTGGACTCGTCGCTCTGTAGATAATCCTTGATGGAACTGATCAGGTGAATGTTCCGCTGCTGAAAGTTTTCAGGTACGAGGTACGTCCTGTTGCAAAAATTCACCCTGTGAAATAAATCAGTGAAAGGCCTTACTATGAAATAGGGCGAGGCGTGCAGAACAATGTAATGACAAAACAGATCAGCATACAATGAATGACTGAGGCAGCCAATCATCTCACTAGAAACTGATGACATCACTTACAGCTGGTTCCAAGATGTTCTATGGGAGGGAAACCACAAAGCGGTTACAGGCAGTGGTTCCCAAGGAGTAGGCACAGTGCAGGTTTTCAGTATAACCGTGCTTGGCTATATGTGACACTATCAGTAACTCAGGGACCAATTAAGTTTCTTTCACCCATTTGATTTTGACGACGGCGCCCAGCCCTAACAGGCAGCTGTACGACTGCGTTCGCTCGTACCCGTCCTGCGTTTCTATGGGCACACCCATGAAAAACCAGGGGTCCGCCCTGGAACGCCCCCTACCTGTCAGTCACCCAGATCTGAATGGTCCCCTCACTCATCTGCTGAGTGACAGATATCTAACACTTGAACTGTTTTTGCTTATTGAGGACCACATTTGGGAACCACTGACCTACACGGCCTATTACAGGAAAACCTTATGAATATAATCAGAGGTGCTGGTTCCATATCATTCATATATTTCCGCAGACCTCACAGTGTGCAGGACAGCGCTGTTCTTCCAAGTGGCCCTATCCCTGAGGCACATACTCAGCAGGCTGGGAGATACCTGCCGGCAATGTAGTGCAGCTTGTGAAGCAGAAAGAGCCACAGACATAAGATCTCGCACTACTTTGGGCCACTCACTCTTTCACTGGCGCGGGCTGCGGTTCTGCAGGAGGAGACACGGCAGAGATATTGGAGAATCCAGGTGGGGGTTTTCCGACGGATGAGGATAATCCTGGGGGAGGTGCCAACGGGGCAGCTGTAACCACAGGAGAAAACCCTGCGGAAGGTACAACAGAAAGGGATCACAGATCTATGCTGTTCTCTTTATGTTCTAGCGTCAAACTTAAACCAATAACTAGTAAGAAATCAACAAATATATGACTGTCCGCCCCCCAGGCCACACTAACAGAGGTGACTGGTTGATGACACAGTGGAGGAAAATTACTAAGATGTGTTTTCTACTTCACATGTGATGTTGCTATGGGCAACCAATCAGAATATACTTATACTTTATTTAGCACCCTCTAGAACAGGGGTGTCAAACACAAGGCCCGCGGGCCAAATCCGGCACGCCAGACCTCTTCATGTGGCCCGCGCAGCCGCCGCGCAGCCTTCACCTTTTATTCTCGATTTTTTTTTTTTTTTAAACAAGAAAGCCGCCTCTTCAGCGCATGCGCGGCAGCCTACAAGCCAGAGAACGTCTGCCCTCTAGCGCAGTGCCGCCGGTCGTCAACCCCTCCTCCGCTCCCACCTGCTGTATAGGAGCCAGAGAGAGGAAAGAGCAGGTCCGTCGTGGTGAATGGTGCTGCTGCTGCTGTGCGCTCCAAGTCACGTAATGCTGAGTGTGCACTGCACAGTGACCGGGATCACGCTGCCCCCCACTCCTGGATAGATAGTGCGAGGAGCGCTACTCACAGGAGGGAGGGGGAAATGCGCCTGTGTGAGAGCGCAGCTGTGTCCTTGGTGGTGGAGCAGCTCAGACTGGAGTGGACGCATCAGAGCGGGTAAGTGTCAAACTCTCTGCCTATGTGTGTGTGTGCACTGGCACATTGCAGCCCATCATTAATTGCTGTGTCCCATGATAATAAGCAGGACATATGCCCTAAGACTGAGTGCTGCCCCCCTGTGCAGGCAGCGTGTGCCCTAATGCACTGCAGTTCACAGCAATAGCAGGAGGGAAATGCTGCTGCTGAGTATACAGTGACAATAATTTATGATAATAAAGAGTGGACACATAGTCCTACAGATACAACCGGCCCTTTGAGGGTGACCAAACTGCTGATGCGGCCCCCAATGAATTTGAGTTTGGACACCCCTGCTCTAGAAGATAGTAGACCGGATCACATGTGAAGTAGAATACACATCTTAGTAAATTTCCCCGAGTGAGTGAGTGTCAATTGCTATCTCAGTGAGACTTCCCCCAATGTAGTTTTACCTGGCGGTGGCAACCTCATCCGGTTGTTGGTCACCAAAGCCGGGAACTCCTCATCTGGTAGAGGGAACACTGGTACAGCAACAGTAGATTTGTTAAAGCCAGGAGGATCCCTAGAGCTGCCGAGCTTCTCCGTGGCCTTCCTCTCATTTACTCCATTAACGACTGTGTTAGACTTGTCACTGAGGATGGAACTGACGGGTGGAGTTGGCGTGCGCTCCGTCTCCCTTGTGTTCTCCTTGTGGGAGGAGTTTGCAGACCAGTCTCCACCAGCTTGCACATTGGATGAAGCGCTTGGTTTCTCAGAGCCCACGCGCTTCTTCTTGTTGTTCACCTTCCCGCTCGTTTGAGAATTAGGTGAAGTCAACATCTTTGAGATATCAATCATGGTGGGAGCACTACGGAATTCCTGTGCGGTCATCCCAATATGGTCATCGTCGTCATCAGAGAAAGAGGGAGGTTTGTGGACTTTCTTGGAGAAGCCCTTTAGATTGCTTGGCGGAGGGGCTTTATTTGGGACTTTGCTTGAAGCAGCAGCGGCTGGTGCAGGCGGTTTTGCGCTACTTTTGGAAGAGGAAGTTGTCCAGGCGGAGGTGACGGCTGACAGTGGTCTACCAGGCTTTAGGTTGGACACCAATGCTGGGAAGTCCTCCTCATGGAAGGATTTGGAGGACCTAGCCGAAGCCGTGTACGATGCCCCTCCCGAGTAGGGTGGCACTGCAGAGGAGAGGCTTGGAAAATCCTCCTCTTTCAGTTTTGCAGGGGCGAGCTTTTGGGCACTGAAAATGCACAGAGACTCATGAATAGGAGAACCTATATTACCTCGATATTTCCAGTCGATCCTAAACTAAACTCACAGAACACGTGGTAGCGCTACGCACAGTGTGAAAAATAACAATACCGTAAAATAATGAATGTTAATTAAACCAATCAAAAACAATTTAAACTCCTGAGAGTGGGGAACAACAAGAAAAAAAAAATCAAAATATAGACTCCAATGATTAAAAAAAAAAAAAAATTATAATATTCAACTTCTTAAATTATACAGATATCGGAATCCTGACCGCCGGTACTCTGCCAGGGGGCAAGCTCAGAGAAGCATCTATTCTCCCTCTATGGAGGATGTGGACGCGTACGAGTGAGAATAGCCCGTCAGTCGGGATCCCCCCTTTCGGCATTTTACCGTTGGGACATCATCCGGCACCACATGTATTAAGTCTGGAGCAGAGATCAAATTAAATGTGATGACGCACCAGTTAATCGTCATCACTTCTAATGGTCAAGTCACACTCTTGGTTTGAAAAATGACAGTTGAGAGTTGACTGGCTTCTGCGTCATCACCTCTTGATCGCTTCTCCGGGCTTACTACATCTGCCCCACAGCATGTTGCATGGCAGTTAGGAGCCGAGTGGCTGCTACTTTATCCCTCTCCCTTTTTCCTTCCCGGCGTTACAGCGAGAAGATGCCTGGAGTGACAGTGAAAGACGTCAACCAGCAGGAGTTAGTCAGACCCCATACACAAATTCAAAGTGAACAGAACACATCAATGCAGGTCTGGGGGCCCGATTCAAAGATTTTGGACCACGAGTCCCCCAACACACATCATATCTCATATGAGGAGTGTTTGCGACGTCAGCTTGTTCCAGAAATAGGAGAACGTTTCTTGGCACATACGGAACTATTTGCCCATTCTGCTCCGGCAGCAATATTAATACTTTATTCACTTCTAGTTTATTGGAATTCTTTATAAAACCCAGGCATTGATCCCCGCAAAGTTTATCTACAAGAGAGTCCCGGTGGTCAGTATAGTGTTCCACAACACAGCAGGGAGTACTCCCAGTGCCAGATATACTTATATATCACATCAAACATCCAGGCGGTTACCTCAAGACAGGAGCCGGAACAGCAGATCCAAAAGCAGGGAAATCCTCTAGGTTCAGAACCACATCAGACGAGGCGCTGGGCGTCATCCCAGAATCTTTTGGGCCTAGCGACACTTAAAGCAGAATTATGCGTTAGGGTATGAGTAGCCGTTGTGTACCCTATCAGCTCGAGAAAACACATCGTATATGAGTAGGTGTTCAGTGTTACAAAAGGTCTCCCATAGGGGTAAATGATAGATAGCATTTGAATGGTCGCGGGTGGATTCTTTAGGCAGTCACACGTAAGGTCTAGGATTGCAGGTGTCTTAAGGGCCCTATACAATAGGGCAATTTACATGCAATATGGGTGTTTATCCTGCGATCGCTGTGATCAATCGCATGAAATTGCATGTGAATGAAAGCAGGTCTGATGCCGCCACGTACGCACCGCAGCCTGCGAGTCGCACTCCGAGCTAGGAGCACATGCCAATTGACCACATGCGATTTTGCCGTCTGGAAAGCTCAATGGCGATTCACGGGCCCAGCTTTACACTAGCAATGCATACAGAACCCTGGTGATCTACTAAATCAGGGTTCTCCATATTGCATTTATATGACTGGGAAATAAAACAACTATAACAGGGGTGGCCAAACAGGTCCTCAAGATCTACCAACAGTTCAGGTTTTTCAGGCAACCTGTGGATCTATAGTAGGAATGAATGCAGCATGTTTGAAAATGTGACAGTTAGTAATGACTTAAGCTGTGCACCAGCTAGGTAACCTGGAAAACGTGGACCGTTGGTAGATCTCGAGGACCGGTTTGGCCACCCCTGAACTAGAATGTTCCTACCACCAATGGAAGCAGATCCCGAACGTAACAGAACATAACGCTCACCTGCGGTGTCTATGCATGGTTTGGGGGCCGGTTTGAGGGTCGCTTTGGGTTTGCGCCCCTCCTCTGGTTCCCGGGCCTCCTCCATTCTAGACCTTGAGCTTTCAGTATTTGGCGGTGTCGGTTTTCTCCCCACTTCTTCCTGCCTCCTGGCCGCCACCGAGGCTCTGACTGCAGCCGCAACATCACGGTCCTCCTCCTCCCTAAGGGGCACCAATCAGGGACAAGCACCAGCTGGTCAGAAGGACTTAACCCCAGACAGATGCCTACAGTACCCATGGATTATGGATAGTGGGTCCGGTCCAATGATGTATCTCTAGTGTGTTGTTACCTTTTATATCGCCAGCTTCCCCTGCGGTTCTGCTGACCTCCACGAGCTGCGCCCCGCATCGGTCTCATCTGCCGGTTATATCTGTCCACCTCCTCAAAGTCCTCTCCTCCAACCGTGCCTGGGTTACACAAAGTACAGTAGGTTAGCCCCGAAGTGTAAAAATACTAAAATAGGCACATAGCAACCAATCAGCACCGAGGTAACATCTATCATTTGCATAATATAAAATTATACAGAGCAGCCGATTGGTTGCCATGGGCCACCTTTCCTCCCTGATCACTGCTTCATACATCTCCCCCAATATATGCGATCACCATGTGAATAGAAAATATGTAATATCAGCAAGACAAAGTGAGGTCAAATAACTAGATCTCACGGATCTGCAAAGTTTCCGCCTTTGCCGAAGCCCTTTGAAGAGGTCGGTGAGATTCGCAGGCACGCGTCTCTCTATATGGTGGCGAAATGCAACACACAGCAATTACCCTCTGCCCTGCGATTGTGCCGGGGGGCATAGTTGAACTGAAGATCAATCTGGCGGTTCTGGCGGGCCTCTGCGCGGTTCTTGCTGTGGCATGAGGTCTTGTGCGCTTTGTAGTCGATCTCACTGCGAAACGCGTGTGTGAACTGCTCCGTGCTGCACCGGCCCTCCTCACACAGGTAGTGGCTTTTAGCGAAGTGCTCCCGCAGGAAGGTGTAGTCACTGCAAGAGACAGATGGTACTAATATGGTAACTAGTCAGCAGACATACAAACCACCTCGTGCTTCACTATACTATCTAAGAGAGACTGCTATGAACCAACCGCACACATGTTTTAACCCCCCTCGTTTCCAAGAACATAGGTCATATATGGGTCCTTGACTCCACCAGACGTTGGAGCCACAAAGCCAAGTTTGACAGCATGATTTTTTTGTTTAACTGGGTGTAAAAATAATTTGGCTCCTCAAAAGTGTCTGAGATTTCCTCTGCTCACACCGACCTGTAGTATTCCTGGGCCCCATCGGAGTCACAGAAGTGACAGAAGTAGTGATCCCTGCGCAGGTGTTTCAGCAGCTCGTCGTTGTCCAGGTAACGTTCATCACAGAACTTGCAGAGAGGATGACCGCGGTGGGAAGTGTCCTCAGGATCACCATGGATGCGATGGCGGGCAAGGTCCTTGCGGGTATACCACGTCCTCTCGTAAGTAAAATTCTAAGAGAGGCAGACAAAGAATCATCATTTATGTGTGTGCATTTTGATGATCAGCAATAAAGTTTTTGCTCGTGGAAGGATTATTTTATTAGACATTGTGCACTTCCACCACGGACACCAGAACCAGAACCGATCCGGGGAATAAGCACACTAGGCAGATAAAGGTGCAATAAAGTCTACAGAGACATATAGGGCTACAGGCCGGCCAGCACCCTGTGCATGGTGAACATTGGCTGCTTATTTTGACACTGCAATTTAGATTTCAGTTTGAGCACACCCCACCATAATCTCTCTGCACATGTTGCATCTGCCCCATCTACAATGCAGCGCAGTTCTGTCCGTTTGAGAAAAATTTAGCTTCTGTCATTATCTCTGAATAAGGACCAGAGTCTACTGCTCCTTCTACCTCTGGCTGGCTCCTGCTGTCACCTGACTAGAAGGTAATGGGTATATCAATAGATCAGGGATGGGGAACCTTCGGCCCTCCAGCTGTTGTGGAACTACACATCCCAGCATGCCTTCTTACAGTTTTGCTATTTGCCTTTGCTGCAACTGTTGCAGGGCATGCTGGGATGTGTAGTTCAACACCAGCTGGAGGGCCGAAGGTCCCCCATCCCTGCAATAGATACTAGATATTAGTATAATAAACTAGCTAACTATGTGCAAATCATCACCTCCACCTATATATACTTAATGATGCCTACCTCGCACCCACCCTTTAAATTTAATGCTCCGCCTCGCCCCCACCTTTTATATATTTAATGACCCTCGACCTCCCCACCCCCCTCATAAAATATATTTAATGATTTTCAAAATTAAATTAAACTGTAGCTTTAAAATAACCCCCCCCCCCCAACCCCCCCCCCCCCAACCCCCCCCCCCCCCCCCCCCCCCCCCCCCCCCCCCGCAACCCCCCCCCCCCCCCCCCCCCCCCCCCCCCCCCGCAACGGCAGAAATCCAGAACTTTATTTTTATATACACTCCAGAAAGGAGTAGCAGTAACCCAGTGGATCACTTTAAGCCTTGACCAAAGATTTTCTATCGGATTTAAATCTGGACTATTTCCTGGCCGAGGCAGGACAGCGATTTGGTGATCACCGAACCACTTCATGGACTCTTGGCGGTGTGGCATGGCGCTCCATCCTGCTGGAAGACACAGTTACGTGGGTCACCTTCAAAACAAATCCTTGATTGTGGGAATGTTTTGCCTCCAGCACGGCTTCTTGATGATGTTTTGGCATTGATATTGCCGTCAAAAGCCAAATGTCCCACGCTATGGTTGGTCAAGGTGCCCCGCACCATCACACAATGGGTGCTACATAGGGATCCGATACGAATTGCCGGCGGTCGGAATCCCGACACTGGAATCCCGACCGCCGAAATCCCGACAAGGGGGGGGACATGGATCGCCCCCCCTTGCGGGCTCGCTGCGCTCGCCACGCAGCGGGCACGGTGCCTCGCTACGCTCGGCACGCTATTTTATTCTCCCTCTATGGGTGTCGTGGACACCCACAGAGGGAGAAAGTTTCGGGATTTCGGCGGTCGGGATTCCAGTGTCGGGATTCCGACCGCCGGGATCTCGACCGCTGGCAAATTAACTGCATCCCCTACATAATTACCATGGTGCAAAGATCTTCCCCAGGTGGAAGCTGAACAAATGTCATTTCATCACTCCTGAAAATGCCAATTTTGGTCTCGTCACGCCAAATAATCTTGTTTCAGTCTTCTTCTGTCCACTCCCTGTGTGCCAGAGCCCATTCTATGTGTTTCTGCCTCTGGTTTTGATACGATACAGTTCTCTCTCAGGGTCCCAGGTCGAAATAATCATTTTCAAAGTTTTTTTCGTATGGTCCCGTCACAAACTTGGACACCAGATGTTTTCATTAGGTTGTTGATGGGCTTCTGCAGACCTTAGACGGCCCTGCAGGATAGGACACAAGAAGTGTGGGCTCTCTCCCAGTTCTTGCGGCTGATTTTACAGATCCACCGATCGCAACCCTTATACAGTTTCTTTACTTCGTTGCCCCGCCGCCCAACCTCTGTATAGGTATATTCTTCCTCACAAACGGTCATGGCTTTGCCTCTCTTCCCAGGCGACCAGCAAACATGTTTCAAGGTATTCGGAGCCATTTTATTCACACTGACAATAGTTCAAATCACTTAAACTCACACCATCACTTCTCAGCACACAATAGATTAATGACAAACAAGGATTCAATTGTAACGATCGCTAAGGCTGTCCTGATTGGTTATTGCAACGAACCCATGCACCCCGTAATTGGTTGATTCAAATCATGCGATGTTGTGTTGCTACTACACAAAAATTATAACTCGAACATTGCGTGGTGTAACCAGTAACGGTTCATCATTTGTTTTTAGAAAAAATAAGAACATGACAAATGATAAAATATTAAGTAGAAACATCACTGATTAAAATAAAAACATTAACGTATTGATTTGGTGTAGCAGAGTATGAACTTTCTGCATAAATATCAAAGACAACATTTTTTTTTTTTTTTAAAGTGTCAAGGATTCCACTAGTGTAGATCAATATATATATATATATATATATATATATATATATATATATATATATATATATATATATATATATATATATATATATATATATATATATATATATATATATATATATATATATATATATATATTTCTGTAGGGCCAGCACACACAAATCTCAAATAACAGCAGCTGGGGTGCCAACTTAGGCTTGCAGTCCAAGGGGTACAGCCAAATATAAAGTCCAGTATAAAGAGCACTCACCAGTCTTCCAATTTCAATGCCAATAAAAGTTTAATACATCACCAGAATTTCAAAGCAGGATGTCATCCTGCTTTGAAATTCTGGTGATGTATTAAACTTTTATTGGCATTGAAATTGGAAGACTGGTGAGTGCTCTTTATACTGGATATATATATATATATATATATATATATATATATATATATATATATATATAGCTTTGATCGGCCATTACATATACCATACTGTCACACAGCAAGTGCTGCCACCTAGTGACAATAAACCCAGCAGCATTACGACAGGCAGAGATAAGAGCTGCACTTACACACATCGGCCAGCAGTCTTACCTTCAGGTGCTTCACACACAGCTTGCAAGAGAAGAGCTCATGATGCTTCCTCATGTGCTGTTCTAGGTCAGCAAAGGCGTGAAAGGGTCTCATCTCCGGACACAGGTAGCACTCGTGCTGGAGCAGACGCCTGTGCAAAACAAATAGGAGAGCTGGCTGAACACACACACACACACACCAGCTTGGGACATAATATAGTGTTCATTCTAGCACCCCCTATATTTGAAGGGTGTGGTATAATTACCTGACAGTCGGGATTCCGACAGTCATTACTCAGACGTCGGAATCCCGACTGCACAGCGTGGGGAGCGCAATGAAGCCCCTTGCGGGCTCGCTGCGCTCGCCACGCTGCGGGCGCGGCGGCGAGCTGAGCTTGCCACCTATTTTATTCTCCCTCTATGGTGGTCGTGGACCCCCACCAGGGAGCAGTCGGGATTCCGATGTCGGAGTATTGACTGTCGGAATCCCGACTGTGGGGGAGCCGTCCGGCACCCATATTTGAAAACCCATGCAGTTCCTCTGCCCTGCCTGGGGTGTCACTGTCTGCTCTGGTATTTCTAGCACAGGTATGATTTGCATATATACAGACCACACTGTGCTAGAAGCACTACAGCAGACAGTGACACCCCAGGCAGGGAAGAGGAACTGCATGGGTTTTCAAATATGGCGGCTGCTAGAATGATCACTATAATACCCATTTTATCACAATGACACAAATCGCTTGTCTAACACCCAGAAGTGCACACTGCTCCCAGGTGCTACAATAGAGCAGTAGTGTAATATCAGACATCTGCAGCTTCCTTGTGTTAGATGTCATGGAGGTTTAGCCAATAGAAGCAGCTTAGGAACCAGCCTGGGGAACAAAGTCAGAAGTAGCACCTACATAACGGGTAGCTGTAACTGGGTACAGACTGGGGGAGCGGGTGGCTGTTCTATGTGACCGGACCCTTGCTGTACTGCAGGACGTGGGCCAAGTCACTGTACTGACACTCAGATCACACACTGCTTCTCCTAAGCAGGATCATGAGAAAAAAATAAATAAATACCTATGACATCCAGAAATGAATATTGCCTTTCCCCTGTTAACCACTACAGCCTGTACAGTGTGTGCACGCTACAGTGGTCAGTAACATTCTAATTAAATCAGCTGGTCTTGGACGATGGATGGAAGAGATTACTCACCAGCAGAGGGAATACACTTTGCTGTCAATATAGTAGATGTCATACTTCCTCTCGCACTGCAACTGCGAGGTGTTGATACTGGAGAAGGGGGCAAGCTTCTTCACAAACACCACCTGTGAAAGAGAAACCACCAATAGGGTTACGCAGTGCAGATATCCTGAACGCCTGTCCTGCATGCTTCCACAGCCATGACGCCTCGGACTTCACAAGCCGCCTGCACGCAGCGGTGGCGGCCATGTTGTCAGCTGAACTAAGTGTCCTACAGATAAAAAGACTGAAGCCTCCATAATGGAGTATATGAAAGGCATTTATGTAGAACATACAGGAAGACATCAGGCACAGCTGGATATTGTCTATACCAGTGATTCCCAATCTGGGGTACAAGTAACCCTGGAGGTACGCTGCAGACCAGTTGGGGGTATTTGAAATTAATACTGGTAATGGCGTAAGAGAAGGAAGAAGGCTCCCGTTGCCGTGGAGATTAACCACGTTGCGTTTCTTCTGGTTCCGCCTGCAGCATCTCCTTGCACATTTCCCATCCAGCAGTCTACTGGGAGCTATACTGCCCTCAGACATCAGCGTATTATGTGCACCCACTGGCAAACTTTTTGTTATTTTTTTGGGGTGCACATAATGCTTGTTCTATGTTTCTATTTGCTGAGCTTTTGGTGAAGGCTTTTTCTTGTGTCATCCTGGGCTGAAGTTTATTGCGCTGTGGAGATCAGTAAAAAAAAATTCTACTGTTTACCTGGAGGAAGCAGAGTTATTAATCCTACAGGCGTTAGCGGGAACCCCGGAGACAGTACACAGCCAGCGGACAGACATAGAGGGACTCGATTCCTGACCGCACACTACTGCTCCGCTACTCCTTAATATAAGGACACACATACACGCTAATTTCCACTCCACTCGTAAGTACTGTGGATACTTGAAATTGAGAGGAGGGGCACTAATAAATTAAAAGTCTAATCAAGGTGTTTGGGAGAGGAACCGCTGGTCTATACCACACACACACACACACACACACACACACACACACACACACAAAATGTAACCTATATAGAGGGGCAGCAGAGTGAAGACCGGGACTAATGAGGCCAGGCAGTGCAAGCAACTCTAGGAGGAGCAGGAGACCAGCAAAGAGGTGACAGATCTGGACACATTAAAGGACACATTGTTACAGTGTATTATATCAGCAGAGATTTAGATTTCTCTGCTGAACTTTTAAATGTCATGTTTTATTTTAACCTTCCACACCTCTATACTTACTGGTACATGTCACCACTAGTTAGTGGAGAATGTATAAGAAGGGCCTGACCAAACACAAGGAGCTTGTTCTCTAGGAAGACACCACACCTGGGCTCTGCAGAGCAGCCTCTCTGGTACTTAATCAGCCTGCAGTCCATTCAGGAAGCTCCTTACAATGGCCAAAAGGGCATGTCAACGAGGAGGGCAGCAGTGAACACACGCAGGAGCTGGACAACATGGCAGGGAAGAGTCTATATATAGTAAGCAGTAAAACTGGCCAAGGTCAGCGGCCCCCGACCAGGATACTTGTAGCGGTTATTAATAACGAGCAGGGAGTTGGGATGTGACCTGTGCGGAGATCTCCTTCTACAAGTCTAATCTACATAGAAATGTCCATAAAGCTGTAATTTGTCACCGGACTTTTGTTATTAAACCTTTGAGTGCAAATATTAGTGTCAACTTCTCTGAGAGATCTGCAAAATATCCGCTAAAAATCCCAGCATCGCTCACATTTGTTATATAAATAAAAAAAAAAAAAAAAAAAAAAAAAAAGGATATTCCTATATACGGTAACATTACAGGTCATTATGAGGACTACAAATGTTAGCTTGCTAATATTCACATCAATTTTGACAAATTCACTTGGCACTCAAAGGGTTAAGGACCCAGCGAGTGTCCACACCATGTTTTCCTAGCTACACTGCCGCATAGACTAACAGAAGTAGTAGCCTTTGGTGTGAAAATCTCCAAGCTCCAGTAACGCTGTCCTGAAATGGCACGTGAGGTTACACGAACCTGACAGCCTCCATGCCAAAATCTCCATCCTCCACAAGACAACAGGTTTACATTTAACAAAACACAATGTATATTTTTATTATCATAATACCACGAGGAACAGGTGACCCCTGCAATATGACTGTTAGACACAACTATCATCCAAGTGCAAACTGTGTGCAGCTTACAGAATAAAGCATATACAAAAGGCATAGACAAGATACCGCCTCCTTGTGGATGGAGTTAGCATGACAGGTACAATATACGCTACCAATGACGTAGCAATGTGCAATACACTCACCTGGCTACAACAGGTAAATGACAACTGCAGACAATGAGTCATCTACACATTACACAACAGCCAAAGGTCACAGCTGTCATTAAGTCCCAGGGTAACCAGCAAATGCCATACATGAATCAGAGAAGTGGTAATAGACAAACACAACAATTAGGTGCAAATTAACGGGGGTATTCAATTCGGGATTCCGACTGACTAGATTGCTTAGAAAGTAAGCACAGATCTCTCCGTGTATATGCCCAGAGATATTAAATATCTCTTGCTAACTAAACCAGTGCTTGCAGTCAAAATCTAGTCAGATTTCTTACCAAGTGACTGCAAATCTATGTGTACGGAACGAGAGATACTGGTTGCAATCTCTCATTCTGAACCACTAAAGCAAAATTGCTTACCACAAATCTCTGCGTGTGCATGTGCTCTCCATGGGAGATCTTGACACCAGCAAAATTGCTTAGCACAGATCTCTACATGTGTATGCCCCTTATGACCGTAGAAAGCATTTTGAGATCACTGTGGAGCAATGTCTTCCACCTCTACAGCTATGGAGAGAAGCAACCACTACACCAGAGACTGCCCACTGAGACAGATTTCCAGGCCTACCTTGTCCAGTTCCTCCCTGCACACGGCACAGTACTTCTGCTCGCACAGCACTCTCATTTTGGTGGAACAGCGGTAGCAGACGGGGTGGTCGCATTTTCCCAGCGCATACACATCCAGCTCCTGGCAGCAGAGGACACAGTTCTTCTCATGGTCCAAGGACTTTCCTGACTTTGATGCCATGGCCGGAGGAGAGAGCAATGATGAAGGTGGTAGCAGCTTAGTGGAAGGTCTGCGAGAGGACACGGTGTCAGTATAGAGGCAAACAGTATATGGAATGTACACCAGAAAGACCATTTTAATGTTTTATTATAATACTCAATTTTATGTACAACATGAAGATGTAGTGTTCAGTCTAGCACCCTGTATCTTTCAAAATCCATGCAGTTCCTCTTCCCTGCTGTGGTGATTCTAGCACAGTATGTATTTCAGCACCTATATACAGACCAGACCTGTAAGCACCGCAGTACATAGTGACACCCCAGGCAGGGAATAGGTACTGCATGAGTTTTGAAAGACGCAGAATGCCAGAATGAACACTAAGGGTGGTTTCTAAATTTACCTTTGAATTGTAATTAACTCTTTATGATCCACAAGAATAGGGCACAACGGCGCAATCTTTTCCCACAAATTTCTCTCTCTAGTCTTGGGTAACCCACACAGAGGCTGATCGCTGCAGTGAGGCTAAGGCTGGCCATACACTAGACCAGACCAACTTTCAGCCAACTAGTTGGTTGAACTGAATATCTGGTACTGTATGGGGGCAAATGCCAATAAGCTATTTGCTCACAAACTCGGGAGAACGGACAAAAACATTCGGTGAAATTCTTTAAATCAAATAGGTCCAGCTACAGTACATTGTCTGAGTGACAGCTGTTGTCCATTTTCCGATTTGGGAAACAAATGACTTACATTTGCTTCCATCCAGTACCAGGTTTTAATCCATCCAATCAACTAGTTGGATGGTATGAGGAAAGTCGGTCTGACATGTGGATGTTATTAATTGTACATACAGATTTCTATTACAAAGAATACCTTTCTCATTTAAGTGCCTTAGTTTTTGTTTTGTTTATTTAGAAGATAATAGAAACAATGGTTGCCCATAGCAATATCTCATCTTCAATAGAACTCCCTAAGGATGAGAAGGAAAAAAAAAACCCTAAATAAAGAATGGTGATAGTACGTTACGGTGAAAAACAGGGGGGAGAGGTATCAAGCCTTGGAAAGAGAGTAAGTGGAGAGCTAGATCAAGGCAGTCAATTAGCTTCTGACATGTATCTAGCAGTCAGATGACAGGAGTGGATTAGAGGCTTTGGGCAATTTCACATTTGTCTCTCCAAGCCGTAATACACCAGAGAGATTGTGGATATTAATACCGCTTTCACATCGCAAATGCCAGGTCGCACCTGAGATTTGGGCATGGGTCCATCCCGGTAGCAGGCCGGCTTATTGCCGAATCACTGATATCATCCGGGGGGCAGAGCGGGGGAGGAGGCAGCACTAAAACGACACTTCTGCCTCCTCCATAGAAGTGAACGGGATCCGTGTTACTAGCTCACACTGCCCAGCATACCGAATCCAACCCGGGTGAAACCCTTCTTTTAACATCGGTCAGAATACAGGGTCACTGGACCCATTTTTCCATTTGTCACTTTCACACAACACAGAGACCCGGGATGACCTGGCAACAACCCGTCCCGGACCCGGTTATTTGAGCGGTGTGAAAAGGGTATTACTCACAATCTAGTGTAGGGACAGTAGACCGGTGAGGTTGGGGAGGCGGCGACATAACGAAGATGCGCAGTCCGGTAAGAGATTATGACGAGAGGAGGTGCGTGCAGTATCAAGCCCCATACACACTAGGTGATACTGTTCGCAATATAGCCCAGATAGGGCTTTCTGAGCGATATTGTCAACAATACCGCCTAGCGCATACATTCATGTCATTAACGATGCACCCATGTTCAGACGAGGGAGGTCCTAATTAACGATGGCCATGCTGTGATTGTAGTACGACCATCAACTCCTCCCACTGTCACCCCCCTCACACCTGGCATCGATGTTGTAATGTGTATAGGGCTTAAATCTAGTCAGTTGATAGCACCAAACATCACCCATACACACAGAGCGATCCGTGCTTAATTTCTAAGCGATCTAGTAGGATCGCTTGAAAATGGGGCTTTTTTTGGCCCATCTTAGTCAAAGTTTTCCAAATGTTTGTGACTGCCGGCAAAGTTCCTCCCAGAGAAGGGGGATCTAGCCACTAGCTTTTCTTTTCCTCCTTCCAAATTCACTAAGTTCCTCAATATGGAGCCCTATACCCCCCTCCGTGTCCCCAGTGCCACCACACCTCAGCATGATACCCTCCACACGGTCAAGTCCCCCAAATGTTCCCCTGACCGGCATTTCCCCACATGGCCATCAGGTGCCTCTTACACCCCCCGGCAGCCCGTTACCGCACGTGGCTCGCTGTCACCCCCACCGGCCACAGCGCTGCCCGCCCGCCCGCCCGCACAGGCTTCTATGTCACCCCAGGGCCTCCCAACCCCGCATCCCCACCCTACCTCAGTGTATGGAGCTGGGATAACTGTAACCTCCGGGAAGCCGCTCTACAGCCCGGTCAGTCCCTCCAGCAGGTGACGCAGGCAGCGGCCACACGTTACCGGCTAAGGAGACGTCACTGTCTGACGCACGCCGCCGGAAATCCACCATAGAGATCCGGGACAGGCCCGAGCGTCCAGCCCTCCCTGGAGCCACTTCGCAGGAAAAACCTAATGCGCATGTGCGGGGATGGCCATCGTTGCTGTGGCCATCGATGGCTATAGTGGAAATGGCCATCGATAGTGTAATTCTATTCAATGGGTGACCATCGATGTTCTTGTATATCGATGGACATGCATTTTCTTTGACTGATTGGCCTGTGTGCCAAAATATACACGGGGGCTTGGCTTCATGGGTGTCGGCTGGGGTCGGAGCTATGTGTCAGGTAGAGATGGGTCGTTTGTGAACGAACCGGATCTTTTGAGCGGATCCCATGCAAGGGCGAATGAGCCGCCGATCCCAAAAATGTGATCCGTTTCAGTTTACGGTGCATTTCCCTGATCTCAGTGCTGCCACCTGTGGCAGCTGAGATGTACTACCTCTGTAGACTGAGTACAGTGCTGTGACTACAAGTGATAGAAAGTAGGGATGGGACATCGAAAGAAAACATCGGTCAAATGATGTTTTTCAACATTGGTTGCAAAACATCATTTAGACCTAAACATTTGTACTGTGAACCCGATGTTAACCGATGTTTCGATATTTTTTTAAATAAACTGGTTACCAAAGCATATAATACACTAATAAGCTTCTGAAATGATAAATAATCCCTCTATTAAGTTTATCTTAGTGGGTTCTCCATGATACTCTCTGACTCTCAGTAACAATTTATAAAAAAACATGACTGCTGGCATTTGTAATAGCAAGCTATTGCTAATTCATAAAAAAAAAATCACTTTATCACAATTGTTTTAATATGGACAAACTTTGGGCCTAATTCAGAGGTGGATGCAGTTGCACTCTCAAATCTACCGCTTAAGTATAAAAGATGCAACATTGCCAACATCAAACATCTGAGCAACCCGATTGTTGCTTAGAATAACCATCAGAACAAAGACGCTGGAGCCAGTGCAACTGCAAATTAATGTTTGAAACACGTCTGCATTTGACAAACCAGCCCCCATCCCCTCCCTCAAATAGAAACTACTGTACCTGTCACTCAGTATCTGCAGCCGCTGTTACTAATAAATCACTGCACAGAAATAAACTGCAAATGTCTGCATCCACAACTGAATCAGGCCCTTTGTAAGTTGCTGTGATATGTTTGCTGCATAATAATAAATCAATTGATAGATTGTAAGCTTGCGAGCAGGGCCCTCATACCTTTGACTGACTGTAAATACCCAGTTTGTTGTATCACTGTCTCCTATTGTAAAGCGCAAGTGAATATGCTGCGCTATATAAGAAACTATTAATAAATAAATATGAAGGGAGTTCACCACAATGTCACTACTAGTGACTATCGTATTATACTGTTCATTCTAGCACCCGCTATCTTTGAAAACCCATACAGTTCCTCTTCCCTGCCTGGGGTGTCGCTGTCTGCTGTAGTGCTTCTAGCACAGTGTGGTCTGTATATCAACACTGATATGCAAACCAGACCTGTACGACAGTGACTCACTAACAGCACCAGTTGCAGTGAGGCAGGTGTGGGGCTGTCCTGTGTGCTACTGCTGAATGGCTGGCCAGACTGTCTTTCACTGTCAGCTACCACCCACAGCAGCAGCACACAGCCACACACACATATGAAAGACCAGCCAGCAGTGATACTGTCATGTTTGTTAATGTTTTTTTTTTTTTTTTTTATCAGTCTCTTAAGTTTTTAATGAATATAAATCAAGTAGAGAGTGAGCTGGCTGCAAAGCATTGAAAGGAGCACACATTGACACACAAAAGAAAAAACATTGGAAGATTGAGAAAAACATCGGGGGAGAAATCTAGCGATGTAGATGAAACATTGGATCCTCAACATTGCAGGGTTAAACATCGAACATTGGAACCATAAATCCGATGCTACCGATGAAACATCATATGATTACCCATCCCTAATAGAAAGATTAGCTGCTGCTGCCAGGGATGGCCATCGGTGCAGAAGCCATCGATGGTTGCCATCGATGGCGATTCTGCACCCAGCCATCGATCAGTGTTTTACTCGGTCATGTATATTCCCCTTTTTTTTTAAAGTGAGCCGAGGATCCATCTTTTCACTGAGAGATCCGTCGGATCCCGGCTCAGCTTAATGATCCGTTTTGCCCATCTCTAGTGTCAGGGTTGCCTAGTTTTGGGCTGGCCTCTCTGGGGCAGAACAGCCCGTTTGGAGGAAAAGGGGGCGGGGCTGGTGTCCTGCCGGGAAAGGGCGTGGCTGGGGCGGGACTAACGGGTTATACGTATTTTGGGCGTGGCCATGGTCATTTCATCTAGGGATGGCCATCGTTGCCATTGACATCGATGGTTGCAATTCTGCAACCGGCCATCGATAGTGCTAAACTATGCAATGGATGACCATCCATATTTTTACGTATCGGCGGTCATCCATTGTGTTTGATTGATTGGCCTGTGGGCCAATCAAAACACGGGGTCGGGGGCTTGTCGGGGGGCGGGAGTCGGTGACCAACTCATCCCTTTAATCCGGGACACATATTAATTACACAGGTTCTGTGGCTGGCTTTCACCTGGTTTTAAACTGCCACACCTCAAGACTCCATTTCACCTGGTTTTAAACTGCCACAGAACCTATGTAATTAATATGTGTCCCGGATTAAAGGGATGAGTTGGTCAGCCTAGGCGGGACTATGCTCCGTGTTCCGGCACTCTGAAAAAAAAGACAATCAAAACATTGTTTTGCAGTTCCATCGATGGAGGGAAACCATCTGGTTCTCCCCCCATCGATGGCAAAAGTATTCAACATCGGCCATGAACTATCGATGATTTAGAATCATCGATGGTCAATGGCCATCCCTAATTTCATCACCTACTCAAGTGTGCAGGTCTGGGCCACAGGCATTTCACAGCAGGGGGTGGGGCCACGATGATGCAATTCGTGTCATGAGCTCGGTCCTCGGACTGAGCAGGTCCCGAAGCACAGGCTTCTTCATTGCAGGATGCTGGCTGGCAATTAAAATGCTGCACCGGCTTTTGTGCCAATCAGAGCGGCTGCCGGTACATGAGCTCTGATTGGCTCACTAGCCTGTGCTGCATTTGAATTGTCCTGCATTGAAGAAGCATGTGCTTCGGGACCTGCTGAGTCGGGTGGTAAGTGATGGGGGTGTGGGGGGATGGGAGCGCACTGACAACTCATCCGCAGTGGGCAACTCCACGGTGCCGGCATGGCTGCTTCTGTCCCAGGAAGGTCAGACTACTGCGCAAGTGCAAAAAAAAGGGTGGGGGGCCTGGACTGGATATCAGTCCCAGGCTCCAAAATTCGTAGTGGCAGCCCTGGGCGGTAGGACCCTCTGTGATGATACATGCAGGGTGGTACCTAATATTTCTGGCAAACCCTTAAAAACGTGTGTTTTCTGGAAATTAGCTGCACATTTTTAATACTAAATGGGCCCCTGTGTGGGGGGGACTGAGAATGGTGCTGTCTGCAGTACCTATGGGAAGGCCCAGGCTTGGAGGGGGAAAGAGCCTAAGTTTGTCAATGGAAACGGGGGAGCTGCTACGTAGGTGTGGTCGCTATTGATGCTTGTCATCGATGGTGGTAATTTAACAAAATGCCATTGATGGTCACACCTTTGTAACGTATAACCATCGGTGGTTTCAACAACCAAAGGTCATCCATATTTTTTTGACTGACTGGTTCATGGGCGAATCAGAGCCTAGAGCAGGCATTCCCAACCACGGTCCTCAAGGCACACCAACAGTGCAGGTTTTGTAGATATCCAGGCTTGAGCACAGGTGACTTAATTAGTATCTGAGGGATTCTGATTAAACCATCTGTGCTGATGCCTGGATATCACTAAAACCTGCACTGTTGGTGTGCCTTGAGGACCGTGGTTGGGAATGCCTGGCCTAGAGGCTGGGCTCCACAGGTGTCAGGGGCGGAGATATGCTCCCTTTTCCAGCTCTTGTAATAACAAAATAATAATATTCACTATTGATGTGCCGTCAATGGAGAAAACCATCTGGCTCTCCTCCATCGATAGGAAAAAAAGCCTTATAATATCGACTATAAACCAGCGATGATTATGAATCATTGATGGGCGATTGAAACCCCCACTACTCAAGTGTGCAGAAAAAAGCCAAGATGCCTGATTGTGTCACCAACTCTATTCTAACCTTTCTCACATTTAGATCACCAAATTCAACCTTTAGGGCAGGGGGTTAGTGTCTGTTTGTGTGAAGTTGGTCTTTACATTGATGAACTTAATTTAAAAAAAAAATGCTTCGGAATTGGCATCCCTACCCATAATGGATGATGTTACATCTCTTGGCCCAGTCATTCAGCACGACACAGGTCTGGAGAGTGGCAGATATTTTTCACAAAGCAAAGAATTGCCAACAGACCTCATCCTTTTATTGTAGATGGAATAGACCAGGGGTTGCCAACCGGTCAGAGGTAAAGAGCCGAAAAATATTGGTAGTCAAGCTAAAGAGCCGGCATCATGCGCGCGCCGAAGGCGCGCACGCCCAAAAAAGGGGTGTGGTCTATTTTGACCCCTTGGGTGGGTGTGATAGAAATATGCCTCCAATAGTGCAGTACCATATATACATATGCACCCAATAGTGCCAGATACACATATGCCCCCCACGGTGCCAAAAAGCTGGTATGCCCCCATAGTTCCAAAAAGCTGGTATGCCCCCACAGTGCCACAAACTGCTATGCCCCCACAGTGCAAAATTCCCAGCAGCAGCACTCACCATTGTTGTTGCTGCTGCTGCCGGGCGGGGAGAGGACAGTATGGCGTCCCCCTGCAGACCTATCATGTCACCGAGGGGAGGAGAGCACAGCACAGGACACAGCGCGTCTCCTTCCCCCCTCACTTCCCCGTGACTGGGCCGTCCACTAATCAAAGCTAGGGGGCCGACTCCTGATTGGCTGCCGGCCCGTGAACTCTAATTGGTGGACGGCCCAGTCACAAGGCTGCACAGTAAGGGGTAGGAGAGATGTGCGATGCGCGCTCTCCTCCCCTCAGAAGAAATATGGATTCGGAGAACTGGCAGAGGGGGAGGGGAACGGAGACGGGCAGCAGTGGGAGCAGGAGCCGCACCTTACAAGGAGCCACGGGTTGGCCACCCCTGGAATAGACTTTACGCTTGGGCCACACATACACCTTCTTGTGTTCACACATTGCGTTTTAACAGGATGCAGTTTTTGGCAGGAAAAATAATTGGGGGCATTGAATATTTTAGGAACCGGCACCAGGCTCTTGGAGCTGGCCCTGGTTCCCAAAATATAGGGGACAAAATGAGTGGGGCTCCCCTGTATTTTAGGAACCAACCACCGGGCTCCACTAGCAGTGGGTGTAATGCCATAGTCAGGGGACACACTTGATGTGGTCCCATAGCCAAAGCATTACCCACCATAACTAGTCAGGCCAGGAGTTCTTGAGGAGATGGGGAACCCCCCCCCCCCAAAAAAAAAAGGGGTCCCCCCTCTGGACACGCCTGGGTTGAAGCCCAGGGCCATCCCCGGTAACCCATTCTGCATTAAGCAATATTGTCCTCTACAGTAGGACTACAGGTCCCAGCAAGCATGCCTCACATCAGGCTTTCCCAACCACGGTCCTCAAGGCACACCAACAGTGCAGGTTTTAGTGATATCCAGGCTTCAGCACAGATGGTTTAATGAGAATCACTCAGGTACTAATTAAGTCACCTGTGCTCAAGCCTGGATGTCTACAAAACCTGCACTGTTGGTGTGCCTTGAGGACCGAGGTTGGGAAAGCCTGCCTCACATGCTGGTATTTGGAGAACCACCAGTACCAGCGTGTGGGCCATTAAGGGCCTTCTGGAACCTATAGTCCACCTGCAAAGGTAATATTAAAATAACAACATAACACCTTTTATTTTAATATTTAATTTCTTTGGACCTTCACCAGGGGATGGCGGACTTGTAGCTCTCTTCATCGCCTCCCCAGGGCTTTGCCTCTTCAGGAGCTGCTTTCTGCTCCTCCTCTGCCGTTGGACTGCCTTTCCTGTCTCATGCTGGCTAATATAGCCAGCTCAAGGGGGTGGGGTGATGCCACAGCAAGCCGTGATTGGCTGGCTGTGGTCGCTTTGAAATGTTTAAAAAAAGTTGCCGCTTGCTATGCCTCAAGGGGACCCTGACCATTGCTGCCGATGATGATGGGGGACCCAGACCTCTGCTGTTGCCGCTACTGCTGGGGGACCTGGACCATTGCCATCGCTGGTCCACCTCTTTAAGTTCCACCCTTTTCCCCACCACTGATCGAATATCAAGTAGAACATAGTGCAGCAGAGCCGCACTGTGTGAACACATACATTGAATTGTATGTGTTCATCTTGAAATCCAGTAGTCCCGCCATCCTGTCAAACTACAGCATGCTGCCTCCTTCTGGCCAAGCGGGTCCCACTGAACCTGCTAAAACGCTGTGTGTGGCCCTAGCCAAATTCATCACAACAACTTTTGGGGGTTTTTAAATTATTTTTATCTGCAATTGAGGGGTACGGCTATGGGTACCGGGAAGGTCCCAAGCTATGCCAATCTCTTTACGGCACACTAGGAGGTGATATCAGTGTGGAGTGGTCTTGAGTTTCGGGACAGCCTGGGTCTGTTACATAGATCTATTCTTTATTTGGTAAGGAATTAGAGAGGCCCTTGAGACCCTTTGAACACATTTAAATAATAATGACCAAAATATTCACCTCACATTTACTATCAGTAAGTAACTCTTTGACGTATTTATATTTATCAAGCCAAATCCTCAGAAAACTTTTTCCAAACCAACCAATTTCAACTTGTATATTGATTATGAGAATAATCGCCATAGTAACTGGTTAAAAAGTATCCTGTTGGGATAATTCCAGCATATTAAACATAACTGTATTTATTTTATTAATAATAATGAAAGTCACAATGGGGCTCATAAGTGTTGGACGCAACAACGATATGTGCGCACCTGACAGGTGCTTTTCCTTCTGCGCACGTGTCACGCGGTGCATGTGTCAGCACACATAGACACCGCACATATTCAGTGTCGGCATCTCAGGGTGGTACTGCGGTATTTGCTAGAAATCATTAGTGAGTTCCTAGGACTTCAAGCAACATAACACAAATGTAAGAGGAATTGAAATATCTTTATTATCTACCTATTATCAAAATGCTATGGCCAGCAACTGGCCGGTGACCCCGGTACTATCAGCCTTACACCAAGAGAGATGCAACAGATCGGTGCTAAGCGCACCCTGACCACTGTCCGGCAAACAGATATTCTGGGTGCAGGATCCCATATCCGGACCTATCACTGGAATTCTCTTCTGCCCTCTTACGTTCAGGTTGGAGCGTTCTAGTGTTGGGGTGCCATATGCTGCTATTTTTGTACTGACGCGGACTGCTGGAGGAGACCCCACTGTAATGCCAGGAGCGCTGGGATTGGCAGCTGATCTTTTGGCTTTTTAAAATCGTCTCTTTCTTTCCGCAAAACTCGAGTGACCTCCACCGGGTCTGTCTGGCCGGTGAATTTCTGAACGGCTTCTTCTCTGTGTGCACAAAAAATCCATAAAAGTATAATTTTATATGTATACACACAGGTATACATACGCTCACACACACACACACACACACACACACACGTTTGCTCTGTCTGGTCTGTACACTCCTGCTTTTTAGGGGCCCATTTACTAGGGATCACATATACCAGGGGTTCATGTTTTCCAGGTCACCCGGCAGGTGTACAGGTGCATTCATTAATCATTGACACATTTTAAAAGATCCACAGATGGAGCAAATTACTTCACTTGTGATTCTGTGAGGAGACCTGCAAAACATGCACCGTGTGGGGTCCTGAGGACCGAGTTTGAGAATTTGTGACATATACAATGCAATCTGGGCGGGATCTTACCTCTCAGGATCGTGCTGCAATATGCAAATCCGATCAGTGGTATACAGTAACCAGCAGGGACAGAGGCTCTGTGCTGGGTTCCAAGGGGAGGTGAGGAAGGGGTCTGCACATGTGTGGCCAGCACTGACCTTGCTAACCGCACTGCCTGGCTGGACCTGCGGTAAGTAGTCCATAGGCTCAGAATGGCGGTATCTGCGGGACCTGATATTGGTACGGCGGGCAGCACTGCATCCTCTATAGCAGGGGTGGCCAACCGGTCAGAGGTAAAGAGCCGAAAAATATCTGTGGTAAAGCTAAAGAGCCAACAACATGCGCGCGCCTTCGACGCGTGTGCCAAAAAAGGGGCATGGTCTATTTGGACCCCTTGGGTGGGTGTGATACACATATGCCTCCAATAGTGCAGTGCCATATATACATATGCCCCCAATAGTGCCACATACACATATGCTCCCACGGTGCAAGGTATGCCACCATGGTGCTGGGTATGCCCCACGGTGCCACAAACTGCTATGCCCCCACAGTGCCAAAAAGCTGGTATGCCCCCACAGTGCCAAAAAGCTGGTATGCCCCCACAGTGCCTCAAACTGCTATGCCCCCACATCGCCACAAACTGCTATGCCCCCACATCGCCACAATCTGCTATGCCCCCACAGTGCCACAAACTGATATGCCCCCACAGTGCCACAAACTGCTATGCCCCCACAGTGCTAATTTCTCAGCAGCAGCACTCACCATTGTTGCTGCTGCTGCCGGGCGGGGAGAGGACAGTCTGGTGTCCCCCTGCAGTCCTGTCATGTCACCGAGGGGAGGAGAGCACAGTACACCACGCGTCTCCTTCCCCCCCTCACTTCCCTGTGACTGTGCCGTCCACCAATCAAAGCTCCTGATTGGCTGCCGGCCCGCGAGCTCTGATTGGCAGATGACCCAGTCACAAGGATGCACAGTGAGGGGTAGGACAGATAAGCGATGCGCGCTCTCCTCCCCTCAGAAGGAGAAGGGATTCGAGGAACCGGCAGCGGGTGATGGGGACGGGGACAGGCGGCGGGCAGCAGTGGGAGCAGGAGCCGCACTTTAACGGGGGGAGAGCCGCATGCGGCTCTAGAGCCACAGGTTGGCCACCCCTGCTCTATAGGAACCTATGTCGGATACGGCTGTGAGCGAGACAGGAGTGATCGTACCAGGAACCAGAGATTTCTGCTGTGGTCCCTCCTACATACATTTCGAGCGTACTTAATATTTGCAGCTAACCCCCGAAAACGGGTGGTTTTTTTTTAAGGGAAATTAGCCACAAATTTTAATTGATAAATGGGCCCATTAGTCCGAGCCTCAAACAAATATTTACTGTGTATCATGTTACAAATATTTCACAGGAAACAGTGTACAAAGGTTGCTGTAACCCATAGCAACTGGTCAGGTCCCACGACAGCTTAGAGAAGTGATAGGGGCCCCTGTGAGCCTAGTGCAGGAGGAATGTGGTGTCATATGTACATTTTGGTAAATGAAAGCATCTAATTGGTTGCTAAGGGTTACAGCATGTTTTGTGCACCAGTTATCATGAGCCCCAGCAAGATCTTGCCTGATTATCAGTATGCTGCTCAGCGCACCATCCCTCCTAAACAATTATAGAAATTGGGACGTTATGTCTGCCCATTCCCCATTAGCGTTGCCCTCGGCCTCCTGTCACCAGGAATAATATTGCGCCTATGGGGAGAGCATGCTTACAGCCAATTCCGAGAGCAGGGGAAACACTCAGTAGCTGGTGACACCATTCTGTAGTCATATGCCCAAGTGATGTATACTGCTCACCTTACCCGCATGAACGGGTTATACAGAAACTCCTCCTCCAGGCTGGAGGGAACAGTGGGGACGTCATCTTCATCTCGGGCCTGAGAAACACAGCGCACACCCAGCATAAATATTCATGTACAGTCAGGTCCAGAAATATTGGGACATCGACACAATCTCATATTTTGGGCTCTATACACCATCACAGTGGGTTTGAAATTAACCAAACAAGATGTTAAACTGCAGACTTTCTGCTTTAATTTGAGGGTATTTACATCCAAATCAGGAGAACGGTGTAGGAATTACAGCGGTTTCTATATGTGCTTCACACTTTTTATGGGACCAAAAGTAATGGGACTAAACAATCCTAAATCAAACTTTTTTAATACCTTTGCAGGGTTTGAAACAAAGCCTGAAGTCTGGAACGCACAGACATCACCAGCCACTGGGTATTATCCTTGGTGATGCTCTGCCAGGCCTATACACACACACACACACACACACACACACACACACACACACACACACACTAGTTCAAAGCCTGTCAAAATGACGGTTTCTGCAATGTACTTTCACTTTGAGCTGTGACAGTTTTTAGCACACAATCTCCCCACCCTCAGTCCCTATCTGCTCCCACCTCTAATCTCTGTCTTCACAGCTCCCTCTCCCCATATCCCACATGTTTGAAACAGATCAGTGTCCCTGGAAAATTTGCTTTCACTTTCTGCTATGACATCTTATAGCACATAAAAAGGTAATTTGGTCCATTGAGTTGCCTCTAGCGGTACTTCACCTCATAGAGGTGAGGCGTAGTTAGCCTTTTATTTAGAGAGAATGAGAGAGATGATCACAAATACAATAAGTAGCCTAGAGAATTATGTTGCTTGTGACTCTAACCTTATCATACCTTGGCCTAGAAATAACTTCACACTGACACAACTTATCTAAAATAAAGACGCGACACCAATAGCTCAGTTTAAACGGTCATAGTTATTTATTAAAGACCAAGAGAAACTGGTATAACCCCTTTAAAAGGGGATGGCAAGGACCAGGCACCTGAGACCGAAGACCGTTCAGGGGTGTTACTCCGGGCAACGACCAGGTCGCTCCCAACCTCTTAAACACCCCTTACCAAAGGCACAGCCCGCCCTGCGCGGACATCCCCACGCCTCTAAGGCCTGACGTGAACATCTTCGCCTAAATGTTCATCGCCCACCGCGTTGAGTCGAGGCTCGTCCGCCCTCCTGGCAAGGCGAGGGGTAATACCGCGCAGGGACCACCTGACGCCCTTCTAGAATCCTGGTCGAGGGTGCCGACCCGCCAATTCTAAAATTGCCAATTAGATCGAAATTTTTAAGGCAAGGCCTTAATGTGCAAGGGAAGGGAGGGTGGGGATCAAAATTCAAGGAGGGGTATTCTGTCTTACTACCTAGGCTATATACCCTAGCTCCAGGGTGCCACCCCCCAGGACCCCCATTGGTGGGGCTTCCCGCCCTGAATAACCCCTCCTTCTATGCCTGGTCATTTTTCAACAACTTTATTTAACCAAGCTCAAATTCACAGTCTCTTAATTTCACTTGGGCTTATACAGCCCTCGTTCCACCTAAGTAGCCTAGAGAATTATGTTGCTTGTGACTCTAACCTTATCATACCTTGGCCTAGAAATAACTTCACACTGACACAACTTATCTAAAATAAAGACGCGACACCAATAGCTCAGTTTAAACGGTCATAGTTATTTATTAAAGACCAAGAGAAACTGGTATAACCCCTTTAAAAGGGGATGGCAAGGACCAGGCACCTGAGACCGAAGACCGTTCAGGGGTGTTACTCCGGGCAACGACCAGGTCGCTCCCAACCTCTTAAACACCCCTTACCAAAGGCACAGCCCGCCCTGCGCGGACATCCCCACGCCTCTAAGGCCTGACGTGAACATCTTCGCCTAAATGTTCATCGCCCACCGCGTTGAGTCGAGGCTCGTCCGCCCTCCTGGCAAGGCGAGGGGTAATACCGCGCAGGGACCACCTGACGCCCTTCTAGAATCCTGGTCGAGGGTGCCGACCCGCCACAGCAAGTGGCACACTAACCACTCATCCTCAAGTGCCAATTGCCCCGCCATCCCCCAACAAATCTATTCGCTCTAATAACTGTTAGCCCAATCTCTTAAGAATTCCCCTCAAAAAGATAGCCATTCCTTCCTCGGACAAGTGCACCCCATCAGGCCTGTATAGGTCCGGGTGTTCTCTTGTAATCTCGGAGTGCCTGACAGCCAATCCCCCTTTACACACCACAAACCTGCTTAAGGCGTGATTTAGCTTTCTCCTTGCCCTTTCTATTGCCTCTACGTTATGCGCTCCTCTCCAGGAGAACCGGGAGATGATATCTGACCATACCAGCCGTAGACCCTGCCAACTCTTCAACAAAGCAGCTAAATCCTTCTCCATCATGATTCTCAAGGCTATGCCAGTAGTCTTTGCTAGGTCATTCCCTCCCAGGTGTATTATCAAAACATCTGGCCTGTCCCCTTTGCTGGCTTCTCTCTGTAGAAGGCCTGTCAAGTTCTTCCATAGAAGGCCCCTAACCCCAATCCATCTTGCTGCTTTTGCAGTGGCCAGCACTGGCGAACTCCTAGCTACTAAGTGCTTTTCTGCCCAGAATATGTAGGAGTGCCCTACTATCCAAACTATCCCCAAGGGACCGAAGGGGGGGGATGGGGCTGCAAAGGAAGGAAAAAACCTAGGGGTTAGTATTCAACTTATACTCTAATATTTCACAACTTATAAATGACATAAAGCTAGGGTCCAAGTGGAGTTGAAAAACTTAAAAAACCACCAGAAAGGCCTGTAAGGTGGGGCCAGATTGAATTAGGCGCATTCTGGAGGAAAAATCAAAAAATTCACCCCACACCTCCGATTGCGGAACGCTAATCGTTCCCCAACCGTTTGTAAACTTTACGTTTTTGGACCCGCGCAACAGGCGCATACTATACTTAGGCTAATACTTAAAAATTCTACACACTCTATATTAAAGCATATTAACTCTCACGTATTTTTTAAAGCTGTCTGACTTCCATCTGCCCACTGCTTTGACAGCCTCAGGCGGCAAACCTGCTACCGTTGCTGCAGTGGCTGCGCCAATTCGGAATGAATGTGTTCCATAATCGTCTGGACGCAGCCCTATTGCCGCTAAGCCCTTCTTCATAACTGCAGTAAACTGAAATTTTGTGAGCGGTGACCCGTTAGCGTGGGCCAAAAATTGAACCGCCTCGCTGGGCCTTACAGAGGCATATTCTAG